>NC_091946.1:18875352-19550352 GCF_041260155.1 Ptychodera flava | reverse complement strand
AGACTTACAAACTTGACCAGCTGTACTCAAGCTGTGTAGCAGACGTGGAAAAACTCAACAAGAAATCTGCGTCATACCAAGAAAGTATGGTTTACTACCACTCTCTACAAGCCAAGGTCAAGGCAGTTGTGCAAATGTCAAATGAGAAAATGGCCACCATATCAGCTGTGCATGAGAAATACAAAGAACTGTACGGAGCTAGCCAGCAGGCAGCAGCCAATAACAGGAGAGCTGCTAACGAAAAAAGAAAGAAGAAGAAAAGAGCTGCGATATCAGCATCATTCAATACCAATCCACATGTCAAGGCAAAGTGCCGAAGAGAGATGGCAAAGGACATCCACTCAACTGACATTGTCACATTATTCAACAGACAAGAAAGGGGAGACAAAGGTAGTCATATCAGCATATTATTTTGAGTGATGACTTTGTTTATGTTGGAGTAATATAAAAATGCATATAAAAATCACCAATATTAACGCTTTTGTCCCTTTCCAAAGTGAGAAACCTTTTAATCAAACACAAAACTACTGCAGACAATTTTTAATAAAAATAACAATTTTCCTTTCTTTCAATTTTCCTTTCTTACAGGTGCTCAGCAGGTACCTGCATGTACCGAACCAAAAAGATATGGGATCTGCCTACTGTCATCCATGAAGCCACTGCCATAGTCTCCAGTAGAGTAATAGTAGCCTGGTTAAACCAGACGGCTGATCTGTTCCATCCACTGAACAGATCAGCCGTCTGGTTAAACCAGGCTGATAGTGACTAGGATAGAAGTGTAGTGATCATGCAGTTGTGAAAGTCAGTACTATAGCTGTGTTTTATATAAAATCAGTACTGTCAACTTCTCAGGAAAGAAGTCATGTTTACAAAAGTTGTGTTTGTATTTCATTATTTGTTGTTGTATTTTCATTGCAAGGAAAGACATATATTTTGAGAATAATATATTGCTTTTAAAAGTAGTTCATTGAATCGTGTCGTTTGTTTTAATTTTCAGTAGATACAGATCACAGCAAGTCCAACGGTTCCCTTTTAATACTGACTGTGTCAATGCTTTATTGCAACATATTTAAAACACTGTCATCACAATGAAACTTTGAACATTGTGTAGTATTGAAGTTTATTTATATGCCACATTTTTTACATCAGGATTCACTCTAAAATATTGAAAATATTAGTGCCGCCGTAGGCGGCCGCCCTCCAGCGTTTTTTTTTTTTAAATCAGTCCCAAACTTTGGTGATTTTAGCACATGGCGTCAAATTTTTTTTTCTCTCCTGTCTGTTGGAACAATTTTTTTCTCAAGCAATGTTGGATCAATTTTTTTTTTCTGTCCTTCACCTGCCGACAATTTTTTTCCCCAGATCCTCCATCCCCCCAGAAATCAAATGGTTCTCCCCTAAGCGTCGACCTTATTGAAAGACAAATATCACCATTTCGTCCCCAACATTGTTTTCATTGACGTCACGAACTAAATGCAACGTATCCGTGTTCACAAGTTTACGATGTATAACCTCAGCATGCCCTTATTTACATGTTACTTATGTGACACCGGACATGTTTTCGTTTTTTTTAAGGTAATATAGTTAGCGCCTCGAAAATGACAGATGTAAACCTTTGCTCAAACTTCCCTCAAGCAAATTTTCAACCATTCTTTTTCATGGGGGTCACCGTGAAAATTGGGGTACAAGAGAGACACATTACCCAACGTCTACAACCTCGGACATTTCAAATTCAAAATGGCCGCCATCCATGTGTTTTCTCTATTGGGAAAATACAAATCCCGATTTTCACAAACCTAAGCAGAAGAAACTTTATTTACTCCATAAGTTTCAAAATAAACCCCAACAAGTGGTAGGCCAAAAGAAAATTGTAAAAGTTTGAGATTTTGAATGTCTGTCCCCGAGGCGCATCCTACCTTCACGTCTATGTTGAATGCACGGTGTAATGCCAGATGAGTCAGAAGTATTACATTCCCTCCGCGTGACACGTTTATGATCGACAGTTTTTGACGTCTTCGAGGGTCTAGCGCATTTCAACTGTTAAAACGGCAATATTTAAATGACTGAACTATCCCCATTTGTGAAATAACTCCCTGTTTGTATCGATATATCGATTCTGTTTGAGACGTCAGAAATATTTTTTGGAGGAAGATTCATGTATCAATCAATCTTTGTCGAAAGCTTAATACATCTAACTACTCGGACGCTTAAGGTAGTGTACACCTCGAAAGTGAAACATCCAAAATTTTGCATAAACTGTCCCATTCTCTCACCAAATGAATAAAAAAATCGGGGATCACCGTGCAGAGTTTGCTACTAGATAAACAAATTACCGATATTTGAAATTCAAAATTGCTGCCATCCCTTTGTAAACTTTAGTGGGAGAAATACAATTTTCGATTTTCGAAACACTAAGACGACTAAAAGTTTTCTCACTCCAAAGTAGATCAGAAAAGAATGGTAAAAATTTGAGAGTCCGAATATCTATACCCGACGTGCATTCTACCTCAAGTATGTCTGTTTCTTTCTGAAAGGTCTGATCGATGAGCCTAGCAAACAAAAGGAAATCACACGATTTCACAAAATTCAGAAAACGAATACATGGAACAAAAGCCTGAAAGTGCGAGTCACACTCTGCACTGTACTAGTTTAACGGACCGGAACAAGCTTGCTCCTTCATGTAATATTTGTCTACACAATACAAGCTCGCCATTTACATTAAAATGAGAACCGAAAAAAACCAAAACACCGTGCCGCAAGTCCTCAATTCATTTGAAAATGTCAGACGTGCGTTGCATCGCATTGTCAAGCATATGTCTCATTCTCAACGAGCAATACAGCGTCTTTTGAGACGACATACAATCTGGTAGAAGTACACTATCCATATCTGGAGAAGTGGCCGTTTTTATCGGTGTTACTGAATTCCAAAGTTTACTATCAATGTTTCTCCTTACAGCGACCACAATTAGATATCTGTCGGATCAGTATCTGCAGCAGATTTCATCATATTTGGTGCAGTTATATCGGAGTTATATGACTAATTACAAACCTTCATAAAATATGCAAATGAGCTATTCATTAACTTTACACTGCCAAATGCTTCTCTGTACAATTAGATATTTATTAAAACAATATCTGTACCCGATTTCACTGACTTGGGTGCCGTAATTTCCGAGTTATATACCTAATTACAAAGTTCATTAAATGTACAAATGAACCCTTAATTAATTTCACACTACTGAATGCTTTACACTACAGTTTTATATCAGTCTGATCAGTATCCGCAGCAGATTTCATCACATTTGGTGAAGTTATATCGGAGTTATATGACTAATTACAAACCTTCATAAATATGCAAATGAGCTATTTATTAACTTTACACTGCCTAATGCTTCTAATTATAATTAGATATATATCAGATCAATATTTGTTGCAAGTATCATCAAGTTTGGTGCGGGAGTTGAGGGGTATTATATTATGCCCAGTGACCAAGGTTAATAATAATTGTAAAGCGCCTTGATCACATGTACTTGTGGATTTGCCGATATGTGCGCTATATAAGAACCCATGACGGTTTGTTTTTGAACTTAAGTTCAAGGCCTAATCTGACTGGACTGCAAGTGTTGTGTCGAAGTATTCAACCTGTCCGTCGTTCGGAGGAAATCAAACTGTGGTGTAAGTTGTGCATGTCAAAGGTTACATACCCTCTGAGCAACCTTTTGTTTAAAGTGTCTGCCTAGTAATCGCCTTGACATTCGAGTTGCCTGTCAAAACAATTCAAACGTTGTCAAACAAAACCTCAGCAACAGTACAAGCGTATTCATTCGACTCAACGTAAGCTTCCATTAATTTTTGAGAAATAAACTCAACGATTAATCTCATATTTCCGGCAATTTATTCAGGAAACGGACTCAATACATCAATAGCAATTCTATGCATCGGAGAACCATTAAAAATAAATACGCCTGCAAGGGTGCACACATAAGCACACACATCAACAGAAATGCTAAACTAGTCATACCTTAACCATATTTTTCTCAGTGTACGACCCATTCCCGTATTTGCACAAACTGTAGAATCATAAAAATGCTGTAAGATGAAAGCTACAGATACCCATGGAGGTGAGAATAAACCTTCATGATATGCCATAGGAAACGTAACATGCCACCAAACTATGTTATCATTTGTTGACGCACATACCTGTACGAAATACCAGTGTGAACATGCAACGGCCGATACATTGACCATTATAATTTCAACGTAGAACCAAACATGACGACACCTCGACACCTCAGACAACTATGGTTTATCTACTCGCCACACTTTTCAGAGCATAGCTTCCAATGTTCTCGTGGCTAACCTGCACGCTTATCTATCGATCATTCATGGGGTCTATTGACTAAACTTTCTTCATTGAGCAAGCGTATTTCATTGGAATATCCCGAATTAGCACTCCCTTGGACACGGTCCTTTGTTGAATCAAAAGCCCTATTATCACCAAATGTCTCACCTTTGGTTGCTGACAGTCGACTGTCCTTATTGTCTGACAGAGTGCTGTCTTCAACCCCTTCACTTTCCGTATTCTAAGGGGTGAACCATTTGATTTCTGGGGGGGGGGATGGAGAAATGGGTGGGGCAACAATTTTTTTTTCCCATGACTGTGACAGCAAATTTTTTTTTCTATTGTCAGTCCTGCATCAAATTATTTTTTCTGTATGCAGTGGCAAAGCAAATTTTTTTTTCTCGCTTGCCAATTTTTAATACAATATGCTATACATACACGTTATTGGTTCACAACCGGATGTTTTAATAACTTGTTGTGTTCATGGTTCTGCTATTAAAATTTTATGTACAACAAATAACTAGTAAAAAACCAGACTTACAAACTTGACCAGCTGTACTCAAGCTGTGTAGCAGACGTGGAAAACTCAACAAGAAATCTGCGTCATACCAAGAAAGTATGGTTTACTACCACTCTCTACAAGCCAAGGTCAAGGCAGTTGTGCAAATGGTAAATGAGAAAATGGTCACCATATCAGCTGTGCATGAGAAATACAAAGAACTGTACGGAGCTAGCCAGCAGGCAGCAGCCAATAACAGGAGAGCTTCTAACGAAAAAAGAAAGAAGAAGAAAAGAGCTGCGATATCAGCATCACTCAATACCAATCCACATGTCAAGGCAAAGTGCCGAAGAGAGATGGCAAAGGACATCCACTCAACTGACATTGTCATATTATTCAACAGACAAGAAAGGGGAGACAAAGGTAGTCATATCAGCATATTATTTTGAGTGATGACTTTGTTTATGTTGGAGTAATATAAAAATGCATATAAAAATCACCAATATTAACGCTTGTGTCCCTTTCCAAAGTGAGAAACCTTTTAATCAAACACAAAACTACTGCAGACAATTTTTAATAAAAATAACAATTTTTCTTTCTTTCAATTTTCCTTTCTTACAGGTGCTCAGCAGGTACCTGCATGTACCGAACCAAAAAGATATGGGATCTGCCTACTGTCATCCATGAAGCCACTGCCATAGTCTCCAGTAGAGTAATAGTAGCCTGGTTAAACCAGACGGCTGATCTGTTCCATCCACTGAACAGATCAGCCGTCTGGTTAAACCAGGCTGATAGTGACTAGGATAGAAGTGTAGTGATCATGCAGTTGTGAAAGTCAGTACTATAGCTGTGTTTTATATAAAATCAGTACTGTCAACTTCTCAGGAAAGAAGTCATGTTTTACAAAAGTTGTGTTTGTATTTCATTATTTGTTGTTGTATTTTCATTGCAAGGAAAGACATATATTTTGAGAATAATATATTGCTTTTAAAAGTAGTTCATTGAATCGTGTCGTTTGTTTAAATTTTCAGTAGATACAGATCACAGCAAGTCCAACGGTTCCCCTTTTAATACTGACTGTGTCAATGCTTTATTGCAACATATTTAAAACACTGTCATCACAATGAAACTTTGAACATTGTGTAGTATTGAAGTTTATTTATATGCCACATTTTTTACATCAGGATTCACTCTAAAATATTGAAAATATTAGTGCCGCCGTAGGCGGCTGCCCTCCAGCGTTTTTTTCTTTTTAAATCAGTCCCAAACTTTGGTGATTTTAGCACATGGCGTCAAATTTTTTTTTCTCTCCTGTCTGTTGGAACAATTTTTTTTCTCAAGCAATGTTGGATCAATTTTTTTTTTCTGTCCTTCACCTGCCGACAATTTTTTTCCCCAGATCCTCCATCCCCCCAGAAATCAAATGGTTCTCCCCTAAGCGTCGACCTTATTGAAAGACAAATATCACCATTTCGTCCCCAACATTGTTTTCATTGACGTCACGAACTAAATGCAACGTATCCGTGTTCACAAGTTTACGATGTATAACCTCAGCATGCCCTTATTTACATGTTACTTATGTGACACCGGACATGTTTTCGTTTTTTTTAAGGTAATATAGTTAGCGCCTCGAAAATGACAGATGTAAACCTTTGCTCAAACTTCCCTCAAGCAAATTTTCAACCTTTCTCTTTCATGGACGGTCACCGTGAAAAGTGTGGTACAAGAGAAACAAATTACCTAACATTTACAGACATTTCAAATTCAAAATGGCGCAATCCGTGTGTTTTCTCTTTCGGGAAAATACAAATCCCGATTTTCACAAACCTAAGCAGAAGAAACTTTATTTACTCCATAAGTTTCAAAATAAACCCCAACAAGTGGTAGGCCAAAAGAAAATTGTAAAAGTTCGAGATTTCGAATGTCTGTCCCCGAGGCGCATCCTACCTTCACGTCTATGTTGAATGCACGGTGTAATGCCAGATGAGTCAGAAGTATCACATTCCCTCCGCGTGACACATTTATGATCGACAGTTTTTGACGTCTTCGAGGGTCTAGCGCATTTCAACTGTTAAAACGGCAATATTTAAATGACTGAACTATCCCCATTTGTGAAATAACTCCCTGTTTGTATCGATATATCGATTCTGTTTGAGACGTCAGAAATATTTTTTGGAGGAAGATTCATGTATCAATCAATCTTTGTCGAAAGCTTAATACATCTAACTACTCGGACGCTTAAGGTAGTGTACACCTCGAAAGTGAAACATCCAAAATTTTGCATAAACTGTCCCATTCTCTCACCAAATGAATAAAAAAATCGGGGATCACCGTGCAGAGTTTGCTACTAGATAAACAAATTACCGATATTTGAAATTCAAAATTGCTGCCATCCCTTTGTAAACTTTAGTGGGAGAAATACAATTTTCGATTTTCGAAACACTAAGACGACTAAAAGTTTTCTCACTCCAAAGTAGATCAGAAAAGAATGGTAAAAATTTGAGAGTCCGAATATCTATACCCGACGTGCATTCTACCTCAAGTATGTCTGTTTCTTTCTGAAAGGTCTGATCGATGAGCCTGGCAAACAAAAGGAAATCACACGATTTCACAAAATTCAGTAAACGAACACATGGAACAAAAGCCTGAAAGTGCGAGTCACAATTTGCAATGTACTAGTTTAACGGACCGGAACAAGCTTGCTCCTTCATGTAATATTTGTCTACACAATACAAGCTCGCCATTTACATTAAAATGAGCTCCGAAAAAAACCAAAACACCGTACCGCAAGTCCTCAATTCACTTGAAAATGTCAGACGTGCGTTGCATCGCATTGTCAAGCATATGTCTCATTCTCAACGAGCAATACAGCGTCTTTTGAGACGACATACAATCTGGTAGAAGTACACTATCCATATCTGGAGAAGTGGCGTTTTTATCGGTGTTACTGAATTCCAAAGTTTACTATCAATGTTTCTCCTTACAGCGACCACAATTAGATATCTGTCGGATCAGTATCTGCAGCAGATTTCATCATATTTGGTGCAGTTATATCGGAGTTATATGACTAATTACAAACCTTCATAAAATATGCAAATGAGCTATTCATTAACTTTACACTGCCAAATGCTTCTCTGTACAATTAGATATTTATTAAAACAATATCTGTACCCGATTTCACTGACTTGGGTGCCGTAATTTCCGAGTTATATACCTAATTACAAAGTTCTTAAATGTACAAATGAACCCTTAATTAATTTCACACTACTGAATGCTTTACACTACAGTTTTATATCAGTCTGATCAGTATCCGCAGCAGATTTCATCACATTTGGTGAAGTTATATCGGAGTTATATGACTAATTACAAACCTTCATAAAATATGCAAATGAGCTATTTATTAACTTTACACTGCCTAATGCTTCTAATTATAATTAGATATATATCAGATCAATATTTGTTGCAAGTATCATCAAGTTTGGTGCGGGAGTTGAGGGGTATTATATTATGCCCAGTGACCAAGGTTAATAATAATTGTAAAGCGCCTTGATCACATGTACTTGTGGATTTGCCGATATGTGCGCTATATAAGAACCCATGACGGTTTGTTTTTGAACTTAAGTTCAAGGCCTAATCTGACTGGACTGCAAGTGTTGTGTCGAAGTATTCAACCTGTCCGTCGTTCGGAGGAAATCAAACTGTGGTGTAAGTTGTGGATGTCAAAGGTTACATACCCTCTGAGCAACCTTTTGTATAAAGTTTCTGCCTTAGTAATCGCCTTGACATTCGAGTTGCCTGTCAAAACAATTCAAAACGTTGTCAAACAAAACCTCAGCAACAGTACAAGCGTATTCATTCGACTCAACGTAAGCTTCCATTAATTTTTGAGAAATAAACTCAACGATTAATCTCATATTTCCGGCAATTTATTCAGGAAACGGACTCAATACATCAATAGCAATTCTATGCATCGGAGAACCATTAAAAATAAATACGCCTGCAAGGGTGCACACATAAGCACACACATCAACAGAAATGCTAAACTAGTCATACCTTAACCATATTTTTCTCAGTGTACGACCCATTCCCGTATTTGCACAAACTGTAGAATCATAAAAATGCTGTAAGATGAAAGCTACAGATACCCATGGAGGTGAGAATAAACCTTCATGATATGCCATAGGAAACGTAACATGCCACCAAACTATGTTATCATTTGTTGACGCACACCTGTACGAAATACCAGTGTGAACATGCAACGGCCGATACATTGACCATTATAATTTCAACGTAGAACCAAACATGACGACACCTCGACACCTCAGACAACTATGGTTTATCTACTCGCCACACTTTTCAGAGCATAGCTTCCAATGTTCTCGTGGCTAACCTGCACGCTTATCTATCGATCATTCATGGGGTCTATTGACTAAACTTTCTTTATTGAGCAAGCGTATTTCATTGGAATATCCCGAATTAGCACTCCCTTTGGACACGGTCCTTTGTTGAATCAAAAGCCCTATTATCACCAAATGTCTCACCTTTGGTTGCTGACAGTCGACTGTCCTTATTGTCTGACAGAGTGCTGTCTTCAACCCCTTCACTTTCCGTATTCTAAGGGGTGAACCATTTGATTTCTGGGGGGGGGATGGAGGAAATGGGTGGGGCAACAATTTTTTTTTCCCATGACTGTGACAGCAAATTTTTTTTTCTATTGTCAGTCCTGCATCAAATTATTTTTTCTGTATGCAGTGGCAAAGCAAATTTTTTTTTCTCGCTTGCCAATTTTTAATACAATATGCTATACATACACGTTATTTGTTCACAACCGGATGTTTTAATAACTTGTTGTGTTCATGGTTCTGCTATTAAAATTTTATGTACAACAAATAACTAGTAAAAAACCAGACTTACAAACTTGACCAGCTGTACTCAAGCTGTGTAGCAGACGTGGAAAAACTCAACAAGAAATCTGCGTCATACCAAGAAAGTATGGTTTTCTACCACTCTCTACAAGCCAAGGTCAAGGCAGTTGTGCAAATGGTAAATGAGAAAATGGCCACCATATCAGCTGTGCATGAGAAATACAAAGAACTGTACGGAGCTAGCCAGCAGGCAGCAGCCAATAACAGGAGAGCTGCTAACGAAAAAAGAAAGAGGAAGAAAAGAGCTGCGATATCAGCATCACTCAATACCAATCCACATGTCAAGGCAAAGTGCCGAAGAGAGATGGCAAAGGACATCCACTCAACTGACATTGTCACATTATTCAACAGACAAGAAAGGGGAGACAAAGGTAGTCATATCAGCATATTATTTTGAGTGATGACTTTGTTTATGTTGGAGTAATATAAAAATGCATATAAAAATCACCAATATTAACGCTTGTGTCCCTTTCCAAAGTGAGAAACCTTTTAATCAAACACAAACTACTGCAGACAATTTTTAATAAAAATAACAATTTTTCTTTCTTTCAATTTTCCTTTCTTACAGGTGCTCAGCAGGTACCTGCATGTACGAACCAAAAAGATATGGGATCTGCCTACTGTCATCCATGAAGCCACTGCCATAGTCTCCAGTAGAGTAATAGTAGCCTGGTTAAACCAGACGGCTGATCTGTTCCATCCACTGAACAGATCAGCCGTCTGGTTAAACCAGGCTGATAGTGACTAGGATAGAAGTGTAGTGATCATGCAGTTGTGAAAGTCAGTACTATAGCTGTGTTTTATATAAAATCAGTACTGTCAACTTCTCAGGAAGAAGTCATGTTTTACAAAAGTTGTGTTTGTATTTCATTATTTGTTGTTGTATTTTCATTGCAAGGAAAGACATATATTTTGAGAATAATATATTGCTTTTAAAAGTAGTTCATTGAATCGTGTCGTTTGTTTTAAATTTTCAGTAGATACAGATCACAGCAAGTCCAACGGTTCCCCTTTTAATACTGACTGTGTCAATGCTTTATTGCAACATATTTAAAACACTGTCATCACAATGAAACTTTGAACATTGTGTAGTATTGAAGTTTATTTATATGCCACATTTTTTACATCAGGATTCACTCTAAAATATTGAAAATATTAGTGCCGCCGTAGGCGGCCGCCCTCCAGCGTTTTTTTTTTTAAATCAGTCCCAAACTTTGGTGATTTTAGCACATGGCGTCAAATTTTTTTTCTCTCCTGTCTGTTGGAACAATTTTTTTTCTCAAGCAATGTTGGATCAAATTTTTTTTTCTGTCCTTCACCTGCCGACAATTTTTTTCCCCAGATCCTCCACCCCCCGAGAAATCAAATGGTTCTCCCTAAGCGTCGACCTTATTGTTAGACAAATATCACCATATCGTCCCCCACATTGTTTTCATTGACGTCACGAACTAAATGCAACGTATCCGTGTCACAAGTTTACGATGTATAACCTCAGCATGCCCTTATTTACATGTTACTTATGTGACACCGGACATGTTTTCTTGTTTTTAAGGTAATATAGTTAGCGCCTCGAAAATGACAGATGTAAAGCTTTGCTCATACTTCCCTCAAGTAAATTTTCAACCTTTCTCTTTCATGGACGGTCACCGTGAAAAGTGTGGTACAAGAGAAACAAATTACCTAACATTTACAGACATTTCAAATTCAAAATGGCCGCAATCCGTGTGTTTTCTCTTTCGGGAAAATACAAATCCCGATTTTCACAACCTTAGCAGAAGAAACTTTATTTACTCCATAAGTTTCAAAATAAAACCCAACAAGTGGTAGGCCAAAAGAAAATTGTAAAAGTTCGAGATTTCGAATGTCTGTCCCCGAGGCGCATCCTACCTTCACGTCTATGTTGAATGCACGGTGTAATGCCAGATGAGTCAGAAGTATCACATTCCCTCCGCGTGACACATTTATGATCGACAGTTTTTGACGTCTTCGAGGGTCTAGCGCATTTCAACTGTTAAAACGGCAATATTTAAATGACTGAACTATCCCCATTTGTGAAATAACTCCCTGTTTGTATCGATATATCGATTCTGTATGAGACGTCAGAAATATTTTTTGGAGGAAGATTCATGTATCAATCAATCTTTGTCGAAAGCTTAATACATCTAACTACTCGGACGCTTAAGGTAGTGTACACCTCGAAAGTGAAACATCCAAAATTTTGCATAAACTGTCCCATTCTCTCACCAAATGAATAAAAAAATCGGGGATCACCGTGCAGAGTTTGCTACTAGATAAACAAATTACCGATATTTGAAATTCAAAATTGCTGCCATCCCTTTTTAAACTTTAGTGGGAGAAATACAATTTTCGATTTTCGAAACACTAAGACGACTAAAAGTTTTCTCACTCCAAAGTAGATCAGAAAAGAATGGTAAAAATTTGAGAGTCCGAATATCTATACCCGACGTGCATTCTACCTCAAGTATGTCTGTTTCTTTCTGAAAGGTCTGAGCCTTGCAAACAAAAGGAAATCACAAGATTTCACAACATTCAGAAAACGAATACATGGAACAAAAGCCTGAAAGTGCGAGTCACACTCTGCACTGTACTAGTTTAACGGACCGGAACAAGCTTGCTCCTTCATGTAATATTGTCTACACAATACAAGCTCGCCGTTTACGTTAAAATGACAACCGATAAAAACCAAAACACCGTGCCGCAAGTCCTCAATTCACTTGAAAATGTCAGACGTGCGTTCCACGCATTGTCAAGCATATTTATCATTATCAACGAGCAATACAGCGTCTTTTGAGACGACATACAATCTGGTAGAAGTACACTATCCATATCTGGAGAAGTGGCCATTTTATCGGTGTTACTGAATTCCAAAGTTTACTATCAATGTTTCTCCTTACAGCGACCACAATTAGATATCTGTCGGATCAGTATCTGCAGCAGATTTCATCATATTTGGTGCAGTTATATCGGAGTTATATGACTAATTACAAACCTTCATAAAATATGCAAATGAGCTATTCATTAACTTTACACTGCCAATGCTTCTCTGTACAATTAGATATTTATTAAAACAATATCTGTACCCGATTTCACTGACTTGGGTGCCGTAATTTCCGAGTTATATACCTAATTACAAAGTTCATTAAATGTACAAATGAACCCTTAATTAATTTCACACTACTGAATGCTTTACACTACAGTTTTATATCAGTCTGATCAGTATCCGCAGCAGATTTCATCACATTTGGTGAAGTTATATCGGAGTTATATGACTAATTACAAACCTTCATAAAATATGCAAATGAGCTATTTATTAACTTTACACTGCCTAATGCTTCTAATTATAATTAGATATATATCAGATCAATATTTGTTGCAAGTATCATCAAGTTTGGTGCGGGAGTTGAGGGGTATTATATTATGCCCAGTGACCAAAGTTAATAATAATTGTAAAGCGCCTTGATCACATGTACTTGTGGATTTGCCGATATGTGCGCTATATAAGAACCCATGACGGTTTGTTTTTGAACTTAAGTTCAAGGCCTAATCTGACTGGACTGCAAGTGTTGTGTCGAAGTATTCAACCTGTCCGTCGTTCGGAGGAAATCAAACTGTGGTGTAAGTTGTGGATGTCAAAGGTTACATACCCTCTGAGAAACCTTTTGTATAAAGTTTCTGCCTTAGTAATCGCCTTGACATTCGAGTTGCCTGTCAAAACAATTCAAAACGTTGTCAAACAAAACCTCAGCAACAGTACAAGCGTATTCATTCGACTCAACGTAAGCTTCCATTAATTTTTGAGAAATAAACTCAACGATTAATCTCATATTTCCGGCAATTTATTCAGGAAACGGACTCAATACATCAATAGCAATTCTATGCATCGGAGAACCATTAAAAATAAATACGCCTGCAAGGGTGCACACATAAGCACACACATCAACAGAAATGCTAAACTAGTCATACCTTAACCATATTTTTCTCAGTGTACGACCCATTCCCGTATTTGCACAAACTGTAGAATCATAAAAATGCTGTAAGATGAAAGCTACAGATACCCATGGAGGTGAGAATAAACCTTCATGATATGCCATAGGAAACGTAACATGCCACTAAACTATTTTATCATTTGTTGACGCCCATAACCTGTACGAAATACCAGTGTGAACATGCAACGGCCGATACATTGACCATTATAATTTCAACGTAGAACCAAACATGACGACACCTTGACACCTCAGACAACTATGGTTTATCTACTCGCCACACTTTTCAGAGCATAGCTTCCAATGTTCTCGTGGCTAACCTGCACGCTAAGCCATCAATCATGGGCCTATTAACTAAACCTTCTTTATTGAGGCGCCCTCCGATCTCACAAGCGTATTTCATTGGAATATCCCGAATTAGCACTCCCTTTGGACACGGTCCTTTGTTGAATCAAAAGCCCTATTATCACCAAATGTCTCACCTTTGGTTGCTGACAGCCCACTGTCCTTATTGTCTGACAGAGTGCTGTCTTCAACCCCTTCACTTTCCGTATTCTAAGCGTCGACCTTATTGAAAGACAAATATCACCATTTCGTCCCCAACATTGTTTTCATTGACGTCACGAACTAAATGCAACGTATCCGTGTTCACAAGTTTACGATGTATAACCTCAGCATGCCCTTATTTACATGTTACTTATGTGACACCGGACATGTTTTCGTTTTTTTTAAGGTAATATAGTTAGCGCCTCGAAAATGACAGATGTAAACCTTTGCTCAAACTTCCCTCAAGCAAATTTTCAACCTTTCTCTTTCATGGACGGTCACCGTGAAAAGTGTGTTACAAGAGAAACAAATTACCCAACATTTACAGACAATTCAAATTCAAAATGGCCGCCATCCATGTGTTTTCTCTATTGGGAAAATACAAATCCCGATTTTCACAAACCTAAGCAGAAGAAACTTTATTTACTCCATAAGTTTCAAAATAAACCCAACAAGTGGTAGGCCAGAAAAAAATTGTAAAAGTTTGAGATTTCGAATGTCTGTCCCCGAGGCGCATCCTACCTTCACGTCTATGTTGAATGCACGGTGTAATGCCAGCTGAGTCAGAAGTATTACATTCCCTCCGCGTGAGACGGTGACACATTTATGATCGACAGTTTTTGACGTCTTCGAGGGTCTAGCGCATTTCAATTGTTAAAACTGCAATATTTAAATGACTGAACTATCCCCATTTGTGAAATAACTCCCTGTTTGTATCGATATATCGATTCTGTTTGAGACGTCAGAAATATTTTTGGGAGGAAGATTCATGTATCAACCAATCTTTGTCGAAAGCTGAATACAACTACTCGGACGTTCAAGGTAGTGTACACCTCGAAAGTGAAACATCTAAAATTTTGCATAAACTGTCCCATTCTCTCACCAAATGAATAAAAAATTCGGGGATTACCGTGCAGAGTTTTCTACTAGATAAACAAATTACCGATATTTGAAATTCAAAATTGCTGCCATCCTTCGTAAACTTTAGTGGGAGAAATACAATTTTCGATTTTCGAAACACTAAGACGACTGAAAGTTTTCTCACTCCAAAGTAGATCAGAAAAGAATGGTAAAAATTTGAGAGTCCGAATATCTATACCCGACGTGCATTCTACCTCAAGTATGTCTGTTTCTTTCTGAAAGGTCTGAGCCTGGCAAACAAAAGGAAATCACACGATTTCACAACATTCAGAAAACGAATACATGGAACAAAAGCCTGAAAGTGCGAGTCACACTCTGCACTGTACTAGTTTAACGGACCGGAACAAGCTTGCTCCTTCATGTAATATTGTCTACACAATACAAGCTCGCCGTTTACGTTAAAATGACAACCGATAAAAAACCAAACACCGTGCCGCAAGTCCTCAATTCACTTGAAAATGTCAGACGTGCGTTCCACGCATTGTCAAGCATATTTATCATTATCAACGAGCAATACAGCGTCTTTTGAGACGACATACAATCTGGTAGAAGTACACTATCCATATCTGGAGAAGTGGCCATTTTATCGGTGTTACTGAATTCCAAAGTTTACTATCAATGTTTCTCCTTACAGCGACTTTTGCCATGCGCCTCGACATTTTTACTTTGTTATATCTGTTCTCGGATGGCTAAGGAGTTATGTAGAATGTTATACAAGTACAAATATAGTGAAATCCTATTTGTTGTAAAATATTTAAAACATAATCGTCTAGAAATATACGGTTCTCAAGTATTTGGAAAGAATGTAACTCACCTTTTCATGTATGATCTCATTTGGCTTGAAGTGCTCTCTTTACAGACTGGTCATTGCAGAAGAAAGCCTGATAAAGATAAAATCCTGTAGGCGTCGACTTGTATGATCTGTTATCCTTAAACTTAAGACGAAGAATTGTCCGTTTGACCTGTTACCTGTAATAATCGCCCCAATTCAAAACTTCTTGCTCAAAACCACCACAGCATTTCTTCTGAAGGTAACACTATTGACTGCCATTATGAAACATTTCCAGTCCCCTCGTGTGACAAAGGAAAGATTGGCTGATCACCAACGGATTATTTGCCTGCCGTCAAATGTCAGATATGGTGAAGAAGCTGCACCCGAAAGGTTTGTTTTGCGACCTTTTGTGAGGTCACGGAAAGCCAAAAGTTCTGAAGAATTATAGAGGCACGCTGTAACTGTTAAAGCGACGACATGGTATGCTCTGTGTAGATAAATACCTTCTGTTCTGATAATCTGAAACAGGTCAAATGTCAACGACATTGTTGACCTTCGAGCTCTTGGAAACAAACAAAAACTATGACAAAGTGGAAAAATACCGAGACAAAACGCTGTTGGTAACAATACGGGCAGTTAAATATACATAAAAATTCTCGCAGCGCCCTCTAGGTTTTGCAATGTCTTCAATATATATTATAATTGTGTGAATGGCGTCAATATTTGAGTTTATTTTAGTCAGTGGAATACGCCGGAGTTGTCCGAAATGATGGAGAATTACGTCCAGGGTTAATATATGGGCATATAATTTCAAGTGGTAAGGTACGGTTTTTTCTTCTCTTGTAATGCGAGCGGCAAGAAAATTAGTGAAAATTGTTAAATAGAGTTTCCTTGTTTAGGCGAAATAAAAAAAATTGTGATTCCGGCTAACACGACCTATTTTCTACCCACCGACCATAAGCTTTTAAAAGCCCGAATTAAACACATATGTGGAAGAACCACGCGGACTTACGCGAGAAGTACAAATCCTCGTGAGCTTTAGTAAGATTGATTACACGAGCAACGCTGATTGCGGCCAGGGATATCCACGATAAACTTATACTTGATTTTCATTCAGCAAATGCCATCAAGGAGAAGAACTTTACAAAACCTAACCACAAGTAGACCTTTAAAAACTGTTCAAAGGAACATCATCCACATTTATATCATCGTAGAAACCACTCTGTTGGTGTTAAATGTGTTGGCGATGTTGCTAAGCCGAGCACTAAATGGGACGTGGGGATCACACTGTCCCAATATATTGCACTAACCAGTCGATTCACTGGTGCCCAAACAATCGAGTTGTGCATGAAAACTTTCATTGCAAAGTCTGAATGTGTGAAAAACAATTATTTCTTAGTAAATTACTACTCTTTTAAATGGATATTTATAGTTCAATCTTTTCAAAGTTGTTTTTATTGATGAGTTCATCGCTACTCAGTATTCTTTTTATGATCTCATTTTTTTGATAACTCATTAAGTGTAACTGTAACAGTTGTTTTTAGAAATCTTAATGTTTAATAGTCTGTCCTAGCTCTGACAGATCGTTAATACAAATGCAATAAGTATAATGGGTAATCAATATTGCCATTTTTCAGAGCCATATCTATAAGTACATTATAAACACATTATTAAGCACATTAAGCACATTATTTTGTCAGCTTTCAGCGGAAAAACTTTGTCCTGGGGTTTTGAATATATATAAAAAAGGCAAATACGAGCTACAATTAGTTGAAATTATACAGATTTGATATCCAGGTATTCATATGAATGTTTGAAGTGGCATACAATTTTATACCAGTTTGACATTCTTCCGGTCACAAATGTTCACCATTCGATTATTCGCCTTATCCACATCTATTAAACTGTCAATCATGTCCTTTGTAATAAAAAAGAGTTGCATGACAGCATCTGTACAGTTAATGGAAATCACGTGCACGTAAATACATTTTATTGATAGAGCGACACATGAGTACAAGGTTTATAGATTTTGTTTGACTTTTACATACTGTGAAATGTTGTTATGTAATTAACTTGATGAACATTACCCCTGAAATCGACGTTGTAATGAATGTCATACAGATAAATATGAAAGGTCAGGATGTAGTATTCTAAAAATAGGATTTCCTGAATATATTGTAAAACAAGTCTTTCTTGAAAGCAGTCCATTAAAGGTTATTTGATATTGTCGGTGGTTGCAGGCTGTAGGGGAATCATAATACCAACATATTAATTTGCATTTGATCGGATCTTTCGACCCATGCCTTCGTCACAGTCTTATTAATGGTATTGTCTATACAAACGATGGCTCTTCTTGCCACCTACAAGAAATTGGTCGATGTGTAACCAGGAAACGGCCTCTTTACTGATTATCGTAAGCTTTACTGTGGTTTTACGACTTATCCGGACACCAAACTTGCTAATTACCCAGCAACTTCGCTGATGATATTGAGACTTTGATCAGTAATTACCAAAGCACTTTGGTAATTCACCTCAAACTTGATACTTGATCTGGCTGCAGTAACTCCATGGGTGGCAAAGTGTAAACACAGACGCTGACAGCCACAGTGCATACAGTGATAGCATAAACCAATTTGAGACATGAGTTTGCACTCGAAGTATTCAACAGTGTACCCATACAAAAAATTGCTGAACAAAGTGATGAAAATGGCACAGGACAAATACAACTTGCAATGCAGTAAACCTGCCCACTGCACCAAAATATTTCTGTAACTTCAATGGACATCATATCTGATTGAACAGTCCTACTTAAATACTTTTTCTGCTCAATTCGTGCTGATTTAGGCACAATTATTGAACACCACTCAAACTTTCAATCACTTTCCTAAATCGACTTACACCTGAAGAAATTGTAAAGGAAGCTAGAATACAGAAAAGATTTTCAATCTCTCTATCTCCATGAACAGGCATACCTCGATCACATGTATGCTGATAGACAACCATTGCCAAGAGGCAGCAAAACTCCACAATGATTTCGAGCTAAACTGACACAGTATTTCATATCCCTGCATCAAATGAAATTGAAAACACAATCCCATCAGTGACATTTGGTAAAATTTTCACATGAATCATATCTTAAAATAAAAAAAGTGAAACAAAGACGTCTTGTACTTTGCCGATCAACAGCACAGTGTGAACTGTGAAGTGGCATCTGCATTGCCTGCACATAAAAGCAACTCAGCGTACCCAGTATCAAATGGTCTGCATCTTATGAAAACAACAACTGGCAGTGAAAGTTGTAATAGTCACCGGTAAAAACTCTTCACAGATGAAAGGATAATTGCTTCAAACGAATGAAACTGCAGGTTTTAGAGGAGGAAAACCAATGGGGGATGCGCGGAGTGGAATATTCTATTTAGGTGACGGAGACAGAGGGTCATACGATTATAAATAAACTGGATAACGTAGGATTTTCCTCACAATACTGAAATAGGAATTCCAATGTCCCCTTGTTTTAACATAGGTAATAGTTTTGCTGCTCTGAAAAGTAATTTAACAAACTCTAATGACCCATTATACTCTTCTAACCTCTCCATAGTTGAGTTTTACATGTAACACGGATGAACAGTACACATGCATGTACATATGTTGGTTTTACTGAGGAATGCTGTTCAGTGGAATGCCAACCCCTGGTCACAAATTAGTTTATGGCACTAGTATGATACTTATCAGTGACTTTGTATACACATTGTGTACCCCATGGAGCACTCATGCAGCCAGATCAAGTATCAAGTTTGAGGTGAATTACCAAAGTGCTTTGGTAATTACCGATCAAAGTCTCAATATCATCAGCGAAGTTGCTGGGTAATTAGCAAGTTTGGTGTCCGGATAAGTCGTAAAACCACAGTAGAACCTTTCCTGCAAAACATTTGATGAATCGGGTACAATTCAAGTTTCGCTTCGGCTTTATCCGTATAGAGCGATAGAGGGCGCAAATGGTATTACACAGTGACATTTGAAACCAAAGAGCGGTATACAGATAAGATCATGGCTCTTTTGACAAAATAAATGAGACCCTTGAAGCACCGACCGTTCACTTTCACTGATTCCTTGCCGATACTTATCAAATGACTTTTTCGCATAAAAACTTGTTATTGATAAGACCCTTGATGATTGATGACTTTTTCTGAAATCTAGGCTCGGCAGTTCTTGTGTAAATCTTTTGTTGTACAAAATAGTTTTTGGGGACTTGGCACTGAGCATAGACAGTCATTACGTCAGTCCCCAACAAAATAGCATTGGATGGCCATTGCCATCGAGACAACGGCAAATGGAATTGACATTTTGCAGGAAATGCCCTGAAGTATGGAAATGTATGAAACAAAAACACACTTATTCACTCATGGTTATGAAAAGATTTTTCATAAATAATTTTGCTGTAGCTTTTCAATCCACAACTGAGTTTGGAAACTTATTTTCATTACGTCTTGAGATACTGAGTTTTTGCCGTAAACATTGAGAGATATTTACAGGTAAAGCTACGAATACAAAAAGAAATTAGTATGAAGTGGTAATCTGAAAATGGAATAATTATTCCTTTAGTACCACATAACCTCCCAATGGAAGTATCATTCTATAATGTGGCTTAATTATCTTTTCTCATGGAGGCTTTCAGTTATGAAAAAGTCACAGAAAGACGAGACTATAGACTGTTGTTCTTAATGTTTAAGTTGCATGGTCATGTGATACCTTTCTTCCATCACTTTAATTTCACCAATCGTTTTAAACATAAATATAGCATAATATTCCGAACCAGAAGCTGCCTACGTAACACTGCAACAAGTATTTGCTCCGTCCAGGATGTCTCTGGAGTGTGTGAAAAGTGCACTTATAAAAAGAAATTATTGTAAGAGTACTGAATACGATTCTCATCTTGTGATCTTCAACCATAGGTTTTTTACAGCACCTGCAGGTTATTTGGATCCATCCTACCGATTGAGTGGTCAATATGAAAAGACGATGTTGATGTACTGAACTATAACTAGTGTACATGCATGTATCAAAATATATACTGCAAGAAAAATAACCACATTTATAGTATTCAACATCGATTTCTTTTCAGAAGAAGCTGTCTTGCGGTGACTGTCTCTTCCGCCAGCTGCAGAGTGAAGTTGGTCAAAGATCGTTCGCTATAATCTTAACGTAATCAGATTTATTTAATGATGAAGTAGCGAACATTACTTGACCTTTACATATTTAATAAAACGAACATTACTTGACCTTCACATATTTAATAAAAATTGCAGAAAGCCTTCGGATCCACTGTTAATTGTAACAAGACTATGCACTATTTTATTTCTTATTATTGAATATCGACATGGTAATTGTATCGTGCCATATTTGATACACTTTACTTGAAGCAATATGTTTGTAAAACCTACATTAAAGATGTCCGGTCTTTAAGATGGCGGGTAAAAGAAAATATAAATTATCATCATATTGTAAGGCAACAGAAGAGCGTGATTTTGTTCAGGCATTGAATCCTGCTTACACATACCTGCGAGTATATATAGCATTCATTTAATTAAAATAAACAATTACAAATATCCAGTATAAATATTTCGTAGATGAGCACACCTAGTTTTAAAAAGTAAAGGCCCTTTTAAAGTTTTCTCGGTATTTTTCACTGACCATTTTATACAACCAAGGATTTACGGCGGAATTAACGACAAGTAATGTAGATGATATCCTTTCAAATACAAACAACGCTTCATTTTCAGTATCTCGCAATATTCCCCACGGATAGAGAATTCTCAACGCCAGGAGGACAGATGTGGGCAGTGTGCAAACGTAGAAAACAATTGTATTCGCCATGGTAACTCTTACGACTTGGATGCTTTCTTTTCGAATAGTCTGGTCAATTGTTGCCGGGGAAACCGACTTGGCTCTTCTTGACATTTCTCTCATGAGTTTTGTATACATGATGGTAGTGATACCTAAACCGAAGGTTACTGGTATGTTGAACAATATGTAACACACAGTTTGTGTGATCAACGTCTTTGTAGGATGAAAAGGCATTGCAATACAAAATACTGCAGTTTGAGACGCAAAGCAAACACTTATAATCCACGATAGAAGGATCATTTTCAAACACCTAGTGGTCGTGTTGATTGCATGAGATTTCAATGGATGACATATTGCAAGGTAGCGTTCAATGCTAATGACAGTTATAGTGATGCCAGATTCAATCCCACTCAGGATCTCTGGAGTTAAGGTGAGAAAACACGTGAATGCGGCGACAGTGATACCTTTATATTCTAGCGTCGTGTTGACTATTCGCATGGACAGATACAGCGTATCAGCAATACAGAGGTTCATAAGATAATAGTTTGTGATCGTTCTCATTTCTGCCACCCGCACCATCACAAACATGAAGCTTGCATTGCCAAATAATCCCATCAGAGATATTGCAAGTATGACGGAGAGGTATAATTGGTCACCGAGCGATACCTTCACGCCCGTGACTCCGGTAACATGATCAGTAAAGGAGTCGTTGAAGTATGTCTCGCTCGAATCATTTGTAGTGTTAAGGTTCGGTATTGCGTCCATGTTTTCATTCACGCGGTCTGCAGAAATCGGCGTGAGCGCAATTCAGATCTGTAAAGCATAAACAAATTGATATAATGGCTGGTAAAACACCGAGTAAAAAAGAAAAAAAAATGAAAGAATGTGAAATTGCAAAAGAGTTTTTTTTCAATTGTTTATTCTAGTGTAATACAGTTGAAACAAATGGATGGCATTTCAGAATGTTCTGATACGACGGGTTTAATTTTTACCATTGGAAGAGCTTCATTCTATTCAATACGGTAGAAATTGCACTTTGAATATGTGTAACTCTTCATGTTTGTGCTATTTCAAATGCAGATTGGGACTTTCCAGTCAAAAACATATTCGAGAATATTGTTTAAAGTAGATTTCGGGAGTCCCTTCTCACTGAGCAAAGGTAAATCTTCCTACACACTACAGAAAATTTAATAGAAAAAAAAGGCTAACGATATTGCTAAATCATGAAACTTAAAAAAGATTGGCAGCTTAAACGTTTACATACCTTCAAGTTGACAGAACAGGTTAAAACGTAAGGGAAAGTGAGCTCAACGTAAGCCAGATATTGTAACACCCAAGCATTTTGGACAAGCTGCGTTTACTAACAGGTCCTGGAGACGGCGCTGGAGCCCGCGACATTTACAAGATTAATAATAAAATAATGTGGAACCATGACATGCCTATTTTATCGATCGATTCGTATCTAATATGAACCTTTATATTTGCATGCTGTTTCTTTCTGTATATTAGTCATTCGACCTTATATCGGACTTTTGACAAATTACACCTCCGATGGCAATATTGAGTCCCTGCATGTGTCCTGTGTAACTTCAAGCAAACAGAATTGTGGTTAATAGTTCAACCTCGAAGAATGAATTATTACATGTCTTGAAGGACGGAACACTTTGTAAAGGGTGTAGAAGTGATCAATAACACACATTTACTCAATCTCCGTTTAAGTCTGACATCATTTACAAGTGATATTTAGTTGACGTGAACACACAATATGCTTGTTTTATACACATAACTGTACTGCGAAGAGATATAAAAGCATTAAAACGAGAGTAAGGTTTTAATATAAACCAGTCATTTGTGTTACTTCTTTTACGTACTGCGTGTTATTGAGGATCTGATCGAAATATCATTTGACTCTATTGTGTGTGAGTTTAGCGTATACAAACCCATTCCACATACATCATAACAATTAAAGCATTATCGCCTCACCATTATATTAGAAAAACATGACAGTCAGTTCTTATAAAAATATGACATTCCAATTTTTCGAATTGAATTTAATCTCGCATTTTCGCCGACGGTGAGAGGTTAATATGTCAAAGCAAGTTGACAAATATATGAATCCAATTACACAATTTTAATAAACCTTTCGTGCCAGATGGACATCAAGCTCCAACTGAAATGAAGTGATATCTACAATAAGTATAACAAAATCAATGTGTCCTTTGTAAGTTGTGTCAATTCACCTTATGTATCATAGAACTTAGAGCTCAAGGGCAGGCACTGTAATCACGTGCTCTGCCAACTTTTTGTATATCTGTGTTTTCAGGCCTTATACGGAATATGACGCTCTGTTAAAAGGTGTACTATAACATAGACTCTAGAGAAAAACAAGGGTCCATGATTATAATATATAATTCAATTCTTGCAATAGATGTGCTAAAAATTGAACGAAAACATATTTCACTTTGTTGGTGAACAGCATTTAATCTTTACCGTAATAGTTTATACAATATTGGGCAAAACAGGCATCTACGTTTAAGTGACATGTGGTTTCCGATGATTGATGTGCAAGAACGTTAGCACCCTCTATCGCTCTATGTGAAGAAAGCTGAACTGAGATATGGCTTGAACCATTATCCTTTGCTTCACTCTAAATGTTCTCAAACTTTTTCTGGTAGGATAAGAATTCATCTAACACGACTGTTTGCATCTATGTGGCTAGAATTCCAAAGTTGGTTGAGAAATTCTCAAAACATCATTAAGAATACGTGTTGGGCATAAGTTAAAAGAATCATTTTAAAACCGCCTTAGTTTGCTGTGTGATTTAGTTGTAGCTTCAAAGAACTATGATATCAAAGAAAACTTTGATTGCACTGCCTTAATAAACGTTTTTTACCCGCAACTCGTACAGAAACCACTGTAAAATGTTGCAATACCACACCCCGTTCTTTCGCACGCTTGTCGATTAGTTATTTATAAGTCCCTGCAGACAGAGTCGGTGGACTTATGGATTGGTCTCCGTGCGTCCAATCTCAGACATGCCTTAGCCAATTCATTTCAAACTTTCTACAAGGATAATACACTATGGCATACATGTGCACGTCAATTGACATCCATAATTAGTGCTAATTCGCGTAATTAATGATTTGAAAGAGTTATATTTCCAAAGAGACTGTACTATATGTCGACGAAACGTTGTACAGATGTTGGTCACGCAGAGCTCTAAAAGCATGCAAAGACATATGGCAGTTTTGTGTCAATTAATTGATAATTTGCATATTGAATAAATTTTTGTAATTAAGGTGATGTCAAGAAATATTAGCTCAAGTTTTATTGAAACTTAGTACAAATGTTGATCTCTAGGTGATGTTAAGGTGTGCAAAGACATTCAGCAGTATCATATCAATTAATGACTAATTTGCATGTTTGATGAATTTTCGTATTTGGGGTGATATGTCCAGAAACACTGCATCAACTTCGATGAAGCTTGATATAGTTGTTAAGCTCACAGTCCTGACATGGTGTAAAAGGATGTTTATCAGTAGCATGTCAATTAATTGCCATTTGCCTATGTAATCAACTTTCATAATTAGTGTGCTAGGTCCAGAAATACTCCATCAATTTTGATGAAACGTGGTACAGATTTTGAAATATTTAGCATCATCCCATTAGTTAACTACTAATTGAAATATTTTATGACCTTTTGTAACTAGGTTGGCAGGCAAGATTTGCTTTACATTTTTATCACCATGGTTTGGTCCAATTCCATTTTTTCCGTAGTAAAGTTGGGCCTCTAGATAGTGTATGAATGTTTGTAATTAGCGATCTATATCCTGAATGACTGCACTAAATAAATCTAATGACACTTCCTGCAGATGTTGATTATACAAGGGTAGCACTATCAATAGCTAATTATAGTAAATCTATTCTGCAATGAACACAAACAGGAGCATTCTTGGTTTGTATCTGGCGTTCTGACTCTCTCATGTCAAGAGTAATTTCTCAGACATGCCTGGACCTGTTTCTTGCAGATTAGTTTTATTTTGAAATTTCAATTTCAAGATCCAGTACATGAAATACCTAATTTTGTCCCGTTTGGTGAAAGGACGTAACCCTTTGCCATTCATGCTAATGTCTACTACAGTCACAGACAGGTCTTGATACCATTAAATGTCTTCATGTGCATCATGCTGATTTCAATTTATTTACTTCCACTGACAAATTCCCAATTACAAGCGGGGACTATGTCAAAGTCAATGTCTTGTTTATGACAACGTGGACATGACAGATGCAATTCCTTCCAGTTGAGTACCTTCACATCATTAAAAAGTCTGTTAACAGTGAACGCCCTAAAAAATAATGACTTCCGTTGGTCCGTATTAGTAGATATACTTCTTTCTAACTATACAACCACTGTCATGAAAATTCTTTTACAGACTTTGTAATTGACATTTCTTGTCTGTCATAATATTTTTAAGGAATTCGGTTTTTTTCCAAATCATTAATGCAATATTGCATAACAAATTCACAATTGTTCTAGGTACTGTGACATTAACTTCTTCCGCTCTATAAATTAAAATGGCTGAATAAATACTTCAAGGATTATTGTCATTAACATGACAATTACTACACGTCAATGATACACAAACTGTCTTTGTGGTCAGCTGGATGAGTACTATCTCCACTTTGTAATTTTATTACCCCTGTTCAGTGAAACCCATTTACTTTAATCCAGACCGAAACACGCGCCTACATGTAGGTTAATACTGGTTCATGAATACACACCACCGCTTAATTGAGGTCAGAGTGAGATGTTGATTATACAAGGGTAACACTATCAATAGCTAATTATAGTAAATCTCTTCTGCAATGAACACAGACAGGGGCATTCTTAGTTTGTATCTGACGTTCTGATTCTCTCATGTCAGAGCAATTTCTCAGACATGGCTGGGAAAGAGGTACAAATTGAACAAACGGTAAAGCTCAAGAAATAAGAGGCTTAGTACTCACTAGCATGAATGGCAAAGGGTTACGTCCTTTTACCAAGTGGGACAGAATTAGGTATGTCATGTACTGGATCTTGAAATTTCAAGTTTATTGCATGAGAAACAGAAATGGCAAGGGAAAGTGGTGCAAAATTGAACAAAATGAAATCGGTAAAGGTCAAGAAATAAAAGGCTTAGTACTATCAAAGTACGATGGTAAAAAAATTGCACATTGTGATATCCGCAAGTCTCAAGCAATAAAAGGCTTAATTCTATCAAAGTTACTATACTTAAGCAATCCAAAATATAGTATAAAAAACTAATAACAAAAATATTAAGCTAATATATGGGAGGGGCCCCTTCGGTCAAGCAGCCAAGCAAGAGGTCGTTGTGACCAAGCAAAAGGTCGTTGTGGGATCGAGATCTGCAACGACCTTGAGGGTGAATCCATCCTGCGAGGCCAACATGTGAGCTAAGGAGTGGAATTCTCGAGAAATGGAGGTCAAGATGGAGTCAGTAGTAGTAGTAGTAGTAGTAGTAGTAGTAGTAGTAGTAGTAGTAGTAGTAGTAGTTTATTATAGTGACTAGTGATCAACACCTAGCGACAACGGGCTTATTAGTAACTTTAAAATAAAGTTTAATACATATGTGAAAGACTGTTCCTAGAAAATCTAAATGAAAACAGTTACACTTTCACAGTAAAAATCAGGTAAGTAATTTGAAAACCAAGATAAACGGCTGAAAATTAACGTGTTACACATGTTAGCGATTGTCGTCTTTTATTGCCTGTACAAATAAATTTTTAAAAATTCCGCAAAAGAATGACCATGTTAATTAACATATGTATCAATCACCTGTCTAGATAAAATGCCATCGTCAACGCCAGCTATTGTTTCTTGTAACGCGCCAATACGCGCATTAAAATCGCCACAGATAATTATCGTGTCAACGATAATTATATGTGAAAAAGGCCGATATGATTGAAAATTAGTTAAAATTATGCAGAGATTAACATTCAAATATTTGTGCGCGTGTTTGAAAGGGCATACAGTTTTACGTCATTTTTACGTTCTTCCGATCACAAATTTTGGCCCTATCCATATCTACATAAGCAGTCAATCATCCTTTGTCAGAAAGCAGCTGCTTGACACCGGTTGTAGAATTAATGGAAAATAAGTAAATGTATCTTACCGATGTTTACATGTTATGAAATGATATAATGTAAGTTAACTAACTTAAAGAACGTACCATATAATGTCTATATTGCCATGAATGTGATACCTATCAATACGAAAGGACGGGATGTAGTATTGTAAAGGTAGCATTTCCTGAATATTTTATTGAAAAAGTCGTTATTTAAATCATTGGAATAAAGGATATTTGATATCATCGGTAGTTGCAGGCTATAGGGAATTCATAATGCAAACTTATATGGATTTGATTGGTTCTTTCGACCCATGCCTTCGTAACAGTCTCATTGGTATTGTCTACACAAGCGATGCACTTCCTGCCATTAACAAGAAATTGGTCAAGGTGTTACCAGGAAACGGCTTCTTTACCGATTATCGTTAGCTTGAAAACCTTTCCTGCAAAACAGTTGATGAACAGGATGTAATTCAAGTTTCGCTTCGGCTTTCTCCGTATAGAGCGATAGAGGGCGCAAATGGTATAACACAGTGACCTTTGAAACCGAAGAGCTGTACACACGGCTCTTTTGACAAAATATGAAATGAGACCTTTTAAAGCATCGGCTGCTTTCCTGTAGTCAACACCGATTTCTGTTTAGAAGAAGCCTTCGTGCGGTGACTGTCTCTTCCGCCAGCTGCAGAGTGAAATTGGTCAAAGAGCGTTTGTTATAGTTTTAAACGCAATGAGATTTCTTAAATAATGAAATACGGAACATTACATGACCTTGCATATTTAATAAACAATGGCAAAACGACTACGGAACAACAATTAATTGAAACAAGAGTACGCACTATCTTTTTATTGAACATCAACATTGTAAATTGTACTGTGTCGTATTTGATACTTTTTACATGAAACAAAGAGACGATATATTTACAAAACTACACTATAATATCCTTTCTTAAAAATGGCAAGTAAACCTAGGTTAAAATTATCATCAATAAGTAAGATAACAGAAGAGTGTAATTTTGTTCAGGCATTGCATCTTGCCTATATTTGCCTGCAGGGCAAGGCTTCCAGTGTGATAATACATAACATTCGTTTCATTTTAAATAAACAGTTACAAATATCCCGTTCAAATCTTTCGTCAATCATCACACCTGGTTTTAAAAAGTAAAGGCCCTTTTAAAGTTTTCTCGGTATTTTTCACTGACCATTTTATACAACCAAGGGTTTACGGCAGAATTAACGACAATTAATGTAGATGATATTCTGTCAAATACAAACAACGCTTCATTTTCAGTATATCTTAATATTCCCCACAGATAGAGAATTCTCCAGGCCAAGAGGACAGATGTCGGCAGAATGCAGACGTAGAAAACAATTGTATTCGCAATGGTAACTCGTACGACTTGGATACTTTCTTTTCGGATTGTTTGGTCAATAGTTGCCGGGGAAACCGACTTGGCTCTCCTTGACATTTCTCTCATGATTTTTGTATACATAATAGCAGTGACACCTAAACCGAAGATTAGCGGTATGTTGAACAATATGTAACATACAGTTTGTATGACCAAGGTCTTTGTGTGATGAAGAGGCAGTCTAATGCAAAATACGACACTTTGAGACGCAAAGCAAATACTTATAATCCACGATAGAAGGATCGTTTTCAAACACCTACTGGTCGTGTTGATTGCATGAGATTTCAATGGATGACATATTGCAAGGTAGCGTTCAATGCTAATGACAGTTATCATTGTGCCAGATTCAACCTCACTCAGGATCTCTGGAGTTAAGGTGAGGAAACACGTGAATGCCGCGACGACAGTGATGCCTCCATATTCTATCGTCGTGTTGACTAGTCGCACGATAAGGTGCAGGGTATCAGCGATACAGAGGTTCATAAGATAATAGTTAGTGATCGTTCTCATTTCTGCCACTCGCACCATCACAAACATGAAGCTTGCGTTGCCAAATAAACCCATCAGAGATATTGTAACGATGACGGAGAGGTACAATTGGTCACCGACCGATAGCTTCACACCCGTGACTCCGGTAAGATGATCAGTAAAGGAATCGTTGAAGAATGTCTCGCTTGAATTATTTGTTGTGTGATGGTTCGGTACTGCGTCCATGTTTTCATTCATGTAGTCGGCAGAAATTGGACGGGAGTGCAATTCAGATCTGTAAAGCATAGACAAATTGCTATACCAACTGGTAAAACGCTATGTATGAAGAAATAAATTGAAAGAATGTGCAATTGCAAAGTAGCTATAACAATTGCTTATGTTAGTGTAATACAGTTGACACATCTGAATGACATTTCAGATTGTTCTAAAGAATACAGAGGGTTTAAAGAATACCCCTGGAAGATGTTCATTCCATTCATTACAGTAGACTTTGCACTTTGAATATATGTAACTCTTCATGTTTGTGCTATTTCAACCGCAGATTGGGACTTTCAAGTAAAAGACATATTCGAGAATATTGTTTAGAGTAGATTTCCGGAGTCTCTTCTCACTGAGCAAAGGTAAATCTTCCCACACACTAAAGAATTTTAATAGAAAACTAAAGGTTGACAGTACTGCTACATCATGAAACTAAAATAGATTGGCAGCTTAAATGTTTTACATACCTTGACGGAACTGGTTAATACGTTAGGGGAAAGTGAACTCAACGTAAGACAGATATTTTAACACTCGAGCACTTTGGACAAGCTGCGTTTACTAACAGGTCCTGCAGACGGCGCTCAAGATAAATCCCGGATTTAACTTTTAAGGCGAAATTTACATGACTAATAATAAAATGATGTTGAAGCATGATATGCCGATTCCAGTGGTCGATACGTATCTAATATGAACCTTAATATTGACATACTGTTTACTTCGTAATTCGACCTTTTATCAGATTTTTGAGTAAATACACCTCCTAGGGCAATATGGAATCCCCGCATGTTATCTTTGTAAACCTTCACGCAAACAGAGTTTTTGCAAACAATTCAACCTCAAAGAATGACATTATCATTGAATCATAAATTTATAGGGTTTAGAAATTATCAACGACAGCACCATTACCTGGTCTCGGTAAAGGGTCTGGCATCATTTACAAGTAGTTTTAATATAAATCAGTCATATGTATTATTTCATTTACGTATTGCGTATTATTGATCTGATCGAAATATCATTTGACGCTATTGTGAGTGTTTATGCATATAAACCTATTCCAGATATATCGCAACATTCAAAGCATTATTGCTTCAGCAATACATAAGGAAACATAACAGTCAGTTCCTATAAAAATATGATACTTAAATTTCGAATTAAATTTAAAAGCTCGCATTTTTCGCCGACGGTGAGAGGTTAATATTACAAAACAAGTTGATAAATCTATGAATCCAACTACAGAATTTTTATAAACCTTTTGTGTCAGATGGACATGAAGCTCCAACTGGAATGAAGTGATATCTACAATGAGTGTAACGAAATGAATGTGTCCTTTGTAAGTTGTGTAAATTCACCTTATATATCATAGAACTTAGAGCTCCAGGGCATGAACTGTAATCACGTACTTTGCCAACATTTTGTACACCAGTGTTACTAAATGGACACAAACGTTTGAATATGACACTCTGTTAAGGCCATCGTCTGGGCTAATGTCGGTCAAAATGCTCAAAAAATCTAATTTTATTTTTTTCCTTCATTGTCACCCTCGACATGTATACTTTCAAATAAGCTATATCATTCTTCAAAAAATATTAACTAAAATCGAGAAAAATCGCGTTTTTTTCCCACTGACCCCTGGTCAAATTTTATTTAGTCTAATTATATATTCAAAACAGGTAAATCGCTATTTTTGGTTGCCTAAAAACTTTGTTGAGTTATGGCATCATGTATGAAGTAGTGACCATTTGCTTGCTTATTGAAGCAGCTTTTTCAGAGGTAAAAATATGGCGTTGTGGAAATTGTGAATTTGAGACTAATTGCAGTCTTAAAAAGCCAGATCAATGAGTAATCGGGAAGAAATTTGCAACAAATGATTCTGTTTTATATTTTGTGTGGATATTACTGTAAGGCATATGAAGATTTTCATTCAGGTATAGCAATTAAACCAGAAAACAAACCATATTAGACGTTATGGTGTCCATATACATAACAAGTAAAGAATCTCACATGAATTTCATTATCATGCTGATTATAAAATCAATGTTTTTTTGATAATTAACAGTTCATTTTTCACTTAGAAAGCAATTACAATCAGGCTTTTGTAAATAGAATTCTAACTGACAATTTAAACTTGTCCAATACCCTATTTTGAGGTCGTAAACTTTGCATGAAGTATGAGTATCACCTTTATGTTGTAAACATTTCAATCCAATACTCCTAACAATTGTGTTTTGTACTGCATTCGTTTCTTGTGGCAGTAATAACTCTTGAAAGAATGGTTGGAATGCAATGAAAATCAGCCAACATATGTGAAATTAAATACTTTACAAAACAAACTTCAAAAAACAAGGTCATCCAATCATGTCATAGTAGAAACTTGACGGAGAGTTGTGAAATTTATTAATTTTTCAATCTTACCGAGATGACTATGATTTAATTTATATTGACATCTTATACAGTCATAGATTTAGGTTCATATTGTAATACATATACATCTGAATGCTACAGAAAAAATTCGGTTGTTGTATGACTTTTCGTTCAATAGATATCTTTGCCACAAATTTCCTCATATTTTTAACCCTGAAATTGTCGCCACGGCAACCGAATATCCGGTTTTCCCCCTGCACTGCATTTTACCATCTACTGCAACAAAAAGATGACAAACTCTGAAAACAAGGTACTACACGGTTAGTGTTTAAAAATAGCCCCTACAATAGCCTTAAAAGGTCGGATAAAAGGTGCCTTATAATAAATAATGCAATGATTGGGTCCCCCAAAATGAACGAAAATGTATATCACTTTGTTGGACAACAAAATTTAGTAAGATGAAACGAACAGAAGCATGAGTCTTTAGCGCGCGTAGTGTCTGCCGAATGTTTTATTCTGCAAAATCCTATCATTATGTCATGTAATTTCCTGCATGTATTATGTTAAGGTTTGGTGCGCCTTTTATTTCTCACCAATAGATTTCAATTAAAATTTCTGGAAGTACCAGGAACCCCATTCAGATTAATATTGTCAACAAAAAATTAAGGTGTCACCATGAAAATTTTTGAGATATCCAATGATTAAAATTTATGATTTTTCATGTTTATGCATAGGAAAAACAATGGACTGAATAATTAAGAAATAAACATGGCAGAATTTAGTATTTCCTGCCAATAGAATTTGATGAAACTTACTCAATCGAGGGATAAGTGACCAAAAAGTATATCAATAGAAAAAAATGGGGGTCACCACCTTAGTTCTTTAGATGTAGCCAAAAGTTCTAAACCCCGGAGACTTTGTTGTTGAAGTGCGCCCTCTGAGGGCAAAGATGAGAAATTATGTTTCATAATTTATGGCAATATTTACATGATATACCCTTACATTGTGAAATTCTTGACAACTCACAACGATAAAATATGTGACATAACAAGTAATTGCATCAATAATGCCTTTAAATGAAGTTTACTTCAGCTTTTGAATGTTACTATACCGTGACAATCATGCATACAATGTTTTTTTCTGTATCAGTGCTAGCGCTGTGAAATTGCTGTTAAATTATTTGGACTGAATAATGATGAGATGTAGGTATCACTTTGCTTGAATATGCTGAATGGAAACATGATTAAATACAATGGAACATTAGTAATAGTCAGGGTGTTTTCCTATCTTGAACTCAAAAACTCCTAGACAACATTGTAAGACTGAATTACCATCAGTGTATTGGTGAATGAATGAAATTTTATTCATTTTGAAAACAAAACTACCTGTAATGTTTAAGAAAAGCTCTCTTTATTCAAAATACACTGTTATCATATTAGGTACCACTGAAGTGATCAAACAATGAATCAATATTTTTATTTATTTTTTTTTTGGCAGGGCCATGGCTACTGACTGTTGCGAGCACGCAACGTCGTAGTTGTATTCGCGGTATATGTTTACATTTTTTCAAATGGATTAGAATTGGATAATGTTTCTTGAATACACGAAACAGGTCAGCTACGAGGCATATCGAACTTCTTAAATTCACTTACATTATTTGGGAATCAATATTATTCGTGGGATTTTAGATTGGGCATCAAATTTCTAGCCAGAAATATCAAATCACCTTCAAAATCATTTACTGATTTCCTGCAGAATCCCCAAGATAATTCCTTCTTCTTACAACCAACCTCTGTTTTTGAAGTTGCAAATTTATTGAGAAGTCTTGATATTAAGAAGGCATGTGGCTATGACAATCTACCGGCTAAACTTCTTGTACTTGGTGCTGATCACATTGCCAAGCCTTTAGCTTACATATTTAACCTGTCGTTTACACTGTTCAAATTTCCAAGTTCTTTAAAAATAGCAAGAGTTATTCCTATTTTTAAGAAAGGCTCAAAAGATATCCCTGGTAATTATCGTCCAATTTCGATCTTACCCCTTCTCAGCAAAATTCTTGAAAAATTGTAAATAATAGATTAATGAATTTTCTAAATAAGCATAATTTACTTTACATCACCAGTATGGTTTTTGGGAAAACTATAGTGCAAAGTTGTCTCTGATTAATTTAGTGAATAATTTATTGCAACAAATTGACCAGGGTAACTCAACTATTGGCATCTTCATTGATTTCACAAAAGCATTTGATACCATAAATCACAGTATTTTACTTTCAAAACTTCAACATTATGGTGTCAGAGGAGATCCACTCTCCTGGTTCTCAGACTATTTAAGCCACAGATCACAGTTCGTTGCTGCTGGCAACGCTAGATCCGATAAGAAGTCTGTCACTTGTGGGGTCCCCCAGGGGTCAACACTTGGTCCCACACTATTTTTACTTTATATTAATGATCTTCCGAACTCCTCAAAGTTTTTCGATTTTCGTCTATTTGCAGACGACTCGAACCTTTTTCATACTTTTCCTGACAAAAAGAGCAGTATAGATCTTTCTATTGTAAATAATCATTTCAAAAATGTAATTGATTGGTGTGATGCAAACAGATTAACCATTAATGTTAACAAGACCAATTACATTGTATTTCATGGCAAACGTAAGCCTATCTCTCTTTTTGGTTCTCTCTGTGTTAAAGATCATACAATGAATGTGGCTGATAAAGCGTCTTTTGTAGGAGTTTTGATTGACAAACACCTGACATGGAAAGATCAAATCAAAGATGTAAATAATTGTATTCGAAAAAAAGCAGGACTTTTATTTAAAGTAAGAAACTGTGTACCTCAACATATTCTAGTTTTATTGTACAAGGCATTTATCCAACCGATTATTACGTATGGTTTGGAAATATGGGGAAGCACATTCCCATCTTACTTAAATTCTATACTGATCACCCAGAAAATGTGTGTTCGTTGCATCACATTCTCTGATTTTCGAGAACCATCATATCATTTATTCATAGAGTTGGGTCTTCTTGACATTTACAAACTGTATAAATTAGGTGTCAGCAATTTTATTTTTGATTTGTACAATGGCAAGCTTCCTCACCATCTGAATGATTATTTCCAGACTGTGGATCACAGCCGAGATACTAGGTTCAAGCTTGGTCCAAATTCATCCATTCCTAAAATTTATACAGCAGCGGGACAGTTTTCTATTTCATTTGCCGGTGCTAAACTTTGGAACAGTTTACCAGCCGATACCAAGTATCTCACATCAAAACATATGTTTACCACGGCTATACGAAAATATCTCCTTGATTGTTAATGTCAACATTACAATTCATGAAACTGTAATACTTTCTCACAACAATTATTATGTTTGATGATTTTTTTTTTTTGCAAAGTTCATAAGAGCCCTTTTTTCGATTCTGTCTTATGTACTCTGAGCTGGAGTCGAACTCGATTAGCGAGAAGCTATTTTTTTGACTCCTTTTGCCAATTTTATTTTCTACTTTCCACACACTGTACCATTTACGCTTATATTGGCAATAAATGAATGAATGAATGAATGAATGAATGAATGAATGTCGTCATGTTTATACATAACATACGTACCCTACGTAAATCTCAAACTGTAATAAACGATGTTGTGCTGCTATGCTACTGACAAGAAACAAAGTACCTGTACGCCATTGAATTCGTAACAAAAAAGAAACATGAACGGGATAAAGTTCATTATGTACCTTGTTCAATTCTTCCATTTTTTTTTGAGCTTGACTTCGCCTTATTATATTATTGATTTTCTGGAAACAAATTTTCCCTGCCGTCGCGGACGCGGACTGTTGCATAACGCTGCCATCTTGACTGGCCTCTATAGTGCGCAGTACATTGCGCACTATAAAGGGCGCACCAAACCTTAACATGCAAATTTACCGCGGCGGTCTGCGCACTCAACTTTTACATGACAGATTTTCCATACAGATCTAGGCGTGGTCCAAGGTACTGATATAGGCAAGATCGATGCAACGGGCAACGTTTATGAATATATAAGGATTTACTTTGCAAGTTTTCCAATACATTGATGACAGGTGATAAATGCCATCATTGACTCAAATGTCATTTTAGAACAATACATCCATTTAAAAGAAGAGTAAGTTGTCATGTTATTTTACATAAACGCAATCAAACAACTATAGGGTAAGGTTTTTTTAATGAAAAGTTGTATGAAAACGGGAAAGAATGATTGCATCGAATTCATAATTTTTTTTATATTTTTAAAACTGACAAATGATACATTCATCGCCAGTGATCTCATTCGCTCAGCCCATTCGATGCTGCTCTGTTGCGGATTAATGACCTAATTATCGTCGCTCATAGGTCAAGTCGCCGATAACCATTTTGCACAAATGGTGATTTCAAGCAGAACAACAACAGAAATGAAAAAATAATGAAGGATTCGATTGTTATCAATTCCGCATGCAACATGTAATTTCATAGGCTCGATTAAACGACCCGCGCATATGTGCGCCCAATCCTTCAAACGCTCTTTAGTGATAGATTAAAAAATATCGGTCAAAATAGCCGTCTACCTTTAAAGAACATGTAGTTTCCGATGATTGTCGTTCGCGCCCTCTATCGCTCTACGTAAGAAAGCGGAAGCGAGATCAAGAATTCATCTAACACGACTATTTGCATCTAGGTGGTTAGAAAATCCAAAGTTGGCTCAGACAATTCTCACAATAACATTAAAGCGCAGTGGTCGTCGCGCTGTGCTTGCTCCTGAGGCCCCCTCCTGTTGACAACATATTCAAGAATGCCGCACTAGGTTACGGGTTGATTATTATGTTTGCGATATTGCCGCTTGTGAAAATGGCGGCTGATCTGTCACAAGCATACCAACTTACCGAATCTAAGTGACTGGACGTAAATTAGCAGGGGGGGGGGAGGGCCGGGGGCATTTCGTAGGAGAGTGGCCAAAAATTTATGACCCTCCCCCAAAGCAAGGCTGAAAATTTATGACCCTCCCCCAAAGCAAGGCTGAAAATTTGTGACCCTCCCCCAGTTTCAAAAAAATAGAATATTACAAATTGATCGAATCTTCAACGTTCAAAAATTGAGGTGGGGATTTACAACACAGGGCAATATAGATGGATGCAAGGGATGTCTGCAATTTTTTATTTGCTTCTGCTTGTGACAAGAACAAGTCTAGATATGGATGTCAGCCTTACCTAAGAATACTTTCGATGGCATAGTGTCAGTCACATTTGACCAGCATGGCACTAATCTTGTAGAAAAAATCTGGATAATTCTAAGCTATAGATTTTTCAGTACTTTTAATAAAAGGGAAACCCCTGATTTCTCTGCCTACACATATGCATTTCAATTGTTATGATAATGGTTTAATATACTGTTTAACTCTTATACTGTTTAAACTTAGTAAACAATCACCAGATAAAGGAGTACTGTCACTGGTATTCTTGTTCCAGTTTGGTATGGTTGGATAGTTCTGGAGAACACTATAGGATAAACTCTATGATTAAATTAATTCATTGTTCGATTTTCTGCACAAGTTTGATGAAATGCTCTATTTTCCACTTTGTCAGCACACTTGTAAATGTGGAACAAAACCACAAAAAACAGTTTAAGACTTCACTAGACACAAAAAATGACACCACTGCTCAAGTGTCATCAGGCTATGCTGACAAACTGAATCAATACTGAGCATATCATGCTAAAATACAGCAGCTAATACTGAAAAATTCTGAAATCTTATGAATTTATGTAACTCTGACCTGCAAAGTAAACAACAAAACCAACATCTTGTCCATACACCATTGTTTCAAATTACAGTGACTGACAGGCAAAACTAACAAAACAGCAAACATGGAATTTAGCCATTTTCATTGGCCATTAAAGGGACAAAGTCACTCATTTTTGACAAAATTTTGGTCATTTTAATTTCCGTTGAACATATGCTTTTCTGCTGCTCACTGAAATGGGCTCAATTGCAATCTCTGGTTGTCACAGCTCAACTCATATGCATGCATGGATATAACATGTGGTCACTTAATAATTTAATTTAAGGTATGTACCAAAAATTGTCACAGTAAATTTCACATGTTAATGTGCCTTATAAAAAGTGAGAATTGAATTGCAATAACCAGAGAGTGAGCATATTTCAGTGAGAATAATCTATCAAAAGAAATTTTAAATGGCAAAATAATGAGCAATTTTGTCCCTTTAACTTGGTACATATCTAGTACAGATTCTTTTAATTCAAGTGTCAAGCAGCATGACCATTGCACTGTTGAAGTATTAAAATGGTGGCAATGAATATTTTTATAATTGGTGCATTGACAAGATAGTACTGTAAAATGTTGACAAAAATAGCTTTGTCCAAAGTATCATAATATTAGCCATTTCTGAACAGGGATGTAAGATTACACCACCATGTAAACTCACAAATGTTTCCAATATGAAAGTGCAGTCCTCTGCTGAGTGCCGAATCATGTACCGCCGGTATGTTGTATACCAATTGGAGGCAGACACCAAGCATAGCATTATGTGAAAAAAGTTAAAGTCTTGGTACTAGATGACCACTAAACAAGATTGGCAGTCCGCTTGTTTCAAAGCTATTTAAAAACTTTCTTCTGGGCCTATTTCACATCATACTTGACCCTCTACACTTGACCCTCTACACTTGACCTACAAGCTTGGTACGCACATTGTATTCTGGAAAATGACAGTAACTTCAACGTCATTTTAAGTCAGAGATTCGTCATGTAAGTCATTAATTTCACTCAATTATTTCTGTCCGTTCTTCCTGACTGTCAAAATTTATTGAGGTCTAAGTATTGAAAGTACTTAATTTAATGATGATTTTCACAAATATGTTTCACTTACAACTTGACTAAATTGTCACTACTTACAAGTGTGACTGTGAACATCATTCTAAAAATATTAAAATACCTTCAACGCATACAAGTTTGTTTACAAGTTTCGCGCTGTACCAAGAAGTTCTCTGGACGTACACTGTACATTTTAGCCTATCATTTTCAGGAATAAAGGTCTGTATGTTTAAATGATTGACTTATTGGCTTATGAAAAATATATTAAGGATCAGAAGGATGTTGATATTGCAATTTGCAAGTCTTGGTGTTGTATTCCCACGCAGGAGCTACCAAGCTCTGCACGGCAGGGCTGTGTGTAATTACCAGCGTTATATGGCCTCCTACCACAGGCCGTATAACGCTTGAAAACACACAGCCCTGCCATGCAAAGCTAGGAGCTACCACACTCTTTTGGTAGTACCTTGGTATCATCCCGGGGGTATCATATATTGCTTTATGTAGCTGCAGTTCCGAAACTGAAGGGTTTGCCCTTTTCGAGTTTAAGCTTTTAAATTTTAGGGTTTGATCAAGTTGACGTCCTACCTAAACAGCAGTCCAAATATTGAGGTACAACGGCAATATTGCCCTACGCTAGGAGGATATGTGTACCACCGTCACTACGCAAAGACTACTTACCCCAAAGAGCTTTCTCTCTCTACCGGGTGCATAGCCTCAGCGTTGCGATTGTGGTTGCACCTGTGTATGAGTATGCCGTTGTTGGAGGCAATCAAAGCAGCCAATAGCTGAATACTCTTACCATTCTCGTAGGGCTTAGACTACTACACCAAGTCAATGGCATATATCATGTAAAGTAGGCAGTAAATATGTACCCTTTCACTTTGGCTTTGAACTGCAGATGTGGAATGTTATGATTCAACAGACTGTCCAATAATTCCAATAATGAATGCCCAAATTGGCTCATAATGGAATAGAGCACACTTATACTCCATTAAGAATGATTTTGTTAAATAATGCTCTTCAAATGTTTTCTTTTATATTAATGCACATGCATGTGCCTGCCATTTTTTCTTAGGAATTATAATTTAACATTTATCAAAATATCAGTGAAATTCATAATTTTGGAATGTATCACATTGACAATTGAGGGAATACTAGAAACACAATGTGACACTGATCTCCACAACAATGATATATGGTCATATTCAATGTATTGAGCAGTTCAATCTCTACATGGGGAGGAAATATGGGAAAGTACAATGTATGTTTAAAATGTGTTCCTGGTACAGATATAGAACTACATGTGTGCATGACCCCAATTCACTGAATTTTATAATATTCCTGATAGACCTGTGTAGTCAGAGAACTGAAAATACCTGTACATGTGCTCATTGCACTCATATCAAATCCAGTTTTACAAAATGTACTATGTGTTCCAGTAGACAATGAGAAGTTTTAGTCATGTTGCCCTGTTTGTGGGGAAAGGTCAACAGAAATGTTATGCCTATTCAAGCAATAATTTAAGCAAACAATTCAAAGCCAGGTGTTTTAACATTGACAATACTTTGCCAATTTTTTGTGCTTCATTTCTTTGCATTTTAAACATATCACAGAAAGCAGCCTAGATAATAGAGGATAGATTGATCCTGGTTTGATATAGAGGTGGCAAACACTATTTCATGGCCAATCAAGTCTTCATATTCTGAAATGACATTGAACTTGATTAAATATGGTGAAATCCCAATCTGAATACGTGATCAACATGGCTGATTCACTGTATAAATTACCCAAATTAAATTTCAATAAATGTCATATATCCTGCCATCACAACACAAATGAACATTACCCATTCCAAAGATAGTACCCACGTGGTAAAGCCAATATAAACTTGAAAATGCCACAAGTAGCCATACCAAGGTACCGTTCAGTTTTTACGGCCGGGGGGGCCGGCAAAATCCGGGGGTCATCAAAATTTTGGAATCCGCAAAGGGGGGGTCATCGCTTTTTCACTGGTAAGAAAGGGGGGGTCACCACATTTTCATAAACATAATACCAACAATAAAGTTCACTTTATGCCATTGCCATGATCGACCCTCTTTACCGGCGGGCCGCCTTCGGTGGCCCACTACAATAAATATACATTATGTATTACCCATGACCCTCTTAACAGGCAGACGCCTTTGGCGGCCCACTCCAATTAGGTTTACTTCATGCAATGGCCATGATCACCCTCTTTACCGGCGGGCCGCCTGCGGCGGCCCACTCCAATAAATTGACTTTATGTAATACCCCACGGCAATCTTAATGGCCGTGCGCCTTCAGCAGCCCTGTCCAGTAAAGTCTACTTTATGCAATAGCCATGATCGACCCTCTTTACCGGTGGCCCACTAGAATAAAGTTGACTTTACGTAATGGCCCATGACCCTCTTAACCGGAGGGCTGCCTTTGGCGAACCACTCCAATAAGGTTTACTTTATACAATGTCCATGGACATGAGTTGTCTATTGAAATGAAGTTAAAAATTGCCTTACAGTCGTCCTAATTAACAGACGTTTCAATGGATGTGGCTGAGAAGTTTGTGCACTGGCATCTCTGCTACACGAATAAAGTGCGCGGCGTACCGGAGTTCAAATCCAAACCATGCGGGTAAATTTGACGTATGGTTTTAGTTATTTTTAAGCGGGGGAGGGGGGGTCATCAATTTTTTTTCGTCTGACAAAGGGGGGGGTCATCTTTTTTCACGAAAATGCAGGGGGGGTCTATATTTTTTTGAACACCGGCGACAGATTTTGCCGCCCCCCCCCCCCCAGCTGTAAAAACTGAACGCTCCCCGAATGACTGTACCTAAATATTTAAGTATACTAAAATCACTTTTCTGGAATCAAAAGTATTAATTATCACACCAAAGCTTGCTCTTAATTTCAAACAATAGTATCTCTAAAAACTAAAATTCATGTACCTATAAAGTGACTGATGCAGGGTGGAGCTTGGCCTTAAACTTTAAAGGGAAGTAGCTTATGAAGAGAGGGAACTTTTGTTGATCAAAAAAGTGGAATGAGAAATAATATTGTCAAATAATTATAGGTTCAAGATTGACTACATCAGTGGAACAGTGTAAGATATTGTGGTAATATCCAGCAGTGTTTTTGTTAAGGGCGGTACCTAGGTACCTAGGTAAATGTTACCGGGGTTCCCCAGTCATTTTACCAGGGTTACCCTTGGTATATCAGTGCAGTTATACTAGCGGACAACAAAAATTTTACCAGGGTTCCCAATGTTCCCCAATAGCAAAAACACTGTCCAATGTTTATTTATGAAACAAACTACATGTACACTGGGCAGCCAGAGTGCCACGGGTTAGCTGAGGAACAATAGAGTGGATTTGCTATAAACTTAATGGCGATAAGAATAGCAACAAGAGAGACAATCCTATTTAAGATAATGGTGGGGAAGAGATACACAGAGAGTTGGGAATGAGCACTTAATAGAAAGTAAGAGGCAGTGTGCGAGTGATGTCATGTGAGCATAATTGTCTATACAAACAATTTTCTTTCTACTTTTAGTGCACCGAGAACAATCCCAAAAATTTGTGACCCTCCCCCTTAGAGGAGCTCAAAAAATTGTGACCCTCCCCCAAACAGAGGCTCAAAAATTTGTGACCCTCCCCCAAATCCCCCCGGCCCTCCCCCCCTGCTAATTTACGTCCAGTCCCTAAGTTAAATATATGTTGAATATTGAACAGTAATAACACGCTGGATTGAGGTCACATTTGATCATTATTTTCTTGAATCAGTTGAATGGGGCTCGGCTACTGTTATCGCTCAAGCCATGGAGCTAAGCACTTGTAAACCCGTACGCGTGTATATGCCAACAGACTATAAATGACCGGGCTCTAGTCTACAACATCGCTAGCAAGGACGAGAGCTTCCATTTCAAGAGGCCAAACAGGAGTACAATTGACAATAACGCAAGCTACAGAAATCTACAGCTCGCAGGGCAATGCCCACTGCAGCAAGAAACATCTGCTGTTCCGTGGTCTGCATGAACGTCCTGCCAAGAGAACCGGGTATATGGCGCGCTACACTCGGCTGTGGAGAATCCAACTCCACTACGAACTTTACCCCGTTTTGGGGTGCAAACGAGAATTCCGAGTACAGGTATCAAGTCAAGCGAAGGACCTTCTATAGGTCTTCTTGTTATGTGGGGTTATCTGATTTGAAAGAGGATTCAGACCTATTTGGCAATCAGGAGGTACAATAACGAAGTTTGCGCGCGTAGCACCGGGAGGCCTACAGTATCTAGCCGTTGGATCACTGCCATGACCGTGCACAAGATCTCTCGATACGTCCCTATGTGTAGCCGTGCAATTTTCCTGCCAAATGCCGCGAAAACCCGCTCGTTTTGTCTATTATTTCCTGTCATTTGACTATTTCTTGCCACGTAATACTAGATAAGAAATGGTGATCAACAGTGGGTCGTTGGCCAAGTCGTCGCGGAGCCGGTACGTTGTGGGACCGGATTCTCTTATATTCGTGTACGTCAACGCGGGGACCATCTCCCTTTTCGAAGCAACAGCATCTCCGGTGTCCTGCTCTGGCTTGCCGATCGTGGTCTTGAATGTAATTTTTGTATTAGGCATTGTGGTTGTTGCTGGTCTACATAAATATACAATTGATCATTTTAGTGATGTATTTTTACTGTACTGTACATAGCATTGTGTACAACCAGCGTGACCGAGCGCGATCAGACCAATTTGTTCACTGTGACTGCGTGCAGTAAACTCAGCGACATAATTTCCCGAGTGTAGTGTCTCAATGTTCGTAGCCTTACATGAGTTTATAGATAGAAATACACCACTGAAGTTCGTTTCCGATCTTAATATTTTACTATTGCATGAGGTTGAGTCTTGCAAAGGCGTTAACAAAGTGAGGGACCGCTCCCATCTCACTCCGATTGAAGTTGAGAAGATTTATGTTTACAAAAAATTATGTTTATCAACAAAAGAACTGCGCACGCCCAGCGCGACGACCACTGCGCTTTAAGAACACGAATAGGGTATAAGTCAAAAGAATCATTTTAACCCACGTAAAGGTTTCAGTGTGATTGACATGATGAAAGTTGAGAAAACTTGCGATTTGCATATGTAACAAACTTTCCCAGTCACAGATATAAGACTTGTAGGACCCTGAAATTTTATGAAACTTGCTATGTATATTGATATATTAGTTGACAATTATGTCTTATACGTGAATGGTATTTTTCATTTTCATATCAGCTAATTTATAATTTATATATCTAATGATCTTCAGGCAGCATATCGTTCACACTCATTTTTGATTGGCAGTAAAGAACTTATCAATAACAGTATTAAGCATCAACACAAAACCTGCTGACGGTAGGCAATATACAGTTATACTCCTTTAATATTGACCAAAGTTGATGAAACGTGCTATGTACATGGAAAATACTACGAGACATAAACGTCGAGCCATTGCCGAGATACTCTGCTATTTCCGATCGTTTCGTCTACAGAACTAGGGACTTGATACCCGGGATCATGTTAATCCCGTTCACCTTTGTCATTCACGGGCGGGATCGAATGTCTATGTCTTTGTAAATTACGGTCATGATTAGTGTGCACAGGAGGTTGTAAACAGGCCAATGTGTTGACATGCAAACAACAGATTATACGTAACTGAATATAACGGCGAGACCAGTACACTGAGCAGACTGAGAAACGTTTCATGAAGCAGCCCGCGATGCTGGTAGCAATAACAGGTGTACTTCAACAGTAATGACAAAGGTACAGCACGACGCCACTGCAACTGACGGCTTTATTACGTTCCGAATTAGGCCTACCCGGGGCCCGGGCGCGGGCTGCAACTATACAATCGCTGAAGCTAAACGATAGCATAGACGTCGTGCCATTGCCGAGATACTCTGCTATTTCCGATCGTTTCGTCTACAGAACTACTAAAAGCCCTCTCACTAAAAAAATAATTACGGTTTGAAATCGTTGAATTAATCGGAAATTAACACCGTGGTGCATTAATCTATAAAAGATTATTAACAGAAATAATAATATGTAACATCACCGATCATAAGAAACGTGGTGTTGAAGAACATATTTCTTTGAACAGAAGACTATAGCGACTATTTTCTGTAAGTATCATATAACTTTAGCAAACTTGCGAATCAAGCATCTGAAGAATATCTTCAACATTTTTTGTTTTGTTCTACTCTTGTTACAAACTAAGTCAAATTTCGGGAAAGTATCTGTACATTTTCGATATCTGTGCAGCGCAAATGTGTAAACCGACACACCATCCATCCATACTATTGACCATGATCAGTTCGCGACATTTGTTTAACGCTTCACGATCGTTACGAAGTTTGCCGGATAAACTTCGTAACTTGAGACATGTCACGACATGGAGCTAGTTATAACCATCGAAAGTCAGTAAACATTTCTGCTTCCGAATGGACGTATTTAAATGCACAGGTGACTCCGTGGGTAAAATATTGAATTGCAATATAAATTTCACCGTTGAGAAAGTCTATGACTTTCAAACTGAGTCGTACAAACAACACTAAGGGACCTTTCAGTTTTTACGGCCTGGGGGGGGGGGGCAAAATCTTGTCGCCGGTGTTCAAAAAAATATAGACCCCCTGCATTTTTCGCGAAAAAATGATGACCCCCCTTTGTCAGACGAAAATAAATTGATGACCCCCCGCTGAAAAATAACCAAAACCCATATGTCAAATTTACCCGCACGGTTTGGATTTGAACTCCGGTACGCGGCACACTTTATTCGTGTAGCAGAGATGCCAGTGCACAAACTTCTCAGCCACATCCATGCAAACGTCTGTTAATTAGGACGCCTGTAAGGTAATTTTTAACTTCATTTCCATAGACAGCTTATGTCCATGGACATTGTATAAAGTAAACTTTATATGAGTGGTTCGCCAAAGGCAGCCCTCCGGTTAAGAGGGTCATGGGCCATTACGTAAAGTCAACTTTATCCTAGTGGGCAACCAAAGGTGGCCCGCTGGTAAAAAGAGGGTCGATCATGGCCATTGCACGAAGTAAACTTTACTGAACAGGGCCGCTGAAGGCGTCCGGCCGTTAAGATGGTCATGGGGTATAACAATAAAGTCAATTTATTGTAGTAGGCCGCCGAAGGCGGCCCGCCGGTAAAGAGGGTCGATCATGGCCATTGCATGAAGTAAACCTGATTGGAGTTGGCCGCCAAAGGCGTCTGCCCGTTAGGAGGGTCATGGGTAATACATAAAGTATATTTATTGTAGCGGGCCGCCCAAGGCGGCCCGCCGGTAAAGAGAGTCGATCATGGCCATGGCATAAAGTGAACTTTATTGTAGGTATTATGTTTATGAAAATGTGGTGAACTCCCCCTTTCCTACCAGTGAAAAAGTGATGACCCCCCCCCCTTCGCGGATTCCAAAATTATGATGAACCCCCCTGGATTTTGCCGGCCCCCGGCCGTAAAAACTGAACGGTCCCTAAACATGGCGGATCAATTATATCGGCGTATTTTTTCCTCGCGACCGCTGGTGAGAGCGACTCGCTGAAATTTTCCAACCTGGTAAGTAAATTTAGCTATGCCCAGTGTGCTGGGTTATGTACATGTAAACTAATAACAAGAGTTTAGTATTTTCTGTAAATCGATAAGCCTTTCGAACACGAAAGATTCGGATATCTGAACCTCAACAGTAGCTACGCAGCTTGAAAGTTATCCTACGACAGGACAGGAACATTGGCCAAAGCCGGATTTCGCATGGTAGCTATGGAAACACGCTGTTCATTCTTAGAAAACATGCAATGTATCTGCGTACTGCTGATACTCCCATGGTCCGTGGACTGTTGCCTAACATTCATAGGATTCAATCACGTGTGTCTTCAAATTTTGATACATGAATTCTATACCCGTCATCAACCACGGAACACACAAAAAACAATGGTCGCGGGTATGGGTTCAAGGACGTTCACGAAGAGACACCATCATTGTCGCAGAATTGTTTTGACTGGTTTTAGGAGAATATGGGTGATCTGCGTACGGTCGCACATCAAACCGACAAGTGTACGCTTAGATAAAAATATGATGTCCGATTTTTTTTATTCAACTATATACTGAGTCATCGCCTTTGTTATCGCCTAAACATCCCCTTTTTTTCGGAGAGACTGCTTAATGAATAGCCCCTAATGCATAGAGTAAGGCTGTTCATCCAATATATTTATTCACTGTTTCGCAAAACATCTCGTCAGATGTGTGCTTGGCGAACGGACCAAGTTTTTGGACGTTGGTCGAAAATAAATGACAATATAGGTTTGGATATTACATCTGTCAAATTAGGACAGTGTATTGAAGATAAAATCAGAGAAAGAATGAGTCAGTGAATATCGAATCATAGACGGGAGAATCGAGACAGTCCACTGTCTATAGTTTACTCAATTGTGAACAAAAGTATGTCGATGAATTGACTAATGCAAACAGAAAGGAAATTTTATTCAACTTGAAAAAAGTCACCGCTTTTCCTTGACATGGGATTCCATGGCAATAGAGCAACATACGATGTCGTTAAGGTCCTCAAAAATCTTTTAAAACGGCAAGACGATAATAATAATACTTTTCACGACAACAAAATCTAAAAGAACTTGAATCTTAACTTTACATGACAGTTCTGTGGAAGAAACGATCGGAAATAGCGGCGTGTCGTGGTACGGCGTCTACGCCAGAACGCGCTATGGCTTGAGTGACATACTAGCGGGCAAAGGCGCTAGAGCTGGGTAGTCTGCTAAATACATCGCTTTTCGGCTCGGTTTATCGATCCCGTAGACGACATGCCCGCACTGCAACCTAAATGAGTGTTTAGGTTGCAGTTATGGGCATATCGACCACGGGAACGATAGTCGATCGAGCCGAAAATCGATCTATTGGCAGACTTCCAAGCTACAGAGCGCCTGTGCTTGCGGGTCTGCACTGCGGTCGCTCCATCTAATTACAATGCTGCCGTATCTAACATGTTGACATCGCAAACGTTTACCGCTTCACACCTGTATCGCGTCCTTTTTTGAGTGACAGCTTGCAGACCTTCGTTATGGCCGCTTGCCACGCCAGTTGAAGACAAAGAGAAATACCTTCATCGATCAAAATCAGTCTTATTTATGCTCAAATCATAAAATTTTATCGATACATTTAATCACTAGACATTCATAGTTAGGTATAGGTGCATAGACGCCTAAGTTTCTTCGCCTGTGACCATTTTGGCATGGTTTTTACGGAGCGATCGAGCGTGACGTCACCAAAGCCACGCTTTGCATGAACTAACTCCAACGGGGGCAGCTAGCTATTTATACCCGGCCCTGGCCTTTAAGATGTCTGCTTGAGAGAGCGTATTCATTGTACAGTAACATGAGAGAGACATCACGTTATTTAACGTCATCAAGTTTGAAGTTTGAGACTGAGGAGAATCTACTGTACCGAAACAAAACGTGCATGTCCGGTTCAAGTTTACCGATTAAGTCACGTCATAAGGAATACCACGGTCCCTCGCATGCCACTTTTTCAGCTACATGTTGGTTACGACGAGATTTCATCTGGAACAGAATTTCCCTAGAAGGTGTTCTCTTTTCAAGATATGACTTAAGATCCCTTTGCAAAACTCCTCGCAACGGAAAAGGTTGAACTCATGGGTGATAGTATGCATTTTTCAATGTCAATATGACGTAAGATATTTATGACTAATTAGACAAGCAGGACTCGGAAATCCTCAAACGAAAATAGAGAAAGACTGTCAACTTACTAGTAACGTATTGGTACAGTGGGACTCGGATGTCAGGAATTCTAAATAGAGATAGCATTATCGTTCCTGGTCACGACAGGAAGCGTTCTTACGCTGTTACAAAATTGCCTATGTGTAAACTTTTAAAACTCTATAACTCTAAAACTGAAAGCCGACTTGAGAATGGTCCTCACACTTCACAGGCGGGCGGATGTCGTTCATCAACATCCAAATATCTGCTCTGAAGGGGCATTTTACTTTGAATAACCCTCTTATTGCATGAATGAGTGTAACACACAATGTCAAATTCTGTAGGCAAAGTTGTAGTAAGGCCACTATTAAAAATAATAATACCAGTTTAAAAACATTTAAAATATTGCAACGGAGCAATTCCTTACATGTAATAAGACCAAAATATTTAACTATCAATGTTTTAAGGATCCCTTAAGGTTTTTGTGTAAATGTAGAAAAACATGCCTTTAGTGATTAAAGCTCGCTTTTCCAATAAACGGAAGTTCAAAAGTTCAAATGTTGATGCAATGCCGACAGAAGGAACTTATAATTATGATATATCCGTTGGACTAAATTTGATAAGACACAGACCGTTTACCCCAAATAAAACATCGTGCATTTTATAACGCCATGTTTCCTGTTTGCATTTGTTGTGGCGTTCCCTATAAATGCAAAAAGTGTACTTTTTTCTGGCGGTGAAGAACATTTCTACCTTTCGACAGTATTGTCTTTTTTACTGGAAAACAATATGTCTGTAGGTTAGAAATGTGTCTCAAGGTTACTCTCAGGCGTGTGAACTACGTACATATAATTTGTAAGATTTAACTCAAAAAATTATTCAATAAAAAACATGACGCAAATGGAGGTTTTGACACTTCTGACAGCCTGTGAACATCTTCCCTCGTCCTCCCTCACCTCTCACTCTATCCCCAATCTTTCATTCTATAATATGAAATAAAGGCAGCTAGACCTGTTAGTACTACACACGTATTGATCTTATGAATGTGAAATTATGACAAAGGTGGCAACAGAGCGATATCTTAATAAGACCACAGTATTGAACTATGAACATTTTAAGTACTAAATGAGGATGTTGTATGGGCTTAGAAAAGAAATTTGTAGTTGTTATTGCAATTGATAAACCTCATCATTCTTACCGTTAGGCCATATAAAGAAAATTCTTCGTTTGCCGTCCTAGGAGTTTTGAAAAACCTACCAGCCACCTTTGGAAAAACAAACACAGACAAATACAGAAGCGTATTTTGCTTTTCTTATGGGAAAATGATGTTTTATGTGTACTAGTGTTAATATTGTGTTTGTTTTCTGAATTTTCTCTGAAAAACCTACCAGCACCCGGACGGCAAATAAAGAATTTTATTTAAAGCCACTAAGGAAAGTTTAAAAGTTCAAACGTTCATGCCCAACTGATAGTAAAAAGTAGTAATTTTGATATAAATGTTGCATTAAATTCAAATATAAACTCGCGACGTCGCCAAGTCAAACAACATACAACATATGAAGCTAGATAAAAGATGACTTTTACCCTGAATGACAAATCGAAGCATTTTACAACGCCACGTTTCCTTTTTGCACAATGTCTTCTTTTTCGGGCGGTGAGCAAACCTTTCAAACTAAAGAGAGTATCGTCGTGCTTTTATCGAAAAACCATGTGTCTCTAGGCTACACATGTCTCTGCAGGTCACGCTACGGCATGTAGACTACATGCCTCCCGTCTCTCTCTCTCTCTCTCTCTCTCTCTCTCTCTCTCTCTCTCTCTCTCTCTCTCTCTCGCTGTCTTATGTATTTTCACCATTTCCTTGTATGAGAGAGAACAGGTAAAAACATCTATTTCAGTCTAATATTAATTTTATTTATTTTGAACTTCATGACTTTGAGATTAGAAAATAATAAAATTAGACATTTTACATAGGAAATACTGTTTTCACTAAATTTTGCGAATAAATTCGACAAACGATCGACATAACAGCGATTTAAATATATCAATGCGTCATTCGATGATGAACATCATTATATTGTTTGAACAGATTTTCGTATAACATGGAAATAAAGAATATAATTGTCATTTGTATGTAAACCAAAAAATCTGGAGTGAAATTATGTGGCCAAAACAAGGGACTATGTACCCTCGAGTCGTCTGGTATAGGTTGCGACCAACGGGGACTTTACACAGCGGACACACTTTAGACATTTTGTTCGTTTACGTCGTTATAGAGTGTAAATTTTGAGATCCAGTAGAATCAACAGGACCGGAACAAAACGTAAACATCTGGTTTAAGTTAACTAATAAAACCTTATCTTTAGAACTACTGTGTTATCTGTGCCATTTTTAGCCACACATTGGTCTAATTGAGATTTCATCAAGAACAACTATTTGTCACAAAAGGAAGCTACCTTTCGGTGACCGAGCTGAATGAATACCTTTCCAATAAATATTTCTCTTCTGAACAATCTTGGAGTCATTTGTAAATTGCTATGTCAAAGAGCAGTTTTTGGACTTACGGGGCAAATGAGACTCGGACATCCGGAACCGAAAATAGAGAAAACATGTTTTTTCCTGATGATGCAAGGAAGCGTTCCCCCGCTGATACAATAACCTGCCATTCATAAACCTTTTAATACAGTTAAAATAAGACAACGATATTACGAGGAGGCGGAGATACTTTACCAAGCGGATCCAAATGATCCAAAATTTTGCGATATTTGAAATTCAGAATGGCCGCAATTCCTCTGTTGACTCTATTGGGAAAAATAAAAGTTTGGATTTTCGAATAACTAAGCCAGTGAAAGTTTTTCTTTTTCCAAGAGCTTTAAAAATGAGCTCACACAAGTGGTAGATCAGAAAAGAATTGTAGAAATTTGAGTGTCCGATTACCTTTCCCCGAGGCGCGTTCTACTTTATGCAAACCACCCAATCTCTCTGTCCCCGTGTCTGTCGTTCTTTTTAGCATTTTATATCATTAACACGATTGGAACTAATTTGGGATAATTGGATAGTGAAGTAATGTTGATTTAATCAACAAATGTTATCTCATCTGCTTTTCTTTTTATATTACACACTTGTTTAATGATTAATTTGCGATATTGCAACATTCAGCTATATGGCACCTACTACTTTTGAGAAATTTGCAAAATTTGAAAAGTCCAATTATCCACAATTAGTTCCAATCGTGTTCATTGAGGAAAGGCAAATTAACACATAGCTATTTGAATCTATAGTTACTTCTATTGATATGGTATTTTGAGTAATTTCGGCAGTATGTTTGCTGTTTCTTTGGGATTAGTTTCATCTATGATGACTATTTTGTTGAATGCACCACAGAGGTAAAATGGCATGATGTGCAGGTCTTGAAGTGATGTGGCCTATGACCTAATTTTCCTTCTCGGGTGTTTCGTTATGTTGTGTTGTGTTGCGTTGGGACGTATGAAATTAATCTGTAACCCGGCGAAATGTTTAAGTAAGTAACAGACTTTTCAGATTCTGATTCTGAATCTATTTATTTCATTTCATAAATCAATCTCGCATTACATACTTTTTGTAGGCCGCGACTAGCGTGGACTTCACATGACAAATACAAACAGTATTGTCTTTCACGTTGAGATCCAGCTGAATCAATTGGAATGAAACAAACGAACACTTCAAATCGAGATTTACTAATAAAGTCACACCGTGGGTTAAAGCGAGGCTCTTTGGTTGGTTTCTTGTGATGACATTTCATCCGGAATAATTATTTGCCCAAAAAAGGTGTTCTCGTCACATGAGTAGGCTGAATGAATACCGTTATCGAAATCTTTTCACGGCTTAAGCTTCCGAAGATGTCGTAATCGGCAACAAATAGCTCAAAAGCAAGTATAAATTGAAGGGCCAAATGGTAAATGACATGAATGTTGGTAAGAAACTTTCAAAGAATATAAGTATCGATTTTATTAGCATAAATACGGACTTCGAAATATTCGTGCACTCAATTATCAAGAGATGGACAACTTAGGTAAGTAAAATCGACCCTTAGTATATGATAACAGCTGTCATCAGTTCGGAAAATGCGACGAACGTTAAGCAGTTTTGCATTGCTCTTTCAAAGAACACTTGTGCAATTCACTCAAAGTTGTACTGTAAATGAATGGAATGTTAAAATTATGGGGACCCGTTCTGGTCAAAATTATTTTTATTAATTTTAGTATGTTAGAATTAATTTTATGTTGGCTGGAATTAATTTACTAGCATCTCGAATTAATCGTATGTTTCTTTTAACTAATTTTTATATGCTTTAATTAATTTTGTGTAGTCATGCCGAATTAATTTTATGTGTTCAAATTAATTATTTCTGCTTATCTTTGCTGTAATAAATTTCTTGTAGTCTAGAATTAATTTTGCTAACATTTCAAATAATTTACATGTTTTTTTTTGTGCCAGAATTAATTTTATGTAGTCTAGATTTAATATATTAATTCTTATTAATTCCTTCAATTTTGGGTTCAAAATTTTTTCACGTGCTGCAATTAATTTAATGTGTGCCAGAATTAATTTCTACTAGTGTCTTGAATTAATTTTGTGTTCGGTCGAAGTAATTATGTGTGTTCGCTCGAATTAATTATGTGTTTGAGCGAAATAATTATATGTGTTCGCTCGAATTAATTATATGTGTTTGGGCGAATTAATTATATATCTTTGCTCGAATTATTTTCGGCCGATCCCACAGTCCTTTGCGCACGCTTTCTTAAATCAATATGGCGGCCCTCGACCGGAGTGTTATTATTCACAGGCGCTCGAACCGTGATATGTGAAAATGGAAATCAATAAACTGATCACAAAAACTTTTGTAGTGTCTCCTGTCTGAGGGATCGTGTATGTGATTGCCCAAAGAGCGAAGCCCTACCAATTTTGTGTTTGCGTCAGACACGAACGTTCACCCTTTCTATATCGGGCTCTGCCAATCATCGAGTGTACTGTAGTGCAGTGTACCGTTAGCGTACGCAGTATTCAAAAATGAAATCTGCCGAACAGATATCTACGAATATGAAAACCAATGAAGAACTTAACAATAACCACAAGGAATCGCCTCCAAGCTTGATTACTGTCAAATGTCCCTAATTACAAATATGGCATTCGGCAGTTTCACCTCTATCTGCCATATATATACAGATAGACCTCCATCTGCACAGGCGCCTAAATCGTCGCTACGCAAAGCCGGCCTGTATATCGGAGGAGAAAACAGGCCGGCTTCGCGTTGCGACGGTTTAAGCGCCTGTGTCTATCTGTACACGATGATTGGCAAAGCCCGATAGAAAAGGTGAACGTTCGCGTCTGACGTAAACACAAAAATTGGTCGCGCTTCGCTCTATGGGCAATCACATATACGATCCCTCAGACAGGAGACACTACAAAAGTTTTTGTGATCAGTTTATTGATTTCCATTTTCACAGATCACGGTTCGAGCGCCTGAATAATACCACTCCGATCGAGAGCCGCCATAGTATTATATAGGGCTCAGCCCTTGATGTCGCGCCAGGCGTTGAGATTAAAAATGTTATTTGTATCGATTCATGATTCGTAATCATAAAGGATAAAATAGAATTAATTGTTACTTTCTATATACGTTTGTACAAGTATGACCGGTTTACCCTCTGATGACAGTTCACGTACACGATGTCAGACCCTGTAGGTATAGATTTTCTGTTATCTGTAAAAAAGTTTGATATAAATTTGCAATTTTTACCATGATTACTTTCTATTGTGTTTAACAAGGGACGTATTTTGCCATCATTAACTTTGCAATAGTAACTGTACCGCCCAACTTCCGATATTGTAAGCTGAAAACCAGCGTTACTTCTAAAAACGGGTAAATTTTGCACATAGTTATTGACACAGAGGGCGCCTTTCTAAGATTCAATCCCAGCATTCTTTGCGAATGTTCTCGTTCATATACACGACAGTTTTCTCGCTTCTTTTAATTTTTAGGCGTGATAAGAAATTTTGTATCAGCGACAGGGTGGATGATATTAATTACTCGCTAATAAAAAGATATAATTTATTAATGGCAAGTTATAAAATAATAGCGAGCACGTTTCGAATTTGTTTATTTACGAGCACTCAAAAAAACATGGCGGCGCCCACGAAAATAGGGTACACTTCCGGTTACTTGCATAGTATATTATGAATACGCGCATGCGTAGTCAGTAAGCCGCTGGCGCGACTATTAATTTAAGAAAGCGTGCGCAAAGGACTGTGGGATGGGCAGAAAATAATTCGAGCAAACACATATGATTAATTCGGCCAAACACATATAATCATGGATGTAAAAAATCGAAGGATACAGGACACTCCTTTGATCCTTTGTTCAAGGGATAGTTGCCGCTGATTCGTTTTCTCGTAATCCCGTAACGGGATTGGCGTGCTATTTTATTCATAGCGCCTTCGGATTTTCATCGGTAAACGTCGAGTCTTTCCATGCATTACGACAGACAGCGTCAAAAATAGCGTCTTTCGTGCCAGTAATGTTGTAATCGCAATACTACGACCTTTTTCTATCTTAACGATGATATGCGGCTCATCGAGGAGGAAACAATCGACTACATAGCTCGTGGCTCACTTTCTGTTTCACGTAAACACGGTATAACAAGAACTGTGCAAGTGTAATAATCTTTCCCCTTCTTGAATAATGTTTCAACAAGAGCAGAATGGTGACGCGATGCAATGAACTTCGGCGAAAAAATCACCGGGGAATTTTCGGCCTGGTACTCAGATCGCCAAACATGACCAGACAGGAAAGTCTTTATACTATACGACTTAAGTTTTGGCGTAACAGTTCTATCAGCAGTGTCTGTGAACGTCTGGAAACGTGACTTCAAACGGGTGAACCATGGCATGAACGATGAACGCATATGCTCGCAATCCTTTGGGAACGAACTATCGGCGTAGCGCAAATATAGCCCAACTTTAGAATACGATAACTTCAACGGCCAGGCGAACCAGCACTTAGGACAAACATTTTTTAAGAGTTCATACCTTGAACCTCCTTATTATTAAGAAAAAATCAGACTCCCCGGTTAGATACTTTGTAAGTGAGAGTAATTTTACAATCAGGAGACTTTATCCAAGTCGCTTCAAAAGAATAGTCATAACTTGGTCAAATATGTGTCGATTTTCGCAGTCTTAGGTTTGTGTGAGCTTTGTTCAGTCTGGGCATTCAACACAAGCAATTTCACAAGTTTGAAAGGTTTTTTTATGAATTTGGCAGCAATAATTTGATGTACACGATATTATGAGTGAAGTGGGTGTGTCTGAGCCGTCCTGATCACGGCAACCATGCCACAGCTTCAAAGACCACATTAGGGGACGACTGCATTAGCTGAAACCCGAGTCCTTGCCTGAGCAACTCGGGTGACAAACAGAAGACTTTTAATCCCAAAGGTTTGAATGTTCCATTGTTATGTTTATCTAATCCAGCTGGGTGCCATTGTAGTGCCATTGTAGGAAAGGTAGGTCTATGAAATTGATACTCTAGGGAAGTAGGGTATTCCTAAGTTAATGGAGCCTTCCCGTAATGAGCATAGACAAAGTGATAACAATGGGTGTGAAAGGGATTATAGGGCTGTCTTGTATCCTTCTATTTTTTACATCCATGATGTAATTAATTCGAGCAACCACAAATAATTAATTCGCTCAAACACATAATTAATTCGAGCGAACACACATAATTACTTCGACCGAACACAAAATTAATTCAAGACACTAGTAGAAATTAATTCTAGCACACATTAAATTAATTGCAGCACGTGAAATCATTTGAACCCAAAATTAATTGAAGGAGTTAATATACGTAATCTAGACTATATAAAATTAATTCTGGCACATAAAAAACATATTAAATAATTTGAAATGTTAGCAAAGTTAATTCTAGACTACATAAAATTAATTACAGCAAAGATAAGCAGAAACAATCAATTGGAACACATAAAATTAATTCGGCATGACTACACAAAATTAATTAAAGCATATAAAAAATAATTAAAAGAAACATACAATTAATTCGAGGTGCTAGTAAATTAATTCCAGTCTACATAAAATTAATTCTAACATACTAAAATTAATAAAACATAATTTTGACCAGAACGGGCCCCCATATTAAAATGCCGTTACCATATTTTATTCAACAGCTTTCAAAGTTACCTTGTTTATGCATATCCTCCATGCAATGATGCTGTTCTCGAGAGCAAAGCCAACGCCGAGCACAAGCTTTATAAACAAATGCGACGATTACTATCTGCTGGCAGCTGAGGGAGCTGCTACTCGAAACTTTACGGAAAACATATTGAAAGAATACGTAAGTTATGTCTCCACGAGGTTTTATCAATTTTCAGAAATGTAGATCGTTGCAAAGGTCTTGAGAATTATGATGGATTTCGAAGGAGCCACGGTAGCTAGGGCTTTGTGTTGAGTTCATAAATTTGGTCAGTGGCAATGTGCTCAATATCGTGGGTTCCACGAAGCTATACAATGTCAGGTTTCGTGTTGATATCATCAAGGAAAGGCGTCAGTGTATGTAGGGGTATATAGAGGTATTGGTTTGAGTTAAAGCATTGGCATTAGGCGAACTAGACATATTGTCTAAATCGAGGTGTTGCCAACACTATCGGGTGCAATTAACAGCTAAGCGGTAACATGAGTCGATCATAAAAAAATCAACTCTGCAAAAGTTGATACATTGTCTAGCAGGAGGTCAGACGTAGTCTAAACAACATCACCACATATGTCCAAGCACCGTCAAAGTCCTATCACTTGCTATAAGGTGTAGTTGTTTTGACTACATCTGACCTACTGTAAGACAATGTTTCAACTTTGATTTAACTGTGGTCGACTTGAATTACTGCTTAGCTAATAGTTACACCTGACAGTGTTGGCAACACCTCAATTTAGACAATATGTTTCCTTCGCGTAATGCCAATGCTTCAAAGCAAACCACTGTAAGATGTAGGAGATTTATCTGATCATACAGAAGGCGGGTCGCATGTAGGCACATGTGTGTGGGAATGCGGATGGGTGGCTTCGAATTTCACTAAGGCGGGCACAGGGCTCTAGATGCAAGCAAATCAGGGCGCTCACTGACTTCCGACTACAACGTTTCGGTAAGAGGTGTTTAAATGGAGCAGTAGTAAGTTAAATTGACAATTTACATTATTTTGGTAGACGAAGTATTGACACAAAGTTAATACTGATTTCATAAAATTTCATAGAAAGGCACCACGTCGAAGTTAATTTTTGTTACGATTCAATCTTGTTTTAATGGCATGGATTAAGTCTTATCGTATTTCCTTGACAGAATCAAGAGAGACTGGATTCTGAAGTTAATTTTTGTTACGATTCAATCTTGTTTTAATGGCATGGATTAAGTCTTATCGTATTTCCTTGACAGAATCAAGAGAGACTTGATTCTGAAGTCTGGCCTTCCTACGATCTTTCAAAGCTTCCTCTGCCAACCATGAAAAGTGTGAGCAAGAGATGGAAAATGCCGGTGAGTGTAACTTGCGATATCATACCATCTTCCCCTGTTCTAATTATAGAAACCAGTATGCGTCATAGTGAACTATAGTAACTCTGCAACCTGCTTGCATGGAAATCTCCGCATGATGTCATAGGTTACCAGTAGGTCAGAGTTCAAAGGGTTAACCTTTTCGGACTATTGCCGGATGTGTGTTGCTAGCACTTTCTAATTATAGTGTGCTTGTAACATGTAAATGATGGTTTCCACTTTATTCACCTATTTCACTAGCCGTGTTACCTTTCGATGGAAATCTCATGAAAATAAACTGACGGATACAGTCATATATACAGCAACAAAGCTAATTTCGATAATTTAAAGTCATTTAAAAAACTAATATAGCCAGTAATTCCTGAATCTAACGACACAGCATAAAAGGGGGAAGGCAACGTCATAGTGATAAAATAAGCGTTTTGTGTCGCGATCAGGTCATTGACATAATCTAAGTAGGTTACGCAAGGCAATACGAAGATGGATGCTTTCAAGATGTGATGATCACGAATAATTGTTCTGTGGCCAGATATTATTCCACCTTTGTTGGCCTGCTAGCATGTCCAATAAAAGCAATTAGAATTACGCCGTCTTCCTTAGAAATCCTGTAAATAGCAAAGTTTTGCGAAAATGTATTAAGGAAAGCGAGAAAGTCCTACATGTATCAAATGTCTACTTATTCATTGTGTATGGCCTGTGTATGGTCATAATCTACTTTATCATTGTGTATGGCCTGTGTATGGTCATAATCTACTTTGTCATTTTGTATGGCCTGTGTATGGTCATAATCTACTTTATGACTGTGTATGCCCTGTGTATGGTCAAACTCTATTTTATCGTTGTGCGTGGCCTGTTTATGGTCATAATCTACTGTATAACAGTGTATGGCGTGTGTGTGGTAACAATCACGTCCCTTGTCTTCTTTTGATGGCAGGAAATCGAATTGATGTGCTACCATAACAAAAGCTTGTATTGCTACAAAGAAATCTTTAAAATGTTGATGAATGAAGAAGAACAGTATGCAGAAACACCCAGTTTCAAAAGTGACTTCTCCACCATAAAATGGCGTTGCGAACGCGTAATTACAAAAATAAATGCCATGGTAAGTACATCACTTAGGCGCCCCCAAATTTCATCATAGAAATGCGAACCCGGAGAAGTGTCTGACAGAGACGTGTTCTTGGGACAGTTGACATTACTCGCGCAGAGGAGGAGAGACTATGTGATCCATATATACGAGTGAATTCGAATAAACCAGGTATATTAAGGTAGAATTTTGTGCGAATCGATGATTTTATTTTCCCCCAATACAGATAACACTGGGATGACAGAATTTGAATTTCAAATATTGGTAAATATCAATTAATTTTCTGCTCTACTTCTAAACTTTGCACGGTGACCCTTGATTTTTATTCTTCATTTGGTAAAATAATGTTTGAAAGTTCCATTGACGAAAGTTTGAGCAAACGTTTATGTCTTTCACTATGCCTTCGAGGCGTGTACTACCCTAAATGCAAATCACTGCCACTTATGCATGGTAAATTGCAACATGAAATCCCCGGAACGCACAACCCATTTCCACTTAAGGTACTTCGTACCTAGAAAATGGAAAACTTAAACATTTGCTCAAACATTTCTCGGACAAACTTTCAACCGCCGTCTTTTAAAATCAAAAATAAAAATAAGGGGTCATGCAAATTTGGTACTAGGGAAAAATTACCCAATCTTTACCGATATTTGCAATTCAAAGTCTATCGGGGAAAATATTCGATTTTCGAAATACTAAAAAAGTGAAGATGTTTCTCACTCCAAGAGCTTTAAAATGAAACCTAACAAGTGTTAGATTAGTAAAGAATAGTAAAGATTTGACAGTCCGAATATCTGTCCCCGAGGCGCAATTCACCTCAGTGGCGTAGCCTGTTTCGAAAATAATTTGACACGCGTTCGTATTATACTTTACGCTATCATGTTAAGATGTTCAGACTCAGTAGGTTATACTTTCGACTTCTTTCAAAAAAAAATTGCCTGATTGCAAAGAATTCAATCTTCATATGTCCGTTCTTTAAATGGTGAAATAATGTTAATTGTCGTGGCGGAGGTGATGGTTTCGATATTTTCTGATAAACTCATTAGGATGATAATGAAACAAATCAGAGAAAGGGGAAAACGTTTCTAAATTTAAAAGGATTCCCTATTGCAAGGGGTCTTAATATATACTGAATAAATCTGTCAAAATAACTGCAACATGAAAAAACAAAACCTTCCACAGTTGTTCTTTTAACATTGTTGAATCTACAAGTGTTTTCACCAGAACTTACACCGAGAAAACTCCTCCTTTGCACAGCTACCTAAGGACATCTGCGAAAGTTGTAACCCCGGAGAATTGGAAACGATTCAAGATTCCGGCAAAAGGCACTCCAGACAGCGGCAAATCTTGCAAGAATTTTTCGACTACTCGGTTTCTATACCCAGCGATGCCGAACATATTGGAGAGAAACACCACCGATGCCAACAACGCAAAGAACGGTGACTCTTGTGATAGACTGATTGTAGGCATACTTTTTAATTGTCAATGTATTACACATTGAGTGAGCATTTGAAAGTAGCGTGACTAGATTTTGTAACCAGATTTTGTCGATTTCGAAAAATCAAAGCATAAGACATATGTCAAATATAGACCGTTGCGAAGGTATCAAAACAACATGTGTTAAAGATTTAACAAAAAAGTAAAACAAAAAATAAAACTAAAAATATAAAAACAATGCAAATTCAAAACTTTGTAAGATATGCATTCTGTATTTTCTAATTTTATTTAATTATCTAGTTATTGAAAGATTTTATATTGAGGTAGATTTACAGAGAGTTATACACTGGGCAAAATGCTTGATATACAACAATATATATACATATGCTGATTCTGTACATGTGTCAAATACGTTCAGTATACAGTACGTATGCTAACAAAATGCAAAACTACAGTGTACACTTAGTGTGTAAAGATCTGCATTACGTATACTCATGATCTGCATAGAAATGCGCTACGCATATCAACGCATTGAAATGTTCCATATACAAAGATATACGCTGCATATGCAATTAGTATTCTGTTCCATATACATCAATATACGTAAATATGCTAAACGCATATCAAGCATTTTGTCCAGTTATATTTATTTATTTATTTACTTAATACTTATTCCTCTATTCAATAATGATGTCCAAACCTTTGACTTTTCAAGGAGGACTGTTAGTAAAGATACAAATACAAGAGACAAGAAACATAGAAAAAACTTTCTCGAAACCAAATACTAACAAATTTGTATAGAGAATATAAAATATTTTTATTATTACTTAAAGTTGCTAAAAGATATTAATGGCGCTATTTCAATCAGGGACAGCAGTTGTGACTTTTGATGACTTTTCGCTATTTTTGTTCTTAATGTCAACTAGTTTCTTGTCCTATTCCCCAAAGTACGCTGAAAAAACCGTGCGAAGGAGTATTGTCGCATCAAACCTACAACCTTGCTTCAGTAACTTACAGAATCCAATTTAAAATCCTGTTGATCGCTTATAAAGTGCTATATGGTATGACTTCACTATACATTTCTGACCTTATCATACAAAGTAAATCCAGCTGACATATTTGTTCCTGCAATAAACGATTATATAGAGTACATAAGACCAGACGTAGGTCATTAGAGCTGAATAGTGAGTTTTTAAGCATGCTCAGGGAAGTAGATTATGAACTTTCCATTGACATACAAAATAACTGCAGTGACAAAGAAGATCATGATCAAAGGTTAAATCCTTATGACTCAGCGTAGACGCCAGCTTATAGAGGCTGTTGCTTCGATGTTTGCCAAAAAAGTCGCTAAATCGATCGGCTTCTTTGATCAAGACAAGGATCTGTTCAAATTCTACAAGTGCTCAATTTGTCATACACCAACTGTTACTTTGTATTTTTGATTTATCAATCTACCTTCATGTTGACAAAATAATAAATATAAGTGGTTAATCACATTTTCCGTACCAGGTATATTGTGAATGATTTCCGCAGAACGGCCGCATGTTTTAACGGACTGTGTGAAGTAAATCACAAATTACAGGACCCTAAGAAAATTGTAATGTTGATAAATTATCGACATTTTTTTATCATACATATTTTGTGACTTGGTTGCTATATCCCGTGAAGCTATGTTTTGGGTATTTTCACCTATTCAGGGACAATCGTTAAAAATAAAATCTATAATTCTGCATTTGATAATGTTTAGAGAATTTTTAGTTCACGTCATAAACTATAACCTCTGTATTGACCTGCACAAGACTATTTAATCCACTGAAGAATAAGCTTATCACTGGGACATATGTCCCTGGCACATTCTTGATTTTGGTTAGAGCTAGTAGTTAAGGTTAGCGTTAGAGGGAAAGGGTTATAGGTTTAAGCTTCCGTGTGCTCTTGAAAATACCTCTACGCGATCCTGGAACTTTATTCTTACCCTCAAATGCTAACTCTAAGGCCTAACGCTAACGCGAAATCAAGAACGAACCAGAGACATATGATCCTGGCTGACTGTTGGAAAGCGTCAAGAATTATCAGATAGAATGAAGTAGCTGCCACACTAGGGGGCAGCGGACAATTAATCCGGGGGATTCCGTGAACACTTGTACTGTAAAATGTGACCCTCCCCCGTGTCCGACTTTCTAAAACATGATCCTGCCACAACCACTGTAGTATCCTTCCCAGGAATAACTGAAACAGTATTAGTTAACTTACATAACAATCGGTTTAATTGATATGTATCTTAGGGACAGAAATTACAGGGGGCTGGCATCTAGTTAGGGAAGGTCGCATTTTATCAAGCAAACATTTTTGAAGGGACATGATATTCATACATTTACATGAGGGTTACCATATTTTTGTAACTATAACAACGCAAGATGTGACTGAATTAGTGCTGCACCCTAAAATATATCGTAATACATGGAGTCTATTCAGGCAGACTATTGACAATCTTCCTACCACATAACAAGCTATATCTGTACATTATGTTTGAGAATATGTTTCAATGTACTTTGCTTGAAATGGGAAGTAAAAGGTGCATATGTGTACAAGAAATTAGATTTTTGTATTTCATCGAAAATGTTGATTCACTATACATTTTAGTCAATGAGAGAACTATGTATACTTTTTTCAAACATAAAACTAGCAATATCGGTGCATTTATGAGCGTTTGATAATTGATATAAATGTTCTTGACTAGACCTGGGTGGTTACAAGTCCATGCGTGTACAATGAATTTGAGTTTGGAATGTCACTGGACCTCTATCAACAAGATATATGTCAAGCCTAAGATCTAATTCAGTCGGAAAGTAATGGGATAAATCGTTCAAACTAATTGATTTAACAACCTACGTACTTGACTCTAACATCTAAATGCCTGTTTAAAGCTGTTACGGTATTTATCGCTGACCATTTTTACAACCTTGGATTTGCTGTTGAATTAATTACGAAAAGGATGAGAGACACAAATTCACAGATAAAAAGCGTTTCAAAAAAGCTTGCCATAAACACAAACGATATACAATGTTGCCGATAGTATTGATAATCGTTGGTAACATACGTGAAGAAATCCATGGCGTTAGTAATGGTTACTCGCACGACTTGCATACTTTCCTTTCGAATGGTTTGGTCAGTTGTTGTAAGAGAAACCGACTTTGCTCTTGCCATTTCTCTCATGATTTTAGTATCTATAAAAAACGGGATAACTAAGCCAAAGACGAACGGTACGTTTAAAGAGGCACTCCCACTTGGTAACATTTTTAAAACACATTTTTTTAATGCCAACGGTCGATATTTGACATGGCGAGTACGCGCGGATCACGAGATATCGATATAAATATATCCTTAAAAAAGTTAAAGTTTAAATTCCGGTGGACCACCTGAATTCAGCTTCCGAACATAGAACGTTCGGCACTGGGGCCATTGTCAACTAAGTTATGGAGTACAAGTCTACGCTGACGCTGCTGTACGCCACAGCAGTACCACTCGCGTCGGTGATCGGTCATGTCCCGCGGGAGAAAGCCGAGTCTTACTGGCTTAGCAAAAAACCAAAAACAAAGTTTGCTGATTCCACCAGAATTCACATAGGTGACTAGCACAGATAGCTGCGATTGATACATAGCATGCATAGTGGCCGCCGCGTGGTATGGGAGCATACACACTCGGCGGCCGCTATGTATCGAACCACGCGTAGCTGTGTGGCAGACGACAAAATGTAGTCATCAGAGGCAACTAATATTTTACACGTAAAAACTGATATCTATGTGATATTGTTTAAAAATCTAATACAACTCATTGAGAATAATGAAAACGACAAAAACTAAGGAGAAGTTTTAAAAAAGAATGACCAGAGGGAAGGACATTGATAATGATGTATATAAAGTCATCGCAGTAGGAGGTAAATTAATTGCATCATTCGAACGTTTTTGGACTCCCTAGAATATCGCCAATCAGCACAACAACACACTTTCGGGGGATTTCGGGTCATAACCAGAAACAATCGTTAAACTTCGGGATGTGAAAAATACGCTCGGCAAATGACATGTTTTTATCGATATCTCGCGATCCGCGCGGATTCACCACGTCAAATATCGAGTGTTGGCATTAAAAAATGCGTTTTAAAAATGTTACCAAGTGGTAGTGCCTCTTTAAGAAGCTGTAGCATATTGCTTGTATGGAAGACGTCTCAGTGTCTTTAGGTGTTTTTATGCATACCACAACGGCGGCTGAGGCGCCTGCAGTTTTGTGTAAAATTCTGCTACTAAAATTCACCGATGCTTTTCTGAAGAAAAATGTATTTTTGTTGGGCTTCGAATAACTTATATCTTTACCGCAAATTTGCTTGTCGTCAGGATGCTGTATCGTTCGATGTACAGCAGACATTATCTCATCTCGTGAGATATGCTGAAAGAAGCATCGTAATTATAAAATAAAGGCAGGATGGTGCGGCTGCGTAGTGATACGGTGACAACGGGAGTACGGTGAGGAACTTGACCAGGTTTATTGACTGTGGTGCCGTGCGGGAACGGCCTATCACGGCCGACCCTAGGCCGAGGTGAAAGTGTCTCTCTTGAGGCCGTAGGCCTCCATGAGAGATGAGACTCTGTAAATCAGAATCTCTAGTGCATCCCCCTTAGTAATCTCAATTTATACATTTACAGTTCTTTGTCGGCTCAATCGTCTTAGAAAGTGCAATAAATATAACTTTGAGTTCTACCGACTTTTGAAAAGAAACAATGTACAAGTTATCAGTTTGCCCACATAACACTATTGTTTAAGATCCAAACCATGAAAGTATGAAAAGCACCCTACCAGCGTCTTTTTATTGTCCAACTTTGTACACAAGGCCATCTATGAATAATCTCAACAATTCATGCTATACGGGTTCCTGAATGGCGCCACCATTAATTTAGAACAAATAATTGTAAAAATTCATCTTCGCGCCAATTTTGAAGGATATGCGGGATATAATCTCAAGCCCATGTGATTTTTAAGAAGGTAAATTTACAGCAAATGAGAAAATTATATAAAATATTACAGAAGGCTCAGAGCTTTGCAAACGCAGTATGATGACCGTTTCAGTAATAAACGATGTTGCAACCCTTTGCATTCTGCTTTAGGAAGTAATGACACGGCCCCTTGCTGGCTTGTCAGATTCTCTCACCGTTTCATATTACCATTGTTGCAATTAATTCGGCAATGTTTGTGTAGCTGCAACCACCGTCCAGCATTGTCATTTCTCCACCTCTGAATTGACCTGTCCAAAATAGTTGTTGATTTCGAAGGTTGAAGAAGATGTCCACTTCCTTTGCGGGCTTGATCCATCCTTGGGTAAGTTCTACAGCTTGGTATTGCCTTTTTCAACTGAGAGCTTGCCCTATATATATATATATATATATATATATTATATATATATATATATATATATATATATATATATATATATATATATATATATATATATATATATATATCAAGATTCTTTCTACGTGAATAACTGTTTTCACTATTTCGCCCTTCGGGGAATAGCTCTACTAGAGATCGTCGGGATACACGAAAAATGTAGAGGCTCTCAGGCCTCATAGTTAACTTAATTTTATTTTTACGTGTAGAAATTACATATCGACAACGTTTAACACAGTAGTGCCCGGTAATGATAACAGACTGCTCTATGCAAAGGGCCCCATTATCTAACTCTGTAAAAAGCGCTCCTTTTTCAAAATTATATCTCTACTTTATACTATCGTAGTATTACATATTCAATTTATGCCATTTTAATAAATCACGTTGAAACAAATCACACGAACAACAGAACAAGCAGTAATTTACATATGTTAATAAATGAGAGTATTCATTAAGTTACACTTCAGAGCACTTCCAGACTTCCAGTCGATGTTCACAGTGTAGTTAACATATAACTGTACCCAATAGAGCGATTAAAGTTCCGCAGGTGTGAGTCATCTGCGTAAAAATGTCGCAATTCAGGCATTACTAAAGGCTCTGAGCGAAACGTCAAACTTTGAGTGAGGTTAACATGAATTGATGAGCATTTTCGGATACACAATAAGGAATTCAACATTGAGCTTCAGCTGTTCCGGATGTGTTCAGGTGCTACGAAGACTGTTTGTGCAGAGAAGAGATCCGCCGGATATGACAATACAATCGCACTTAATACCTTTTCGGTTCAGAAGTGTTCAATACACAGAGAATTTATAGTGGATTATTATATATATATATATATAATATATATATATATATATATATATATATATATATATATATATATATATATATATATATATATATATATATATATATATATATATATATATCTATTTGTAACTTGAGCTTCTCCAGTATATGTTAACCTTCAACTAAGTATGATAAACTCCGTGTCATGTAAACAAAAAAAAATAATGTCAAATAATTTATGCTATAATTCGCCGACGTATCATACCAAGATATCACCTTAGCAAAACATTTTTGATGTATAATTGCGTCATACGTTCCTAACCTAAATTCGAGTGAAATTTTTTATAAATCTTAATTAAGTCGTTCTACAAATCGAAATCTGTAACGAAATACAATGTTTTAAGTAATTTCAGAATTGGTGCAACAATCACAATTTGTTTTTTTGTTCAGGAGTGTTGAAAGTACAAATGGAATTTACAGTTCTGCTCCGCTGCCCGTTCGTTTCGACGAAAGAAGTCCTGGAACAGTTTTGTGAGTTACCGGATGAAAATTCAAGTGGAGTAGACAACATTTAAACAGAAAATCTGAAGTTTTCTTCCTCAAATATCCTTCCAATGCTTCCCCGATGATCTAATACGGTACTTTCCCATGGTTACTTGCCTTTTCGTTTGAGGGATTTCATTTTGGTTATTGTTATCAAGGATGTATATATAAACTGACAAGTATTGTTTCCAACTACCGTCCAATAGGGTTGGCTACTACACTTTCAAAAAGTAATAGGCACATTACACCTAAGAGATGTCAGTATCATATGATACCCCATTATCTACATTTTTGTTTTGAAGAGCAATTATTCTATAATTGACCTTTGTTTGTTTGCCTGAAAGAAAGTCTTTAATATTAAACAAACAATTCAGGCCCGTTGTCCTTTTAATTCAGAATATTTTTAATACTAATATAGGCTGTAATATTTGTAATGCCATTGATAATAATTAAAGTAAATTTATGCACATGATATGACTCTCCTCGCTCCCAATGTTAGGGGGTTATAGTATCTTCATCATGCATGTGAAGACTATGGTGAAGCATATGACATAATTTATAAAACTGCGAAAAAACGGAATGTATGACTTTTCACGTAAAGAAAATGGTTCAAGGGTCACATGATGAAAGATGTTATACTGCACACTAACGTAGGAAAGATTATCAGAAATGACATGGAGGATGATGGCGATATTGAAAGACAGCGACTCGAGGTGCTTTCTATGTTAGGACAAGTATGCTACTCATACGATGTAAACATTGTTCTGTTAATATTATTGATAAAAAGTTTTGGCTTTTGCCTAGTGTAAAGTATTTAAAACTTTCCAATATGTGTCGATTTCAAATCTAAAGACTTGGAAAAACTCAAGGTTATATATAACAACGTTCGGTTGAGACTTCTAAGCGTATCTATCGGCATCAGTGCTTTAAATGTGTTTGTGTCTTACAGTATCATATCAATTGGGGAAGTATCCAATATGATATAAATGTTGAACTGAAAAATCTACAAACGCTCTTATTTCTGTCCTATCTCATTCTAAGTGGAATCACAACAGTATATTTCCATTTACGGGGGAAATAGTTGGAAAGAACTAAGGACTTATTAAAAAGGGTTTATTTATTCCCTTTCTTTATCATCTCATTGTTGCTTTTCAATTTGTTCTTCGTATTACTGCTGTGGACACATTGTTTGAAATAAACTTCCATATAATGGATAAATAGCCCAATTTCCGCCGGCTATTGAGACTAAGACTTACAAAATTCTAAAAAGCTTCTAATTTATACAAAAACGATTACCAAAAGTGCAGCTGGGAAGCGCATACTACAACTTCCCACCCTATGCATATAATCTGAATTAAATGAAGCTTTTAAGAAAAAAGGTCTTAGGCAATACGACGGTGTTATAATGTTTATGAGGTAATTGGAATATCACTACTACATCTATTTAACAACTAATGGACCTCTATCAAGTAGTTACATGTCAAGCCTGTGATCTTGTTCATTCGCATAGTAATACACATATGAGATAAGCTGTTTCAACTAATTGATTTAAGAACCTCGAGTATGTACTTGATTCTAACATCTAAAGGCCTGTTTAAAGCTGTTGCGGTATTTCCCGCTCACCATTTTGTATAGCCAAGGATTTGCTGTAGAATTAATTACTAAAAGGATGAGAGACACACTTTCAGAGATAAAACGCGTTTCAGAAAAAGCTGTCCACAAACCCAAACGATATAGAATGCTGCCAATATTATTAATAAGCAATGGCAATATGCATGTGAAGAAAACTATTGAATTGGCGATGGTCACTCGCACGATTTGTATGCTTTCCTTTCGAATACTTTGATCAGTTGTTGTAGGAGAAACCGAATTTGCTCTTCTTGCCATTTCTCTCATGATTTTAGTATACATAATAACTGTGATAATTAAGCCGAGGCAAAATGGTACGTTGAATAAACTGTAGCATATTGATTGCATGACCGACGTCTTAGAGTCTTTAGGCGTTTGTATGCATACCACGATGGCGGGTGAGGCGAAAACAACACTTACGATCCATGACACAAAAATTGATTTTGCACATCTGCTTACGGTGTTGATGGCATGAGATTTCAGTGGATGACATATTGCAAGATAACGCTCGACGCTGATGACAGTTATCATGATGCACGATTCTTCTGCAGTGACAGATATCGGTATGAATGCAATGAAGCAAATAAGAGTGTCATTGATCGCGAAGCCTCCATAGAGAAACACAATGTACACCAGCTCTGAACTTAGGAAGATGGTATCAGCAACGCTCAAGTTCAGTAAATAATAGTTAGTGATGGTTCTCATTTCAGCCACTCGGGCCATAACGAACAAGTAACAGATATTGCCAAATATGCCGAACAGAATAATGGTAATGATGACGGCATGGTATGCGTGTTCACCAACTGAAAAACCCTCATTCTTTCCTGTTATGTTGACAGATATGCTGTCATCAAAGTATGTGTCACTCGAACCATCAGGGATTGGCGTTGATATGGCGTTCATGATTCCGTTGGATTAATGGGGTGAAATATGATACCAGCCCTTGCCTGTCAAGCAACAAGAAAATTGAATAAAAACCTTAAGAAACTCTCAAGCTAGGCTGATGAGTGGTTTTAAACACGAAGTACAATGAACAATAAATATATTTGCATAGAAATGGCTTTCGTGTATTATTTGCCCCTTGAAACAATTCCCGTACTTCCTTTACTAGATATGTAGCAGTAGTTGAATATAGAGCCTCGATATCGCAGGTGATAGATTTAATATTTAGATACGAGAAAGTGTTCGATTGAAAAAGGCGTGAGAGCTTTATGATTTGTGGGCAGTCAGGTTTTCTGCATCAAACTTAAATTTCAATGTATTCTATCACATATTAAAAAGTCGAAAGTTAAAATCTACCCTACAAAGAACAGCAATATATACATTGGTAAATACCTGCGTTACCTTTGAAGAACGTCTTCGATGCTAATATATTAAAGGTACAGTGTGCCAACTACCCTTTTAAAAAATCAGGTTTCAAAGATCATGTACCATCCCACAGATATACAAGTCCGTTATGTAACGAAGCAAAGATGACAATGTTGTAGTGATCAAAAATTACATTTTGTATGCTCTTGATAAAAATATCAAACAAAACAGGGTGCGGTGTCATATATGCTCGAGAGAATATTCGAATATTGCTTCCGTTTGACGTTTCATGATGTGTCGTTTTATTGGCCCGTCAATCAAATACAGCTCCGAGTATGATATTTTGTCATTACGGATTTTAGCATTTAAACCTAATAAGTTTGGAATTATCGAAGTCAGGTTACAAAAGTATTGCTATCACAGCTGATCGCCAGAAGACCAAAATGATCAATAACCATATAATACGATTTTACCCACGGTGTTTGGATTTATTTTTCCATTGCAAAAGACCTTGAATCAATCTAAACTTTCAGATTTACATACCGGTCCGGTTTTCATTGTTGCTCAGAATTTATATAGAATAAGGTTTTAATTTATTCAAACTCATTATCATAAAGTGAAGGGAGATAGTTAAGTAGAAGATCAGCCGAATGTTATTTCATTAGTTGAACTATTGTATGTATAGTAGTATTCAGTTTGTACAGCGTGCTGCTAATATTAATGGACTTGCTCATGCAGTATAACAATATGTGACGTCAACAATGGGCACTGAAAAACACGGTTGACTTAAACATGCACTGGCGAGATATTAACTTTTGATGATATTTTATGGGTAACCAGTCATGGTTATGGTAGGATTAAAACAAACAAGATTGAGTCACCTTTATATTCTACATCTATCAATCAGAAAAAATGTAATTACATAGGCGCATTTATCCTTGTCCTCAGATCTAGCTACCCAACACGATGGTTTCACCCGGGCTCGAACCCACAACGCACGGCACCCAATCACCTAACGCAGAGGCCAACAGACAAAACCACTCGGCTAAATCCCCAATCTCAAAGAAAAGATTGGTTCTATAGCCGAGTTAAGGCTGTTACAATTCTGACAGCGCCCTCTCCACTCGCCGTAGAGTTCGTGAAGCACTCACGCCAGTACACACACTATCGTACATCTCACAAAACTTTATCGAAGCGAAGCAATTGATACAAGGCTTAAACTGGGCGGAAGACAGCCTCGGGGACAAATCTGTCCACCAGAAGAACTATCAACCAAGGGTAGAGAATACGATTGTTCCAACCGGGCTCGAACCCACAACGCACGGCAGCCAATCACCTGGCGCAGAGGCCAACAGACAAAATAGTCTGGTTCCCTGACCCATTTCCCCGGTAGAGGGCGTGGGGAAATATAGGGTCAGGTACCGGCTAATGTAAACATGGACGCTATTGGGTTAAAATAAAACAAGCTGTGATTGGATGAAAGTAACACTTGTAACTTTTTGCTCATCTTTCTTGGGTTTCGCACTTTCAGGCTCACTTGACACCAACTTCTTGTTTGTACCACCGTCGTGGAGGTAGAAAGAAAGAAAGACTTTCTACCTCCATGATTTAGCCACTGTGATTTAGCACACCTCTTAATACTTTTAGAGAACGTCGTCATGATGCCTGGCATTTTTCACGAAATTCGGACACCATTCTATCCATCGAAATCAATCGTCGTTCACAGTTTCAACAAAGTTTGCTTTCAATTAGCTGTGATATCGCAGCAGTACTTGTGGCGTGTATCGAACGTGCTCGGGTCATTGGGGTCACGCCACAGTCGGCGATGACCTCAATGACCCTAGCGCGTTCGTACACGCAACAAGTACTGCTGCGATATCACAGCCAGCCTTCAATCACCTCTATTTCCCCGTACTTCTGGATTAATCCTTTCAGTTTATGTTTCCCGTCTCGTGTGCCAATGTTTTTGGTTCGGATACCAGTGTTCGAACATAATTCTGATCCAGTCGAATTTTGACCGGCGTTTTCATGGTAGCAGCCATATTTGTTGTAGCATGTTCTGTCAGGTGACTAACCTCCGCCATCTTGAACAAAATTCTGTTCAAGATGGCTACCCGGTACCTGACCCTATATTTCCCCACGCCCTCTACCGGGGAAATGGGTCAGGGAACCAGACTACAGACAAAACTGCTCAGCTAAATCCCCAATAACTTGTAGAGGGCGCTGTACTGGAGCACAAAAATGCATCCACAAAGCCTGTTTATATAATACGTAACCCTTAATGATTTAATAAATTGAGAAAGAATGACATGGTAAATTTTACGTTAAGCACACAATTTTATTTCACACACAAAAAAACATACAAATACGTCGAAAAGACATTCTAAACTTAACATTAGAGTTCGTAAGGTAGGTATTTAGTGATCGCTGAATGCCGGAAAATTATAAGAAGTAAACATTGAGAGTGGAAATGATAAATTGAATTAGATTTTAAACATGCACCCACACAGACTTAATGCTGACTACGACGTTTTGTACACATGCAACTCCATCGGTGGCACAAAATAGTGGTCGCTGTGTATACAATATACCACATTAGCATATATGTCGAATAAGATGCAATACGATGCAACATTAGTAATCAAAATTAAACGTTTGGAGTCTGATCGCCGGTATCACATTTCCATAAGATGCATGCTTTTCATCACCCCTTATTGCATTGTATCTTTTACAAGAATCAGTCATAATGTAAGGATATTCGCAAAATACCGCGATTTATGTCCGAGTACATCGTACAGCAGGGGTGGTGTCCGAGACGCGTACAAAAGCGTAAGATATATTCCGATATAAATCCCGATAGTTTGTGAATAACATTGATATTGTACAGCTTTTTCGTCTAATTTTACAAGAAAAGTCAAAACGAACAACGTGTTCCGTGAGTCCGCTTAGCGTACAGAACGTAAATTCAACGAGCGCAGTGCAGCTCACGTGAAGAAAGGTATAGTTCAGCAGGATTATTTCACATAAATTCAAATGATTTGGAGTGGCCATCGCTTACTGCGTGACTTGCTGACGGTTAAATTGCATTCTGGAAAACAATTAGTGAATCTTGTCTCTCCCGGTGATTACATGAAAATGTTAAGAGATCAAATGTCAAATAGCGTTTTTTGCCCGGAAAATGCTTTCAAAATTTTGAATGATTTGTTGTTTTTATAGATTGAATTCTTCACTTGATGGTGCAGCAGCATTTCATTTTTATTAAAAACCCCATAGAACATGTATCAGAAATTGTGTGATCTTCAACAATGTGTATCCTTCGACTCCATTTACTACCAGATTGTGTTAAGTGCTTATTCCATGTTGTGATGGTGTTGTTTTATGTATAAATGTACAGTTTCAGAGTCAAAGACTAGATTCTAAAAAGGCTTTAGGTGTTCAACAATAACACCAACTCTCTCTCTCTCTCTCTCTCTCTCTCTCTCTCTCTCTCTCTCTCTCTCTCCTATGTTTGATCTTCGGATCTTAAAATTCGATTGGCAATAGAAATGCTAACGTCTCCGCAAACAACACTAGACTTTTCGATTTCGAAAAATATGCGAATATTAGATATGTTTCATATACACCATATTGTAGCTTTAAACCAACATGTGTAAAGATGGATCAAAAACGGTATTAAAAATACGGAAAAAGAATGTCATTTTTAAACTTCCTGCGATATGCAGTCTGTTCATGCTAAAGTTATTTTAATCTCATATTTCAAATTGAGATCAATTTACACAGAGTTAGTCAATGAACATTATTTATTTATGCACTTATCTATATATCCATCTTAAATGACTTCCACAGCCGTGACCTTTTACTGGGGACCAGTAGTAACGATATAAATACAAGAGACAATACAAACAAACTCTTAAAAACACAAAATACCAAGAAAAACATGTACAGAGATTATAAAATATTTGAAATGTTAATAAAAGTTGCTAAAAGTGTCAACGACACTATTGTTATTAAAGGGACAGCAGTTGTGACTTTTGATTACTTTTCACTATTTTTGTTCTCAATGTCAACTAGTTTCTTGTCCTACTCCCCAAAGCATATCAAAGAGTATTGTCACACTTAACTTACAACCTGTAATTTAAAATCCTGCTGATAACATTAAAAGATGTATGGTTTGACTCCGCCAAACATTTTCTCTTTGTTCCAGCAATAGACAATTATTCAGTATACCTAAAACAAGAATTATATCATACAAGGAAAGTAGTTGGTGTTTCAACATGCTTAGGGGCGTAGAACATTAACATGCAATTGGCATACAAAACAACAGTAGGGAGAAAAAATGAATATAAGTTACAGCGCTAGCTACCGGCCCTTTACAGCGGTCATGATATCCTGTTAAATGACCGCCATAAACATTAGAAAATTGACTCAACAATAAGTGACAGGAATGGTTACCATATGATGCGATGAAAATTGGTGTGTATGGTCAAAAGTCGTTCTAGCGTCATTTACGGCTTCGTTTCTGTTAGATTTAATAGACTTACGTCAATACAAAAACAAACTAAGTAATGACACTTTATAAAGGTTCCGTCAATTGTCGTAGACCCATATATATATATATATATATATATATATATATATATATATATATATATATATATATATATATATATATATATATATATATATATATATATATATATATTTGTATGGGCAATCATTAAAATTAAAGCTCTTTCAGATTCAAAACAGCGATTTTGCCGAAAACGACAACTCTCTGAAGTACATGTAGCCGAAAGCGTGCCTAATGTACCATATATGTCGCCTCCATACTGAATTGTAACAATAGTGGCCTTGTGCAGTGTGTAAGAAAGTGTAAATAGATCCGGTTTAAGAGTCAGCCGAAAATGTTTATAAACAACTCTAACTTTTACCTTAAGTTATCAATTAAGAAACGTAACTTGTCATTACTATGGTACACCTTTCATGATAAAAAGTTGCTGAACACCAAAAAAAAAAATTGGAGACTATTGTCTTTTATATCATGATTATTAACCAACATTGTCTGCGGTGAAATATTGCAATCGCAATTAATTTTTTTATCACTTTTTGAACAATATCTGGCTACAACTATTGTGTTATCAACGAAACAGGCCTTCGGGTGTTGGTCAGACCAGTAGAGCGTTTCAGAGTTTGTCCAAGAAAGATTATTTGTCAGCAATATACAACAATTAAAATACAAACAGTCGACTTAAAAGAGTTTGGTACGTATCATACGTATGATTCACACAATGGCCAGCACAGCTTACATTTCTGCTGTGTAAAATGTATTTGTTGATTTACAATTACAATATTCGATGTAACGTTAAAATAACGACAACACAGAAATTTTGTAAGTTTTAGTCAAATGTGTTATTTGGGAATTGTGCGAAGAAACTCATACCGTGCCCGTAATTGAATCATCACTACAGTATGTGACTGAAGAAAAAATCAAAATTAAAAGGAGATATAAGATGTGAACGGATGCTACGATAACTGTTTCTTCAGAGAAGGGATCCGCCTGATATAGTTATACAATCGCACTTAATACTTTTTTGTTCAAAAGTGTTGAAAGCTTGAATATATAGAGGATTATTATTATTAGTTCACATATGTGTTTTTGTAACTAGACCTTCCCCAGTATAAGTTAGTCTTTCACATAAGTTTGATATACTCCGTGTCATATAAAGAAAATTAAAAATAATATCACATAATTTCTGTTGTCATTCGCTGACGTATCATGCCAAGATATCGCCATACCATAGGTTTCCAGATGTGCGATTGCATTATATGTTCCAAACTTAAATGTTGAAAAAAAGGCCAGCAAATTGTTATGTAAACGGTTTATGTGATTTGCCTTATAAGTTTTAATTCCTTCTCCATATCGAAATCATTGTGCCGAAAGGCAAAGTTTGATGCAATTTTAGAATAGGTTCTACATTGAGACCTTAATATTTTTCGAAAAAAAGTTGAAAGAACAATTAAATTTATAGTTCTGTTCTTTTAACCATTAAGTTTCGACCATAGAGGTTCTGGTACAGTTTTGTGAGTTCCTGAATGGAAATTTAAGTGCAGTAGAAAACATTACAAAAGAATATCTGAAATTTGCTTCCTCAAATATCCTTCCAATGCTTGTGCAATCATTTAATGTGACACTTTCTCATGGTTACTTGCCTTCTCGTTAAACTGATGTCACTCTGCGCAGTATTATCAAGGTTAGAGCAAAGCGGCTCAGCCATGTTTCTAACTATACCGACCAATAGGTTAGTCATTACACTTGAAAGGTACTGCGCACATTATACTTGAGCGATGTCAATATCATTATGTAAATGTAGAATTGAAAAATCTTAAAACGCTCTGATTTCCGTCTCATATAAATCGGACTAGAATCTCTACAGTATGTTTCTATTGGTGGAGTAAAGAGCTCGAGACAATTAATTAAACAATCTACATACTAGGTTCTAACATTGGAGAAAACAGCTCAAGTGAATAAATTAATTACACAACCTACGTAAGTGGTTCTAACATCTAAATGCCTGCTTAAAGCTGTTTCTATATTTCTCGCTCACCATTTTGTACAACCATGGATTTGCTGCAGAATTAATAATGAAAAGGATGTGAAACACACTTTCAGAGATAAAACGCGTTTCAGAAAAAGCTTTCCATAAACCAAAACGATATAGAATGTTGCCAATAGCATTAATGATTGCTGGTAACATACATGTGAAGAAAACTATCGCATTAGCAATGGTTACTCGCACGACTTGCATACTTTCCTTTCGAATACTTTGGTCAGTTGTTGCTGGAGAAACACATTTTGCTCTTCTTGCCATTTCTCTCATGATTTTGATGTACATAATAACTGTGATAATTAAGCCAAGCTGAATGGTACAGTTAAGAAGATATAGCATATAGCTTGTATAGCAGACGGCTCTGTGTCTTTAGGTGTTTTTATGCATGCCACGACGGCGGGTGAGGCGAAAACAACACTTACGATCCATGACACAAGAATTGATTTTGCACATCTGCGTATGGTGTTGATGGCATGAGATTCTAGTGGATGGCATATAGCAAGATAACGCTCAACGCTGATGACAGTTATCATGATGCACGATTCTTCTGTAGTGACAAATACCGATGTGAATGCAATGAAGCACATAAGAGTGTCATTGATAGTGAAGCGTCCGTAGACAAACACAATGTACATCAGCTCTGAACTGAGGAAGATAGTATCAGCAATGCTTAGGTTTAGTAGATAATAGTTCGTAATAGTTCTCATTCCTCTCACTCGCACTATCACAAACAAGTAACAGGTATTGCCAAATATGCCAAACAGAATAATGGTTATGATGATGGCATAGTATGCGTGTTCACCAACTGAAAATCCCTCATTCATTCCAGTTATGTTGACAGGCATGTTGTCATCAAAGTATGTGTTATTCGAACCATCAGGGATTTTCGTCGCTAAGGTCTTCATAATTTTCTTTGGATGTAATTGGTAGAACTATGATACCGGCGTTTTTCTGCCAAGCAACAAGAAATGTGGGATAAAAGCTTTAAGAACTCTAAAGCAAGCAAGGCCGATATTAAGTGTTTGTGAACACGAACTAAAGTAAACAATAAAATGTGAGTATTTGCACAGAAATAACTTTCATGTAATATTTGCACACTCAAAAAATTTACGTAACATGTCAGATTTCATTGCAAGATTTAATGTTCACATATTATTCTCATACACTTCTGTGATTCATATAGCAGATAAGTAACATTAATTCCATAGAGGGTCATGATTTTGCATGATATAGATGAAATACTTGCATATCAGAAAGTTCTATTTAAAAAGGCGTAGGAGCTTAATGAGTTGCAAGCAGTCACGTTTCCTATACCATACTTAAAGTACACGCAATGTATGCACATATTAGAAAATAAAAATAACATTGAAAAGTAAAATGTACGCTAAAACTAAGAACAATATATACATTTGTATATACTTTACGTTACCTTGGAAGAAGTCCTCTATTATGATTAGAGATACAGTGTGCCAGCTGCCGTTTCAAATTTCAAAGACCATCTGACAGATGTGCGGTATGCAACACATCAAAGATGACAGCATTGCATCGATCAACAACAAAATATTGTGATTCTCTAGATAAAAATATCCAACGAAACAGGGTTCCATGTGGAATATACATGTAAATAATTGAATATTGCTTCTGTTTGAACATTTCATAATTTGTAGTTTCTCTTAGTCTCTAAATCAAATATAACTCTGAGGATAATACTTTCTGATTATCACATACGTACCTTAGATTACAAATCTGTTGTCAGCGAAATAAAGTTGGTATTTTCACAGCCAGAGTTAATATAGTCCCTCTATTTTTTGCATAAAAACTGTGAAAATTTTCCAGTATTTGATCTTTTAATTGAGCTAATTATCACTGCTTTTAAATATTTTACTAATTGCTTACTTTTTAGCAAAATATTTTGCAAACTGCTAAGCATTTTGAAAACAGGTCACGTGCCATTAAATAATGTTATATAGAGAACCATGGCTAATAAATTATTTCACGCTAAATTATGCAAATTAGTTATTATCCGGTACTACTTTCTATCGGTAAATATTGTCGCCTGCTCCTAAACAAAAATAAATTGAAGCGGATTGTATATCTATGGAGGAAAATAAGCATTACGATTGGCAGAACTGTATTTATTTTGAACTTTGAAAAAGAATATAATTATCGAGGTGAAACTAATATCTCGGCACCGGACGGAACAAAAAACTGTGACTACTATGGAAGCGGCACCGGCGAAATCCACGGTAAAGCCGTCCACATCTACCAATTTGCTGCGATCTCGATTGAAGACGTCAAAGCTCTCGCGGTGCTGCAAAAAAACAAAAAAAAAAAAAAAAACAAAAACACCGTTTTGAAAGCGCGTCGCGGAGTTGTTGCTTTCGTCGACTGGCGTCGGACTATAACAACGGAAAATCGTAGTCTCGAGAGTATTCTACCAGTTGAATTTGACCTACTACTTGCCAGATTTTACATCAGAGTACGGAAACCTAGCGAGGAAGATAATGATAAAATCAATCGCCAACGAAGATCAACAACGGCAAATGAGTAACATATTGAGTGGGGTTGATTACAAATTACGACCGAGCACATCAACAAGCGATAGTTTTAGTACCTTTATCGACCATGGCAAAGACAAACGTCGCCTCGCTTTTCTCCGAAAAGTACAGGTGGCAGCATACATCGCATCCCTCCGGAAATACTTTTGGAACGCCACAGAGCGACCCCCGAGGTCGTGGGATTCTGTCATATTACTTTAACATTTAAACTTATAAAATTAATAAAGTTAAATTACAAAAGTATTGCTGTCATAACTCGTATAGACAGACAATTAAAGTGATCAATAACCACATAATACGATTTTACCAACGGTGTTTGGGTTTATTGTGCTACTTCAAAGGAGCGTGGATCAATGTAATCATTCAAATTTATATACCGGTCCTATATTTATTGTTGCTTACAATGTTTAGAGAATTAGGTTTTAATTTATCCAGTTCGGAGTCACTGTCGGCTATAGCTCACAATCATAATTGGAAGTGAGGCTATCGAAGTCAGCGTGATGTGTTTTTTATTAGTTTACCTATTGCATATGTAGTGTTATTCAAATTATGCAGCGTATTGCTAATATTAACTTAACATTGAAGTTCGTTAGTAAGGTATTTGGTAATCTCCAAATGTCCATTGATTGCCGGAAAATAAGGAAGTAGAATTCAGAGTGGATCTGATAATTGTAGTAGATTTCAACATGCACCTACGCAGACTTAATGCTGACTGCGACGCTTTGTACACATGCAACTCCATCGGTGACACAAAACAGTGTACCACACGAACATATTATGTCGAATGAGATACAATATGATGCAACACTCGTAATCAAAATTCAACGTTCACCTATATCTATCGGGGAGTCTGACCGACGATGTGACATTTCCATATGATGCATGCTTTCATCACCCCTTATTGCATTATGTATCATTTACAAGAATCGGTCATAATGTAAGGATATTCACAAAATACCGCGTTATGTTCGAGTACATCGCACAGCAGAGGTAATGTCAGACAGTTTCCAGCTCAACAAGGATCTATGCCCAATGGTCCCAGTGGTCGATGTGGCATGGGCAGCAACTGTTGGTGATCTCAAGGTGCTATTGATAGTTCAGATATGATTATTTGTAAGAGTAGTTCTTCCCCAGTATGATTTAACCTTTCACTAAGTTTGATATACTCTGTGTCATATAAAGAATATTAAAATAATATCACATAATTGCTGTCGTCATTCGCTTACGTATCATGCCAAGATATCACCATAACATATAGATTTTCAGATGTACAACTGCATTATACGTTCCAAACTTAAATGTTGAGAAAAATGCCAGCCTATAGGAATGTAAAGGCTGTATGTAATTTTTCATAACTTTTCATCACCCCTTACTGTATCGTATATAATTAACAAGAACTCGACTTATTATACTTAAGAGATTTCAATATCATTTTCTAAGTGTAGAATTGAATAATCTAACATCGCTCTGATTTGCGTCCCATGTAAATCTGACTGGAATCTTTACAGTGTGTTGTTTTTCATTGCTGGAGGAAACAGCTCGAAACAATTAAGGACTTTTCAGATGTGTTTATTTATTCCCTTTCTGGTTCAGCTCATTATTTTTTCACTTATGTTAGGTATAATCAATATAATAAATATATATACCAATTTCAACCAGTTGTTTAGACTATGACACACAATTCTCAAACTTCTAATTTACACAACACACGATTACTTAAAGTGCAGTAGATAGGTACATACTATAATTTCCCTCATGGTACATGTCAAATTAAATTAAATGAAGCGCTTTAGGAAAGAGATGGTCTTAGACAATACGACGGTACAATAACGTTTGCGAGGTAATAAGAATATCACTGCTACCCTCTATCAAAAAGAGACATGTCAAACATGTGATCTATATCGTCAAAATACACATATGAATAAATTGTTCCAGCTAATTGATTAAACAACCTACGCTCTTGGTTCTAACATCTAAATGCCTGTTTAAAGCTGTTACGGTATTTCTCGCTGACCATTTTGTACAACCATGGATTTGCTGTAGAATTAATTACGACAAAGATGAGAGACACACTTTCAGAGATAAAACGCGTTTCAGAAAAAGTTTTCCACAGACCCAAACGATAAAGAATGTTGCCGATAGTATTGATAATCGCTGGTAACATACATGTGAAGAACACTATTGCATTAGCGATGGTTACACGCACGACTTGCATGCTTTCTTTTCGAATGGTTTGGTCAGTTGTTGCTGGAGAAACCGATTTTGCCCTTCTTGCCATTTCCCTCACGATTTTAGTATACATAAGAACAGTCATAATCAAGCCAAAGCACAAGGGTAAGATGAACAAGGTGTAGCATGTTGCTTGTATGGCAGACGTCTCGGTGTCTTTAGGTGCTGTTACGCATGCCACGACGGCAGGTGAAGCGAAAAAAACACTTACTATCCATGACACAAGAATTGATTTGACACATCTGCTTACGGTGTTGATGGAATGAGATTTCAGTGGATGACATATTGCAAGATAACGCTCAACACTGATGAAAGTTATCATGATGCATGATTCTTCAGCAGTGAGAAATGCCGGTATGAATGTAATGAAGCAAATAAGAGTGCCATTGATCGTGAAGCCTCCATAGAATAACACTATGTACACCAGCTCTGAACCAAGGAAGATTGTATCAGAAACGCTCAGGTTCAGTAGATAATAGTTGGTGATGGTTCTCATCTCTGCCACTCGCACGATCACAAACATGTAGCACATATTGCCAAATATGCCAAACACCATAATAATTATGATGATGGCATAGTATGTGTGCTCACCAGCTGAAAATCCCTCATTGTTTCCAGTTATGTTGACAGGCATGTTGACATCAAAGTATGTGTTATTCGAACCATCAGGGATTTGCGTCGCTGAGGCCTTCATAATTTTCTTTGGGTGTAATAGGTCGAACTATGACAGCGGCGTTTTTCTGTCAAGCAACAAGAAATGTAGGATAAAAGCTTTAAGAGACTCTAAAGCAAGCAAGGCTGATAAGTGTTTGTGAACACGAAGTACAATATATAGAAATTACCTGCATGTATTATTTGCATTGCTTATTTGGTGTTCACGTATTAATTAAATCTGATAGATTTTTCTGATACATATAGGAGATATGTTGCAGTTATTATTATCCAAGGGTCATGATTTCGCACCATATAGATGAAATACTTGCATATCAGATAGTTCGATTTTATAAACTCGTAGGAGCTTTATGAGTTGTAGATAGTCACCTTTCCTATACCAAACGTAAAGCTCCTGCACCGTATGCACGTATTAGAAAATAAAGATAAAATTGGAAAGTAAAATGTACCCTACAAAGAATAAAAAATTATACATTTTTAAATACTTTACGTTACCTGTGAATGATGTAGTCAACGATTAAAGGTACAATGTGCCAGCCACTCTTTCAAATTTCTAAGACGATCTTAAAGATCTCCAGTATGTAACACATCAAAGATGACAGTATTGCTGCGATCAGCAATAAAGTATCGTATGCTGTCGATACAAAATAGCAAACAAAACAGGGTATGATGTCAGACACAAATGAGAATAATCGAATAATGTTTTCCTTTGAACATTCCATAATTTGTACGTTATATTTGTCTATGAAATAAATACAGCTCCAAGAATAATATTTTCTCACTTCTTTGGCATTTAAACCTATAAAATTATGGAAATCACAACTCTTCTCCAGAAGATTGAAATGATCAATAACCACATAGTACGATTTTACCAACGGTGTTTGGATTTATTTTTTCTATCTTAAAACAACGTGAATCAATATTATCTTTCAAATGTACATGTCATTGTTGCTTAGAATGTGTAGAGAATTAAATTTTAATTTAATCAGCTCAGAGTGACACTGTCAGCTTTATCACATGCCTTGATGTGAGTGCAAATCAGTGCATTGATTTGAATAGGAAAATCCGGAATGTTAGCGGGCCGGTGAACGATGAACTGACTGGTTTCCATGGCTACCCGGTGCAGTAAAGCCTTTCGATGTTTTCGACGTCAAAGTAGACGCTTAACGCTAGATGTAAAATGTCCATACGCGCACTGCTATTTTGACTTTCGTTAAAATCTGTTTGATGCTTGTCGATAATGGTTAAATTGTTTGAAAATGCCCTGTACGTCATATAGCATTAACTGTGAAGAGGCATGTAATAAAAATATTATTGCCTGAATACATGGGTTTATGTGCCCTCGCAGCAGGAGAAATTTGCCCTCTGGCAATTATAAGTAAGATTGATATATTATACTAAATTTTTAACATGCACTTACGCAAACTTATCGTGACTGCGACGATTTGTGCGCATGCAACTCCGTCGGCGAAACAAAGGAGTTATCAGCGCGTATTCAAGATACCACATGAGCATATATAAGTCCAATGAGATACCATACGATGCTACACTAGTGATCAAAATTCAACTTTTACCTATACCTGACCGACGGTATGGCGTTTCCATACAATGCATGCTTTTCATCACCCCTTACTGCATTGTTTATCATTTACAAGAATTAGTCATAGTATTAGGTTATTCACAAAATACCGGGATTTATGCCTAAGTATATCTTACAGCCGAAGTTGTACCAAAGCGTAAGATGTACTCGGACATAAATCCCGGTAGATTGTGATTAACCTTGTTATTATACACCTTTTTGGTCGAATGTTACAAGAAGGGTGAAAACTGAAGCGTTTTCAGAATGCACCGTCGTACATTGCGTCGCTCAATCGCATGCAGACGTGGTACGCGTGATACAGTGTCAGTGCTACAGGATGAAAATTTAACACTCGCTGTGCAGCGTACATGAAAAAAATTGTGGTTTTAGATGATTATTTCACAAAATTAATGATGATGGTTAGATTGCATTTTTGGGAAACAATTGGTGGTTACATCCAACTGTTAAGAGACTAAAGGTCAAATAGCGTCCAATTAAACCAATAGTGATTTTACTCCTCGTCAATGTTATTGTACTTTGCGTCAACTGATACCGAAACTTACTGTATGATAATACTCCATGCGATACGGACGTATAACGGCAGTATTTTACAATGCCCTGTTCGTCGCGTTGTAATTGGTCGAGATGAACAACGTGACTGACTAAAACACGCAGTAATGGTTTGTTTACATGCCCGTGAATATGAATATTAATATTAAAAACTCACAGTATCGCAAACTTCGTAACTTTACTGCTAAAACGTAAATTGTGATTACAAAGATCACAATCAATCATAAAGTAAAATGGACCACTCGTTGGCCACGTTTTGACACTGTTTTCCGAAAAAATCTCCGGATTTGGAATTTTTTACAGCGTGCGTGACACTGCTTACAGCGCAGCACGTCACTTTTCAGTGGATACAGCATTTGTGTAATACAAGTGCCGGGGCCTCATTGTCTTTCGCGGGGGAAATGTTCGTGAATGATAATAACAATACATAAAACATTAACGATATCATCTATGCTGAAAAAATATAATATGTGGAACATCAGAAAGGGGCGATTTAATTTTCAGTGAAATTGGCAGATCAATGAGAAATGTAAAACGAAAGCTAAAGGCTACAGTAAACTGATTAATTGAGAATCAACTTAATTGACAAATGCTGTCAACTTATTCGTTGTAGTCAAGTCTGTAATTATCTTGCAGTGACAGCCAACTGATCATAAGGCCAATAATTTTGCAAAACCAAAAGCAACTTATAACATTGTGATAAAGAGATAATAGGGAATATTATTACCATGTTGATAAAACTACCATCATATGAATTCAGTCGTGTACGTGGTGTAAAGTTCAACCATTGACATTGCTAATTTCTGTGAAAATCGAATCACTTAAATGCGCAGGCGGACAAGATTCTTTGTGGGTTTTATTTGATACCCATCACCCATAATACCTTAATTTGACAAAATGTTCCTGTGTAACTCTCCCCGTAACAAGTTATAGCACTGGTCACCAGAAGCAACTTTGATCGCTCAGTGCCGCGTATCCTATTGAAATAAGTTCGTGATCACCAACAGCATAACAATGTTTTGATGTGCCCACCATTCAACTGGTTCAAATAAATAATGCTTCTTTTCAGTTTGTTAAACGGAAGGAGTTGCACTACCAATTCAGTAGGACAACATCTGTACCAGTCTTTACTTCCCCAGTGCAAAGGGTAATTCAAAATAGGGTTTTATCATAACTTAATATTTAAAGTTTGTCGAAATATTTAACATCGATATCGTAGAAAGACGTTTTCGTTTAGATCATGCGGTCGACAATCTTTCAGAATTATTTGACCGCATTAAGGCGTTGCTACCTTGTAGTGACATTATCTTTGTAAGAGTATCTTTCGCAGTCTATTCGTCATTAAGTACAGCAGTGAAAATATTACAAATATTACAAAATGCCGAATTCCACCTACCTACCTAAACGTAACGCTTCGCATGTAACTTACATTCTACCCTCTGTAGCAGGTTCATCAATCATCTGCACCCCGTCAGTCCTCCTTAACACTCGGTTGTGCCTCACAACTTTAATGCGTTCTCCTTTCATGACAATCGTTAATCTCCCGCAGTCCTAGTTACATGTAACGCCTGCCCCATCCACTCCCCATGATTTCAGATATTTAACGTTGACCTATAGTAATCAACTTGACCGAAAATAAGCTCCATTGCTTTGTTGCTGTGTTGCTGTTTTTCTCTTGTACGTTTTGCGTCAAGTCGACAGAGCAAGAGAAGTTACTGTGCCAGTCTAATGGAAAGTTGTTCTGGTGATCAGAAGCAACTATTCAGTGTTGTTTCAGGGCTTCTGGGACAGAGAATGAACTCAATGCCGCTACGCGATCATGATCACTTGGCTGAACTTGAAAACAGATTTGTCCAGTTCTTTTTAAACCGAATTCAAATTCTCAGTTCAAAGTTTACTTTAACAAATCAAAATACTGGTAGGTACCATCATCTTTTTCTACAGGACCTGAGTGTCGATTAGATTTTTTTCAGTATACTACAGCAAATGAGGTTGATGAGAATATCAGCTCATCGCCCTCATCTAATGCTGTCTTGATCCTGTCCCCGTCAGGATCCTGAAGGATGAAGTTGTTAGCCCAGTTCTGTTACCTTTCATCCCTGAAATTTGTATCAAGTCACCAAATACGGGGTTTGTACCCACTTGCTTTAAATAAGCTGTTGTAAAACCCCTGCTAAAAATCTGCATTGAAGTGCAACATCTTTAACAAATTTCTGGAACGTATTGTTTCCATTAGACCTAAGACACGAATTTCTTATAATTCTTTGGAGGAACCTTTACAATCTGTTTATAAACATGGTCATAGCAATGAGAATGCTCTTTTAAAAGTAAACAATGACATTTTACTTGGTCTCGATTCAAAGCATGATGTATCAGTCATTTTTCTTGACCTTTCTGCTGCATTTGACACTGTCAATAATCACATTATTTGTTAAATTGGTGTTAAATTGTTAGTTGGTGACCACTACCTATTTCACTTACAGATTGATATATGACGGGTGCCGCATGTGGGGCAGGATGCGCTTACTATTCGTATCTGTCGTATCTGTCAAAATGCGATTTTCAGTCGATAAGTGTCTGGTTTTTTCGTGGCGCTTATAGTGTTTGTGACAACAGAAAACGTTTATCTAAATTAAGAATATATTCTGCGGCTATGTCTTGGTTGAAGTGAAACTTCGTAATTAACACTTTTTTAATTTGAGGTCCTCCAATGGTGTTTACGTGCTCATACAGCCAGCTTCTACATAATGTGATCGTATTGATGTATTTATTTACTCATATCTGATTTGCAATAAGGTTTTTAAAGACGTTTTTGACTGACAGAGTACATACTGAAATCAATAAATCAACTAACTAAAGCAATAATGCTTTCGCTGCATAGTATTGTCAACAGGTAACGATAAATTGCAAGATCGAAGAGTGTATTCAATATACTATATCTCGTAACAATGCATACAGGAATATTTAGCGACAGTCTTTCTAAATATTGACGCAACAATATCCACTTGTTGAATAGAAAAGTTAATTTGATAGTTTGCCTTGAATGTAATATGTGTGTTAACAAAAGCAGACACATTATATTGGCAAGATTCGTATTTGACATAAGAGCCCATCTCGCATAACAAACGTTTGAATATGCACATGGACACAATATTTGTTTGGTGAGGCATCCCTTTAATGCTACATTACTTATATACAAATCATACACAAATCACTTTGGGCCCCTGCAAAACACGTCTTGAAACCCCAACGGAAAGAATGATTTAATTTCAGTGTACGTGATTCGACTGACTCGGAAATATAAATGTACAGTAGATGGTCAGAGGCCTTTGAAAGGAAACTGGCCTTTGTTGAACTCACTTTTCAATGAAATTGTGGGACAGTTTGATCAAGGTAACGTAAAATTCTGCGCTATAAATGTACGACTGGTACCTTTCAGCAATGGGTTAACCTTTATTTTATCTTTTATGAAGTTTGGTAACACGCCGGAAGATTTGTATGCTGTGAGTTAGGGACGACTCTGAGATTAGCTTTGTACTACATGTTCGCACGTGTGTAACTTATTACTGAATTCTAAAAATGTAACAAAAAATGTATTTCAATTTTGGAGTTATCATTTTAGCTTCTTCAGCAGGCATTTATGATTTTAATATATTTTACAGATAACACTTTGTCAAATCCACACCAAACAGAAGAAGTAAACATCATATCAAGTCACGCGATGAATTGTTCAAACAACACACATTTAAATTACAACGAAGCCAGCTATTATGCCGAAGGACAGAGAGAGAAAATAACACAGTATAATCGAGTATTCATCATCATAACCATACCAGTGGCTGTGATTGGCATATTTGGTAATATGAGCTACATCTTTGTAATGGCGAGACGAGCAGAAATGTAGACGATCACGAACTACTATCTATTGAACCTTTGCATTGCTGATATCTTATACCTCAGTGCACAACTAACTTTTATGGTTTGTGTCCACATAAACTTCCCTGCCGACGCTACCTTAGTATGTGTCATCTCATTTACACCTCTCATAATAAGCGCAGAAGAATCAACTATCATGATAACTGTAATCAGTGTTGAACGTTACCTTGCGATATGTCACCCATGGAAATCTCACGCCATCAATACAATCAGCAGGTGCATCAAATCTATCCTGGTGTCGTGGATCGTAAGCGTTTGCTTTGCGTCGCCCACAATTGTGTTTTGTATGGATAGCTCCGTTCAAGATACACAAACGTTAATAACAAAAACTCTAAGCTCTGCCTTATTTGACGTACCGTTAGGACTTGCTTTAGTTGTGACGACCATAATGTACACAAGGATCATGAGAGAAATGTCACGAAGAGCAAAGTCGGTTAACCCGGCAACAATTGACCAGACTATCCGAAAAGAAAGCATACAAGTTGTGCGAGTAACAATGTTGAATGCAATTGTTTTCTTCGTTTGCATGTTACCTTCTTTTGTTTGTGTGATTTGTAGGATTCTTTATCTATGGGGAATATGGCAAATCGCCTTCGATAAGGTATTTTGGGTAATTGAAATCGTAGCGGAATCGTTCTGTATAGTGAATTCTTCGATAAATCCGTGGTTATACAAAATGGTAAGCAGGCAGTACCGTGACAGTTTTAAAAAAGCATTTTTGTTCTAAAACAAAGTTCATTGTTTTAAAATCCAAGATTTTGAACTAATGTCTTTATTGTATTTGTAAAAAATCACCTTTTTAACTTAAATTACAGCTGCCTTGAATTGTCGGGTTATAATGCTTACGTGGATTTATGAATAATGTGTTAATTAATTAGGCATTTTGATGATCAGGTCATCATCCCACGATGACCGGCTTATAGAAAGATGTTCTAGAGTTGTTGTATAATTATTTTAGTGATCAAATAATCTTAGAGTTTTGTAGAAAGGCTCTTTTATCTGTACATTTTGAATGACAAAAGTAGTTAGACTTGTACTTGTACTCTGCACACCTGTGTTTCAGCCAGTTCGATTGGGGCTTGTATTCTGTGGACTTGAGCTTTCATTCAGAAGATATGGCATTCAAAAGAGCTTCAATAAAGCCGTAAGACGTAATTTTAGGCTAGTATCTGTCTTGATTCAATATCGTTAGTAGATTATTGTAGAGGATTTCCTTTGCCGATAAACTCAGTTAAGTACTATAACCTTCACACTGTATCGTAACTTCTTGTTGATTAACACCTTAATCCCGTGGATTGAATTATTAGTTACAATTAATTTTGGTTACAAGAAATCGCTGACTTCACCGTATTTTTCTGTCGCAACACCATAATTATGCATTCCTTATTTTTTGTGTTGTAGTAAGATTATTCGCCGTTATCAACCTATCAGACTAAGAATGATGTTTCTTATTTTGTCACCAGCATGGCAAGAAAGAAGTGATAATAACGGTAATTTAGACGGCGCTGTCAAGGATTTGGAAATACTCTTTATTAGGGTTATTGACGGCGAGTCAAAGTCCGATAATATGACGATACTTTGCATGGAGCCTTCTTGATTTTCACAACATTGCACTATCATTTTTATTTGCCAGTGAGATTAAGCAAAGTGCGCACATATGCGACGCAACTAAAACCGTAACTCAAACTCTGTTCAGTTGCTGCTTGTATTATTGCTTGAAGGCTATTCGGGCAATAATGAGATAATATATCAAATGTGTCACACAACATGCATTAATTGCACGTCAATTTCATCAAAGATAACATTTTTGGATATAGTGCTGAATACAGCGTGACAGTATTAGTTGACCTAGTGTCTTACATGTCATCAAATTGCTGACTTTCAATCGCTTCTCAGGTTTTACCGCGACTTCCGCTCATCACTGACCAAAATTTTGAGTGTATTATTAGAGATGTTTTCTTCCGGGATTTAGCCATCAGTCAAGACCTTTGTAATTCTGCCACTCAGTCTTTAGAGTAACGAAAGAAATGTTGACAGCACAAGTCTAGATTTGGTTAAAAGGCTCATGCAATACCCAAATGGTAGGATGTACAAAGTAAACGATACCTCAATATCCAAGAATGCATGTTTGACAGGACATGCTGTCTTCTACGAACGTTGTACGTGAAAGTAATAAATAAGCTAAGTATACCACGCAATAACGCCCGGAATGGCCAGAACGATGGAACTTCACATTGCTACTAGGTTGAATAACATGAACATATCTATGCTAGACTGGTATCGAGCTTGGTGAACAGCTTTTAAGGAGTAGTTGTTAGTTTTGAGATTACTTTTTGTTATGCATTGGGACTGTGATATATTATTGTAATGTAATACTATTCTGACATGAAGATTTTCCCTGTGCTGTTAAGCTATTGCTTTTGGCTTTATGATAAAATAAATTTGACTAAATGACATTCTGCCTATGTTCATTGTTCGGTAAAAAGTGTGAACCGACAACTCTATGATGTTCACTAACTTTGAAGAAAATTATCGGAAATCGTGATTGATATCTGGCTAAAGCAAAATTCCAGAACGTGAGATATTTTATTTCTTCAGTTTCTTTAATGGTCCAATTCTTTTCTTTTCCTGTGCGAAATTTCAAATATTGATAATTTATTTTTCAAATTGGGATATAGTTATCAGTTGAGGGACTCGTGAAAGAGTTTCATTGCGGATATATTGTGATTAATGTAACTTTGTGAATCACATATTTCCCAGATTGACGCTTGAAAGTGTCCTACATTCACCCAATTGATTAAATGAATACCACATCAAGCGGAGCGAAGGGTGTATGGAGCACCCAACTCCCAATTATACTGGAAACACACTATCAGCCAATTTAAGAGAAATAAATTTAAGTAAGTGTGATTTTTGAGCTAATAGCGTAAAATACCTATTACAATGTTACCGTTTTGGTAAAGTGTGGGAGCACCGAGGAGTTGATGATGATGCTGTATTTTTGAAAATATTTAAACAAGATGTATTGATATCGATACGCAGCAATGGTCAGACATTAGTGAACTATCGCACATGCTTTTAAGGTTGAATCTGGTCGTTGGAATGATGCGCATTGACATGCTGTGGATGACCTTTTCATCAGCTGTGAGCTCACTGATTGGGTAAGGGAAACTTTCTGCTATTCATATGTTAATATTTTGAAGAAGAGTTCACTCTGTCAGTGTCACTGTATTTCCACCTCGACTGAGACAACGGAAACAGATACAAACAAAGACGTTTTATGACAGAAATCTTAAATATTTTATTACATGTGAACAAACTTGGTATTTTGAGTAACATGATCAACTATAATAAAAATTCGAATGACTGAAACTTTACAATTGTGCGCGAAATTAGACTAATCAGAGTCCGATTACGGCTGTTAGATGGGACAAGATGGTACACGGACATCTGGTGAAGCATGGAGGTACTAGAAGAGAAAGACGCCGCCCTCGTTAAGAGTTGTTTCCTGTGGCCGCGATGTTGAATATGAAGTTGAAGACTCCTCCAGTGATTTTAGCATTGGAGACTAGCCCCGGTAACTGGTTTTGCACTTGCTGGCTACACCATAGCAAGGATTGCGAATTACTGATGGCGCACACTGATATTGCACTATCGCTTGTCGATGTGCTCGGTCGCGGGTTGAATTTTTTTATCAACCCCACTCAATATTACTCATTTGCCGTTGTTGATCTTCGTTGGCCGCTCATTTATGGTACCTGGATACCGAATTTAGCGCATACTCTTCGTCGCTTTGTTTCCGTATGGTGACGTAAAATCTGGCAAGATTACGTCGTAGTTAGAGCTCGACTGGTGGAAATACTCTCGAGTCTACGAGTTTCCGTTGTTATTGTCCGAGGCCAGTCGTTGAAACGAGAGCTTTGACGTCTTCAGTCGATAGGTAGGATAAGGGACAAAGTAAAGCGAAAATTATAAGAACTGATAGATTTTTCAAAAGTCTATTATGGATGGCTATCAAACACAAACTAGAAATAATATTATCCATGACCATTCACGGAACTTACCAAAATACTAAAGTAGGAATTTTAATTTTTCATCACATTTCCAAGACTAGTTTGTCCATTGAAGAATATCGCTGGGACACATGTCCCTGGCACATCCATGATTTTGGTCAAGGCTAGGGTAGAGGTTAGTGTTCGGGGTCAGGGTTAGCGGTCCTAGCTCTCGTCTGCTCCAGCAAATGCTTCTACACGACCCTGGAACTTTATCCTTACCCCGAAACCGACAACTCCAAGGCCTAACCCCTACCCATAATCAAGAACTTGCAAAGGACATACGATCCTGACTGGCTGTTGGAAAGTGACAATCATTATCAAATATGGCGGCCTGAAGGAAAAAGCCGCCCCCCTAAATATGATCTTCTGTTGATTTCTATCACAACATTATCGCTTCGTTAATATTGCAGTTTGGATTATTCGTGGTTTAAACATTAGAGAATTGGATGTCATACGCATAATTTAGTATTGTTTTCAAAATATGTAGTAATATAGCTTCGCTAAGATAAGAGTTTAGCCTTGCTTTGCCAAAATATCATATCTCGAAAGTGTTCGACATGTGAAGTTATTTAGTAAAATTGACTACCTCCCTTCCCGGTTAGCCTAAAGATATTGCACCATAAAAAGTTAGCTAAACACAATCCAAAATAAAGCTGTGGTAGGATTGTGAAAAGTGACAGAAACCAATGCCATGGCGAAGTATTTTGCATTTAGAAGTTTGCAGTCTTTTAGTCTTATGAAGGTCCTCGCTTTGCTAAAATATAATATCTTGTTAGTGTTCGACACGTGAAGTTATTTAGTAAGTATTGACTCCTTCGCTTGTAACATTAATGCGACGAAATTTCTTACGGTGTGAGGCATTCCCGTAACAATGTCGTTATTCAAGTATTAGTAAATCATGCCACTGAACAAAACATCAAAACTAAAGTGAGGTACACAAAACGTTTACAGGTGCTACGTTTGTGCAGAGAACAGATACCCCGGATGTAGCGATGATGGCACTTTAAACTATTTTCGTTCAGAAGTGTTGAAAGCACACATATAATTCATAGCGGATTATAATTATTTGTTCAGATATGTTTATTTGTAAAAGTTTACCTTTCAAGAAGTAAAGAATACGTCATGTCATATAAACAAAATTCACAACGATGTCTCACAATATATATTGCAATTTGCCAGTGTATTATGCCAAGATATCGCCAGTACATTACATTACGCCGTATGTACAATTGCATCATACATTTCAAACCAACATTTTAGGAAAAGGCTAGTTTATTGCAATGTGAACGGGGAATATAAAGTTTCTTAGAAATTTTAGTCTTTCTACATATCGAAATCACTGTATCGAAGACAATGTTTTGAATAAGTGCTACAATTTAGAAGTATTGAAAAAACAAGTTAGCTTTATATATTTCGGCTCCTCTGACCATTAATCTTAGACGAAAGAAGGTGTATGACAATTTTGTGAGTTACTGGACGGAAATTTAAGTGCAATAAGCAGCATTATAACAGAGCGTCTGAAGTTTTCTTCCTCAAATATTCTTCCAATCCTTTCGTAATGATTTCATGCGATGATTTCCTATTGTTACTTGCCTTCTCGTTTAACGGATGTCATTCTGGTTGTGGGTTCGAACCCGATTGAAAACTAGTCGTATTTCCTATTATGAAGGATACAGCCAAACTGACTAGCCTTGTTTCCAACTTCCAACCAATGCGGTTGACGAGAACACTTTGAAAGACAATTGGCACATTATACTTAAGAGATGTCAAAATCAGACATAAATGTAAAATTGAAAAATTTGCAAACGCGGCTCTGATTTATGTCCCGTGTAAATCAGACTTGAATCTCCACAGTGTTTTCAATGGCTGGAGGAAACAGCTTGATACAATTAAGATAATTTCAGAAGTGTTTATCTACCCCGATCGAGATAATCTCATTAATGCTTTTCAGTATTTGTCACATAATACAGCAACGAGCAAATCGTCTGAAATAAACTTCGATATGATATATACATACTCAATTTCAACGAGTTGAGACTAAGACTTACAATATTCCCAAAGCTTCTAATTTACACAACTCACGACTACCTAAAAACACGATTGGAACTAATTTGGGATGCTTAGATGGTTAATTAATGTTGATTTAATCTGAAAATGTAACCTCACCTACTTTTCTTTTTAAGTTACACACTTGTTTATTATGAGTAATTTGTAATATTGCAATTTTCAACTATAGGGCACCTAATTCTTTCGAGAAATTTGAAAAATATTCAGATCCAATTATCCCAAATTAGTTCCAATCGTGTATAAAATGGAGTGAGGATGGACGTACAATTTCCATTAGATACATCTCAAATTGAATTAACGAAGCTTTTAAGAAATGGACAATACGACGGTACTTTAAAGTTTGGGAGGCAAGGAGAATATTACTGCTTCATCAATTTAACAAATCATGGACCTCTATCAGCAACTAATTGTGAAGTTTGTGATCCAGTTCATTCGCAAAGGAATGCACATGGGAGTTAAATTGTTTCAACAAATTGATTTATAACCTACATACTTGGTCCTAACATCTAAATGCCTGTTGAAAGCTTTTACGGTATTTGCAGCTCACCAATTTGTACAACCACGGGTTTGCCGTAAAATTAATTACAAAAAGGATGAGAGACACACGTTCATTGATATAGGACGTTTCGGAATAAGTTTTCCATAAACCTAAACGATATAGAATGTTGCCGATAGTACTAATAATCACCGGTAACATACATGTGAAGAAAACTATCGCATTGGCAATGGTTACTCGCAGAACCTGCATACTTTCTTTTCGAATACTTTGGTCAGTTGTTGCTGGATAAACCGATTTTGCTCTTCTTGCCATTTCTTTCATTATGTTAGTATACATAATAACCGTGATAATTAGGCTGAGGTCGAATGGTACTTTGAACAAGCTGTAGCATATTGCTTGTATGACAGACTCGTCATTGTCCGTAGGTGTTGTTATGCATGCCACGACAGCGGGTGTGGCGAAACAAACACTTACGATCCATGACACAAGGACAGATTTGGCACACCTGCGTACTGTGTTGATGGAATGAGATTTCAGTGGATGACATATTGCAAGATAACGCTCAACGCTGATGACGGTTATCATGATGCACGATTCCCCTGAAGTAACATATATCGGTATGAATGCAATGAGGCAAATAACAGTGGCATTGGTAGTGAGGCCTCCGTAGACTAATACAAAGTACATCAGCTCTGCACTAAGGAAGATTGTATCAGCAACGCTCAGGTTCAGTAGATAATAGTTGGTGATGGTTCTCATTTCAGCAACTCGAACCATCACGAACATGTAACACACATTGCCAAATATGCCAATGAGAATAATTGTTATGATGATGGCATGGTATGCGTGTTCACCAACTGAATAACCTTCATTCTTTCCACTGGCGTTGGCAGATATGTTGTCAGCACAGTATGTGTCATTCGAACCATAACGGATTTGCGTTGATATGGCGTTCATGATTTCTGTTGGGTGTAAGGGGTTGAAAATGACATCGGCGTTTATCTGTGAAGAAACAAGAAATTGGTACAAAAGTTTTAAGGATCTCTAAAGCAAAGCTGATTTGTGTTTGTTAACACGAAGTACAATAAATATAAAATGTTAATGTTTGCATAGAAATTACTTACACAATTCCCGTAACATGTCGGATATCACTGCAAGGTTTGGTGTTCACATAATATCCTGATACATTTTCCTGATTCATAAGTCGCAAGCATGTGATACAGGGTCATCATTTTGCACGATATAGATGAGATATTTATTTATATAGAAAGTTCGAGTTCAAAAGGCGTAAGAGCTTTGTAAGATGTCGGCAGTCACTTTTCCCGTACCAAAACGTAAAGCTCATGCACCTATACACGTCTTAGAAAATAAAAATAAAATTGAAAAGTAATATGTACTGTAACCCTAAAACAACAATATATACATTTGTAAATACTTTGTGTTACCTTAGAAGAATGTCTTCAACGACTAAAGGTACAGAGTGCCAGCTACTCTTTCAAATTTCAAACCATATGACTGATCTCCGGTATGCAACACATCAAAGATGACAGTATTACTGCGATCAATAATAAAATATAATATGCTCTCGATAAAAGATATATAAAACAAAACAGGGTGTGATGTCAGATATAAATGACAATTATCGAATATTGCTTTCGTTTGTCAATGAGCATTTCATAATTTGTATGTGCTTTTGGTTTGCAAATCAAATACAGCTCCGATGACGACATTTTCTCATTACTTTAACATTTAAACCAAACATTATGAAAGTCAGATTACAAAAGTATTGCTGTCACAACTTTTCGCCAGAAGATTAAAATGATCAATTATATCTACGGTTTATTAGCTTGTAAATCAAATACAGCTCCGAGGGTAATATTTTTTCATTGTCGACTTTGGCATTTATACCTGTTAAATTATGGAAGTCACATTACAAAAGTATTGCTATTACAGCTCTTCGCCAGAAGATTAAAATGATCGATAACCACGAAATACGTTTATCGACGGTGTTTGTATTATTCTTCTATTTCAAAAGACGGTGAATCAATTTATCTTTCAAATTTACATACCGGTCCGGTGTTTATTGCTGCTTATGATGTGTAGAGAATTAGATTAATTTAATTTAGTCAGCTCAGAGTAATTATCGCTTATAACTAATTACCATAAAGGGAAGGGGGATAACAGAAGTCAGCACGATGTTTATTTTATTAGTTGACCGATTGTATAAGTTGTATTATTCACTTAACGAAGCGTGTTGTTAGTATTAATGGACCTCCTCATGCAGTTTGAACAACTATAATGTATGATGTTAACAATAAAAAACACGGTCGAGCTGTTAACTCATGATTATCTTAATAGATAACCATCCATGGTCATGGTAGAATTATACTGATATGTTTGAGTCAATTCTATATACGACGTCAATCCAATCAATCAGACAAATGCAATTATATAACTCAATGTATCATTGTCCTCAGATCTGAGTACGCTACTGTTGGAGGGCGCAGTACTTTGACAAAAAAAAACCCTGTTTAGATCATACGTACCCTAGAAGTAATTTTATTTGATAAAGAATGGCATTGACATGTGTAAGTTTACCACCGCATTCTTTTCTCACACAAAAAAATTATACTTATAATATCACATGAACTGGCCCGAATTCCCACCCGTGTGACGTAGAACAGGACGGATAAGAAATCCGAATTACCCCTGTTGTACGTCATCAACCGGAACTTTTTTCTTGCATGGTACCGTTTATACATGCGGGTAGCGACGTGAACGTAGACCGATTTGTCGTGATCGATGCCGTGCTCTCATGACACGTTTTCAAAAAAGTGACCCGATAAATCCACACATGGAAACACGGAAGGCATGTCCAGCGAAAATTTCGAGTCGCTAAAACTATAGCTGTTCCCGAGAATCGAATGGGGAGACCGCCGATCCAGTCGAGTCGCCTCGTAAGGCTCAATGTGGTCGTCGTACCTGGCGATCCCGGTTGGCGATAAACCTGAAATCTTCACCTCAACGGAAGTTCAACTGAATAAATGAGTACAGTATAATCTTCAGGAAAGCGACATACAGGCACAAGCATAAAGTCATTCGACTATTAGTCGAATGAAACAACGATAAATTTCCTTCATCATACAAAACATTCCGTAAATTCTTGCTCGGAATTCAACCTGTAGCGCGGCGTAAGGCTGTAGCGCTATAGCGAAGACATCAACTGTTGAGCTGTATATGCATTGCAGCACTGTGGAATCCGATGTACTTCGAAAGTTGACTCAGACAACACTCAAAACAGAGTGTCAAGTAAAATTAGGATGTATCTACGGGTGAGATATATGTCACTGCAAACATCAAAGTCCTTAAGACGAAAACATTGACGACCGAGATCGGGATTAACGAGTTGACACCGGCATTGCAGAGACCGGTGACGGCGACGTTGTGGGCATAAACATGCAATGTACTGATCTGTGTGTCATCGAACGGAATCTTTCGCGCTCGCAAAGGTCGTAAACTTGTGTGATATTTTGAAAAGCCACGGAATCTCTGAGAATTAGAATTACTGTTTCGATCGTGTAGTTGCATTTACTTCATAATTCTATTTGTAAATATTCTGAATAATTCTAAATACTATGGCTATCCGTCGCTAGCACGATGAAAGTTATGTCCACCGATGGCTGACTTGCCTTGGCATCGGTACAGCGCGAGACAATGATTGACAGGTTCACGTGACCGAATCCGTACATCTGGTTGGTGGAGATACCATTTGATGTAGCGAATTTCAGCTTGATGGGATTTATGAATGAAAGTATCTCCTGGGTGACGGGCCGCTTTACTCTTTAAATGAAAGTAATCCGCGTAAGTAAAACACAAATCGCGACGAAATTCATGCAATTTGCTACGATAATTTTGATCCATTCACGTCAAAAGAAAAATAAGAAGACTGTTCATGTGATAAATATATAATCCCATGGTATTTTTCTCTGTTTGACGTCATCGTATACGCGTGTTTTTCGCGGAGCCGCACAACTTCTCGCCTTCGGCTCGAAGTTGTACGGCTCCGCGAAAAACACTCGTATACGATGACGTCAAACAGAGAAAAATACCATGGGATTATATATAAAAAAATCGAGAAGACATTCGCAACTGAACATTAGAATTCTTCTGGTAGGTATTTAGTGATCACTAAATGCCCATTCATTGCGGGAAAATTATACGAAATTATAAATAGGACTGATTGATTACACTGGATTTTCTCCTGAGGAAGCAGGATGATTGTGCAGCGACAGGCTGACTCGATTTAAGAATTCAAAGAAGGGTTAATCAGAGGTAAACGGCTGACTTTCTTTTGATGACGATCTCCGATAATCTGCATGTATTCAAATGTCCATCAGATGACATCAATGACAAATTAAACGCTGCCAATGGCTCGTAGGCATTACTTGCAATTATCAAATGTCAATAATAACTTTGATGTGCTGTATGTCATGACAAACATAGACTGTTTTGTATTTTATTATATTTTTTACCTATTATTTTATTATTTGTGAATTTCAGCACTTTCATATTACTCTAGCGTTTTTAACGCAATGCTAACGGCAGTAAGTTCTTAGCGACGGTCACTGTTGCCTTGGTTCATCAGTGACGTCAGCAGACAAAGTACGTTGCTTTGATAATTCATCGCCAATCATACGAGCGATTTTGTTCGGAATGGATGCTTTACGTAATAGATAAATATACACACATAGACTGTTTTTTGTATTGTATTAAATACTTTATTAAATATTTTACTAAATACTTCTACAACTATGCTTAACTCAACCCAAATGAAAACGGCAACATTTCAACATCAAATGCCCGGCATGGTTTACACTTTATTGAAATAACTACCACTTGTGTACTAGTCGATTTTGTAGCATTGAAAGTATACACAGCTCATACTTGACAATTTTAACGAGTCTATAGTACGAACTGTTAAGCGTGTACAAACTCGTCCCTGAGAGCAAGGGCAGGTGTACTATAATATAGCTTTAAAATAAAAGGACAGAGTTATTTTTGAACTATTTCGATGATATCACCTTGATGAAATCCCAAAAATTCACTACCGTACATTGATACACATATCACTTCATTAACCTTTATTTATTATCAACACAATACAAGTAAAGAGTATTGTAAGTCTAAACACACAATTAAAACGGATCAAACAGCCTAGATATACCTGCTATTTGCCAAAGCCTAGTAGTTTAGGTTGTCACTTTTACTGAATAAAAATACATTATGCTGATGTTCGGACATGAACTGAAAATGTAAGCCGTGGAATTTCTACCAAGTATCTACTCATAATATCAATCAATCGATAGGCCGTTCATATATATTGAGTGGCCCATTGTCTGTTACTCAGACATACAGATAAAAGGACCAAACTGCAAAAATATGACTGTTATAGGCCTTATTTGAAAGACTTTAAAGTTGTCAGTTTTACTGGCTATGAGATTTCACTTAATGAACATACTCCAATCCGATCCACATCTATCTATCTATCTATCTATCTATCTATCTATCTATCTATCTATCTATCTATCTATCTATCTCTCTATCTATCTATCTATCTATCTATCTATCTATCTATCTATCTATCTATCTATCTATCTATCTATCTATCTATCTATCTATCTACTATCTGTAGTGTCTGTCTGTCTGTCTGTCTGTCTGTCTGCCTGCATGCCCGCCTGCCTTTCTATGTACATGTCTGTTCGTGTACCTCTTAGTACAACATTTCCAAATCGATCAAATTTCAAGAAGACATTTGGAGGTTACGCAACGGCTGTTCGAGCTGTGACTTTCTGCACGTTGTAGTCGTATTAATTGTCTGAGCATAAAGACAGTTTTGATCATTCAGAAATTTTTCGTTTATTATTCTTTCAACTTGCTATTTTACAGTTTTCACAAGTAATTTGTAATTTTAGGAACAAGCCTAAATACGGGTATTGTTATTACACTGATTAGGTGCAGATAGACTTTAAAATTTGCTCAAATGTAGAAGGTTTTTTCCAACTTATGAATTAAAATGACTAGTTGGTCACACTTTCCTTTACCTAGCTATTAAACACATAATCACTTTTCGGTATACCATTCAGAAACATATATTTTGATGTCGCATTTGACACATTTCTAAGTTAAAATGAATGCATTTTAATGGGACAATTTGACAGAACTTTTATGTTTGCCCGTGTTAGGTTTGTCGATTAGGCCGGTTTTGATAGCGGGCTACTACGAAAGAGTGAATCATTGTCATTTTCTGTTTAATTGCATATGTTGTGGGTAACAGGGATAAGGGGAGAAATATGAGACAAATGGTGCTCAGGTTCCTCTAATGTTAAATTATAACGTATTGACAAACGCCAAACACTTTGATTCTGTGCAATGCACAAATGCTGTATGATAAATTTCAACCCTAAAACTTGTAGAAAGCTGATTAAGACTGAAGCATTTCCTGCAGGATAGAGATCTAAAGTATTCCTTGACTAGTGAAGTTTAAGTTGTATGAATAAAGCTGCTCAAGCAATAAGGTACATTTATATCTAACAATAGCAGTAATCTCTAGAGATGTCATTTTTTCACAGTCTTGTGTACAGAAAGTAGTAATCTTTGTCATTTTATCATGCTGGTCATTTTTGTCATCTTTGTCATTATATTTTGAAATCTGGCACTGTGACACCATTTTTCGAATGTCTTTTTCAAAATGACTTCTTTAAGTATTGCACAATGCTCAAGAAAATGACAATATTACAAGGACGTTTACATGCATTTGTACATGAAAATGACTGATACTGCACTGTTGATGAGTAGTCCCCTACCTTAACATCCGAATGTCCGTTTAAAGTTTTCACGGTACTTCGTACTCACGATTTTGTACAACAATGGGTTTATTGCAGCATTGACTAGTAGCAGAATGTGTGCCACGCATTGGAGAATAAAAAACTTTGAGTTGTAATCTTGCCATGTTCTCCATCGATTCAAAATCCTACAAATCACGATAATTAGTGTGGGTAGCGTGCATGTAAAGAACACCAAGGTATTTGCAATGGTAACATGCACGACTTGCACGCTCTCTTTTCGAATACTTTGGTCAGTTCTTGTTGGAGAAACCGTTTTCGCTCTTCTTGCCATTTCTCTCATAATTTTCGTATACATGAAAATTGTTATGATCAAACCAAAGAGTACTGGTAAAGCGTATAAGCCATAACACACAGCTCTTATGATCAGCGACTCTGCGTCTTGAAGTTGACTTTCTATGCAAAACACCACAGATGGAGACGCGAAGCAAACACTTACTATCCACGACACAAGGATTAACTGGACACACCTTCTAATAGTGTTGATAGCGTGGGATTTAAACGGATGGCATATGGCTAAGTAACGTTCGACGCTGATCATCGTTATCATGATACATGATTCATCTGCACTGACGACCCCAACAAAAAAGGTGAGGAAGCATGTACGTGAGCCGTCGATGGGAAAGCCTCCATACAAGAGCACCGCGAGCAACATTTGTGCGCTAAGGAAGAGAGTATCGGCGATGCTTAGATTCAGTAGATAGAAGTTGGTGACCGTTCTCATTTCTGCTTGCCGCAGCATGACAAACATGTAGCTTGCATTGCCTAATAAGCCTAATAGACATATTGATACCACAAGGGTGAAGTATAGGTAGTCAGCCGTTGACAAGCCCTTTGTCATTTCGGTGGTATAATTGTGAGTGACACAGTAATCTACGTACGAGTCGTTCGAACCATGGGTTGTTTGATTTGTTATGTCGTTCATGGTTTACAAGTGGGTGTCCTTTGTTAAAAAACGACACTGGAGGTAATCTGTAAAAATGTAAAGTAGTTCTGTGATAACAAATCATTACAAAATTAATTTGAAAGCGAGGTAGACATGAGTACGAAGAAAAACATAGCGAAGATATGTTCATGACAAGTACAATAGTATTGGAAGAGCCATAAAGCCATGGTCCTGGCGCGAAATAAACATTTCTGCTGCCACTTTGCGACAGTGAAATTAAACATAGAGCAAACAGCTAACGCGTTGTGATTGTGACTGAGCGGTCATGATTTGTATTCATCAGAACTAGCGTTTCTTTGATTTTGCTACATCTTCAAGAAAACTTAATGAAAATGAGTGAAAATGTGCAATTAAAAGCGTACTTACAGATGATACGAATGGTTTCGCGCTACTGCCGGTTTTTGTTTACCTTGTCAGAGCGGTCTCGACACGTCAAGTAAAAGTGAATTCAGCATATAGTCAAGCCGTTTTTATAAAATATACATTTATTTGCAAGACCGGTAGATGGCGCTTTGTTGATACCCTACATTACTCTTGTACTTCAAAGTTTTACAAGAATTTCCAGGCACAAAAAAGCAAATGTGAGTGATTTTGGTCCATCTAATTGACTCAAGATAATAATCTCTGTAAACTCAATGTAGTATTCTATTCAATAATGATGTACGCCTGCTTTCACAAGGCGGCTTGGTAAACCATATCCCATTTTGATAATTAATCAGAACTATGGACAAAGTTTGGCGTATATTATAGTGAGTATTTGTACACGGGCTTCCGGTGTACCCTGCGGCCGTCCCTGCACTAGTGTCTAGCTAGTGTGAGGACAGCAGAGTACACCACAAGCCCGAGTGCAAATACCCCGAGTATGGCGCACTTGCTCTGTCTTGCCATGTGGAGTTGTTATTAATAGGCGTTCAAGCCTACTGGCCGTGGGCTCATATTGGTTTTGTTGGAATTCTACTCTTTCTTCTTCTTCTTCTTTAATTCTTCTCCGTAAATTTTCTTTTGTCGCTTCTAATCTCATAAACTAGTGTTCGTATCATTTCGATACTTCACACCTTGTTAGGGGGTAGGGAGTACTAGTGCATGGTACATTTGGACTTAAATCAAGCACTTGACCTTGGCGGCCACATTGGATTGTTAAAAAATCAACAAAATTTCATATTCTCAAAATTACCGGGCAAGTCACTTCAAATTTCTACTTGGTCTAACTAACATTTGGGAATCAAATTGCGAAGTCGCATGACCTTGGCAGGTATATCGAATTTCTGAAAAAAGTTCAGTTTAATCTATAAAAACCTTCTCTAGAACCAATAGACCTTTTTATTTGAAACTTTGCTCAGATTATTATAACTGGGAGTTCCAGCAAGGTTGCGAAAGGCATTCAAATCGGTTGTGCACTTTGGCAGCCATATTGCCATTATGAAAAACTTATGATAACCATCAAATAATAGTAAAAAATCTTCTCTATCAGAACCAACAGACCGAATGCACAAGTATAGCACCAAAATTTCTTACCAAATTTTTGGAAGAGCTTCCAAAACCCATACCTACTTTCAAATAAGTCAGTAACTAGAAGGGCTAGAGATTCGGTTTTTGTTTGATATTGACCAGTACAGGGCCCAAACTTGTTTCTCAAAAATGAAGAAAAACCTTGAATGACCTTTGACCTACTTTCATGTATCTAAGTAACTACAAGGGTCAGGAATTTGTTTTTTTATATGCGACCATTATGCGACAAAAAACTTTTCCAAAAATGTTGGGATGACCTCAGGCGTCATTTGACATACTTTCACGTATTTTGACCGACATAAGAGCTAGCTAGAAATCTAGTTTTTTGTTGGATGATGACCAGTATGAGACAAAATGTTTTCTCCAAAATGTGGGATTACCTTTGACCTACTTGTGGGCATCTCAGCAGCTGTAAGGGCTGTAGTGATGGTTTTTGTTGGATGATGACCAGTATGAGACAAACGTTTTTCTCCAATACGTTGGATGACCTTTGACCTGCTATCACGTATCTCAGCAACTGTTAAGGCTATAGTTCTGGCTGTTGTTTGATATTGACCAGTATGGCTAATATATTGACCAGGCTTATTTATCTTTTGATATCTAGTTACTCATTGATTTTATATTGATATCGATTTACAGAGAGTAAGTCAATACACATTATTTATGTATTTATTTACCTGTTTGTTTATCTATTTAACAATGACTTACACAGCCGTGGTCTTCTCTGGAGGACGGTTAGTAAAGATACAAAAACAAGAGACAATACAACCAAACTTTAAAAAACAAATAGTAATAAATACGTAAACAGAGATTATAAAATATTTTAAATATTATTTAAAGTTGCCAAAAAATGTCAATGACACTGTCTTATTACAGGGACAGTAGCTGTGACTTTTGATGAATTTTCCCTACTAGTATTTTTGTTTTTAATGTCATTGACTGGTTTCCAGTCACTCACAGAATCTAATTTAAAATTCGGATGATCACATTAAGTGCTGCATTGTTTGACTAAAATTAACCCTAACGATATCGATAACCGCTAATCCAAAGCCCTAACTCTAATCTAAATCAAGAGTGTGCCAGTGACATTTGATCTTTGGACATTCTTCAATGGACAACATAGTCATGTGCAGGCCTCGACCCAGGCTGTTGAAAAGCGATAATCATTATCCAATATGGCGGCCAGAGTGAAAGGCTCACTTAAGATTATTAACGTTAAAGTAACAGAATACAGTGTGGTGAGTGTTCACTGTTGTCTTCAAGTTGATTTCGTCGCTAATTTCGGAGCGTCTGTAGGAAAACAGTCATAACCAAAGCATGCATGTATGATAAAGGGGTTATTACACGAAGTTAGGGCGATACCGCATCGTATTCTCGTGATGCGTCCGTATTTTGACTCGTTGCTGCGCAACTCGTCAAAATACGGACACAATTGGTACATCAATGACGTCAGCTGACAAAGTACATTGCTTTAATAATTCATCGCTAATCATGCGTGTGATTTTGTCCCTAAATTATGTTTTATAGATAAGATAAATATACACTTTTCATAGAGCATGAATCAAATTACTTTCTTCGTTTGTGACAGGTGTTCATTAACGCGTCTATGTCTATAGATAATGAAAGGCTTGTTCATAAGCCAGTGCATTAACGTCGACTATTTATCGTATACATCAGGCGTTTTTTGATTATCTACTTAATGGATGTCTTAAAGTTGACAAACAAGACATGAAAGTCAGTCTTCAAATACATTTTACATTAGTGGGCACTTTCGTTATCCATGTCATGTATGCTACATATCTACGTACAGAACACGAAACGTAACTACGCAGCAAGAAAGGAAGTTAAAAACATAATATTTTATTCATTTATATAGTAAATAATCGACAAGTCAAACCATCTTAATCAATTAAAAAAGAATTATTCAAATTCAACAACAGCAATAATAATAATAATAATAATAATAATAATAATAATAATAATAATAATAATTTATTCAGATACCGTAGGCCACTGGCTTAATGCATTCCATAACAGATCAAAATATCAAACGAGAAGGAACACACCACTCTAAAAACTTGTACAACCATGCTTCACCCAACCTGTATGAAAACAGCACAATTTAACTTCAAACGCCTTGCTCGTTTACACGTTTTGGCTTCTTTATAGTGAAAAAACTAATGCATGTAGTAGTAGAGTTTGTGTTTTTAAAAAGTATACGCAGCTAATACTTGACAATTCTACAGAGTCTGTAGCTAGTGACTGTTAAGCGTTCCAACTCTTCCATGACAACAAGGGTAGAAGTACGCTTATTAACTTATAATTTTCAAATAAAACGACAGAGTTCGTTTTATACTATTTCAATTAATTACATTTCACTGCCATACATATACATTGATTATTTCATTAATCTTTATTTCCTATAAACACCATACAACTAACAAGTATTAAAGTCTAAATACGCTATTAGAGAGAATCACATAAATATCTAAATTCTTTGTTTTCTTAATTGTCGGGCTTTTAATACCGAAGTATTTCAACAAATACTCTCCATTTTCCCCAGCAACATGTCGTTTGTCTTGGGAAGCTCGAAAACCCCGAATGGGAATTTATGAAAAAATAGGCTGGTACCCACTTGATACATTTATTAAGAAACAACTGTTGAGATTATTTATCATAGATTCGCCATTATAAAAAGCAAGTGGTTATGTACTATCCAATCACCTGTAAAAATTGAGAATTTCACATTTGATGGTCAATCAAGTTGGCAACATCATGTTTTCACATTAATACTACTGAAATTAGAAATCTATTTATAAAACAATGGCACAATGAATTACGTAGTCATGTAAAGTCTGATCCCAGGAATACAAACAAACTCCGAACCTACACAGAATTCCAAACTAATTTCATCCAAGTGAGATATCTACAACACTACGTAATATTGACCATCGTGATATAATGTCCCCGTTCAGCTTAAGTTTCCTTAAAGTACGAATTGAAACAGGGAGACAATACAATGTTGGGAGGCTTGCTGTTTCATGACCTGCAATCGAAAATCCCCAATTTTGATATGTTGACATCAATGGTAAATACTTAACACTAATGAAAAATGAAAATACGTTCATCAATGTTGCCCATTTTCGAAAACGACGTTTACAAATACGACAAACCACCAACACCCACTCAAAGTACCCATGAATCCCTGCTAGCGTTTTTTTAATAGTTTGTCTTGTCTTTCTTTTGTGCGTGTATTTATTTTGTTTCATTGCATAACCCTTTTTAATTCTGCTGGGAATTATTTTATGTTAATAACATGTATATAATATATATATATATATATATATATATATATATATATATATATATATATATATATATATATATATATATATATATATATATATATATATATATATATATATATATATATATATATATATATATATATTACACCTCACGTATTATCAAGGTACCGCGATTGGATTAGCCTCACTCACGTGATATAGAACAGCATTGCTGTTTCAAGGTTTGGCCCACAGACTATATATATATATATATATATATATATATATATATATATATATATATATATATATATATATATATATATATATATATATATATATATATATATCACCTCACGTATTATCAAGGTACCGTGATTGGATTAGCCTCACTCACGTGATATAGAACAAAAAGTGATAGACCTTGGCTTATAGCCCTCGCTCGCGCTGATATAGCACGCTTCCACGTTCTGGAATACCGCGCGTCCTTTTTGCGAGTACCACATCATCGTGTACATTTGCTTTGAATTTTCTGTAAAGCAATGGCTTTTGAAAAGGTACAAGAAATTAGCTGGACCTGAAGTAGAGGACATTTAGTACATTAATGATTAAACGAGAAAAGCTTTAACAACACTGTCTTTGTTTTTACAGACGTTAGTTTAAGTTGACCTTCAACTTCATATAGCATTACGATCGAGTAACAAACAGAACGCTTCACTGTGGCGAGTCTCGATCGATATTTGACTGCATTCTGAGCAAAGGTTCGAAAACAGTGTTTGTTCGGTGTAATAAAATTAATAACACACCCTAGCACGGGCAAGATCACGATTTGTTGCCTGCCCTCGGGCTGGTGCTCATTACGGTAATATTGATGATATCTTCGCCTTCGGCTCAATATTACCGTCATGAGCACCATCCCTTGCGCGGACAACAAATCGTGATCTTGCCCTTGCTGGCGTGTGTTGTTATATATATATATATATATATATATATATATATATATATATATATATATATATATATATATATATATATATATATATATATATATATATATATATATATATATGATATACAAACGATACAGTTAAAAGGATCAAACAGGTAAGATATAACTGCTATAAGCCTGAGTTGTAGGAGTTTAGGCTGTCACGTTTACAGGCGATGAGATTCTAGTTCTTCAAATACTCCGAGTGGGTCTACAAATTTCTCGAAAATTAAAATACATTTAGCTCATATTTGGACGTTAACTTTACATTTACGAAGCCTGCGTAATATCTACAGAGAGTACTAAGAACTCATTAATATCAATCTGTCAACTTGCCGTTCTTTTGTATGGCATGAGAGACAATATGAATGCTTTTTAATGGAACAGTTTGACAAACATGTCATAACGATTCATTATTTCTTTTGTGACAAATGTTGGACCAAATGATAGCTTTGCCAATGAGGCTGGTTTTAATAGCGGGCTGCTGCGAAAAGTGAAAAATTATCATTTTCTGTATAATTGCATATATATTGTGGGTAATAGGGATAAGAGGAGAAATATGAGAAAATGTTGCTCCTCTAATATTAATGATATAACATATTGACAAAACTCAATACAATCTGATTCTGTGCAACGCACAAATACAGTATGACCAATTTCAACCCTCAAACATGTAGAAAACTTATTAAGACTGAAGCATTGCCAGTTACTGCAGCGTAGAGTTCTAAAGTATTCCTTGATTAGTGACGTTTAAATTGTATGAAGAAAACTAATCAAGCAATAAGGTACATTTATATTTAACAAAGCGCCTATAATCTTTAGAGACGTCATTTCTTTACAGGTTCTTGTGTACAGAAAGTAGAAATTTTGCAATCTTACCTTGAAATCTAGCACCGTGACACCATTTTTCGAATGATTTTTCAAAAAAATTCTCAAAGTATTTTGTACAATGCTCAAGAAAATGGAAATAGCACAATGAAAGTTTAATGCATTTCTACATGCAAACCATTGGAATCGACAGATGCCGCACCATTCTTGAGTAGTCCCCTACCTAAACATCCGAATGTCCGTTTAAAGCTTTCACGGTATTTCGTGCTCACGATTTTGTACAACCATGGATTTATCGCAGAGTTGACAACTAGAAGAATGTGTGCCACGCCTTGAAATATGAAAAACTTTGCGTCGTAAACTTGCCATGATCTGCATCGATAGAAAATCAACCTACAGATCATGATAATAAAAGTGGGTAGAGTGCATGCAAAGAACACCAACGTATTTGCAATGGTAACATGCACGACTTGCACGCTTTCTTTTCGGATACTTTGGTCAGTTCTTGTTGGAGAAACCGACTTCGCTCTTCTTGCCATTTCTCTCATGACTTTCGTATACATGATGATTGTTATGATCAAACCAAAGCCCATTGGCAAAGCGTAAAAACCATAACAAACAGCTCTTATGATCAGCGACTCTGTGTCTTGAAGTTGACTTTCTATGCAGAACACCACTGATGGAGACGCGAAGCAGACACTTACAATCCACGACACAAGGATTGACTTGACACACCTTCTAACTGTGTTGATATCGTGGGATTTCCATGGATGACATATGGCTAAGTAACGTTCAACGCTGATCATCGTTATCATGATACATGATTCATCTGCACTGACGGCCCCAACAAAGAAAGTAAGGAAGCATATACGTGTGCCGTCGATGGAAAAGCCTCCATTCAAGAGCGCCAAGAACAATATTTGTGAGCTAAGGTAGAAAGTATCGGCGATGCTTAGGTTCAGTAGATAAAAGTTGGTGACCGTTCTCATTTCTGCTCGCCGCAGCATGACAAACATGTAGCTTGCATTGCCTAATAAGCCCAAAAGACATATTGTTACCACAAGTGTAAAGTATAGGTAGTCACCCATTGATGATCCCAGAGTCCTTCCGATGGAAGTATAATTGTCCGTGACACAGGAATGCAAGTTTGATTCGTTTGAACCATATTTTGTTTGGCTTGCTATGTCGTTCATTGCTTTCAACTGATGTAGTTTGTTGACTAATGACACAGGTGATAATCTGTAAAAATATAAAGAAGTACTGCGATAAGAAATCGTTACAAAATAAATTTAAAAGCAAGGTAGACATGAGTACAAAGAAAATTGAGTGAAGACATGTAGTCCTGTTGCGAAATAAATATTTCTGCTTCCACTATACAACTGTTAAGTTAAACATATAGCAAATAGCTGTTTGTTGCTATAAACTGAATTTAAATGCAATTTCCAACGAAAAGCTTACTTACAGGCGGCACGAATGGTTTCGTGCTACTGCCGTATTTTGATACCTTGTTAGAGCGGTCTCGACATGTCAAGTAAAAGTGAGTTCAGCATATAGGCAAGCCGTTTTATAGAAAATCTGACTATATGCATTCATTTACAATACCGGTAGATGGCGCTTTGGTGATATCCTACATTACGCTTGTACTTCACTTGTACCGTACAAGAATTTCCTGGTACCATTAAGTACTAAGTGAATTTTGTTCCTCTAGTTGACCAAGGATAGGAAGATAACTCTCTTAAAATTCAATGTAGCTCTATTATTCATAAATGATGTACGTCTGCTTTAACAAGGCGGGCTTGGTAAATCATATCCCATTTTGATAATCATTAAAAACTGTGAACACTGCTTGGCGGATATTGTGGCAGTTCCCCAATGAGAAACAGTGTAAGCGCGCCGTACTCAGTGTAGTCTACATCTGCCGCTGTCCCTGCATGACTGTCTAGCCATTGGGTCCAGTCATTATTACATAAAGTTACAACTGAAAACACACTAAATCGGCGCGTGGAAGGCCGCGTTCTGGTGGTGTGAGGTATCTCCGCAACAATGTCGTAATTCAAGTACTACTAAAGCATGTCACCAAGCAAAACATCAGAATTTGACTGAGGTAAAACAGACGGAATTTTAACATTGAGCTTCGGCAGTTCCGGATGTGTACAGGTGATACGATGACTGTTTGTGCAGAGAAGTGATTCGCCAGTTGTAACAATACAATCGTACTTCATACTTTTCGGTTCAGAAGTGTTGAAAGCACACTTTTAATTTATACTGGATTATTATTATCATGAATTCAGATATCTTTATTTGTAACTAGACTCTCCCATATTCCCTAAGTATTATATACGTCATGCCATGATTTGTGACATGATTTTTGTCATAATTCGCCGACGTATCATGCCAAGATAGCCCAATTTTCGGATGTACATTTGCGTCACACATTCCAAACCTAAACAAAAAAGCCCAAAGCTTTTTGTAATATAAATGCTGAATGTAAATTGTCTTATAAACCTTAAGTCTTTCTTAGTTTTGTGAGGTACTAGACGGAAATTCAAGAGGAGTAGACAACATTACAGAGCATCTGAAGTTTTATTTCTCAAATATCCTTCCAATGCTTGCGCCAAGAATTTAATGCCATGTTTCCTTTGTTACTTGTCGTTTCGTTTAACAGATGTCATTTTAGGTTCTCTTATCAAGAATACATTCAAACTAGATAGGTTTGTAGATGTAAGTGGGTGGGGGCGCAAAACAAAGAATTTAATTACTTTGGCCTTAGAAAGTATGACAAGGAACATGTCAAATGAATGCTAATTTGCATTTTCAATGACTTGACACACCTTCTAACTGTAAAAAAGTACTGCATCAAATTTGTTGGAACGTTGTGTAGATATTGATCTGACAGAAACCTGACTGTAGAGACATTTAGCAGTACCATGTTAATTAACAACAAATTTGCATATTTAACGAATTTAAGCAATTAGCACTGTAAATCAAGAACTCCTGCTCCAAAATCCATGAAACTTGCTTCAGATATTGGATGTGCACATATTAAACTGTGTCAAGAAGCTTCTCACAGTCCTTGATCAATAATAAACTAATTTGCATATAAATTAGATTTAAGCAATTAGCCTTGTAAATCAAGAACCCATGCTCCAAACGCCATGAAACTTGCTTAAACTGTTCAAGAGACGTTTTAGTTTTTCAATCAACAACGAGCTAATTTGTATATTTAATGATTTTAAGCAATTACCATTTTAAATCAATAACCCCTCCTCCAAACTCGATGGAACATACTGGAGATATTATTTGCGCATTCTTGTTTGTGCATATTAAACTGTATTAAGAAAATCTTCACAGTTTCTAATGAACAAAATGATAATTTCTTTTTTGATAAACCACACACATGTGAGCATATTCAGTTCATATATGGTTGATAGAATAAAATTAATAGATTTTAAATTGAGATCGATTGACAGAAACTCTGCAGTCAATACACATTATATCAACTTACTTAATTTATTTGTCTACTTAACAGTGACTTGAGCTGCCTTAGTCTTGTATGGAGTACCGTTTGTAAAAATACAAATACAAGAGACAATGCACAAAAACTTTACAGAAAACAAAAACTAAGAAATAGATATACAAAGATTATAAAATATTTGAAATATTACTTCAAGTTTCTTAAAATGTCAATGGCACTATTGTAATCAAACAGTAGCTGTGACTTTTGATGACTTTTCACTATTTTTTGCTTCCAATGTCAATTACATTTCATTATCCTACACGCCAAAGCATATTGATCTACCCGTGTCTAGGAGTATTGTCACAGTAAAACTACATCATGGTTTTCAGTTACAAAATTCATTTAAAATATTGTCCATCCCACTATTGGCGCAGAACAGTAATTTTCCATTGGCGTTGAAAACAACAGTAGTGAGAAAAAATGATAAATTGTTATAGCTATAGCTGCTGTCACTTTCCAACGGTCTTGGGATTCTGTTAAAAGACCGTCATGAACATATTTGACTATACTATAACGGACATGAAACGTAGCCGTGTTTAAAATCGGTGATGTGTGGTCAAAGTAATTCTTGTGTCATTTATATCCTAGCTAGTTCGGCTTAAATTCAATAGCCTTCGCGAATACAAATAGAAACTGCATGTAAGTAATTCCGCTTTATAAAGAATGTATCAATTGTTGCAGAGTCATAGTTAACGCCACTGCATTTTGTATGGCATATCATCTCTTGCCTCTTTTAGAGGCAAAACAGCAATTTTGCGAAAAAACACAATTTCCTGCAATGTATAGAAGCAGACAGCTCTGCAAAATTTATCACATCCGTCACCTCCATATTATTAAGTTATAGAAACAGTGGGTTTCAAGCATGTGTAAGAAACTGTAAATAGATCCGTTTTAAGAATCAGTCTAAAATATGTACACACAATTTTATTATTTTACTTTAAGTTATCAATTTGGAAAAGTCGTCTATCAATACTACGGTATACTTATAATAATTAACAGTTGCTACATTTGCGATGTTTGTCTTTATGTCATCAATGTACTACCGAACATTGTCAGCATCGTAATATCCCATGACGTTACGGAGTGTACAAGTCCGCCAGTTATCACACATGTTTTTGAACGCTTTATACAAAGTCGCTAAATCAGTTGACATTCTCTGATTGAGACAGTATATGTAACCTGTATAAAATTTACAAGTAGACAGTTTGCCAGTGACTTTATTAGCTGTAGTGATATATTGTGTAATTCATGGAGTCATCAATCTGCCTCCAGGTTGACAGAACAATGAATGCAGTTTCAAAGGGTATATTGTTAACAATCTCTTGATAACGGTCGAACGTGTTTATGGGCTGTGTGTATTAATGTGTTTTTAATGGTGTTTGAACAAGAAAATTGATGTGTCTGTCAATATAGGACACAATGCATTACATGAGCAAAGTAAAATAGCAATTTTGAAAAATTATCAATTGTGTTTCATCATGGATATTTCAATTCATGACTTGGTTGCTATATCATATAATGCTATGTTTGGGTATTTTTAACTTAACTAAACTGTATAAACCAACTTTTGATTATGTAAAGACGGTTTTTAAGTTCACGTCATAAACTGTAGTATCAGTTAGTCAAATTAAATTACGTTTCATCTCCGATATGTGTAATACCGGGACAGAATAAAAAGAATAACCGGACAGAATAAATAGACAATTATGTGAACTAATAGAAAGATTTTTCAAAACTCTCTTAAAAGATGGCAATCAAATCACAGGACCTGTAACGTAACCAACAGCAACAAAGAAACATTGAAACATCATATCCATTCATAAATTATAATAGTAGTAAATTATCAATAAATTATCAACAAGTCAAGCCAAATTAATAAATTAAAAGAATTATTCAAATAATATTACAAAAATAATTTATTCAGATACTCTAGGCACCTGTTTGAAAGTATTCCATAACTGATCAAAAATATCAAATGATATCAAATGAAGTCAAATATCTGATGATGGAGACATTTTTGTCGATTATTATTGTCGCTATTTCAAGGTGTTTAAAATAAATTGTATGGCATTTTAGGAACAAGACTGAATAAAAGTATTGTTATTGCCCTAATCAGGCTGCACATAGAGTGCTCTCAAATACTGGCTATCACACATCACACATAAAGACAACGGTTACCGTACCTCGGGGATAATGCTGTCCATTAGTAGAGCTATCAACCCAGCGTAAACTATATCATATGTAAATGTGGCACTGAAACATCTGCAAACACCCTGATTTTTGTCCCATGTAAATCGGACTGGAATCCTCACATTATGTTTTGCTTGAGGTTAGAGCTTGACACAAATATGGTCTTTTCTTAAGAGTTTATTTCGTTCACGATCAACTCACTGTTTCATTTTAATTTTTTAATTTGATTGCCTGAAAGAAACTTAAATATAATAGATAAATAAATCAATTTAAACCAGACATTGAGACTGCAACTTACAATTTCAAAAGCTTCTAATTTACACAACAAACGTTTACCCAAAGTGCAGAGCAAATACACATGCTACAAATTTCCATCCGATACACCTCAGATTAAATTAAAAGCTTTTAATGAAGATATGAAGATATGGTCCTGGACAATGTGACGGCAAGATACATTTACGAGGTAATGCTAATATCATTCCTACACCAACGCAACAACTAATGGACCTCTATCAACAAGATACTTGTCAAGTCCTCTGACGCAGTACATTCATAAGTAATGCACATAGTGATAAATTGTCAAATTGGTTGAACAACCTATGGACCTGTTTTAATATCCGAATGCCTGTCTAAAGCTGTAACGGTATTTCTCGCTCACCATTTTGTACAACCAAGGATTTGCTGCAGAATTAATGACTAAAAGAATGAGAGACACAGCATGAGAGATAAAATACGTTTCGGAGTAAGCTTCCCATAAACCCAAACGATATAGAATGCTGCCAATATTATCGATAAGTGACGGTAACATGCATGTAAAGAAAACTATTGTATTGGCAATGGTTACTCGCACAACTTGCATGCTTTCTTTTCGAATACGTTGGTCAGTTGTTCTTGCAGAAAGCGACTTTGCTCTTCTTGCCATTTCTCTCATGATTTTAGTATACATAATAACCGTGATAATTATGCCGAGGCCGAACGGTACGTTGAAAGCTGTAGAATACTGCTTGTATGACAGACGTCTCAGAGTCGTTAGATGTTTCTATGCAAACCACGACGGCGAACGAAGCGAAGCAAACGCTTATGATCCATGACACAAGAATTACTTTGGCACACCTGCGTATGGTGTTGATAGTATGAGATTTCAGTGGATGACATATCGCAAGGTAACGCTCAACGCTGATGACAGTTATCATGATGCACGATTCCTCTGCAGTCACGAATATCGGTATGAATGCAATGAAGCAAATAAGAGTGCCATTGATAGTGAAGCGTCCGTAGACTAACACCATGTAAACCAGCTCTGTACTGAGGAAGATTGTATCAGCAACGCTCAGGTTCAGTAGATAATAGTTAGTGATGGTTCTCATTTCTGCCACTCGCACGATCACAAACATGTAGCACATATTGCCAAATATGCCGATCAGAATAATTGTGATGATGAAGGCATAGTATGCGTGTTCACCAGCTGAAAACCCCTCATTCTTTCCAGTTTTGTTGACAGACACGTTGTCATCAAAATATGTGTAATTCGAACCATCAGGGATTCGCGTTGATATGGCGTTCATGATTTTCATTGGATTAATGGGTTGAAATATGACAACGGTACTTGTCTGTCAAGCAATAAGAAATTAGGATAAAACTTTAGCAAAGTCTAAAAACAAGACTGATAAATGGTTGTGAACATGAAGTACGATGAATAATAAAATGTTACGATTTGCATAGAAATGACTTGCATGTATTATTTGCACGTTGAAACTATTATCTTAATATGTCAGATATCATTGCAAGATTTTCTCTGCACTAATAATTCTGATACATATTATTTTGATAATTGATATGTAGCAGTAGTTCAATAGGGGGCACGATATATCATGTCATAGATTTAATATTTACACATTAGAAAGCGTTACATTTAAAAATGCGTGAGAACTTTATGAGTTGTAGGTAGTCAGGTTTTCTGTATCAAATTTTAATCTCACTGTACATGTATACCACCACATATCAATAATTCGAAAATTGAGAAAATTAGAATTTACCCTACAAAGAATATTAATGTATACGTTGATCGATACTTCACATTACCTTTGAAGAACGTCTTCAACGCTGAAAGGTACTAAGTGCCAGCTATTCTCTCACAAAGTCAAGTTTCACAGGCTATGTCATGAATGTACAAGTTCGGTATGCAACTCAACAAAGATGACAATGTTGTTGCGATCAAAAATAAGACGTATGCTCTGGATGAAAATATCGAGCACAATAGGGTGCGACGCCATATATACTCGAGAATATTCAAATATTGCTTCCATTTGACATTTATTAATGTGTATGTTTTATTGGCCTGCCAATCAAATACAGCTCCGAGGGTAAGGTTTTCTCATTACAGGGTTTAGCATTTATACCTGTTAAATTATGGATTCAGATTACAAAAGTATTGCCGTCACAACTCATGGCCAGAAGATTATAATGATCAATTATGTATACGTTGTATTAACCCGTAAATCAAATACAGCTCCATGGAGTGCTTTTTCTCATTATGGGGTTTAGCATTTACATTTGTTAAATTATGAAAGTCAGATTACAAAAGTATTACTACAACAACTTTACGAAAAAAGATCAAAGTGATATAATACGATTTTACCCACAGTGTTCGGCTTTATTTCCCTTTTTCAAAAGACCGTGAATAAATCTAAACTTTCAAATATACATGCCAGTCCGGCGTTTACTGTTGCTTACAATATGCAGAGAATGAGCTTTTAATTTAGTCAGCTCAGAGTCACTATCGGCTATAGCTCATTATCATAAAGGGAAGAGAGGTAAGCGAAATCAGCGTGATCTTTATTGTAGTAGCCGACCTGTGTGTAGGCACGTGAGTTAAAAATGCTGAAGGATGGTCTGTTAATAAAATGAATTCTTAACTTTATGGTAGCATTTACATTCCCATTCTTTAAAAAAGAACACATAGAACATATATCCGAAATTATTTGATCTTTGACGATGTTGATTTAACTACCAGAACGTGCGAAATGCTTAAATGTTTATTTTATGCTCTGATGGTGTTGTAATATCTATAAATGAGAGGTTTCAGAGCCACTGACGAGAAATGCTTCAGGTGCTTAACTCTCTCTCTCTCTCTCTCTCTCTCTTCTCTCTCTCTCTCTCTCTCCTCTCTCTCTCTCTCTCTCTCTCTCTCTCAGATTAAAGAGAAAAAATACTTAGAAACTATATTATCGTTCTGATTGATACTACTCCAGGGAATCCACAAGAAGAAAGGCACACGGCACTTCACTGTGCCACGCCGCAAACTTACTGCGTCGAGGTGCCCTTACCCTCCAGCTTAGAGAATACGAGTGCCATGCCATGAAGAATATTGGACCTTCGGATCTTAAATTTGATGGGCAATCGAGATGCAAACGTCTACGCAAACGTCGCTTAATATGCCAAATATAGATCGTAGCGTAAGTATCAAAAACATGTGTAAAAGATGGATAAAAAATTATCAAGAAAAGTAAAAAATGAATGAAGATATGCAGTCTGTACTTATTTATTTATTTATTTTATTTATTTAGTTACCTATTTAAGAATGGCTTTCACAGCCGTGGCATTTTACTGAGGACTGTTAGTAAAGATACAAATACAAGAGACAATACAGACAAACTTTTCAAAAACCAAATACTAAGAAATACACGCATAGAGACTATAAAACATTGTAAATATTACTTACAGTTGCTATGAAAATGCCAATGACACTATTGCAATTGAAGGGACAGTAGCTGTGACGTTTGAAAGCTTGTCACTATTTTTGTATCAATGTCTACTACAGTTTCATGCTATACTCCCTAAAGCATGTTGAGCTACCCGTACCAAGGTGTATTGGCACATCAAGTCGACAACCTGGTTTCAAGTCGCTGATAAAATCAAATTTAAAATACTGTTGATCTAAGAAAGCGATACATGGTTTAACTCCATCATACATTACTCTTTGTTCCAGCAATAAACGATTATTCAGTGTGCGTAAGACCAGACTCATATCATACAAGCTGAATAGTGTGTGTTTCAACATGCTTAGGGGTCCGCGTAGAAGATTAACTTGCAATCGGCATACAACAGTTGTGAGAAAAATTAGCATAACGTGCAGCGCTATCTACTGACCCTTTACAGCGGTCTTGGGATCCTGTTAAATACGGTCTTTTCAATCGGGTTTGAACTCAAAACGTACGGCACCAATTCACTTAGCGGAGAAGCACGGACAAACCGCCCGGCTTAATTACGACTCTCAAAAAAGAGTGGTTCAATAACCAAGCTTATAGTAGTTACTATTTTTCTGACTGCGAACCCTCCACTTGCTGTACATTTCGTGAAGCACTCACACTCGTACACACCGTCACAGAACGCACGCACACTCTATCGAAAAAAAATGACCGTCATGAAGATATTTTACTATACAATAAGTGACAGGAATGGTTAACTTATGTTGCGTTGAAAATTGCTGCGTGTGTAGTCAAAAGTCGATCAAATATAATTCATAGCTTCGTTCCCCTTAAATTTGATAGATTTACGTCATTACAAAAAACAAGCTAAGTAATAACACTTTATCGAGGTTCGATCAATTGTCGTAGAGTCATATTTGACGCCATAGTATATTGTATCAGCAATTCATCAAAATAAAAAGCTCTTTCAGATTCACAACCACGTTTTGGGGAAAAAAAAACTTTCTGAAGTATATTTAGCCGAAAGCGTGGAAAATTTTAAGCTTACCACATGTGTCACCTCCATATTGAATTGTAACAATATTGGCTTTTATGCAGTGTGTAAAAAAGTATAAATAGATCTGTTTCAAGAATCAGTCGAAAATGTACATATACAACTTTCAGTTTTTACCTTCAGTTATCAATTAAGAAATATCTTTATCAGTATATTTATCATAATTAAAATTGTTGAGCACCAATGGAACATTTGAGATTGTCTTTTTTGCCATGTTGTCCTAACCAACATTGTCCTCAAATAAATTTTGTACACACAATATTATATTTAATAATAAAACCAATAATATGTAGACATATCATGTTTTCAGAGGTTCTTTTAGAAAAAAAGTCTTACCATTTTATCTTGAAATCTAGCACTGTAACACCGCTATTCGAATATCTTTTCAAAATGACTTAAAGGATTTTATACAGTTCTCAAGAACATAACAATATAACAAGGACGTTTTAATTCATTTCTACATGCAAACCATTGGCGGTGACTGGTACTGCACTATTCATGAGTAGTCCCCTACCTTGACATCCAAAAGCCCGTTTAAATCTTTCACGGTACTTCGTGCTCACAAGTTTGTACAACTAAGGGTTAATCGCAGAATTGACAACCAGCAGAATTTGGGATATGGTTAGAGAAATTAAAAACTTGGCGCCGTAATCTTGGCTTGATCTCAGTATATACAAAATTCTATAGACAATAATAAAAAGTGTGGGTAGCGTGCATATGAAGAACACTAGGGTATTTGCAATGGTATAATACACGACTTGCACGCTTTCTTTTCGGATACTTTGGTCAGTTGCTGCTGGAGAAACCGACTTCGCTCTTCTTGCCATTTCTCTCATAACTTTCGTATACATGACGATTGTTATGATCAAACCAAAGAGTACTGGTAACGCGTATAAGCTATAACACACAGCTCTTATGATCAGCGACTCTGTGTCTTGAAGTTGACGTTCTATGCAAAGCACCACAGATGGAGACGCGAAGCAACCACTAACAATCCACGACACAAGGATTAACTTGACACACCTTCTAATAGTGTTGATAGCATGGGATTTCCATGGATGACATATGGCTAAAAAACGTTCGACGCTGATCATCGTTATCATGATACATGATTCACATCCGCTGACAGCAACAACGAAATAGGTGAAGAAGCATACAAGTGTGCCGTCGAAGGAAAAATCTCCATACAGAAGCGCCATGTTCAATAGTTGTATGCTAAGGTAGAAAGTATCGGCTATGCTTAGGTTCATAAGATAGTAGTTTGTGACCGTTCTCATTTCTGCCTGCCGCACCATGACAAACATGTAGCTTACATTGCCTAATAAGCCTAATAGACATATTGTTATCACAAGGATGAAGTATAGGTAGTAAACCATTGATGAGCCCAGTGTCTTTCCGATGTAACTATAATTGTAAGTGACACAGTAATCTACGTACGAGCCGTTCGAACAATGTGTTGTTTGATTTGCTATACTGTCCATTGTTTACAATTGGTAGTAAATTCTTGCACTGCAATTCGGGTGACAATCTGTAAAATATATAAAGTACTACTGCGATAACAAATCGTTCACAATAATCTTTAAAGAAAGCTAGACTTGAGAGTAAAGCAAGATATACTGAAGACATGTTTATGAAATGTATAGTAACTGTTGTGTTTGAAGAGCCATGCAGTCCTGTCGCGAGGTAAAATTTTTATGCCTTCATTATACAACTGTAAAGTTAAACGTAGAGCAATCACCTAACGCGTCGCAATTATGACCAGGCAGGCATGATTTCTACTCATCGGGAATATAATTTCTAGTATTTGGTATATCTGCAATGAAACTGAATTAAAAATGAATACAAATTCCAATGACAAGCTTACTTAACTTAAAGATGACTCACATCGTTTTGCGCTGTTTCCGTTTTACGTTACCTCATCAAGCGGCCACAACACGTGAAGGAAAATTGAGTTCAGCATATATAGGCATGCCTTTTATATAAAATATTTGACCACGTACATTCATTTATATGACCCCTAGATGGCGCGTTTGAGATACCCTATTTTACACTTGTACTTCTGCGTTTTACAAGAATTTCAAGGCACACCAAGCAATCGTGATTGAATTTCTTCCGTATAATTAACTACATATCGTAAGATAATATCTGTAAACTCAATGTAGCCATTGTATTCATAAATGATTTACGCCTGCTTCAGCAAGGCGCATTGGTAAATCATGTCCCAAGTCGATAATCATTTAATACTGTGAAAACAGTTTGACGTGTATTATGAAAGAACCTCTGGGCGCGACAGTGCAAGTGCGCCCTGCTCGGTGTATTTGCACTAGGGCTTGTGCTGTATTCTGCGGCCGTCGGTGCACGAGCGTCTATCGAGTGCGTAGACAATGGAGTACACCGCAAGAGGGAGTTCTGATTGGGTTATGTGTTGTTTACTTGTTTATGGGTCAAAGGCTAGTGTACATGCGGAACAGTTCTCCCTCAAGTTTTTCGCCGCAATCTCGACACAATGGGAAAGAAGAACGCAAATAAACCTCTAGTACTTTTTTTCATCAAAGTCAAAATAGATAGTGGGCTTTTTCCAGTAGGTTGGTCAGAAAGGCGGTGTGTTGACATTTGGACATTACTCAGATGTCTTACTGAACAGTTTTGATTTGTGTACGTCGAATTTGTGATATGCGAAAAGTTGCCAACAGTTGCTCTCGAACAGAGTCGACCAAGATTGTGTTGAATTGTTTGCTTGAAGATTTGACATCTCAAACCTAAGTAGAGAATACCATAAAGCTTTATATAAGACCAGCATGTCATGAATTTAACGTAGTGCCAGGCAGACCTTCGTATCGACTGACAGTCTCGCAACCATTTCTGGCGTAAAATAACGCATTTTGACACTCACCTTTCATAAGGCTATAGAGTGGTAGTCCAACGTTTACACGCGTCTTTGTGTACACAGATTTGCAGCTGCATGCTTGATGACGTAGGTGATATTTAAAATGTAGCTGCGGCTTACTTTCACTATATTTTGATTCAGGTGATTTGTGCGACAATGTTTCACAAATTGATATTAGAAATGAAAGTAGAAATAGAAACTCATATTAAATCTGATACTGTCGTCATTTTCCTTTTCTATACATTCCTTAGCAATGAAACAATCACGGATGGAAGGTTCTTCCATTAATTTGCAAATGAAATTCATAAGGCCCTCTCATCAGGTGTACGTTTTGTCAACCGACAATTCTGAAAACTGTGATACGTTATGAGCAATATCTGTCTAAAATCAGTGTCATCAACAAATGAGGACTTCGTTTGTTGGTAGTAGCGTTTCAGAGTTCATCAAAGATAGATTATATGTCAGCAACAGTAAAGCAGTTGAAATGCGAACAGACAACTCAAAACGTTATCAATAAACTGTATAATCCAGTCTTTGATTATGTAAAGGCGGTTTTTTAGTTCAGAGAATAAAGACACCGGCTTGAAAGTATTCCAAAACTGATCAAAAATATCAAACTAGAAGGCCACAAACTCAAAATTCTTTTCAGCAAACGTCATCTAACCCATATGATAACAGCAATAATTTAATATCAAAGGCCCAGCATGGTTTACACCTTTCAGCTTATTTATTTTGAAATACTACGGAGTTTTCAATCGGTTTAGAACTCACAACGTACGGCAGCCAGTCGCCTAGCGGAGAAGCCACACACAGAACCGCTCCGCTAAATCACTAGTCTCAATAAAGAGTGGTTCAATAACTGAGCTAACTTGTTACATTTTTCTGACTGCAACCCTCTGGACACTGTAGAGTTCATTAAGCACTCACACTCGTACACTCACTATCACACATCGCACACAAACTTCATCAAAGCAATGAATACGTCGCTTAAACTGGGCGAAAAATAGTCTCGGGGACAATTAACTACGTGTGTGACATTTATTCATTTTTTTACTTATTTATTTATTTATTTATTTATTTTATTATTTATTTATTTATTTATTTAAGAGTATATGCTAATACTTGACATTTTACTTATTTTAATCATTTTAATTTGTGACACGTATTACAGCCACAATTTGTCTAAAAGAAACTTAAATATAATAGATAAATAAATCAATTTAAACCAGACATTGAGACTGCGACTTACAATTTCAAAAGCTTCTAATTTACACAACAGACGGTTACCTAAAGTGCATAGCAAAAGCACATGCTACAAATTTCCATCCTATATATCTCAATTTAAATTAAATAACTCTTTTAATGAAGATATATTCCTGGATAATGTGACGGTAATATACTTTTTTGGCAATGATTAACTCGCACAACTTGCATGCTTTCTTTTTGAATACGTTGGTCAGTTGTTCTTGCAGAAAGCGACTTTTTCTCTTCTTGCCATTTCTCTCATGATTTTAGTATACATAATAACCGTGATAATTATGCCGAGGCCGAACGGTACGTTGAATGGGCTGTAGAATATTGCTTGCATGACAGACGTCTCAGAATCGTCAGATGTTTCTATGCAAACCACGACGGCGAACGAAGCAAAACAAACGCTTATGACCCATGACACAAGAATTACTTTGGCACACCTGCATATACTGTTGATAGTATGAGATTTCAATGGATGACATATCGCAAGGTAACGCTCAACGCTGATGACAGTTATCATGATGCACGATTCCTCTACAGTCACGAATATCGGTATGAATGCAATGAAGCAAATAAGAGTGCCATTGATAGTGAAGTGCCGTAGACTAACGCGATGTAAACCAGCTCTGTACTGAGGAAGATTGTATCCACAACGCTTAGGTTCAGTAGATAATACTTAATGATGGTTCTCATTTCTGCCACTCGCACGATCACAAACATGTAACACATATTGCCAAATATGCCGATCAGAATAATTGTGTTGATGAAGGCATAGTATGCGTGTTCACCAGCTGAAAACCCCTCATTCTTTCCAGTTTTGTTGACAGACACGTTGTCATCAAAGTATGTGTAATTCGAACCATCAGGGATTTGCGTTGATATGGCGTTCATTATGGGTTGAAATATGAAAACGGTACTTGTCTGTCAAGCAATAAGAAATTAGGATAAAACTTTAGCAAAGTCTAAAAACAGAACTGATTAATTGTTGTGAACATGAAGTACGATGAATAATAAAATGTTAAGATATGCATAGAAATGACTTGCATGTATTATTTGCACGTTGAAACTATTCTCTTAACATGTCAGATATCATTGCAAGATTTTCTCTGCACTAATAATTCTGATACATATTATTTTGATAATTGATATGTATGAAGTTCAATAGGGGGCACGATATATCATGTCATAAATTTAATATTTACACATAAGAAAGCATTACATTTAAAACTGCGTGAGAACTTTATGAGTTATAAGTAGTCAGGTTTTCTGTATCAAATTTTAATCTCACTGTATATGTATGCCACCACATATCAATAATTCGAAAATTGAGAAAATTAGAATTTACCCCGTAAAGAATATTAACGTTTACGTTGATCGATACTTCACATTACCTTTCAAGAACGTCTTCAACGCTGAAAGGTACTAAGTGCTAGCTATCCTTTCACAAGGTCAAGTTTCACAGGCTATGTCATAGGTGTACAAGTTCGGTATGCAACTCAACAAAGATGACAATGTTGTTACGATCAAAAATAAGACGTATGCTCTGGATGAAAATATCGAACACAACAGGGTGCGACGCCATATATACTCGAGAATATTCAAATATTGCTTCCATTTGACATTTATTAATGTGTATGTTTTATTGGCCTGCCAATCAAATACAGCTCCGAGGGTAAGGTTTTCTCATTACAGGGTTCAGCATTTATACCTGTTAAATTATGGATTCAGATTACAAAAGTATTGCCGTCACAACTCATGGCAAGAAGATTATAATGATCAATGATATATACGTTCTATTAACCCGTAAATCAATTACAGCTCCAAGGAGTGCATTTTCTGATTATGGGGTTTAGCATTTACATTTGTTAACTTATGAAAGTCAGATTACAAAAGTATTACTACAACAACTCTAGTCCAGAAGATCAAAGTGATATAATACGATTTTACCCACAGTGTTCGGCTTTATTTCACTATCCAAAAGACCGTGAATATATCTAAACTGTCAAATTTACATGCCAGTCCGGCGTTTACTGTTGCTTACAATGTGTAGAGAATGAGCTTTTAGTTTAGTCAGCTCAGAGTCACTATCGGCTATAGCTCATTATCATAAAGGGAAGAGAGGTAAGCGAAATCAGCGTGATCTTTATTGTAGTAGCCGACCTGTATGTAGACACGTCAGCTAAAAAATGCTGAAGGATGGGTCTGTTAATAAAGTGAATTCTTATCTTTATGGTAGCATTTACATTCCCATTCTTTAAAAAAGAGCACATAGAACAAATATCCAAAATTGCTTGATCTTTGATGATGTTAATTTAACTACCAGAATGTGCGAAATGCTTAAATGCTTATTTTATGGTCTGATGGTGTTGTAATATCTATAAATGAGAGGTTTCAGAGCCACTGACGAGAAATGCTTCAGGTGCTTAACTCTCTCTCTCTCTCTCTCTCTCTCTCTCTCTCTCTCAGATTAAAGAGAAAAAATACTTAGAAACTATATTATCGTTCTGATTGATACTACTCCAGGGAATCCACAAGAAGAAAGGCACACGGCACTTCACTGTGCCATGCCGCAAACTTACTGCGTCGAGTTGCCCTTACCATCAAGCTTGGAGAATACGAGTGCCATGCCCCTGAAGAATATTGGATCTTCGGATCTTGAAATGGGCAATCGAGATGCGAACGTGTACGCAAACGTCGCTTAGATATGCCCAATATAGATCGTAGCGTAAGTATCAAAAACAACATGTGTAAAAGATGGATAAAAAATTATAAATAAAAATAAAAAATGAATGAAGATATGCAGTCTGTACTTATTTATTTATTTATTTATTTATTTATTTATTTATTTATTTATTTATTTATTTTTACCTATTTAAGAATGGCTTCCACTTCCGTGGCATTTTACTGAGGACCCATAGTAAAGATACAGATAAAAAAGACAATACAGACAAACGTTTCAAAAACCAAATACTAAGAAATACACGCATAGAGACTATAAAACATTGTAAATATTACTTACAGTTGCAGTGAAAATGCCAATGACACTATTGCTATTGAAGGGACAGTAGCTGTGACGTTTGAAAGCTTGTCACTATTTTTGTATCAATGTCTACTACAGTTTCATGTTATACTCCCTAAAGCATGTTGAGCTACCCGTACCAAGGTGTATTGGCACATCAAGTCGACAACCTGGTTTCCAGTCGCTTATAAATCAAATTTAAAATACTGTTTATCACAGAAAGCGATACATGGTTAAACTCCATCATACATTTATCTTTGTTCCAGCGATGAACGATTATTCTGTGTACATAAGAGCAGACTCATATCATACAAGCTGAATAGTGTGTGTTTCAACATGCTTAGGGGTCCGCGTAGAAGATTAACTTGCAATCAGCATACAACAGTAGTGAGAAAAATGAACATTAAGTGCAGCGCTAGCTACTGACCCTTTACAGCGGTCTTGGGATCCTGTTAAATACGGTCTTTTCAATCGGGTTTGAACTCAAAACGTACGGTACCAAATCACCTAGCGGAGAAGCCACGGACAAACCGCCCGGCTAAATTCTCACTCTCAAAAAAGGTTGGTTCAACAACCAAGCTTATAGTAGTTAATATTTTTCTGACTGCGAACCCTTCACTTGCTGTAGAGTTCGTGATGCTCACGCTCGTACACACCGTCACAGAACGCACGCAAACTTTATCGAAACAAATTGACCATCATGAAGATACTTTACTATACAATAAGTGACAGGAATGGTTACCTTATGTTGCCTTGAAAATTAATGAGTGTGTAGTCATAAGTTAAATTTGATAGACTTAAGTCAATACAAAAACAAGCTAAGTAATAACACTTTATCGAGGTTCGATCAATTATCGTAGAGTCATCTTTGACGCCATAGTATATTGTATCGGCAAATCATCAAAATAAAAAGCTCTTTCAGATTCTCAACCGCGTTTTTGGGAAAAACAAAAACTTTCTGAAGTATATGTAGCCGAAAGCGTGGCAAACCTTACCACATGTGTCACCTCCATATTGAGTTGTAACAATAGTGTGTAAAAAATATAAATAGACGTGTTTTAAGAATTAGTCGAAAATGTAGATATACAACTTTCAGTTTTTACCTTCAGTTATCAATTAAGAAACATCTCTATCAGTACTATGGAATATTTATCATAATTAAAGTTGCTGAACACCAATGGAACATTTGAGGTTGTCTTTTATGCCATGATTGTCCTAACAAACATTGTCCGCAAAGAAAATATTGTACTCACAATATTATATTTAACAATAAAACCAATAATATGTAGACACATCAAGTTTTCAGAGGTTCTTTTAGAAAAAAAAAGTCTTACCATTGTATCTTGAAATTGAGCACTGTTACACCACTATTGGAATATCTTTTCAAAATGACTTAAAGCATTTTATACAGTTCTCAAGAACATAATAATATAACAAGGACGTTTTAATTCATTTCTACATGCAACCATTGGCGATTACTGATACTGCACTATTCATGAGTAGTCCCCCTACCTTGACATCCAAATGTCCGTTTAAAGCTTTCACGGTACTTCGTGCTCACGAGTTTATACAACCAAGGGTTAATCGCAGAATTGACTACCAGCAGAATGTGCGATATGGTTACAAAAATTAAAAGCTTGGCGCCGTAATCTTGGCTTGATCTCAGTCGATACAAAATCCTATAGACAATATTAATAAGTGTGGGTGCGTGCATATGAAGAACACTAGGGTATTTGCAATGGAAACATACACGATTTGCACGCTTTCTTTTCGGATACTTTGGCCAGTTGTTGCTGGAGAAACCGACTTCGCTCTTCTTGCCATTTCTCTCATGACTTTCGTATACATGATGGTTGTTATGATCATACCAAAGAGTACTGGTAACGCGTATAAGCCATAACACACAGCTCTTATGATCAGCGACTCTGTATCTTGAAGTTGACTTTCTATGCAAAGCACCACAGATGGAGACGCGAAGCAAACACTAACAATCCACGACACAAGGATTAACTTGGCACACCTTCTAACAGTGTTGATAGCGTGGGATTTAAACGGATGGCATATGGCTAAGAAACGTTCGACGCTGATCATTGTTATCATGATACATGATTCATCTGCACTGACTGCGACAACGAAAAAGGTGAGGAAGCATACAAGTGTGCCGTCGAAGGAAAAATTCCATACAAAAGCGTCATGTACAATAATTGTATGCTTAGGTAGAAAGTATCAGCAATGCTAAGGTTCAGTAGATAGTAGTTTGTGACCGTTCTCATTTCTGCTTGCCGCACTATGACAACCATGTAGCTTACATTGCCAAATAAGCCTAATAGACTTATTGTTACCACAAGGATGAAGTATAGGTAGTCAGCCATTGATGAGCCCAGTGTCTTTCCGATGTAAGTATAATTGTGAGTGACACAGTAATTTACGTACGAGCCGTTAGAACAAGGTGTTGTTTGATTTGCTACACTGTCCATAGTTTACAATTGGTGGTAATTTGTCGCAATAGAAACCGGTGACAATCTGTAAAATATATAAAGTAATACTGCGATAACGAATCGTTCACAATAATTTTTTATCGAAAAGTAGACATGAAAGCAAAGCGAGACATAGTGAAGACATGTATATGACATGTACAGTTGTGTTTGAAGAGCCATGTAGTCCTGTCGCGAGATAAATATTTCTGCCTCCATTATACAACTGTAAAGTTAAACATAGAGCAATCAGCTCATGCATCGTAATTGTGACCAGGCAGGCATGATTTATACTCATCGGGAATATAATTTCAAGTATTTTGCTATATCTTCAATGAAAATGAATAAAAATTCTAATAACAAGCTTACTTAACTTATAGATGACTCATATGGTTTTGCGCTATTGCCGTTTTTCGTTCCCTCATCAAGCGGCCTCAACACGTGAAGGAAAATTGAGTTTAGCATATATAGGCATGTACATTCATTTATATGACCCCTAGATGGCGCGTTTGAGAAACCCTATCTTACACTTTTACTTCTGCGTTTTACAAGAATTTCCAGGCACACCAAGTAATCGTGAGTGAATTTCGTCCGTATAATTAACTACACATCGGAAGATAATATCTCTAAACTCAATGTAGCCTTTGTATTTATAAATGATTTACGCCTGCTTCAGCAAGGCGCGTTGGGTAAATCATGTCCTAAGTTGATAAGCATTTAATACTGTGAACTCAGTTTGTCGTGCATTTATGAAAGAACCTCTGGGCGCGACAGTGCAAGTGCGCCGTACTCGGTGTATTTGCACTAGGGCTTGTGCTGTATTCTGCGGCCATCGGTGCACGAGCGTCTATCGAGTGCGGGGACAATAGAGTACACCGCAAGGGGGAGTTCTGATTGGGTTATGAGTTATTTACTTGTTTATGGGTCAAAGGCTAGTGTACTTGCGGAACAGTTCTCGTTCAAGTTTTTCGCCGCAATCACGATGGGAAAAGAACGCAAATAAACCTCTAGTACTGTTTCATCAAAGTCAAAATAGATAGTGGGCTTTGTCGCAGCTATCAACTGTGAAAACTTCCAGTAGGTTGGTCAGAAAGGCGGCGTGTTGACATTTTGACATCACTCAGACGGCTTACTGAACAGTTTTGATTTGTGTATGTCGAATTTGTGATATGCGAAAAGTTGCCAACAGTTGCTCTCGAACAGAGTCCACCAAGATTGTGTTGAATTGTTTGCTTGAAGATTTGACATCTGTCAGTCTCGCAACCATTTCTAGCGTAAAATAACGCATTTTGATACTAACCTTTCATAAGGCTATAGAGTAGTAGTCCAACGTTTACACTCGTCTTTGTGTACACAGTTTTACAGTTGTGTGCTTAATGACGTAGGCGATATTTAAAATGTAGTTGCAGCTTACTTTCACTTTATTTTGATTCAGAAAGACAAGTGATTTGTGCGACAATGTGTATAATCAATTTTCCACACCTCATCAGTAATATTCCACTCTCACCTGCTTATGGGGTATACATTTCCCAGCTTATTCGATATGCAAGAGCATGCAGTTCATATGGTGATTTTATAGAGAGACATGGCCATCTCTCTTACAAACTGTTAAATCAAGGTTACACCAGAGCAAGACTTGTCTCTACATTCAAACGCTTTTTTGGCAGGTATCGCAAGCTGGTAAATAAATACAATATCTCTCTTCGACAAATGATCGCTGATGGCATCGGTGACATGGGGCCTTAGTTAGTGACCACTACCTATCTGACTTAGAGATTGATATATGGCGGGTGCCACATGTGGGGCAGGATGCGCTTACTATTTTCGAAACACCTGACATCACTTCTTGGTCTTTTGGCCAGAGGTCCATATATCTTTTTTCATGAATTTGACTTTGTTTGTGTACCGTCTATTTACTGTCTGTTCTGTGCTGTTTTGTGTCTATGTTTACAACTATTGTCTTACAAATTTTGACCTAGTGTGATTAACAAAATGTATGGATTTTCATGTAAACAAAATTACAATTTCGCAGACATCTTGTGTTTTCACAATGGTAATGTGGCAAAATATATTATACTGCACACTCACGTAGGACAGATTATCAAAATGACAGGGAAGATGATGACGATATTGAAAAACAAAGGTGTACTTTCTGAGTATGGAATCACACAATGAAAACATCGTACTGTTAATACTAATTATGAAAAAAGATTGGATTTTGCCCGCTGGAAACTATTTTCTTCTGTCACTTATGAGTTAATATCAAATCAAAGGAAAAAAAATCAAGGTTATGTATGACAATGTGTAAGGGAAACTTGTTGGTCTATCATGTACGATTCTAAATGTAGTACTGAAACACTATGGGATAAATAATGGACACATCTAAGATCGTTTTAGAAGTATTTAAATCTTTATTCTTGTTATTGGTCATCTCATTATTGCATTTAAAATTGTGTTACGTCTGCTTTGAACACATTCGCTTGATATACACTTCAATTTAATGGATAAACATAACTATTTCCAACAGTCATTGAACTAAGGCTTAAAAAGTTCTCAAAGCTTCTAATAGATACATCTCACGATGACAGAAAGTGAAGTTGGGAAGTATATACTACAATATTCTATCCGATACATCACAAATAAAATAAAATTGAGGTTTCAAAAAAGAGATGGTCCTGGACAATACGAAGGTACTATAAATTTTTTAAAGGTAATATTGAGACTATTGATGCTACATCTATATGAAAACGAAAAAACCTTTATCAGTAAGATATATGTAACCCTTGTGATCCAGTTCATTCGCAGTACTTAGTTCTAACATCTAAATGCATGTTTAAAGCTTTTGCGGTACTTCCCACTCACCATTTTGTACAACCATGGATTTGCTGTAGAATTAATCACTACCAGGATGTGAGACACGTCTTCACAGATAAAATACGTGTCACAATACGCTTTCCATAAACCTAAACGACATAGAATGCTGCCAGTATTGATAATAACCACTGGTAACATGCATATGAAGAAAACTATCGAATTAGCAATGGTTACTCGCAGGACTTGTATACTTTCTTTTCGAATACTTTGGTCAGTTGTTACTGGTGAAACCGACTTCGCTCTTCTTGCCATTTCTCTCATGATTTTAGTATACATGATAACAGTGATAATTAAACCGAGGCTGAATGGTGTGTTCAATAAGCAGTAACACACTGCTTGTATGACCGACGTCTCCGAATTGTTAGATGTCGTTATGCCTGACATGGAGGCGGGTGAGGCGAAAACAACACTTACGATCCATGACAAAAGAATTGATTTTGCACACCGGCGAATGGTGTTGATGGCATGAGATTTCAGTGGATGACATATTGCAAGGTACCGCTCGACGCTGATGACAGTTATCATGATGGACGATTCTTGTGCAGTGACAAACATAGGTATGAATGCAGTGAAGCAAAAAAGAGTGGTATTGATAGTGAAGCCTCTACAACCTAACACAATGTGCATCAGCTCTGAACACAGGAAGATTGTATCAGCAACGCTCAGGTTCAGTAGGTAATAGTTGGTGATGGTTCTCATTTCTGCCACTCGCGCCATCACGAACATGTAACACATATTGCCAAATATGCCAAACAGAATAATTGTTATGATGACGGCACGGTATGCGTGTTCGCCAACTGACACCCCCTCATTCTTCCCAGTTATGTTGACACATATGTCTTCAGAGTAATTGTCATTGGAATCGTCAGGGATTTGCGTGGATATGGCGTTCATGACTTTCATCAGGTGTTATGGGTTGAAATATGACACCGGCGTTTGCCTGTCAAGCAAGAAGAAATTTTTGATAAAAAACTTTAAGAAAATCTTTGGCAAAGCTGCAAAGTAGTTGTAAACATGTATGAACAATTAAATGCTAAAATTTACATGAAATGACTTGCAAGTATCATTTTACCAGAACATTCGCCTTATAATGTCAGATATCATTGCAAGATTTTCTCTTCTCAAACTATTCCGATACATATTTCTTATCTACATATGTAGCAGTCATTCGATGGAGGACCATGATTTCACACGCTTTAGATGAACCTTTTATATATTAGAAAGTACGATTTAAAGAAGCGTGAGACCTTTATTAGTTGTAGGCAGTCAGGTTTGCTGTATCAAACTTAAATCTCACTGTATGCTACTTTACATTAAAACAATATGAAAATCGAAAATCGAAATGTACTTTTAAAGAATAGCAATGTTTACATTCACTTGGTAAATACTTTACGTTACCTGGACAGAATGTCTTCAACACCAAAAGGTACAGAGTGCTAACTACTCTTTAAAAACTCAGGTTTCCAACACCATCTCACATGTTTGCAAGTCCGGTATGTCACGACGCATCAAAGACGACTAATAAATAGTGTATGCACTCGCCATAAAATGTAAAAAAGCAGGGTGCTATTAATATTGCCTATAATCAGTACGTTTTGTTGGCCCTTCACTCAAAAACAGTTCCGATGACAATATTTTCTCATCAGCAGCTTTATCAATAACCTTGTAATACAATTTTGTCGAAGAAGTCTGGATTTAATTTTCATTTCAATAGACCGTGAATCAATTTTCAACTTTCAAGTTTATGTACCGCTCTGGAGTTCTTTTGCTCACAAGGTTTGATACAATGAGTTTTAATTAAGTCAGCTCAGAATAACCAAAGGCGATAACTCAATAATCGAAATAAGCGTGATGTTTATGAAATCACAGAGATATCAAGAATGTGATCGTGAAATTATAATTGCACATTACTTTGTCAGAGGGCTTCAAAACGTCAGTGAAAACTGAAATATAAATAGGCCAGCCATTGTATGAGATTACAAGTCTGCTTGGAGGCGTTGTCTCCCAAATTTAAGGTCTTCTTTTAATGTATTTCAAGTATTTACAGTGACAGGTAGTGTAATTGTCAGTTATTTTGATCCGTCCAATAATCAACGGAGACACCGAGTGTTATTCTTCTGTATACTCACTGAAGCATTAACATTTACAAATACCACACAGTTCTGGGGATATTCCATGATTCATTATGATTTGTAAAATCGGAGATTTCTCAGTGAAGTGTAGAATCAAGATATAGATTTTTACCAATGTAACGACAAAATAAATTTAGCATGTTAACTTTTGTAAGAGAATAACCTCTTCAGTTTGTCATAACCTTCCCCCAAAAGCATGGTATTTGTAGTACGTGTGAAATGTGACGTTTATGGTCATTTAGCGCTTCTTTTGAAATTTCTCGCTAAAACATCTATAACGTAATTTTACTAGATATCATTGAACCATTATTGAAGTGCTTCACATTATTGCTTATATTAAGAAATGAAAATACGGAAAATAACCTCTACACAGAATTTTTGATAGATAACATATTGTATTGTGTTGGGTATGACCACTCAAACAGGCCCGGCTTGGATAAGTAACATTACTTTTTCATAATCATTTAGCATTGGCAACAGCGGCAGTGAGTACGTTGTCTTCCTACATAATTATATCAGTACTCTACCTTAGTAAAAACTGGTCTAATCTTGTTCGGCAGTTAAATGAACGAACGAACGAAAGAGAGAGAGAGAGAGAGAGAGAGAGAGAGAGAGAGAGAGAGAGAGAGAGAGAGAGAGAGAAGAGAGAGAGAGAGAGAGAGAGAGAGAGAGAGAGAGAGAGAGAGAGAGAGAGAGAGAGAGATTAATTCATGAATCATCAGACTCCTCGATATGCAGGCAATTGAAGGAACTTAATTATTACCAAAGACATATCAAGTGACACATAAGTAGAATTCACATTGATATCTTTGTATATTCATACTATTTTCATACTTACTGATGTTACACTCGATTCATACAGAGATTTACGGCACTTCTACGCAAGGTTTGACACAAGTCAATTGAAATAAATTTTATTCATATTTTGATAGTATACAATAATATTTTAGGGATAAAAACTTATTTCCTAATAGATCCTTAGATTGATGTATCGGGATATATCACTTTTTGAGTTGTATTGCTTGCCCCATATAGGCCTAATCAAAGAATGATGTGACATAATATCGTGACATCTAAAACACTGTAACCATCGCTTCTATAGCATTATAACAACATACGCACTAAAGATGGACAAGCATTTTCTATTCATTGAATGCGTAGAACAAATTAAATTTTGTACACAGATGTTTAGCCTGTAGAAAACGTACTCACAGTTTTTGAAGCAAGAGACTCTTTCAAATCGTGTCTTGACAAAGGCTCAGTGTTAACATATAATTGCTCGTTTAAGGCTTCTACGGTATTTTTTACTCACCATTTTGTACACCCAAGGATTTACAGTACAGTTTACGAGTAGTAGCGTGTCGCCAACACTCCAAATCACCAAATGCGCTTCGATGTGAAAAACATGAAATACACCCCATTCAAAGAGACAACTACTTATTAATTTGGCAAAATTTGGTAACATGCAAATAAAAAATACTATCGTATTTGTCATGGTGACACGCAGGACTTGAATGCTCTCTTTTCGTATTGTTTGGTCGCTCGTTTCAGGAGAAACAGACCTTGCTCTTCTTGACATTTCTTTCATTATTTTCAAATACATTATGGTCGTGATGACTAAACCAAGGCATAACGGTAAGTTAAACAAGGCGTAGCCTATAGTCTGTATGATCAGCTCATCCGTATCGTTAAGGGGAGTTTCTATGCAGAACAAAAACACTTGTGACGCGATGCAAACGCTCACTATCCATGACACTACGATTGATTTGAGACATCTACTAGTAGTATTAATGATATGAGCTTTCCAAGGATGACATATTGCCAGGTAACGTTCAATACTTATGATAGTTATCATTATGCACGACTCCTCGGCACTGAGAATCTTCGGTAAGAGAGGAAACAAGCACATAAGCACTGGGTCGACTGCGAAGCCACTGTATCTCAGCGCTACATCAAGGAGTTGTAGAACAAGGTAGAGCATATCAGCGATGCTCAGGTTCAGTAGGTAATAGTTAGTGATCGTTCTCATTTCTGCCACTCGCATCAGCACAAACATGAAGCTTGCATTGCCAAATATGCCTATCAGAGATACTGTTACAAAGACAGCAATGTGTACATGATCCCTTATCGATAACACTTCAACCGTACTGCCTGTATAATTATGAATCGGCATGGTAAAACCTTCTGTTCTTTGGCTTGATGTGGTATTTATGCCATCCATTTGGCAAAGTCCATTGAGTTTAAAACAGGTATCAATCTGTGGATTGTAGATTACGCAAAACTCAATAACCACTTCCTATAACACCATCTAAAGCCCATAAATCGATCACTCGAAACATTTGAAGGATAAAATTCAAAGAGAACAATCGACAATTTAGGAGACTAAGTAAACGAAACGATATCATATCTCCTTATATTTACGTACGTGTCAACCGTTACAGAATAGGAAGTACGGGCTTTTAAATGAACAACGTTGACAAGCAAGCGAGACATTTCTGTAGTAGTCATACACTTGAAAATGTAACCTTACCATATCTAGTGAACATGAAAATAGCTTTCAGTCAAAGGAGAAGGGTTTGTGTCTGAATCATTTTAAATTACCTTGAAAAATAATGGTCTAATTACGCGACGAAGAGTGAGCTCATCACTAAACTGCAACTACTCCTTCGAAGCTCTTCGACAATCTCTGTACTATATCAGTGGAGATATGACATCATTACAAGCGAGTGGCGCCCGGATCAAGTTGTGTGTCCAAATGGCGATCCGAGGTTTCATTTGCGAGAAGTTAAAGGATCGCAGAGCACTTTTCTGTACAAGTGTTCATGAAAGACAGTACGCCGTGTCAAACAATGTTACATGAAGAGTAAGGCATTGTTTCCTGTTGTATATTCCGCCATTTCGATATTATATAAAGCTTTTAATTTAATCAGGTTTGAGGGTAACATTTTGTATACTCTACGCAACAATTGTCGATCCCGACGTCTCATAATGTATCGCAGATTAATAAAGGTATCATTTTAATAGCTGACCCCCGAAGATAGAATCAGTTACATTTCATTAAACATTTCGATCGGTGTGAGCGGAGCCACGAATTTACATTGTTCGATAAAACACTATTAATTGTAAATCCACAATATACGCACAGAAATGGAGGGCTTACGTATTAAGGTATCATATTACAATATTCTAAACAGTTTTGTAAAATATTTTTTCAATCATTATAGTTTCCTAAAATGTCTTTGAACTCTGAAGTTCGATAAAACCTAATAAAAGAATCTGATATATAATATTTACCAGTATGGCAGTAAGACCTTTTGAGCAATTTATATAGTTTGTTTAAGTCCGCCGTGATATTTGTTGTATCGAAAGACAACAAACACATTGCATTTCAAAATCGAGCTAATAAAAAATTATTTAATTCAAGTTCCAAACGAACAGTTTAATCTTATGCGGACTTGCAACGGCGGGACTTTCAAATTTGGAACTAGGCTACAGCTGTCAATCGCAACCTAGTGTCAACATCCACAACCGATATAAAACGACGAAGTCAATATACAGACTGCGTTTATTTTATTCATGTTAATGTTATCACTGCAGTCTTCCGCGACAGTGCCCAACCAAAAAACAAAAACACAAAGAAATCATAAATTATGCTGGTAAAAGAGCGACAATGTATGATAATCGTTGGCATGATGTTTCCAATTTTTCGACCATTATTCTTTTAACCCCCCCCCCCGCCCACCGATTTCTGCAAATTACAGTTTTAGTGTTAATATAAGAGAATGTAAATAAAGGTTTCTAAACTTCGATCAGATATAAAAAGCCATTTACAAGCATCAAGCTGACTATAAGATCAACATGACAGCGTCAACTTTACGGAGTTTAATCATGACGCAAATAGACATTCAAAGTTAATGAAACTTTTTGATAAAATATGTTCACGTCATGATTGTTTTGGAGTAGCCTTACCGCTTCATAAAGTACTGTTATTTGAACCGTAGCAAAACTCGCTCACTATGTTTTATCTTTTAAAAGTGAAAAAAATGATACACTGGTAGGTTTAATATATTGACGGTTTCAAGGCGCCCCATCCCCTGCGGCGGTATCTGCGTGTTCACTGTTGAACGGTTTCAAGGGACCCATTGGACTAGTGCCAGAACATGTCTCTCTCGCGCTGTGTACGTAGCAGTGTAGTGCACACAAACTATCCAGAACTTGCTTAAGCGCGTCCGAGATAGCATTCCACACTTGCGCTATAAATCGGAAGAAAAATTGTTGACATTGCACGAAAACGGTCATTACTCTGACAATTTGATGCCCCAGTTACGAATGTAAGATGTATAATAATAAGGTTATTACGAAAATACCGCAAGGGATGCACTCGGACATTGGCGCCGCGCATCGCCCTCCGCTTCGCGATACGCTGCGCCAATATGTCCTCGTGCATCCTTTGCGGTATTTTCGTAATAACCTCATATTATCATAATGCATGACCCCTCGGCACTGAGAACCATAGGCGTAAGCGGGAAAAGGCATGTACTTAAGGGATCAACACTGAAGCCACCATAAACGAGTATAATGTTTGATAGCTACAAAATAAGGTATAACGTATCAGCGATGCCTAGGTTCAGCGTATCAGTGATCGCTCTCACTTCTGCTTGTGGCACCATCACAAACATGAAGCTTGCATTGCCTAATAAACCTTTCAGAGATATCGTGTGATATCCAGCTATGTGTATGTAAAAGTTGGTTGATAGTGTGCTGCCAGTGTAACTGGGAGCCGGGTGCTCTATATATCCTATCGCTACGCTTGATGTGGTATTCATGTAATTTGTTTGGTGAATGTATGGCACTTTTAAGCGTCAATCTGTGGAAAATGTGAATGTTACAGCAATCACAACACACCTGCAATGAAACGCTTTTACATGTCCCTCAACTGATTTCCATCTCCCGATTTGAAAAATAAATTTATATTTAAAATTTCAGACAGGAAAAAAACTAGACCATTTCAGAAACTGAAGAAGTAAAATATCTGACTTTCCGGATGATAGTTTAGCCACATATCATTCGCGATTTCCGATAATTTTGTTCAAAATTAGTAGGCATTACACGAACGTCTGTTCACACTTTTAATCGAACAACGATGGATATCATTTAATCAAATTTATTTTATCTTAAGGTCAAAAGTGATCGCCTAACAGCATAGGGAAATCTTAATGTCAGAACAATATTACATTACAATGAGATATCGCAGTCACAATACATAACAAAAAGTGACTCAAAATTAAATACAGAAAAGATTTTCAACAAACTCGATACCAGTCTAGCGTAGATGTGTTCATGCCAAGCTAGTAGCAATGTGAGGTTCCATGTTTAGCTGGCCATTCCAGGCGTTATTGCATGGAGCACTTGGCTTATTTATAACTTTCACGTATACAGTATTCATAGAAGACTGCATACCCTGTCAAAGATGCTTTCAGGGATATTGAGGTATCGTCTACTTTGTACATCCTGCCATTTGGGAATTGTTTGAGCCTTTTAACAAAATCAAGTGCTGACTGTTTCTAATCTCTGTACAACATTTCTCTCCCTACTCTGAAGACTGAGTGGTGGAATCACAAAGGTCTTGACTGATGGTTAATCCCCGGAAAAAAATATCTCTACTAATACACAGCATTTTGATCAGTGATGATCGGAAGTCGCGGTAATACTGAGAAGTGATTGAAAGTCAGCAATTTGATGACATGTAAGACACTAAGTCAACTTAGACTGTCACGCTGTATTCAGCAGTATATCCAAAAATGTTATCTTTGATGAAATTGACGTGCGATTAATGCATGTTGTGTGACACATCTGATATATTATCCCATTATTGCCCTAATAGCCTTCAAGCAATAATACAAACAGCAACTAAACAGAGTTTGAGCTACGGTTTTAATTGCGTTGCATCGGAAATGTGCGCACATTGCATAATCAAACTGGTAAATAAAAAATAATTATGCAATGTTGTGAAAGTTCTTAAGGCTTCGAGAAAGAATTGACATATTGTCGTACTTTGACCCACCGGTGTAATCGTCATCAACCCTAATAAAGGGAAATTTAAAAGCCTTGACAACGACGATTAAATTACCATTATTATCATTTCTTTCTTGTCATTCTGGTGATAAAATAAAGAAACATCATTGTAATGCTAAAGGTGATAACGGCGAATAATCTTACTAGTGTACACAAAATAAGGAACGCATAATTATGGTGTTACGACAGAATTAAATCTACAGTATTGATGTCTTAATTAACAAGAAGTTCCAATACTTTGTGAAGGTTATAGCAGTTAACTGGGATCCGGCGTCAAATGAACTCCTTTAAAATAATCTCCTAATAACACGACTTGAACTAATTTGGGATAATTGGATGCTGAAGTATTGTCTGTTTGATCTGCAAATGTAATCTCATCTGCTCTTTTTTCAAGTTACAATCTTGTTTTTATGAGTTAGGCTAAAGTAATTAAATTCTTTGTTTTGCGTCCCCACCCGCCTAGGTTTCGAAGGTTTTCATGAAAAACACACACACTGTATTGAATAGGAAATGTTAGGACATTACCGCTTTGCTTTTCTGAACTAAAATTTTGTTACAATTTTGTATTTGCTGTAATCAAATTACATTGTGTTAATTTTCTTGTGTGTGTTTTTCAGCCGCTTAGACGCTTACCTTTTCCCATTTAGAGTGGACGCAAAACAAAGAATTTAATTACTTTGGCCTTATTTGTAATATCGCAACATTCAGCTATAGAGCACCTAACACGTTTTAGAAATTTAAAAAATATGAATATCCAATGGTCCCAAATTAATTCCAATCGTGTTTAATGGTACTGAGTCAAGAAGATACTAGACTAAAATCATGTCATGTGGATTTATTGAATCTCTTCTCATCCTCTGAATCAAAGCTCAAGACACCATATAATAGCCCGCAAGAAAAAAAGAGTGCAGGAAAATTGTGCAAGGTAGAATTATGCCTCACTATTTGTGTCTACCCAAATGTATAGTTAAAGGGGCTTTCTAGATACGTCTGATGTTAAGTGATCACTAAAGTAATTACAGAACAGTTCTAGAGGACCTTCTAATTAACCGGTCATGGAGGGACAATGACCTGAACATCAAAATGGCTATACTAATTACTAGATTACAAATTCCCAATCAAAGTAAGCATTATAAATCGACAAATCAAAGCAGCTGTAAGTTACGAAGACGACTTGTTACAAATATAATAAAGAGATAAGTTTCAAAATCTTGTATTTTAAAATATGAACTTTGTTTTAGAACGAAAATGCTTTTCTAAAGCTGTCACGGTATTGCCTACTTACCATTTTGTATAACCACGGATTTACAGAAGAATTAACCATACAAAACGATTCTGCTACGATTTCAATCACCCAAAATGCCCTATCAAAGGCGATTTTCCATTTTCCCCACTGATACAGAATCCGACAAATCACACTTACAAAAGTAGGTAACATGCAAACGAAGAATACAATTGCGTTCAACATTGTCACTCGCACAACTTGTATGCTTTCTTTTCGAATAGTCTGGTCAATTGTTGCCGGGTTAACCGACTTTGCTCTTCTTGACATTTCTCTCATGATCTTTGTATACATTATGGTAGTCACAACTAAAGCAAGTCCTAACGGAATGTCAAATAAGGTGTAGCTTAGAGTTTTTGTTATTAATGTGTCTGTATCTTGAACGGAGCTATCCATACAAAACACAATTGCGGGTGACGCAAAGGAAACGCTTACGATCCACGACACCAGGATAGATTTGATGCACCTGCTGATGGTATTGATGGCATGAGATTTCCAGGGGTGGCATATCGCAAGGTAACGTTCAACACTGATGATAGTAATCATGATGATTGATTCCTCTGCGCTGATTATGAGAGGAGTAAATGTGATGACACATACAAAGGTAGCGTGGGCAGGGGAAGCTTATGTGTACACACACCATAAAAGTTAGCTGTGCATGAGGTATAAGATATCGGCGATGCAAAGGTTCAATAGATAGTAGTTGGTGATCGTCCTCATTTCTGCTCGTCTCGCCATCACAACGATGTAGCTCATATTACCAATATGCCAATCACAGCCATTGTTATGGTTATGATGATAAAAACTCGATTATCCTGTGCTATTTTCTCCCTCTGTCCTCCGGTATAATAGCTGCTTGCTGCTTGGTCATGCGTGTTGTTTGAACAATTCATCGCGTGACTTGATATGATGTTAACTTCTTCTGTTTGGTGTGAATTTTACAAAGTTGTTATCTGTAAAGTATATTATAATCATAACTGTCTGCTGAAGAAGCTTAAAAGATAGCTCCAAAATTGAAATTTAAGATAAAAAGAAGGCTTTTTTCCTAAAAAGATCTTTTACACGATTGCTTTTCAGTCAGAATCGCTTTCACTTGATTCATGAAATTCATGTCGTATCATGCATCCGAGTTATTTTTACTGAATTTGATAAGACTATCGAACATTGGAACAAGGAGCGGGACTTTCGTCTTGTTACGTTTGCAGAAAAAAGATTCAGTAATTCAGTATAGACTTACGAGCATGTAGAACGATGCTTATCTCAGAGTAGTCCCTAATTCACAGCATGCAAAATCTTTCGCCGTATTTCTAAATAGTATCGATGATAAAATAAAGGTTAACGTGTTGCTGAAAGGTACCAATCGTGAATTTAAAGCGCAGTATTTTACGTTACCTTTATGGCACTGTCCTATGGTGTCATTGAAAAGTGAGCTCAACAAAGGTCAGTTTTATATCCAGGGCCTCTTACCATCTACATGTATGTTTCCAAGTCAGTCGATTTGTGAGCATTGCAATCAAGTCATTACTTCAACTGGGGTTTCAAGACATGTTTTGTAGGGGCTAAAGTGATTTATGTATAATTTGTACATAAAGAACGTTGCAATAAAGACATGTCTCATCAAACAGATATTGACTCCATTTGTATATTCAAACGTTTGTTTTGCGACACAGGCCCGTATATCAAACGCGAATCTTCCCAATACAATTTGTTGGCTTTTTGTTGGCACATCACCAGAGAACAATATATTTGAGTCATTAGACCAATTTCCGTACAGAGAGTGTAGCACGGCGTGGATTATAATCTAGCTAGGGAGTCTCAGCAGTAGCCACTACTAATCTCTGCCATAGGCGACGGTTTTCACTAACTTTTGGGTAATACGCATTTTCCATTATATACATTTTCTGTCTTTTTTAGCTCACGTGAGTAAACACGTGGGCTAATATCATAGCGCTGTCTGTCTGTCTGTCCGCGTGTGTGTGTGAGTGTGTGTGTGTGTGTCTGCCTGTCTGTCTGTTTACACGATAACTCAAAAACGCCCTTAACGGATTTAAGTCAGATTTGGTAGACAGGTACCACATGCTACTTGCAAGAACTGATTAGATTTTGGTTAGTGTGGCTTGCATATTAATGAAGTTATGCAATATCGTTTTTTTTCCGTACAATGGTTTCCCTATGGAGACGGCAATGACAGTGTAGACATATATCAAGAAATACTGCACAAAATTTCATGAAACTTTTCACAGATGACAATCTCAAAACATTGTCATGATACTGTGAGTGTCATGTCAATTATCTTCTCATTTGCATATTTAATGATCATTTGTTATTAGTGAGATAACTCTGAAATTCCTGCACCAAACTTGATGATACTTGCAACAAATATTGATCTGATATATATCTAATTATACTTAGAAGCATTGGGCAGTGTCAAGTTAATAAATAGCTCATTTGACTATTTTATAAAGTCTTGTAATTAGTCACATAACTGCGATATAACTGAACCAAATGTGATGAAGTCTGCTGCAGATACTGATCCGACTGATATCTAACTGTGTTGTAAACCATTTAGTAGTGTAAAGTTAAATAAGGGTTCATTTGCGTATTTAATGAACTTTGTAATTAGGTATATAACTCTGAAATTACGGCACCAAAGTCAGTGAAAGTGGGTACAGATATTGTTCTGATAAACATCTAATTGTACTGAGAAGCATTTGGTAGTGTCAAGTTAACAAATTTGTCATTTGCATATTTTATGAAGTTTTGTAATTAGTCAAATAACTGCACCAAATGTGATGAAATCTACTGCAGATACTGATCTTACAGATATCTAATTGTGGTGTAAAGCATTTAGTTGTGTGGAGTTAATTAAGGGTTCATTTGCACATTTAATGAACTCTGTAATTAGTGATATTACTCCAAAATTACAGCATTAAATTTGTTGAAACTTGCTACAGATGTTGATCAAATAAATATCCAATTGTACTGAGAAGCATTGAGTAGTGTCAAGTTAAAAATTAGCTCATTTGCATATTTCATGAAATTTTATAATTAGTCATATAACTCCGAAATAACTGCATGTGATGAAAACTGCTGCATATACTGATTCGACAGATATCTAACTGTGTTGTAAACCATTTAGTAGTGTGAAGTTAATTAAGGGTTCATTTGCATATTTAATAAACTTTGTAATTAGGTATATAACTCTGAGATTACGGCACTAAATTTGGTGAAACGTGCCACAGATATTGATTTGATAAATATTTAATTGTGCTACTGAACAGTGTCAAGTTTATTTGGGGTTTATTTACATATTTAATGAACTTTGTAATTAGTGACATTACTCCAAAATTACAGCATTAAATTAAATGAAACGCGCTACAAATGTTGATCTGATGGATTTCTAATTGTCCTGTGAAGCATTGAGCAGTGTAAAGTTAATTAACAGCTCATTTGAATAATAAAAAAGGTTTGTAATTAGTGATTAAACTCTGAGAGTACTGTGCGATAAAACCTGCTACATATAGTGATATAACAGATATTTTATTGTTCTGTGAAGCGTACTACTATTAATGAACCTGTTGTAAAACACGTTCAGTTCATATCTGGTAATATATATAAAACTTCGAACCAACGAAAATTAGATAAATGAAGAATACACCAGTTTCAATATCGATCCTCGATTCCGTGAATACTTGCAAAACATAGGCCTTGCTCTAGGTTACATGGCTGTGAATCCATGATTCAAAATGTATGCCCCAGTCCTGAATTAACATAAAATTGCATTGATTGCATTGTGTGCATGGCTAGCATTTTCCTGGGGTTGGGGTGTTAATAGTGGTGTAATGCAAATTTATGTTAATTCAGGACCATGATGTCATTATCAACCACACCACTGGTAACTCATACAAATAACTGGCCAATTATCATGCAGCACCCGGAATGTCATCTACACAATACAATGCTCGAAATGTCACCTTCTGTATGTTGGAGAAACAAAACGCGAACTCCGGAAAAGAATCTATGAACACTGTACAGCATACGTTCAAATAAACCCACCCTAATCGCCCAACATTTCAATAGCCCGGATCACAGCATCAATCATTTCACTTTCATCGGTATTTGCAAAGTTTACTCGAACAAGATAAAATAAGAAAATCACTCGAACTGAAAATCATATCCAAACTTAATACCCTCCACCCTTATGGTATCAACAAAAAAGACTGGTGACCCCCTAACTCCATATCCATTTTCACCATTGTATTAGCTACTAGGGAGCCCTCTCATTCACACTCTGTTCCACCTAGAGTCTGAGCCACATACTACCGGCTCTACGCTCCTACAATGTAAGTTTTACCACTGTAAATAGTGTATTTCCTTATCAGTTCATCTTCTTTATTTTTTGCAACTATTATATTGCATATTGTATCCATTAATTTAGCAACCACTATACTGTATTCATTTTTACCACTTGTGTACGGCTTTCACAAATAGCTTTGTTATAGTTGTATTTACACTTTCTTTCATTTGTTTAGTGCCCTGAAGAAGGACCCCCGTGTGGGTTCGAAACGTCGGCTTTAGAAATAAAAGGAGTCAATGTACAACCAGAGACTGAGAGTGACTTGTTTATTTAACAAACTCGATTATGACCTATTCAAGTCCAAGTCTCCAGACCCGCTGGTGTTGCTATACCCTGGTTGGACTGATACTGGTATTCAAAGCAAACCAATCTCTAACCCTATCATTATCCGAGATGTCCAGCCCGCTTACTTGCCAATTGGGCACGCACAGACCTGAAAAAATCCCAGTGTGGAATGTTTACATTTTCCTGCAGCAGAGACTGATAGGGGCGCAGTTAATGACTCGCAGACTCTCTAGCTTGGTTCGAATTATCCAAGCCGCACTGCTGTCACCCCGTGCTTCAATCTCTGTGTGGATATTGTCATTGAACGTCTTCAGGATGTGAGGTTTTATGCAAATACACAAGACTGTATATCAAATATCTTATTGAAGTTTTGAAGTCACCATGTGATGGTAATCATATTCAATGCAAAACCATCAAATGAACTTTCCTATCAAAAAGTAGTTTGTTTTTGCGTCATTGTTTGAGTAAGACGGTAGATAGATGTAACTGTATACGTCGTAACAGACACGGTATATTGAAAAGATTCTCTGATCTCTCGATTTTATCGTCAGCTGTCGACAATAATTTATGGCGAAAGCATTATTGCTCTATATACTTCATTTGTTGATTTCAGTGACACTGTATACTCTTTCAGTCTAAAGCGTCTTCATAAAAGTTATTGCAAATCTGATATGAATGGATGAGCAATATAAATTAAACACACAGTACGCCGAGGACGGCAATAAAGAAATCAGTCACCTATCGACTTAAAATAGCATTTTTTGACAGATACGAGACAAGTAAGAGACAATGCAAGCTCTTTGGTATGTAATGTTGTTGTTGTTGGATACACACATGAACAGAGTTCATCCAAAGGTTTACCCGCGAGATGTTAGAATTACTACAACCGACGTGTTTGTTTATTAGAGCACTTGATTAATGTAAATTGTACAAGAATTTATTATTCTAATAACTACATGGCAATAGTCAAATGCAGTTTGCAACATTGACATGAGATAACACTTATAATAAATTAGGAATATAAAAAGTAAAGCTGAGATATGCCATATTACACTCACAATCAACATCCTGTGTGTAAGAAATCTGCCGGTAAGTCTCGAGGACCGATGGTGTAAATTCTAAATTTGTACCTTGAATGCATTTCAATACACGAGTTACGCAGAATAGTACTCTACCTGATCAGAAAGATAAACAGAAACGAATGATATTTATGGCTCATGATTGTTGTAAAAGGAGTAAATTATTTCTGTATATATAGCGGGTAAAGGAGTATACTTTCAACCGCCCGTGAAGGGAGGTTAAGTGTCATCAAAATTCAAGAGCAACATTTAAAGTCCGGACAATTAATCCCGTAGCCCGATAAGGGTGATAGGATGCTTTACTAGCCCTCCTGACACGGTGAAAGATATACTGTATGACACGTCTCATTATAAACAAGACGTCGATATGGATTATAGGTATTTTGTGTTAAATTTATCGAGTAGCTTTGATTGCTGATTTCTTCGCTAGCTGAGTTTGTCATGTAAGTTATGAGTTCAAATCCAATCAAGAAACGACTGAATCACACACTGAAAGATTGAATAACACATCTTCTTGGAGAAATGTTTATCTCAGTAAGCTCTAATCAATGATTTTTCCGCGTCATCTTCCAATGTCTTTTACAAATTGAGGCAAGGGAAGTCATTTAAGACTAAGATTTCGACGAATAGTCAAAGATATTTCCAACTTCTTGACCAAAATTTTGACAATTGTTTAAAATTTACAAAAGTGTTACTCCATATTTTTATAAACGCAGTGGATTAATTTGCCACAGCAATAGTTGTTTCCGTTACAGCATTGAAAATAATATAAAATAAAAAGAATAAGATTAAGATTGAACATACACATATGAATTCAAAGCTCACGGTAGCTAACCATTTACGTAGAATCTATCTCGATAATTTCTCGATGTAAAAGTAATTGAAATTGGTCACTCTGGCTTTAGAGTCTGTCATTTGTTGAAGGGAAGTACGCTGAGACAAGATGAAAGCACAAGCCAAGGACGCAAGGGTCTCAGGTTTGGAAAGCAAATCGAGTGTACTGACTTAGTTTTAAACTGCCGAGGGAAAGATAGCGAAGGGCACAAATAATTACATATGGTGGGGAAAAGTAAAAAAATTGCGATAGGGGAGCGTGGATAAGTGGAACCATTTGGAAGAAGGTGTGGTAATTTGAACATCAATATGGCGCTATTTTCGAAATTAACAAAATTATTCCTGTACTTAACTCAAGTTATCTGCGAAGTATATTATATTTTATTATATGATTTGGCAATTGCGTCTAAAGTTTTTCATTCTGAAAAGTTTTCTGAAGGTTTAGGGAAAGAACTCATGGACTTCATACAAAGGCTTTACCATCGAATTAACATTAAAGTACCGCTATTAATTCGTAAAAAGGAAAGCCTCGTCTATCATGAACACTTTTATATGGAAGTATAGAATATTAAAGTTGTAAAGAACGAGAGCCCATGGTTCCATCTATGCTATATATTAACAGATTCAAGTCGGTGATCATTTTTGTAGCACAAACCATAATGAATGTGTACATCAAGGAAGAGGTGATCATGTTTGTAGCACAAACCACAATAAATGTGTACATCAAGGAAGAAGTTTTATTCAGAAGTAAACAGAGTTACCTTTATAAAATTTTACATCAATTCATTTTATTTATATTTCGAAATAAATACTTATGCTAAGCAGATCAAGCCGTTTCAGCAAAATTAAAAATACACAGCTAGATATCAATATTTTAAATGGCGTGACACGAAGGATTTCCGGAAGATACAACATAAGCCATCTAATGTTTACTGAAGCCATAAACTAAACAATATGAGTCTGTTTTTTCGAAGTACTGTCTTTATCATAGTAGCAGAATGCGAAATATAATTCTTGCAAGAAAGATGTTAAAAGTTTGTGTAATTGTAATGAAATCTGATATTTTATTGAACATATCAATGAAGAAAAAATCTACAGTATGACAAGTATTACGACTATTGACAAGCATATCAAATATTGAGAGAGAGAGAGAGAGAGAGAGAGAGAGAGAGAGAGAGAGAGAGAGAGAGAACGCAACATTTTGTTCATTTCAATGTACGATATTGTTTCATTTCTCAAAGGGAGCCACCAACTTCCACTATCATCATACCTAAATTTCATCTCTCATACGATTTAAACTAAGTCACATTATGTTTGCGAGAAAGTAATTGACGTAATTATATGGTAACCGTTAGCAGTTACTGACAGGATGATCGATTGAAAATTAACAGATCACAATGTCGTGATGAACACAGCTGTGGAAAGTAATTGACATAATGGTACGGAAACCTTTAGCAATTACTAAATGTATAGTCGATTGATAGTGAATAGATCTACTATGCCTTAATGAACACATCTGTATAATCCGTTGGTTCATTTACTGTGTCAATCTAGTTTGTACCTGTGTGCTTTGTTTAACATGTAAATGACCGCTTAAAGCTTTTACGGTATTTCTCGCTCACCATTTTGTACAACCAAGGATTTACAGCAGAATTGACAACTATTAGAATGCCTGATATGCTGTTAAATAGCAGTAGCACTTTAGAATAAGACTGCAATATTCCCAAATTATAGGAAATCTTATAGACCATCACCAAAAAAAACGGTAACACGCAAATGAAGAAAACTACTGCATTTGCCAATGTTACTCTCACAACCTGCATACTTTCTTTTCGGATGCTTTGATCAATTGTTCCTGGGCAAACCGACTTCGCTCTTCTTGCCATTTCTCTCACGATTTTCACATACATAATGGTTGTTACAACTAAACCAATGCCTAATGTAACATTAAATAAAGCGAACCATATCGTTTGCATGATCACCGTTCCAGTGTCAGTAGGAAGGGTTTCCATACAATATGCAATGGCAGGTGTTGCGGCGAAGCACACACTTACAATCCACGACACCAAAATAATTTTGATGCATCTGCTGGTGGTGGAGACAGCATGGGATTTCAACGGCTGACATATGGCAAGGTAGCGTTCGATGCTGATTATGGTTACCATGATGCCCGATTCCTCCGCGCCGACATAAATAGGTGTGAAGGTAAAGAAACACATCACTGTGGCGTTGACAGGAACGCTTGCAGAGAGAACCACTACCCACACTAGTTGTGTAGCAAGCAAGAGAGAATCGGCGATGCTAAGATTTAGTAAATAATAGTTGGTGATCGTTCTCATTTCTGCTTGACGTGCCAACACAAACATGAAGCTCGCGTTGCCAATTATACCTATCAGAGCTATTATGAAGATAACAGCAAGGTACATCTGAGTACCTAGCGGCGACGACCAAATCAGTTCGCTGGAGTAATCGTCAGTTGAGTGGCTATGCAGGTTTGTGCCGTTTGAAACATTCCTGGTTTGCTGTGATACTGCGCTGATGTTTTCCATTCTGTGTTTTGGTTTAAATTATGACGCTGCTTATATCTGTAAAATAGGAGTACTGTGATCACAATTGTTGCCTGAGAAAGAAAAGAGTGTTTTTTTATTTGGTAGCTCGAAAAGTGTTAAAAGTATGTAGGCTGTGATTCCATGACAAGGCACGTGGCATAAAGTAAAGTAAAGAAAAGGTTTTAATGTATGTAACAATACTTGTACATCCCGCCCTCTAATGTTCTTTTTTTAAAGAAAGTTTATAGTATAAACAATAATAGATACAGATTTTCAAGGTCTTGTATCACTGCTAACTGGTGAAAACATGCTTAAGCGAAGACACTGTACATTACCTTGTCAGTACGATTTCAAGACGCCGGTGAAAAGTGAGTGCGACACACGCTGTCACGTATTTCAAAGATCCCTTATCATCTGCATTTCGAAATCTTGCTATATGCCCATAGGTGGCGCACATTAAAGTGTAGACGCAAGTGGTAACATGATGTTATTTTGTTGTTGGCGTCGATCGATCTTGTGTACCACCTTAACATCCGGAATGTCACGACTAGAATGTCAAAGAAAACTGGTTGCCATGTATACATGACACCTGCCATACAAGCGTCAGAATTTAGAGACAAGCTTTTTTCTTGTCTTGTGTAACCTTGATTTACAAGCTCGCTTTCACTGTCTTTAACAGACAACTAATAATTGGGCATTCCATCATCAAGGATTAAATTTGTTCTTGCCAAAGACATAAAATTGTACAGATACACTTAATGCGATGTAATTGCCCCGAGGAACAATAAAATATGATTAATAAATCATTGGCAATATTCATTGTCGATGCTTCATTGAATAAATCATGAAATCTTCTGCTATTATTTAGTTATTTAAGCATTAATATTGTCTTTAGGAACATTTGGACGGATGTTGTGATAATTTGTGTTCCAAAATTCGGAACGACATTACATAAGAATATACAATGCAGATATAGGCATTTTAATGTTAAATTTTAAAGGTGCTTACTATTAATTGTTTTTGCGAATGCTTGCAAACGCGCTGTTTACATAACGTTGCTTTACCCGATATTGTATTTATTTTTGTTGGAAAAATACTGACACGCTCATGGGAAAAAACCGTGTCACTCAAGCCGACTGTATGCAACGCATTTGGTGTAAGAAGGTGTGCATTCTTCGGGTTCAATCACTGGGTTTCAAACCTGTCGAGTCAGATCATTATGGACTTGAAACATTTTACTCACGATGAAAAGAAAGACATTCTAAGCGGCAACAAGACTTTGCGTTTATAAAAACTCAGTCTAGCGTTTGACATAAATTCTCAATAAAAGGTTAAATAAATAAATCCTTAATGTTTACAATTCTATAATGTATTTTAACTATGTTTATTTATTACATAATCAGATTATTTAAGTTCACATGCACTGTAATTGATACATGTAAGTGCGATGAGATATTTTTCTCAATAAAAATGCAAAGAATTACATTAAATATTCTGTAGACAATATGAACCACTTATTTGACCATGTTGACTGTTACGCAACTATTACAAAGTAAACGATATTTTACTGTATTTGTCAATCGATTGTCATTTTCATAATGTCTAAAGGAAATCTTCATAGATACTAGAGCAAGAGCGTGATTAAGAAAGGGACAGAAATTTCCAAAAGCGTCTTATATGTACCTACAAATGTATGTGGTTTCAAACAACATTAGTGCAATGTTTAAATTAACAAAATTGAAGAAAAAGTTTTGCAGCCACTTCTTGCCCTGAGTGTCTGTGTTTACACGCAAATGCCCGTTTAAAGATGTCGCGATATTTCTTGCCAACCAGTTTGTACATACATGGGTTAACTGACGAATTGATATGTAGCAGAACGGAAGATATGATTTCAAAAGCTAGAAACGTTTCGTAATAGGCAGCCTGCCATATTCCCATTGATGCAGGATCCTAAAGATTACCATAACGAATATAGGAAACATACAAATAAAGAAAACTATAGTATTTGCCAAGGTCACTCGCACGACTTGCATACTTTCTTTTCGGATGCTTTGATCAACGTTTGTCAAGCAAACTGATTTTGATCTTCTCGACATTTCCTCTTTTGTAAGTAGTGTTGTTGTTGGATACACACGTCCAGGGTTCATTCAAGGGTCTACCCGAAATGTTAGAATCACTACAACCGACGTGGTTGTTTATTAGAGCAGTTGATTAATGTCAATTGTACAACCATTTATAATTCTTATAACTATATGGCAATAGTCAAAAGTAGTTTGTAACATTTACATGAGATAACACAAAAATGAAATAGGAATGTAAAAAATAAAGCTGAGATGATGCCATATTACACTCACAATCAACATCCTGTGTGTAAGAATCTGTTGGTAGGTCTCGAGGTCAGATTGTGTAAATTGTAAATTTGTACCTTTAATGCATTTCAATACACGAGTTGCTCAGTATAGTACCTGATCAGAGAGATAAACTGAAACAAACGATTGGAGTAAATTATTTCGATAGTTAGCGGGTCAAGGAGTATGCTTTCAACCGCCAGTGAACGGCGGTTAAGTGTTATTAAATATTCAAGAGCAACATTTAAAGTCTGGACAATTTATCGCGTAGCCCGATAGGGGTGATACACGGACGCTTTAGCCCTCCTGACACAGTGAAATATATACTGTATGGCACGTCTCACGTTAAGGAGAGTTGGAGATCACAAGTATCTGGTGTTAAATTTATATAGTGGCTTTGATCGCTGATTTCTTCGTTAGCCGAGGTTGTTATGTAGGTTTTGAGTTTGAATCCGATCAAGAAACGACTGAATCTCACACTGAAAGATTGAATGACACATCTGCTTGGAGATATCTTTATCTAAGTAAGCTCTAATCAAAGTTTTTCCGCGTCATCTTCCAATGCTCTTTACAAGTCGAGGCAAGGGAAGTCATGTGGGATTAAGCTTTCGACGATTAGTCAAAAATATTTCCAAGTTCTTGACAAAAATTATGACAACTGTTTAAAATTTACATGTGTTCCGCCCATGGCAGTTCTAACTGCATATTTTCAAAAACGCACTGGATTAATTTGCCACAGTAATAGCCTTCGGTTTTCGCATTGAAAATAATTTGATATTAAACGTACGAAAATGTGGACAATTATTTAAAGCGTATATAAGTATTCAGTCCTTGATAGTTCTTAGAGCATATTTTCATTACCACACTGGATTAATTTGTCACAACAATGGGTGTTTCCGATACAGCATTGAAAATGTTGTAAATAAAACATAAGATCAAGATTAAACATACAAATATGAATTCAAAGCTCACTATAGCGTACAATTTACGTAGAGTGATTCTCGATGATTTCTCGATGTAAAAGTAATTGAAATGGATCACTCTGGCATTAGAGTCTGTCATTGGTTGAAGGAATTACGCTGAGACAAGATAGAAGCACAGATCCAGGACACAAAAGGTCTCAGGTTTAGAAAGCAAATCAAGTGTAACACTAGTTTTAAACTGCCGAGGGAAATAACACAAAACATACATAATCACATATGGTGGGGAAATTTAAAAATTGCGTAGAAGAGCATGGATATGAGGAACCATTTGCAAAAAGGTGTGGCAAGTTTGAACAGCAATATCGCGCTGTTTTCGAACTAACAAAATTATTCCTGGCACTTATCTCAATTTATCTGCAGAGTATATTATATATTATAAAGAAGTAATAACGATAATAATAAATATGATGTGGTAATTGCGTCTAATGTTTTCGATTCTGAATTTGTTTCTGCAGGCTTAGGGAAGGTCCAGGACCCATTGACTATTTTTTTACACAAGTGTTTTACCATTAACATCAAGCGAAGTACAGCTATCAGTTCGAAAACGTAATATTACACCTTATCTATTCTGAAAAATATCGAATCCTTCAATTTGGATCTACGATCCCGGGAAGGATAAAATTGAACCAATGAAGAAAAAACCTTTAATAGGACAAGACTATTGACCAGGATATCAAATATTGAGAGAGAGAGAGAGAGAGAGAGAGAGAGAGAGAGAGAGAGAGAGAGAGAGAGAGAGAGAGAGAGAGAGAGAGAGAGAGAGAGAGAGAGAGAGAGAGATCAGTTCAAAGTGTTGTTCCAAATCCTGTATTTTGAAACAATGAACTTTGTTTTAGAACGAAAATGCTCTTTTAAAGCTGTCACGGTACTGCCTGCTTACCATTTTGTATAACCACGGATTAATCGAAGAGTTCACCATACAGAACGAATCCGCTACGATTTCAATTACCCAAAATACCTTATCAAAGGCTATTTGCCATATTCCCCATTGATAAAGAATTCTACAAATCACACAAACAAAAGTAGGTAACATGCAAACGAAAAAAATAATTGCGTTCAACATTGTTACTCGCACAACTTGGATGCTTTCTTTTTGGATAGTCTGGTCAATTGTTGCCGGGCGAACCGACTTTGCTCGCCTCGACATTTCTCTCATGATCTTAGTATACATTATGGTCGTCACAACTAAAGCAAGTCCTAACGGAATGTCGAATAAGGCGTAGTTTAGAGTTTTTACGATTAATGTTTGTGTATCTTGAACGGAGCTGTCCATACAAAACACGATTGCGGGTGACGCAAAGCAAACGCTTACGATCCACGACACCAGGATAGATTTGATGCACCTGCTGATTGTATTGATGGCATGAGATTTCCATGGGTGGCATATCGCAAGGTAACGTTCAACACTGATGATAGTTATCATGATAGTTGATTCCTCTAAGCTTATTATGAGAGGTGTAAATGTAATAAAACATGTTAAGGTGGTGTCGACAGAGAAGCTTCTCTGGACACAAACCATAAAAATTAGTTGTGCACTGAGGTATAGGATATCGGCGATGCTAAGGTTTAATAGATAGTAGTTGGTGATCGTCCTCATTTCTGCGCGTCTCGCCATCACAAAGATGTAGCTCATATTACCAAATATGCCAATCACAGCCATTGTTACGGTTATGATGATGAACGCTCGATTATCCTGTGTTATTTTCTCTCTCTGTCCTCCTGAATAATAGCTGGCTGCGTAGTCATTGAAATGTGTGTTGTTTGACCAATTCATCGAGTGACTTGACATGATGTTAACGTCTTCTGTTTGGTGTGAATTTAACAAAGCGGTTATCTGTAAAGTATATTAAAATCATTGATGTCTGCTGAAGAAGCTCAAAAAATAGCTCCAAAATTGAAATTTAAGATGACAGCTTTTTTCAAAAATAAAAAAGATCTTTTACACGATTGCTTTATCGTCTGAATGGTTTAACTTTCTTTATGAAATTTATGTCGTATCATGCATCCGACGTTTTTTCCATATTTGAGAAGACAGTTTTTTGAATATCGAACATTGGAACCAGAACTGAAACGTTCGTTCTTGTTACATTTGCAGAATACTGATTCTGCAATCAACTATAGACTTACAAAGATGTAGAACAATGCTTATCTCGGAGTCGACCCTAATTCACAGCATGCATATTTTCCTAAACCGCATCGAAGATAAAATATAGATTAACGTGTTGCTGAAAGGTACCAGTCGTAAATTTATAGCGCAGTATTTTACATTACCTTGATAGCACTGTCCTACGACCTCATTGAAAAGTGAGCTCAATAAAAGCAAGTTTTCTATCAAATGCCTCTTACCATCTACATTTATATTTCAAAGTCAGTCGATTCGTGAGCATTGTAATCAAATCATTCCTTCAACTGGGGTTTCAAGACGTGTTTCGCACGGGCCCAAAGTGATTTATGTATGATTTGTACATAAATAATGTAGCATTGAAGGGATGTCTCATCAAACAGATATTGTCTCAATGAGCATATTCAAACTTTTGTAATGCGGGACGGGCCCTTATATTAAATAAAGATCTTGCCAATATAATTTGTTTGCCTTTTCTTAACACATCATCGGAGAACAACATATCTGCGAGTCTCTTATTGAGGCTTTGAAGTCATGATATGACATGAAATATCATACGATATCATATTCAATGCAAAACTATCAAATGAGCTTTTCCATTCAAAAAATGTTTATAGCAGCATCGTTTTTTTTAAGTACAGCCGTAGCTAAATGTACCTGTATACGCTCTAACCATATATTGTATATTGAACAGATTCTACGATCTCGTAATTTATCGTTGCAATTGACAATACTATGCACCGAAAGCATTATTGCTTTATTTAGTTTCAATATTGATTTCAGTGTATACTCTGTCAGTCAAAAGCGTCTTCATAATAAACCTTATTGCAAATCAGATATGTGTGAATGAATACATCAATATGAACACAGTATGCCGGGGCTAGCTGTATGAACTCGTGAAAATCTTTCGAGGGACTTAAATTTAAAACAAATACTAAATACGATGTTTTACTTAAATCAAAAAATTGCCGCAGAATAAATTCTTAATTTGGATAACCGTTTGCACTTTTCACAAAATTATGAAATCAGTCACTTATCGACTGAAATTCGCAAGTTTGAGATAAGTGCAATGTAACCCCTTTGATAAGTAATGTTGTTGTTTGATATACACATGTCCAGAGTGCATCCTGGAACCTACCCGAAATGTTAGAATAACCACAACCGACTTGATATTTTTTTTGATCAGTTGATTTATGTCAACTGTACAAGCATGCATTATTCTAGTACTGCAATAGTCAAATTTAGTTTGCAACACTGACCTGAGCTAACACTTATAATGAATTAGGCATGCAAAAAGTAAAGCTGAGATGACGCCAAATTACACTCACAATCAACATCCTGTGTATTAAGAATCTGCTGGTAAGTCTCGAGGTCCGAGGCTGTTAATTGTAAATTTGTACCTTTAATACATTTCAATACACGAGTTGCCCAGAATAGTACTCTACTGATCAGAAAGTTAAGCAAGAACGAATGATATTTATGGCTCATGATTATTGTAAATGGAGTTACACCCGTGGCCTCTTTGGTGTTGACCAAGGCTACTTGATACAGACAGAAATTCTGCTTGTACAAAGGCAAAACTTGCTCTGTCTGGGTTGTAGATGAGAGTTTACAATTGGCACCCTGTGTTCAAGATTGAGATACAATGTAACATTACCATGCACTGGTCCATGTACAAGTCTTGTTTATTTCAATTTCCCCAGACAAATTGTCTACATGGGACATACAATTTTACTTGATGCAGTGAGCTCATAAAAAGTGTATGGCCTCAATAAACTAATTATCGAGTAGAGACTTTCATGGATGGAAGTGTTACCTTGTCTCTCAATTTTTAACACGGGTTGCCAGGGGTGCCAATCGTTAGCGCTCATTAACAACCCTTGGCAGGGTCTGTTTGTCTTTATAGAAGGAGAATTTCTGTCTGTATCAAGCAGCCTTGATCAACACTAAAGTGGCCACGGCTGTAATTATTTCAATAGGTAGCAGGTCAAGCAGTATGCTTTCAACCGCCCTTGAAGGGATTTTATGTGTTATCGAACATGCAAGTGCAAAATTTAAGGGCCGGACAATTTATCGCGCAAACCGATAGGGGTGATTGACGGATGCTTTAGCCTCCTGACACAGTAAAGATATACTTGACAGGTCTCACGTTCAGCAAAACTTCGATATGTATTATATGTATTTGAGCTTAAATTTATCGAGTGGTTTTGATTGCTGATTTCTTCGCTAGCTGAGTTTGTTATGTAGGTTATGAGTTCGAATCCGATCAAGGAACGATTTAACAAAATAAATTTTGAAAATTGTTTAAAATTTACAAAGTGTTCCGCCCTTGCTTGTTCTTACTGCATATTTTCATAAACGCACTAGATAAGTTGCCACAGCAATAGCCTTTAGTTACAGCATTGAAAATAATGTAAAGTAAAATAAAAGGTTCAGATTTAACATACATACATACATGAATTCAATATCACATTAAACTGGTGCAATAATCATTTTCATTCAAGGTAATACATTACCAGGTCCATGGGACATTTGAGATTTACAAATGTAAGTAGGACCATCCTGAACCACTGATAGTTAGTGGTGGTACCAGGTGTCCGGAATGGGTAAGCGTACCCTGCTAGCATGCTACACCCGTCAGGAGTGGTCCCAAAATTGTCTAAATATTGTATGAAGTGATACAGTATATGAATCACTGTTATAAGTCAAAGCCGGGAATGCTGTCGCTGATCATTTGAGTGACCGAGGTGTCATATTTGGCCACAATGTCATCCTATCGACAGTAGAACTTTTTGAAAGTCCTCACGAGTCTTTTGGATATATATCCCTGTCTCACTAGTTTTGATACTAATAAGCCGTGTCTCATTTGAAAATCCGCGTAGGAATCACAAGCCCTACAATATCTGAGAAGTTGAGACACATACACACCATAAGCAGGTGCAGATGGAATATTACTTGATAAGTGGGGATAATTTATGATTTCAAAATAAAAATAATCCCTTTTGTCATACAGCTTAGCATGTAGGCCATTAGTACCCACTTGCAGGAACAGATCAAGATATGAAGCTTAATTCCTACCCTCAGTTGTTTCTTTGATTTCCAATTCATCAGGGTCTATATGATCTAAGTAATTTGATATGTCTGGATTGTTGAGACTAATCAGATCATCAATATATCTGTGCGTGTTGTTAAAACGCCTTGCAAGTTTTTTAGACCCTGCTTTCTAGAGAAAACTCTGCTTCATATGAATAAAGAAATAAGTCAGCAAGAAGTGGTGCACAATTTGTACCCATTGGTTTGCCGATAGATTGTTGAAAGGTCATACCACCAAACTTAACAAATATGTTGTCGATTAAGAAATAAGGCATGTTAATAATTTTGTCATCATCAAAGCTCACGATATCTCACAATTTACGTAAAATGCATCTCGATAATTTCTCGATGTAAAAGTAATTGAAATAGGTCACTCTGGCATTACAGTCTGTTATTTGTTGAAGGTTTTATATGGGAAGTACGCTGAGAAAGGACGAAAGCACAGGCCCGGGATGCAAAGGGTCTCAGCTTTAGAAAGCAAATCAAGTGTAACTTAGTTTTAAACTACAAGGTAAGAGCACCGTGGTACAGTGAAGAACTCATATAATCGAGAAAGAAATTGCGACGGCTAGAGATGAAGTGGCGTAATTCACAGCTAGAGATTGATCGGCAGATTTTCATCCAAGAGCGATCTACGTATACCCGACTTTGTGATCAGATCAAGTCTCGTTACCACCGATCGCGAATACAAGAAGCGAACAGTAAGAAACTCTGTACTATCATTGCTGAACTATCAATTGTGAAATCGCGTTCTTTCAATTCCGAACCGGATAACATCAGTAAGGATGATCTGCCATCGAAATTTCTTGAATATTTCGAATCGAAGATATCAAAGCTCCGGAACGGGCTGTCTGCGCAAATTGACCAGTGTGATCATACCAGACTACCATTCCACATACTAATTAAATTCACTCCTGTTACAGTCGACAACGTCAAGGGCCTCATCAAGAATGCTCCATCAAAGTCGTGCGATCTCGATTAGTCCGTGGGCTGGAGGGGCCCACCGTGCACCCCCACATCCCTACTATATGGGTATTTTTTGTTCTTTAGGACCTGCTGAACAAGAAAAAAGATGTTAACATTGGATATTTTGGGATGCACTACCTATCTGGGCTGGTTTTTGATTTGCATGTACCGCAAAAAATGGCGAAAAATGGGTAGGGGTAAGGGGTACTATATCCTCCCCTACATTAAGTAAACTAGCATGAAATAGCACAAACCATACATTTTTGGAAAGCTCAGATTCTGCTCTTTATGAGAAATACCAATTTTAGCAAAATTAATTTGTGTACATAGAATAGGACGACTTTAAAATGATTTTTTTGACAATTTTGAAATTGTTTACCCAAAATACCATGTAACAATTGTGATTTACTTTTTATTAAGCAAAATTTTGACAGCTTTTTGTGTTTGAATTATTTATTCCAACATATCAAACAAGAAAAACAGTGTTAACATTAGATATTTAACTATAGACTACTTCTCTGGAGTCAATTTTGAATTGCGTGTATCTGTATGGGGTGTGCAAAAGCTAGGGGTAGGGGTACAACATTCTTTCCTTGATGAAGTAAACTGGCTTGAAATACCATATACCTTATAGTTTTAGAAAGCTGAGATACTGGTCTTTCTGAAATGCATAAAGTTTTAGTAAAAAAATATGACGTCATAGAATTGGATAACTTTAAATCGATTTTTTCTGGCAATTCAGTATTTTTAACCGGAAGAAAATACGATTACTATTGTTTCCTCCTTATGAAGCAAATCAAACAGATTTATGGATGTTCTTTACTAATTGCAACGTGCTGAAGAAGAAAATAAATGTCAAAATTGGGTATTTACCATGCATTATTGTCTCTAGTCACTAAAATAGCAAATTTTGCTACACTGGTATATCGTGAATGGGCATTTTATTGTTATGCAATGAACTAATGCACGGCCTTAAAAAGAAGACTTTAAAACGTGCACACATAGTCGTATTGCAATTTTCTCCAACAAGTAAATAGATTATTGATGACTGTCTATTTTATTATTTAATTTTTAAATATTTTTCGATAAAATAATTTTGATAAGGCGTATTTGGAAAATTGTCTATGCCTCCTTGTCTTACTTATACAGCAAGCATTACTAACAATCTATTAGGCCGAGGCTAGAGGGGGCGTCTACATGCACCTTCGCCCCCCCCATCCCACAGGATAACAAACTTGTAATTTTCGGAAGCCTTGGGATCCCTAGAATAAGAAATGGGATTTTAACAGACAAAATATAGGGACTCAATAGCTGTTATGGTCATGTTTTGAAGGGTACCACAAAATCACGATTTTGTGACCCACATGGATTTTTGTCAAACCTGTCTCCTTGTACGTGATCTGCTGAGCTTACTGTTTAATATGACCTAGGTTATGGGGTATCATTAGAAAGGTGATTTATTTTTCTTGAAAGTGGTATATAGCAATATGCAATATCTTCTATAGTTTTCACGAAATAGGGCCTTAATTTACCCCATACCCGAAGTTTTATGTCACAAAATACTGTCAAAACTAATCTAAATTCCACCAATTTTTACCTATAAATAATACAAAAGGCAATACTGTGTATTACCTTTGTGTTATTTGCTACAAGTATATGTTAGAAACTTGTAATAAACTTTGTCAGAAAAAATATTGGGATCCTGTAGCTGTAACAGTCATTTTTTGTAGGGTACCGAAAAATCACAGTATTACTGAATCTCATTCGTTTTTTAGCGACGAAGTTACGTAACTGAGGAAGCTTATAGAGTTGGGAGAGGCGAAATTGACGTCATTTCCGTCAACAACTTCGTAAAACTATTTTGTCACACCACGTGATCAGTGTTATTTAACGACTGTAGCATACCTCCATGGCATACCATTCACGTTGCACACTCACTATCAGCGAAAATACCAGATCGTGTTGAATTGAATAATTGAACTTAGAGCGTACGTGTGAGTGTATTGGCTTACATGAAAATGCGATAGACAATGATGCATTTACGTTAGAACGTCCATGCTCGAACATATTGTTTTTGTTCTGTCAGTGTAAATTACGAAATTGATGGATGTTGACGGACATCATGCGTGCGTTTGGTCCTGACATGCATGTCGTTTCGATCTCCTTTTTACTGTGCAGGGGAGAAAGAATTACGTTCCTCATGGGTTTCAAATATGTAAAAAAAAACGAAGTTTTGAGTGGATTTACGATTTCGTTTGTAAAATTACGAGCGAAAATTTCAGCTTCCCGTTTCATCGGCGCAACCTTGCAAGAAACCTCAGTGTCCTACTACCTCCATGATCACATGTTGTACCACACGAACATAAAAGGCGCGTGGAAATTTGCGTAGTGTTTTTTCTCATTTAATTTGGCAAATTATCAACAAAAACCTCAATAATTCAAGGTAACCCTTTCTTCTCAATCGCTTCCTGGAGTTTCAAAGTCATACCAACGAAAATGAGTGAAAAATGTCGATGCAACAATCGTGCATCGACGAGAGTAATATGCGCAAGCTTAAAGAGACTGAGAGGATTCATAGAAAAGTAGCCCATGATTCGAGCCTGGTTTTCCAGTTTTTCGTTTTGAATTTTGGCCAAATAGTCGCTTTTTAGCGGGTTTTGAAATTTTTAAAGCATCTAAAAATATTAAAATGACTTTTCATTAACAAACGAAATAAAAAAGTAAGAAATTCAATTATTTATCTACAAAATAAAAAATATTTTGGCAGGCTGAATCATATAGCTAAAAAGTGAACAATCAATGTTTTGGACGAGTACATACGTGTGAGTGATTTTTCGCGGGGATTCCCCGACCGTTCATTGCTGTGGCGCTCGAATACGCAGTCAGTTTCCGTGAAACGGGATGAAATTTTCTTTCAGACGAGGCGTTTCAAGTTACTCTTGAGAAAAGTTACTTATTTATCAGTTGTTGTTTTACTGTTTCATGACACATGTTTCTGATTCAATCACTTGTTGACCTGAAAAACAACGATATTTAGTACTCTTTTTCAACAGACTTTTAGTAAGTAGCCGCGGTACAGCGCTGCTGTCAAATTTTGACACTCAAAATACTATCGTTTTCAAAGTACTTGAGTGAACTTTGTAAATGAACATTCTGAACCATCGTGTAATCTATGCTTGGAATTTTGTTGCTTTTGAGGTTTATTCGTGGTTTTTTGTTTCTTTTCATCATCAAACATTGACAAGTAAGCTTGTTAAACTAGCCTTAAAGAATTATGTGTTACTTTCTGGTTTTGTAACATGTAAAGAAATAAATAAGTTGATTTCTTTTAATCCTTTCCACTTATTGGTATTTTTTCCTGGTTTAAAGTTACTAATATCCTTAACCTTTAGTCTCTACAATCTTAGAAAAAATGAAACGATTGATTTAATAAAAGAAACTTATTGTGACACAGTTCAGTCATTTTCATAACTCTGGTTCGAAATTCAGTGTGCTCTACTCACATCTTGGCAGTGCTGAACTCTTCTATCATAGTATCTGCAATTGAAGAATTACTTCACGTAGAATAATTTGTAAATGTAAATCAGTGCTGTTTCCGACGTATTAGAACTTATTTTGTAATTACTACATGGCAGAACAATGTCTTCTTCATTTACATAGAAGAAGAACAGTTTATTTCGCTAAAATGTGGTGAAATATGGCGAAAAAAGTCCCGCGTGTCAATAGCCAATTTTTGTCTATTGACAGGCGCCTGTCAATAGCCGGATTCTGTCTATTGACAGGCGCCTGTCAATAGACACTCCGTTATTTTTAATTGTCAGGGTGTTGCCGAATCTTGTGTTTATATAAGTATGTCCGGTTCTGAGATGAGCTATATTGGCATACAAAAGGAATTTGTTGATAACTGACAATTTAATTAATACAGTCAATTTTGAAATTTACTCAAAACTTTTGAGACTGAATTTGAAATTTTACTAAGAATTTTCGGTAGCTAGAGGGGAAACAGACATACCAGTGTGATGGGCGGACCTGAAAGTCCATGGGAATCAAGCAGGTTGTTCTTACATGAACATTGCTGTTTGGTGTGTTGTTTTGTAACACACTATGCTAACATGTTTCAACACCCAAGGAAACATTTGTAACTTTATAGTAAATGCCTATTAATAAAATTATTTTAATTTTGTATCGGAATATCACAAAACAATGTTGTGATCATCGCAGTCCAGCTAGCTGTTATGAGTAAGCATGTGTACTTGGCTGGACCGATCAAAATTCTGCAAAAAATCATTTCACCATCAATGGAAAGCTAAAGTGACGTCTTTAATAAATGTGTCCATCCAATATCCAAAGAAAATCAAGGCTATCAACGACACGAACAAAGTTTGTTTAGAATTATATTTTCGTTTTAAACTACAGTTCTTTGATGCATTGTGGTCGTCTGGCAATCCACCATCACGGCAGATGTAGTGCATGCAATACACAGTCCACACTGTCCAATCATGCGTGCTTATTTTTTCTGTTGTAATTCAATTGGGTCAGAATTTTGTAGCAAGGAACATACAAAATCTTGCAGATAAATCAATTTGGATGATCTATGTTGATCTATGCAAATTACAAGTTTGTTGGACATGTGAAAATTATGTTTTTTGCCTTCATGTACAAGATGGCATGTGTACCAAGCTGGATGCTCACTGCTAAAAAAACAATAGGTTTTATTACATTTCACATTTCAACCCTTTCTTTGCATCTTTCTCAGCAACATTCCCCAAACCCCTCTCCTTGCATCCCTACCGTTAAATGCACTGAGGAGCACAGTGTCATATCATTGACGCTATTTTGTTAAACCTGTCTTCTTGTAAGTCTTCTGCTGAGCTTATTTTGAACATAACGAGGCAAATGGGGTACCATTAGAAAGTTAATTTACTCTTCTTTAAAATGATATGTTGCAATATGCAATATCTTCTATAGTTTTTATGAAATAAGATCAAAACTTACCTCATACCCCAACGTTTTATGTCGCAAATTAGCATCAAAACTAATCTCAAATTCTACCAATTATTGCCCTAGACACATTACAAAAGGCAATTCTTTGTATAAAATATATTTTACCTGGTACAGGGACATGTCAAAAGTATGAGTTAGACTTTTAACTGACAAAATATTGGTATTGAATGACTGTTACTTGCATGTTTTGAAGGGTACCGTGAAGTCAGAGTATTACCGACTCGCATATGTTTTTGTTAAATATGTCGTCTTGTTAGTTTTCTGCTGAGCTTACTTTTTACCATAGGCTAGCTTATGGGCTGCCATTAGAAAGAATTTATTGGCTTAAAATGACATATTGTAATATGCGAGTCGGCAATACTCTGACTTAACGGTACCCTTCAAAACATGCAAGTAACAGTCATTCAATACCAATATTTTGTCTGAAATAAGTCTAACTCATACTTTTGACATGTCCTTGTACCAGGTAAAATCTATTTTATACAAAGAATTACCTTTTGTAATGTGTCTAGGACAATAATTGGTAGAATTTGAGATTAGTTTTGATGGTAATTTGCGACATAAAACGTTGGGGTATGAGGTAGGTTTTGATCTTATTTCATAAAAACTATAGAAGATATTGCATATTGCAACATATCATTTTATACTAATGGTACCCCATTTGCCTCGTTATGTTCAAAATAAGCTCAGCAGAAGACTTACAAGAAGACAGGTTAAACAAAAACGAATGAGAGTCAGTAATACTGTGATTTTTCGGTACCCTTCAAAAAATGACTGTTACAGCTACAGGATCCCAATATCTTTTCTTTTAACAGTTTATTACAAGTTTCTAACATGTACTTGTAGCAAATAACACAAAGGTAATACACAGTATATCCTTTTGTTTTATGTATAGGTAAAAATTGGTGGAATTTAGATTAGTTTTGACAGTAATTTGTGACATAAAACTTCGGGTATGGGGTAAATTATGGCCCTATTTCATGAAAACTATAGAAGATATTGCATATTGCTATATACCACTTTCAAGAAAAATAAATCACCTTTCTAATGATACCCCATAACCTAGGTCATGTTAAACAGTAAGCTCAGCAGATCACGTACAATAAGACAGGTTTGACAAAAATCCATGTGGGTCACAAAATCGTGATTTTGTGGTACCCTTCAAAACATGACCATAACAGCTATTGAGTCCCTATATTTTGTCTGTTAAAATCCCATTTCTTATTCTAGGGATCCCAAGGCTTCTGAAAATTACAAGTTTGTTATCCTGTGGGGGTGGGGGAGGTGCATGTAGACGCCCCCTCTAGCCTCGGCCTAATAGATTGTTAGTAATGCTTGCTGTATAAGTAAGACAAGGAGGCATAGACAATTTTCCAAATACGCCTTTTCAAAATTATTTTATCGAAAAATATTTAAAAATTAAATTATAAAAATAGACAGTCATCAATAATCTATTTACTTGTTGGAGAAAATTGCAATACGACTATGTGTGCACGTTTTAAAGTCTTCTTTTTAAGGCTGTGCATTAGTTCATTGCATAACAATAAAATGCCCATTCACGATATACCAGTGTAGCAAAATTTGCTATTTTAGTGACTAGAGACAATAATGCATGGTAAATACCCAATTTTGACATTTATTTTCTTCTTCAGCACGTTGCAATTAGTAAAGAACATCCATAAATCTGTTTGATTTGCTTCATAAGGAGGAAACAATAGTTATCGTATTTTCTTCCGGTTAAAAATACTGAATTGCCAGAAAAAATCGATTTAAAGTTATCCAATTCTATGACGTCATATTTTTTTACTAAAACTTTATGCATTTCAGAAAGACCAGTATCTCAGCTTTCTAAAACTATAAGGTATATGGTATTTCAAGCCAGTTTACTTCATCAAGGAAAGAATGTTGTACCCCTACCCCTAGCTTTTGCACACCCCATACAGATAAACGCAATTCAAAATTGACTCCAGAGAAGTAGTCTAATGTTAACACTGTTTTTCTTGTTTAATATATTGGAATAAATAATTCAAACACAAAAAGCTGTCAAAATTTTGCTTAATAAAAAGTAAATCACAAATGTTACATGGTATTTTGGGTAAACAATTTCAAAATTGTCAAAAAATTCATTTTAAAGTCGTCCTATTCTATGTACACAAATTAATTTTGCTAAAATTGGTATTTCTCATAAAGAGCAGAATCTGAGCTTTCCATAAATGTATGGTTTGTGCTATTTCATGCTAGTTTACTTAATGTAGGGGATTATATAGTACCCCTTACCCCTACCCATTTTTCGCCATTTTTTGCGGTACATGCAAATCAAAAACCAGCCCAGATAGGTAGTGCATCCCAAAATATCCAATGTTAACATCTTTTTTCTTGTTCAGCAGGTCCTAAAGAACAAAAAAATACCCATGTAGTAGGGATATGGGGGTGGTGCACGGTGGGCCCCTCCAGCCCGTGGACGAGATGTATTGCCGTCAAAGTTACTAAAGAACTGTATTGACGATGTAGCACCTGTCCGTAAACATCTTTACAACAGCTCCTTATCGTCACGTAGAGTTCCTAGCCATTTTAACCTACCAAACATTTGTTTCAAAACTACAAGACATATATGGATTAGATGCTCCTCAAAATTTACAATACAGGAAGATTAAAATGTTCCATCAAGTAAATGTTTTAATCTCTGAAATTTTGGGTGTAATAATTGCAAATTTGGTTAAAAAAAATAGTCCCCCTACAGGTAGACCAAATTTTCAAGTTCCTCACTACTACCCCGAAAATTTTCGAATCCCCCCTGAATTCCTCCAGCTCTTCCTTACCGTTGTTTGTGAACGCAGCCTTAGAGGACATCATCGCGGAACACGGCCTTGAATGCATGATGTACGCTGATGACAGACAAGTTTATGTCATTTGCAACACACCGGCTGATGTGCGCTCTTTTCTCGAACACTGCATTAGCAACATTCGGATCTGGATGAGGTCAAACATGCTGATATTAAATGACGACAAGACAGAGGTTATCCATTTCTCATCAAGACTCAAGTCGGACTGGCGACTTTGTCATCACACCCTCCACCTCTGTGCGGAATCTAGGTGTTAGGCTTAACAGTGACGGCTTCATGTCGGACCAAATCAACTAAATATACAGGAACGGATATTATTCTTTATGTCGTATCAGCAAGATCCGCAAATTACTTGACAGAAGTACCACCGAGACACTGATCCATGCCTTCGTCACATCCAAATTGGACTACTGCAATAGTCTCTTGTACGGAGTATCAAAAGAACAGCTTTCTCGATTGCCGTCAGTTCAAAATGCTGCTGCACGTCTCGTCACTCAATCACGCACATGTGACCATATTACACCCGTGTTGATCGAACATTGCATTGGCTTCCGATCGAAGCTCGAATAAGATTCAAGGTTCTGCTAATTACTTATAAAATTATTAATGGTATTGCACCCATGTACTTGAGCGACTTAATTGAGTTGTATGTTCCGGCAAGAAATCTCCGGTCCATGGAATAGCTACGTTTAGTCCCGCCAAAAGGGAAGTATAATAAGTCCTATGGCTATAGGGCCTTTTCTGTTAATGCTCCTAACTCTTTTGGGTTGGAAGCAGTGGCCGACTGGTTTTGTGTGAGGCCTAGCAGCTAGGCGATGTTACCGTGAGTGTGCGTGTGGTGATTCGAATCCCGTTTGGGGTTATAGTAAAAATTTATATTTCCTTCGGAATTTATTGCCATCAGAGATTCGCTCTGCACAAAATTTTGAATTTTTAACGTGCTATGAAGAGTTACCTTTTTACTTAGTTTTATCTATTGTGATTTTTAGCCATTTTGCTCATTTTACGCTGTTTTTACTTGCTTTCCAAATTTCTTTGTGATATTTGTGACTTTTTATTTTAAAAACAGTCTTTGCTCTCATTTTAGCCATGTATTTTTTTTTTCAGTCATGTAAAGCGCGCTGAGACGTATGTATTGTGCGCTTTAAAGAAGTTTTAATAATAATAATTATAATAACAAGGCAGTATTGCTGAAGGCAATGAGTACTTGGGTCGAGATAGAGTAATTTTGAGGACAATATATACTACTATTCAAATATGGTCTTGAATTTCCTCCTGTCAATTAGGCATTTGATTAACTGTTATTAAACGAAGCAATGGCATGACAACAGCAAAATATGTCTAGCAACTTTTGTGGAGTTTGAGGCAGGGGTTCTTTATTTATAGTGAAATTGCTTAAACTCCTTAAATATTCAAATTACAGCAAATTTCTTTTGTTCTCGATGGTAGATGTCTAATATTTAGATGGCATATTTAGATTTCTACCCTATAGTTATCCCTATATACCAAAAATCGGACATCCAGCTCTATTGGCTTGCTCAGAATTAGATATGCGAATAATTAATGAGGTACAATATGTGGTGTCATAAGGTGTCCCATCATACCAAATATGAAGGGTGTAGCACTTGTGGTTACTGAGTTGTGGACAAATATATATATTTGAGGTCAAAGGTCATTGAGGTCACGTGACATTTTGTCAAAATAATTGTATTGCTAAGTTATTCCTATATACCAAAAATCAGACCTCTAGCTCTATTGGCTCGCTCAAAATTAGATATGCGCATAATTAATAAGGTACAATATGTGGTGTCGTTAGGTGTCTTATCATACCAAATATGAAGGATGTAGCACTTGTGGTTACTGAGTTGTGGACAAATATATATATTTGAGGTCAAAGGTCATTGAGGTCACGTCACATTTTGTCATAATAATTGTATTGCTAAGTTATTCCTATATACCAAAAATCAGACCTCTAGCTCTATTGGCTCGCTCAAAATTAGATATGCGCATAATTAATGAGGTACAATATGTGGCGTCATAAGGTGTCCCATCATACCAAATATGAAAGGTTTAGCACTTGTGGTTACTGAGTTATGGACAATAATGTATATTTGAGGTCAAAGGTCACCAAGGTCACATGATATTTTGTCAAAATGTCTGAGATATCTGCGTGAACGGATGGACTCATTGATGGACTCACGGACGGATATGACCCAATCTATAAGCCCCCTGGACTTTATCCGTGGGGACAAAAACTGTGTCACTGCATCCTTTAGGCAATATGAATACGATGAGAAACTAAATTTTTATTTTCTTGGCCTTATACATGAAAGTCTATGGAGAACTGCCTTATACATGGGAGTCTATGGAGGTGTAAACTAAAAAGTCCTCTAACACGGCCAAATTCGATCGCATTGTGAAACAAATCGACGTGCATCTGTATGGGGTTGGGTACTATTCTTGTGCAAAGTTTGAAAGAAATTGACCAGGGCATGTCTGAGATATCTGCGTGAACGGACGGACGGACGGACTGACATGACCAAACCTATAACTCCCCCAGGACTTTGTCCGTGGGCACTAAAAACAACGCAACAGTTATTACAGCTACACCGGCGGTAGGTTCATATCCAGAGCCCCGTACGGTCTGCCGCCGTCGCTTGAAAACAATCTCATAAACCTGGCCATATGGGCAACTGTGTATGAGCAGCTGGGTACTTGACTTCCCGGAGAAGGCGAGCTGTCACGTTCAAGCTCAGGATTATTTGTCGATCAAATTTCAGTAAATTTACCTTACCTAGATGAAATTTTGTCTATATGCTGAAATTTCACCGAAGTTTGACAAAATTGCATCGATTTTTCAGGTTCATATCCGACATTTTTGAGTTTTGAGTGCAGACAGAAATAAGTTTTGAGGCAACATGGCTGCGACTCCATGTTGACCCCTAGCCCTGCGTACGATGCTATGTGCTACAGCTAACACACAGCATCGTACGCAGGGCTAGCGAGAGAGTTGCCGACATCGACGGTTATTTACGAGAAGTGAATAAAAGACTGTCATTTTTGGAAGCGATCGAGTAGCTGAGGTAGGCTGGGATACGACTTGGGCCTAAGAACGCTGAATTTCGGCAGTAATTTGGCTTTTTACGTCAAGTCCCAAAATGGATTTGAAGTCACCGACCCTACATACTCGTACGGCTCTTTGCAGGGCTGTGGTGAGCGGGGCGATCAGCTGTAGCGGAACACACAGCATCGTACGCAGAGCTAGTTGACCCCAAGTGAAAATGTGTTCGCGATCAAATCTTCCTATATTTTTTTCAGAATTTTCGACAAAATCATTGCTTCTTACATCTTTTGTAAAATATAAAATATTAAAATAAAAATGCGATGTGCCATGTCTCCAGATTTCTAAAATATCGTTCGTTGACCGTTCGATGGAATACTCATTTCGCAAACTTGTGACGCAGTTGAAATTCAATACTGACCGCCAAATAATCTTAATGAGACGAGATCATTCTAGACATCCTCCAAATTATCCAACCATTCGCGTTAGAGTTCAGCTCGCTTAGAGGATCATAACATTCTTCGGCCTTCGTTTAGATCGACCCTAATCTCTCCCATTTAGGAAAGAAATACACAAGCTACCTTGACAAAACTTCGTGCACCATCCAGGACCAAACACACTACAAATATGTTTTGACGTCATCATCTCCTTACATGGTAATCGGCTTACCGTATTTTTTAGCAAAGGAGACACAGAATACGTCGGAGTATTCAGTTTCAAAACGTATTACATTGTGTGATGTTGTCAAAAAAAGGTAATGTTACTGCAGTGGTATAAATTACAAAACACAAAAGTTCAAATCAGTTTATTTTGGACTGGCTTTACCCAACATTTCATATTGTTTCTTATGCCAGATTTGACCACGTGCTTACTGGCGACCCTTTAAATGCAAATTTTGTGTCAAATGGTGTGTTCTCCTGGAAAAACAAACGTACGATTTCTATATGAAGGAGGCGAAATTTGCCCTCAAAACTCGAAAGCACCCCTTTATGGGGTGTACCTAGCTATTTTGAACGAGCTTCTCGAATCTGCAGCTCTATTTCGAAATGATGGTCTGGTTTTCTCAGCTCAAGGATAAGTGTTCTCCATCGCTGTGGGCATTACTATTCTCAACTGGGAGTACAGTTTCCAGTCGTAATGTTTTTCATTGTGTCCGGGATATAAAACCTTTCCTTTTCACAATTTTACTTCGATTAACACTAGTCCACATCTTGTCAGCGATTAAACATGTTTCAAGTTTAAATGTTAAATTCTGGTCTCGAGCCCTCTTGTTCGACCAAACTGAAATTACCCCTCCCACTTTGGCTCGTCCAGTGGGTGTAGCAAGGGTCGTGCCATCGCCTAGGAAACGGAGGGTGCATTAATTGTTGCATTTCGATGCACATTTTGATTATATTCAGAAGATTTTGTGGCAAAAACTCAGATAGAGAAGCATTAATATTCACATCTCACTTATTCAAGACTGGCTGAGAGCAGCACTTCCATTCAGTTAACATCATTACGCCATTTATTATGCCAAGAAAGATGAAGCCAAGATATTTTGCCCTCCCTGGTCTCAGCCAGGAATGGTTATACCTTACAGAGTTTTTTCCCACGGAATGAAAACAAATGTACTTGGGCTGAGGCCCAAGTACAATAATAGTAATAATAATAATAATAATAATATTTAGAAGTAAACACAGTTACCTCTTTAAAACTTTACAATTCATTTTATTTATGTTTCGAAATAAAGACATGCTAAGCAGAACAATCCGTTTCAGAAAAAATAGGAAATACACAGCTAGATATGAATATTCTAAATGGCATACACGAAGGGTATCCATAAGATACGACATAAGACATCTTAATGCTTACTGAAGCCATAGTAATAAACGATGGTTTTCCGCAATATGAGTCTGTTTTGTTTTCGAAGTACAGTCTCTATCATAGTAGAACAACGCGAAATATAATTTTTGCAAGAAAATATACCACAACACTTGGCTACTTGCTGAATTTTAGAAGTTTGTGTAATTGTAATGATATCTGATATTTTATTGAACATATCAATATAGAAAAAATCTATAGTAGGACAAGTTTTACGACTATTGACAAGCATATCAAATATTGAGAGAGAGAGGGAGAGAGAGAGAGCAACGTTTCGCTAAAACAATGTACGATATTGTTTCATTTCATAAAAAGCAAAACCAATATCTACTATCATCATACCAATATTTCATTTCTGATACGATTTAAATTAAGGTACATTAAAGGTATACAGTCACCTGTAATCTAAATATGCCCATATATGGTCAAAGGGGCGTTCCTTGGTATTCGAAATGCCCATTTGGGGCGCTGTTTTTAAAAAGCGGCCACCCGCTTAAAATCTGTGATTGGTTGGATTTTCTCTTTCCATGGTAACTGTGGCAAAATTGGAAATGGTGACAGTATATATTTAAGCTTGCAAGAAAGTGATTGACATAATGGTACGGTAACCTTTAGCAGTTACGAAATGGATAGTCGATTGAAAATAAATAGATCAACAATGTCGCTGTGAACACAGCTGTATGATTTGTTGGTTCCTTTACTATGTTAATCTAATTTGTACCTTTGTGCTTTGTTTAACATGTAAATGACCGCTTAAAGCTTTTACGGTATTTCTCGCTCACCATTTTGTACAACCAAGGATTTACAGCAGAATTGGCAACTATTAGAATGCTTGATATGCTGTCAAATACCAGTAACGCTTCAGAGTAAGACTGTGATATTCCCCAACTATAGAAAATCTTACAAGCGATGACAAAACAGATCGGTAACACGCAAATGAAGAAAACTACTGCATTTGCCAAGGTAACTCTCACAACCTGCATGCTCTCTTTTCGGATGCTTTGGTTAATTGTTCCTAGGCAAACCGACTTCGCTCTTCTTGCCATTTCCCTCACGATTTTCACATACATAATGGTCGTTACAACTAAACCAATGCCTAATAGGACACTAAATAAAGCGAACCATATCGTTTGAGTGATCAACCTTCCAGTGTCATTAGGGAAGGTGTCCATACAATATGCAATGACAGGTGTTGCGCCGAAGCACACACTTACAATCCATGACACCAATATAAATTTGATGCATCTGCTGGTGGTGGAGACAGCATGGGATTTTAAAGGCTGACATATAGCAAGGTAGCGTTCGATGCTGATTATGGTTACCATGATGCCCGATTCCTCCGTGCCGACGTAAATAGGTGTAAAGGTAAGAAAACACGTCATTGTGTCGTTGACAGGAACGCTTGCAGAGAAAACAACTACCCACAGTAGTTGTGTACCCAGGAAGAGAGAATCGGCGATGCTAAGATTTAGTAAATAATAGTTGGTTATCGTTCTCATTTCTGCTTGCCGTGCCAACACAAACATGAAGCTTGCATTGCCAATTATACCTATCACATCTATTATGATGATGACAGCAAGGTACATCGTAGTACCTAGCGACGACGATACAGTCATTTCACGGGAGTAATCGTCAGTTGAGTTGCCAAGCAGGTTTGTGCCGTTTGAAACATTCCTTGTTTGGTGTGATATAGCGCTGATGTTTTCCATTCTTAGTTTTCGTTTAAATTATGACGCTGCTTATATCTGTAAAATAGAAGTACTGTGATCACAATTGTTGCTTGAGAAAGAAGAGAGAGATTTTAATTTGGGAGCTGGAAAAGTATTAAAAGTATGTAGGCTGTGATTTTCATGACAAGGCACTTGGCGTAAAGTAAAGTAAAGAAAAGGTTGTAATGTATATAACAATACTTGTACTTCCCGCCCTCTAATGTTCTGTTTTGCAAGAAAGCTTATAGTATAAAAATAAAAAAATACATATTTCAAGTTGTTGTATCACTGATAACTAGTTAATCTTGCACTTAAAATGTCACAAAATGTTTCATAAAGTTAAAATATACTTATAAGCGAAAACGCCGTACATTACCTTGTCAGTACTTTTTGAAGACGCCGGTGAAAAGTGAGTGCGACACACACTGTCACCTATTTCAAAGATACCCTATCATCTGCATTTCGAAATCTTTCTATATGCCCTTAGGTGCCGAACAAAGCCTATACCTGCTTTATATATTCTGATGTAATGTCGATCCGAATTCGGGAACAGAAATTGTCACAACATCCGTCCAAATGTCCCTAAAGACAATACGGATAGTTTTCAATCGGATTCGAACCCACAACATACGGCATCAGTCGCCTAGCTGAGCAATATCAATGCTTAAAAAACTAAATAATAGCAGAAGATTTCATTATTTATTCAATGAAGCATCGAAAATGAATATTGCCAATGATTTATTAATCATATTTTATTGTTCCTCGAGGCAATTACATTGCATTAAGTGTATCTGTTTTCTTTTATGTCTTTGGAAAGAAAAAAATTAATTTTTAATGATGGAATGCCCGATTATTCGTTGCCTGTTAAAGGCAGTGACATAAACAACTGAAGGTACACAGCCACCTCTACAGTGAGCTTGTAAATCAAGGTTACACAAGACAAGAAAAATTAAGAACGACATTACAGCAGAATATACAATGCAGGTATAGGCATTGTGCGGCACCTATGGGAATATAGAAAGATTTCGAAATGCAGATGAAATGGGATCTTTGAAATAGGTGACAGTGTGTGTCGCACTCACTTTTCACTGGCGTCTTGAAATCGTACGGACAAGGTTATCTACAGTGTTTTCGCTTAAGTATATTTTGACTTTGTGAAACATTTTGTGACATAGTTAAGTGCAAGATTAACTAGTTATCAGTGATACAAGACCTTGAAAATCTGTATCTATTAGTTTTTGTACTATTAGCTTTCTTAGACAAAGAACATCAGAGGTCGGGAAGTAACTATTAATTACAAGTATTGTTACATACATTAAAACCTTTCTTTACTTTACTTTATGCCACATGTAATATCATGGGATCACAGCCTACGTAATTTTAAATTGTCGCCACGTCAAATATCGACCGTTTGCATTAAAAATGTGTTTTAAAAATGTTACTGAGTGGGATTGCAGACGCAAATGGTAACACGATGTTATTTTGTTGTTGGCGTCGATCGATATTGTGTACAACCTTAATATGCAGAATGTGACAACCAGAATGTCAAAGAAAACTGGTTGCCATGTGTACATGACACCTGCCACACAAGCGTCAGAATGTAGAGACAAGCTTTTTTCGTGTATTTTGTAACCTTGATTTACAAGCTCGCTATAGAGGTGGCTGTGTATCTCCAGTTGTTTATGTCACTGCCTTTAACAGGCAACGATTAATAGGGCATTCGATCATTAAGAATTGAATTTGTTCTTTCCAAAGACGTAAAAGAAAACAGATGCACTTAATGCAATGTAATTACCTCGAGGAACAATAATATATGATTAATAAATCATTTTCAATATTCATTTTCGATGCTTTATTATATAAATCATGGAATCTTCTGCTATTGTTTAGTTATTAAAGCATTGATATTGTCTTTAGGGACATTTGGACGGATGTTGTGACAATTTCTGTCCCCGAATTCGGACCGACATTACATCAGCATATACAATGCAGGTATAGGCATTGTGATGTAAGATCTGGAAGGTGCTTACCATTAGTTGTTTTTGCAAATGCTTGAAAACGCACTGTTTAAATAATCTTGCTTAACTCGACATTGGATTTATTTTTGTTGGAAAAATATTGATATGTTCCATGGGAAACATCACCGTTTCACTCAAGCCGACTGTATGCAACGCGCTTGACGTATACAGATATACATCCGTCGGGTGCAGTCATTGGGTTTGAACCTCTCGAGTCAGATCATTATGGACTAGAAACATTCTATTCACAATGAAAAGAGAGACATTCGAAGCGGAAACAAGACTTTGCGTTAATAAAAACTCAGTCTAGCGTTTGACATAAATTCTAAATAAATGGTTAAATAAATATCTCCTTAATGTTTACATTTCAATATTGTATATTTAACTATGTTATTTATTACACAATCAGATGATTTCAATTCTTCTGCACTGTAATTGATGTATGTAAAAAATATTTAGCTCACTGCAGTAAGTGCGATGAGATATTTTCCAAATTAAAAATGCAAAGAATTACATTAACAATTCTGTAGACGATATGAACCACTTATTTGACCATGTTGACTGCCACGCAACTATTACAAAGTGAACGATGTTTTACTGTATTTGTCAATCGATTGTCATTTTTTATAATGCCTAAAGGAAATCTCCATGATACTAGAGCAAGAGCGTGATTGAGAAATGGAGAGAAATTTTTGAATGAATCTTATATATGTACAAATGTATGTGATTTCAAACAACATGCAGTTTAATGTTTATATTTTAACAAAATTGAAGAAAAAGGTTTGTACCTAGTGCTTCCCCATTAGTGTCTAGGTTAACACGCAAGTGCCCGTTTTAAGTTGTCGCGATATTTCTTGCTAACCATTTTGTACAACCATGGGTTAACTGACGAATTGATATTTAGCAGAATAGACGATATGATATCAAATACCAGAAACGCTTCGTGATAGGCAGCTTGCCATATCCCCCATTGATGAAGGATCCTAAAGATTACAATAACGAATATAGGAAACATGCAAATAAAGAAAACTACCGTATTTGCCAAGGTTACTCGCACGACTTGCACGCTTTCTTTTCGAATGCTTTGATCAACGTTTGTCGAGCAAACTGATTTTGATCTTCTCGACATTTCTCTCATGATCTTCGTATACATTACTGCCGTGATCACCAGAGCAATACCAAATGGTAGGTTGAATAACATATAGCATAGAGTTTTTATGGCCGAGATATCTGTGCCGTCAGGAGAGGTGTGCATGCACAGAACGACGGATGGTGATGCGAAGCAAATGCTGACGATCCATGACACAAGGATTGATTTCACACATCTGCTGATGCTGTTGATGGCGTGAGATTTTAATGGGTGGCATATAGCAAGGTAACGCTCGACGCTGATGATAGTTATCATGAAGCAAGATTCCTCGGCGCTGACGACGACTGGTGGGAAGGTTACGTAGCATGTTAGAGTGACGTCGACTGTGAAACCTCCATAGAAATACACCATGTACACCATTTGCGTGCAAAGGTAGAGAGAGTCGGTGGCGCAAAGGTTCAGCAGATAATAGTTAGTGATCGTTCTCATTTCTTTTCGTCGCACCATAACAAAAAGGAAGCTAGCATTGCCAAATATACCAATCAGAAAAGTTGCCCCCATGACGACGAAAAATATTTCATAACCGAAAGGTCTTTCTTCATACATGTAACCAGTATAAGTTCCATTCGCGTCGATATCAGAATGTGAGTGGTTGGCATATTCTGTTATTTGACTTGGTGTAGCGTTCATGTTGTTTTGTTGGTTACTCCGCTGTACTGAGATTTAGTCGTTAAGCTGTGAAGAATATGTAACACGATAATGCGAAAATCTCATCTTTGAAGACAGTATTTGTGATAACAACAGCCATCTTTTATTTTTCACTCATTCACTTTCTGACTGGTCATCGCAGTGAAAAAATTGATGAAACATAACGTAAGCACATGACCACATGATAAAATAGAGGAACCTACTTAACTTTGCTATAGTACGCTCTATTCTTTAATGGAACTTTAATTTTGAAGTTACATAAGGAAACCAAATAGATGAAAAAGGTCGCAGAGCTTTATATGTAGCAAGAAAGCATTTGAATCATTAGTCGGAAAGTAACGTTGCTGTAAGGTACCAAGACAAATAAACATCAAATCTTTAAGTGTTAACACATATGTTGAGAGTAAAGATATAGTAAGATAGTGCTTAATATTTTGGCGCTCTTACATTACCTTGGTAGGGCGATCCGTATACGTCAAGGAAAATGAGCCCAGAAAAAGGTATTCTACTTTACAAATTACTCCGACCAACTCGTCTCTTTACAAGACAAGCAGATAGTACCCATACAAACTAGTATTTTCAACTGTACCATCAAACAGTGGCGGGTTATTTATCAGCGCCATTTCAAATAAATCGATATACGCGATGACAGTGTTGGAGAAAACAACAGAATACACTTCCTACAACGTCAATGTCAACAAGAACTTTGGGAATTGCCACCGTAAGGCTTAGTGAACAATACGGAACAGTTTCCAATTGTAGGATGTCCCAAACATTAAAACATTTTTTCAAACAGAAACATAGATAAAAGGAGTTTGCTAAAATTGCATCTTACACCACTTTTACGTATTATAATGCGTTTTAAACTGCAGAAATGAGAGGTCAATGATAGCATTCATTTTACGTGTTATAAGTAACTACAATATATTATAAAACTCTTACTTTAATTAGTCAAACCCAGAAGAACTCATTACAAACGTCCAATCAACGTTTTTGGCAACAGTGTCATGAAATATGCTTTTCAACAAGTTGAAATGAACAGGAATCGATTGAACATCTCTTGTTATATCTAAATACCTTTCTTTATCTTGAAAAATCTAAAAGATACGTTAGTATGGAAACATTAGCCTAATCTCGTTGCAGGCTTTATCTTTATATCCTTTTGTACAGGGAAATCAGATTCTGTTATGTGTCTATCTATGATAGCTTTGTAATTTATCGATATGGGCTTTATATTGTTGCCTATTATTTGTCAAACGAATGCATACATTTTGCAAAGAATACCGACTAATTGCATTAACATCATTGTCGTTCCGATTCAGGATGGTAAAATTGAAGTTGTTCCATCACTTTTGAAACATTGTTGAGTGATAGTCTGATATAAATACGTTCGTTTAGTGACTGGCGAGAAGCAAATATGAAAGACTTAATTAAATGAAGGTACGTAAAGAGTGGACACTTATATGCCATAGATATCTGTGTTCTGTATATTGCATTAATTTCACACCTTTTGTCATTAGGTATGTAGATAGAATTCTTCATTGCATCTAGGTAGATCATAAGAGGAGAAAGTGAGCCGTATTTATTGTCGAAATGTCTTACTTATGGAACAAACTGTCATTGAAATGCAATAAATAAAGTTTGATAGGCTCTTTCGTGTATACACTGCATTGTTTACGGTATTCACAGTAAAGCCAGACACATATCTACGGGTCCCTGATATATCAATATCGATAAACAAAAGCTTATATCATACATAAAACGCCACTACATTTTAGCGATATAGGCACGGGTATGTCATCTTGTACAATATTATATGATCCCTTAATTCCATGAGATATATGACGATGTAACTTGTATTTCGATAACATTTAGTTTTGATAGAGAGTGGGCACACCATACTCAATAGATATAAAAAGATTGTTAACAAACACAACATACACTGTATCCATTAGTACATTTAAAGGATTCATCTTTGATAAATTTTTACAAATTTTTGGCGAGTAGTCCTGAGCAGTTTGACGCAATAGTCACTATGGTAGATTTACTTATCGTTTCACTATTATGCCGACTGGACTTACTTCCTTACAATAATGCGCGAAGACAATTGATGTTTTGCAATAAGGAGCTCGAAACTATTTAAGGCGCTTAACCCGGCAGTAAAGAACGATCGCCATTAGAGGAGTTCATTTCAGATAAATATAAAAAGGAACGGGTTTCTGCCCGCTTTTTTAGTATGTTGCAAGATTGTTACATGAAATCGCAGTTCAGTGTGGCGTAAAGAGTGAAGATTCTATTAAAAATACATCAGTTGTAAAACAAAGGTACAGAGTTCAATAATTTACGATTCAAGGTTTAGTTTCGGGGGCAAATCTGATGTCCAGATGGCTTGTATAATGTAACATAACGCTTGGTGTCATATGATAAATGCACTCTGATATTGATATGTTGGTTATGCAGTCCGCTCTGTCCGTCTCCATATTGGTGTTTTACGCATATAGAACTCGGAGGGCGATATCTTTATATACTAGTGTCTCTCTATTCACTCGCAGAAGCCAAAATTGAGCAAACCATCTTACATTGGTAAGTTATTGGTGAAATTACAGGAATTAATTCTGGAATAGTTTCAGACAGTCGTGACATCTACCACAGTAGGATTAAACCCGATAATTTGTAGTCAAAACTGGGATGTACTGTTGTACAATTGAAGCCACAGTTAACCAGGCATGCTGGGCATAATGTTACACTTGCATAGGGACCGTCACAGATTGTCAGATAAGATCATAAAGCGAAATTCATTCGTGTACGGGAGGGGGAGGTTTACCTCCAATTGATTAGTGAACTTCATTTCCACACTTTTATTTTGTGATCACAAGTTTTTTTGTGTGTAAAAAGAACTGCACACTCGTGTTAACAAATTTTACAATAACTGTTTATAACTCGTTCGTGTCCAAAATACGATTTACTGAAAGTAACGTTGTATCTTAAACCTTTCATTCGTCAAATTATTAAGATAAAAGGTATAATTTGCTAAATGTTCTATAAGTGTCTGCCTGCTCTAACCACACCTGGTTATTTCACTCTCACTGTCCTGTCGAAACAGCACTACTACAGTCTTCACGAGACGCATAATTCTCAGTACATTGTTCCCTGAGGCAACATTTCGCACTTTGGAACCTCCGTTTATAGGGCGAGGGGTGGGGGTTTGATCTAAACGAAGGAATTTGATTCGTTTCTTGAACTTATGTAACAATCTGAAAGGTTCCCTTAGAATTGCTGACAGTTTGCTTTAAATTATACTCGATTACACAATTTACTGACTCATATTCTTCTTGGTCATTGGACCACTCTCTTACGGGTTGGGATTTAGAGCCGAGCGGTTTTGAATAGGATGCCTTCACTAGGTGACGTGGTGATGTACGTTGTGAGTTCGAATCATATCGAGAATTTACTGAATTAACAACGCTGACGTTACAATAGATTTCAACAAAATAAAAACAACGCCGGGTTTATTATAGTTTGAGTAACTGTATATGGTTTACTAAACCATAAACTTTAGGTTTGAGTGTTTGCTGATGGTTGATTGAGTAAAGTTATGTTTTTTGAAACACAAAGACGATAATAATGATGTTATCAAAGACACATTTTACTGCCACGCGCATTATAATCATTGTTCGGTTCGCGAAAATGCGATTGCAAATAATAATCGATTTGACATATTAATTACATACTCGCAATATTCTTTTGAGAATAAAATTAACTATCAAAATCGTATTTTACTGTGCTAAGAGAGACAGCCTCTCAGTAGCTGTTGCCAAATTGTGGTATTGATTTTTCTATCGCAATTTAAGTAAATATTGATGCCAAAGGAAGGATACGGCTAGTTTTTTTTCAATCGGGTTCGAACCCACAACATACGGCATCAGTCGCCTAGCGGAGAGGCCACAGAGAGAACCGCTCGACTAAATCCCCACTCTCAAAAAAGAGTGGTTCAATAGCCGGCTAAGTTGTTACATTTTTCTGACTGAGACCGCTCCACACGTTGTAGAGTTCGTTAAGCACTCACTCACGCATGCTCACTATCACACATCGCACATACAAACTTTATCGAGGCGAAGAAACGAATTTCATCGCTTTAACTGGGCGAACGATAACCTCGGGAACAATTCTGTCCACCAGCAGAGCTATCAACCCAGGATAGAAAATACACGACAAAGCACAAGCGAATACTAATCGACCTCAGAAGTAAAATCTTTATTGCAAATTCAGATATCGATTAAATAGACAACAAAGTGAACTACACATAATTTCAAATGAGCTAAAATTGCAGTTCTAGAAAATTTACATATGTTTCAATATATGCTACTTTGTTCAGCTGGATACCACTTCACAGATTTTTATACACGAGAAGGTAAAGAATGTGGTTGAATTTTCCATTGTTTATTTATTTCTTGAAATTTGAGAAGGGCTATTCTGACAGACTGAAGCATGTCTGAAAATAGTGAAACCTACATAAAACAAGGCCTTAATAACCGCAAAATATTTTGATTTAAAATTCATATAAATCGACAATGACACTAATATGAAAAAGTGTACATTCTATTTCGAAGACACGACAGAATCGGCTTCCCTGTAGCCATTCACCATCATTCACTAAGACTGTTCACCTTTCTGTCCGCCTGTATAACAGAACTGATTTTGATTTTAATCATATTAACTTCCCATATATTAAGAACAGGATTCAACTTTCGACAGCCTGTGATATGCACTAAATGTAATTGCAAATTCGAAGCCCGCCCTGCTTATGATAATTTTTGTGAGTGTTGAGACAAACACTTATCTATAAATAATTGTAAACTTTAGGTTAAGGGCCAGTCATAAACAACTTCTCTCTATACTCAACCGCTTTTATGGCAGATGTTAGTGACTGATGAATAAATGTGCTTCATATGTATAATGGCTAATAATCTTATCAATTTATGAGGTTAGTGCGTAGACATGTGACCATTTTCTAACATGATTTCAGAGTGATATGTAGAAGAAACCCAATATAGGACAGAATGTGCTTATTCTTTCAAAAAGGGCCTCATATCACTCGTGATAATGAAAGGCTGTGTATGCTCAAAATAAGTTAGCAGAAAATCTATCACAATAGCTTAGCTCTGATAGAAAATGTATATACAGTGACAAGTTTAGAAATGACATACTCAGATAAGCCTTTTATGTTTCCTAAATTATAAAATTTGAAATGTAGATTGAGTCAAAATGTTTGCATTTTAAATAAAGGTGATCGAAAAACAGAACAGGCGTCATAGAGTTTTTACATCTTAGTTGCCCCATTACGAGTGTACCGACTTTATTAAAGTAAGAGAGTATACATTATTCAATCAACAACCCACATCTAACCACATGTAGCCCACATTTATGCCAGCTTGACAAAGCTCTTGCACATTGGACATCCATCCTCTACTGGCCCAATGTCATTCGTTACAGGGCAAGCCCTTACATCAATTTGGTAGCAAGTCTTTAAGTTGTCTAAGAGTAACTTCCTTACGGCATTCATAACAGCTACCACCCTTGTGTTAACTCAGTGAGGAAATACAAAATTTTGTATTCGTACAACTAAGACGGTGACAATAGTTCTTACTTCAGGAACTTTAAAATGAGCCCCAACTAGTGGTAGATCAGGAGAGAATTATACAAATCTGAAAGTCCAAATATCTATCCTCCAGGCACATTATACCTGAAGCTTTTCCCTTTGAAATTAACAAAACTGTGTCTACAGAACTTGGCTGTGCATAGCATTGTTTTACATGTGGCTTTGAATATCATATTTTTGTATTCTGAGATACTTCACAGAGGGTTGTAGTTTTACCTCCAACCATCAACACTGTGTACGAATGAGCGTCCAATGGATTCAGAACTTGAATGATTGCCGACAGGCTTTGCGGTAAGAACTACTGATCATTTTGTACAACCATGGATTTACAACGGAGTTGGCAAGAATCAACGTTTGCGCTATGACTTCGAAAGCATGATAATCACCTGGCGGTCGTACTTTCCAAAGATCTACAATTTTCAAAATCACATCTACAAACGTTGGAAGGATACATATAAAGAATACAATGGTGTTCGTCAGGGTCACTTTCAAGACCTGTATGCTCTCTTTCTCGATTGACTGGTCGATGGTTGCTGGGTTGACAGATTTCGCCCTTCTTGACATTTCCTTCATGATACATACATACATTGTCACCGTAACAGCTAAAGTAATACCCATTGACCCATACGAGATGGCGTAGCAAGCCGTCACAGTTGCCATACTAAGTTTCGTTTGCTCGCAGACAACAGAAGCAGGTGATGCCAAACACGCGCTCACGATCCATGACAGCAGAATCGATTTCAGGCATCGACCAATTGTGTTGGTTAGGTGAGCTTTCAAAGGATGACATATTGCCAGGTAACGTTCGATGCTGATCAAAGTGATCATGATGCAGGATTCTGCCACACTAAGTGTGATAGGTATAACAGTCAGCAAACAGCGCATTCTGCTTCCGTTGTAAACGTCTCCGTATTGAAACAAAAAATGGTACACGCTAAGAACAAGAAATAGAGTATCAGCGATGCTAAGACTCAGCAGATAGAAGTTAGTGACTGTCCTCATTCGAGCAACTCGCGCTAATACAAACATGAAGAGTGCGTTTCCAAATATGCCAAATGATGCCAACGCCAGACCAACCATTCTCTGGGTTTGCCCCACGTTAGGTGATATGAAGAGGTCTTTGTAATTTGTGCCGTTTGCAGAAAGCTCAGAAAGGTTTGAAAGGTGCACATTCTTGATCGCCATAACCGAAGTTTCAATGCTGCACAAGAGACCAGTCACACGAGGAGGTCGAAGGAGTTGTCAAAAACACATCGGTCGAGTGACCTTGCCTGTACAAACAACTGTAAATAAAATATACGGCAAATAAATCAGTTGTGCAATAAACAGATTAAATGTTATCAACATGTTTTAAGTTGACATGCGTGAACAGATTCAGTGAGCACATCAGCCTTTGCATGTCAGAACCGTATGTGATGTTTTCTTTCAGAAAAGTGAAAGTAAATGCTATCGACACTTTGTATCTCTACGTTTTCCTGGAACAAAAATGAAGGTGATAAAGAGGTTTGGACAGCTTTTGAAACACACACACACACACACACACACACACACACACATACATATATATTTATATTAAAATATAGGAAGAAGGAGAGAGAGAGAGAGAGAGAGAGAGAGAGAGAGAGAGAGAGAGAGAGAGAGAGAAAGCAATAATATATAAAACGTTTACCTACGAGTTGCATCAACGGTATCTTATCTCTAGGGATATGCTAGATTCGATCGCGAAGATAGTCACGTGTGATAACAAGGATTATTAGATATAACAAATGACGTCATTGTACAATGTACATAGGCTTCTGTTTTCGATGTGTCCTCGGCGAATTGTAATAGTTATCTGCCCTTTTTCCTCGAGAAGAAGACAAGGTGCCCGTTTTAGGTTGTATATGATGTCACTATGGTTTCTGTTTACTTGCAAAATCCATTACCAGTCTTTAAAAGGTTTTGCATTTAAAACATCAATCTTCTAAGGTTATTACGGGAAAGGGATGTCACATGTTATAATAAGAATAGATGACAAAGCATCCTAGCCATTAAAACACTTTATTATCAGCTAGAGCGTTTTGAAAGAAACACTGTTCCTATAGTATATATTAAATTACCCTAAGGAGATCGGCGATTTATATGGCAGTCGGTGACCTTACAAAGTTTGTGCAAGTATGAGTCACCGATGCAATAAAAATGTTGTTAACTCTGCAGGCATAGTGATAAAACATAAACTATTGCGTCTAATAACAAAACGCAAAGTTCACATATTGGCCGAGACTCGAATAGTAAAAAATACCATTTCAATCTTAACGACAAATTTACTCACTTATTGATAGAAAACAGTTTACTTCGAAGTCATTGATATATTTGGATTTCTTGTTCGAGTAAAGAAAATGCTGACCTGAACATGCAGGACGAAAATTTTATATGGTTTACTCCATCGACTTTACAATTATACAATTCTTACAGATTCAGAGATACCGCCTTGTTCTGCAGGAGATTACTCAAACTCTTAAAGGGAGGGGTACTTCGATCCTTAATGCTTGGAACCACAAGGGATTAATTTTATTATAGTTAACTTTAAATGAAAGGTAAATATGTTATTTTTGTGATAATAATGATAATATGGACGGTGGCGGCGCCGGTAATTATTCTGTCAAAGAAAGTGATAATTAACGTTCATAGAAACACTCTCTTCTCAAAACAATATTTTAAGAGGTTACTTTTTTAGCGCATTCAAATTCAAACGAAGATTAAGTATCACAGAATGAACTTGTCACCTTATCATAATCCAACATTCGACGACTGCTCAATCGTTACAACTACCAGAAACGAAGATGCACACAGCTCGAAAGACACCGAAGATAAGCGATGATTATGACAATATTTCTGATTAAAAACAAATGTTACTTTATTAAATTACTTGACACCAGAAAGAAATCGGAATACAATAATAGAAAATGTAATTATTCTGATCTATTTCCAGAATTCCTATGGATGCGAATAATGTATTTATATTGTCAGAAAAATATTATACAATCAACATTGTGTCAATACAATATTTTTATTATCATCTCATAATGAATGCTAGAAATTTACAGATATGCAATAAACAACAACAATGCTACTAATAATAGAATACTGTTAAACCTATGATAGGAGCTCGGAAGGTCCCTACATATCGTAAAATAGTTGACGTATATGACTTTGGATTAAATAAGGCAACTAAATGTGAAATATAGAAATAGTCAGTTTATCTCTTATAAATCCTTCAAATTCTAAAACTGACGATACCAAAGTAGCAGTGATGTATTCACTTTTGTATGCGTCTGGCTTTTTAATGTTGATGAGAATTTGCCTTACATGTAAATGCCTTTTTAAATGCTTCTCTATATTTCTTACTCATCAATTTGTACAACCATGGATTTATCGTAGAGTTAAGAAGCAGCAATGTGATTGCCGCAATCTCAAGACTATACAAGCTTGTTGTGTCTTCCTCTTTCCATATGCCTAATATTAACAATATTCTTCCAATCAGGCCCACAAATATAGGAAACATACAGGCGAAGAAAACTATCGTGTTTGCAATGACAACCCGTACGACTTGCCAACTTTCTTTACGAATTGATTGATCGAGCGTGGTCGGTGAAACCGACTGTGCTCTTTTAGACATTTCTCTTATTATTTTTGAATACATTGTAGTAGTGATGAGAAAAGCGATAAGTAGTGGTACAACATAGAATGTGTAAAGCGCCGCACGTATACCTTTGTCGCCTTGGACGCTTTGTAGGCAAAGAAGAACCGTGGGCGACGCGCAACATAAACTTACAATCCATGAAACAAGAATTGACTTCACACACCTGCTGGTCGAGTTGATGACATGAGATTGCCACGGATGGCATATTGCAAAGTATCGTTCAACGCTTATCAAGGTGATCATTATGCAAGATTCCTCCTGAGTGAGTGTTATTGGTATCGTGGTCAGCAAACATTGGAGACTCTGATCACCGACCTTACCGATGCCAAGGTGTGACAGCAGCATGGTTATTAAGTATAAAACAAGTAGATTGCTATCTGCAATGCTCAGATTCAGGAGATAGAAGTTAGTGATTGTCCTCATGCTTGCATTTCTTGCCACCACAAACATAAAGCACGCATTTCCGTAGAGTCCTATCAAAGCTATTTAAAGCAATTATCACCCTTACGTAGAATGAGAATATGCCTTCGGTACCATCAACTGTATAGGTGTAACTACAGTTTGTGTAATTTAAAATGACCGCCGACGTCGTTGGGATCAGCGTCATATTGGTATTTATATTTCCACTTCGCTATAGTTAGACGGTGAAATAATTCTTGAGCACGTCATCCAAGGTTACTAGTCAGACAGCAAATACCTGAGATAAAATGAAAAAAAAATCATGAAACTTTAAGTACGCAATTGTTATTTTAGAGGAAGGTGATCGAAGAAAAATTTGTTTTAAAAAGGAACAAAATAATGTCGAGTGCTAAGTTAAATGCCTAAATACAGGTTATCCATGTGCCGTCTGCTTACATGCATGCAAGTACATAGATACATAGGTGGACATGCATAGAGGCTTGCATTGGTACATTCATCCACAGAAAGAAAGATAGATAGACCGACATACAGATAGCCAGACAGACAGATAGATAGATAGATAGATAGATAGATAGATAGATAGATAGATAGATAGATAGATAGATAGATAGATAGATAGATAGTTCGATCTAACAATCCATTCATTCGTCCAACCATCTTTTTGTGAGTGCTGTATATGTTACGCAAAATCATCGGGTTACCTTGCTAATATTCGTTTTTTACGCCATTACGTTTAACACCGCCACTGCCGTCAATAGCATGTTCAGCGACATTTTATCCAACGCAGAACTTTATATCGTATATCTGGTCGTTGGGTGAACAAAACTCCTCAAACATCGATACCTTTGCAACAGAAAAGTCCTTTTGAAACGTACCAAGTATACAATATCTCGTATAGCTACTGCAAGAAAAAATTGACTGAAGAAAATTAGACTTTATTAGATTCCTAATTCATCTAGTCGACACAAGCAATCGATGACATGCCAATAGCGCTTTTTTTGCTGCCCAATATATTAAAATGGATTTTACAGTGTCACCTTCAGTCTCTAAATGAGTAAAAGTAAACTATGAATGACAGGAGTATGTTTTCCACGTTGTAAGTTTAAGCTAACAATCGAAGTTTTAATTACACTTTGGATTGAAAATCTTTAAAGTGCGTCTAAATCCTACAATGTTAATGTTTCCGCTATTAACAGTAGAATAAAGTTCTTGCCAATCATGGTATCTGTTTCTTTGTGGTATGTCGATCAGCAGAAATGTAATTATAACGAACTATTTCAAATAAAACATTTTGCCAGTAACACCTTTTAAACTTTTCAGCCCTAGATATGCTTTGTATTAGATATGCTTTATATATTTAAGATTTATTAAAAAATAATACATACAAGGTTCTGTTTCATTCAACAAGTGTTTTTAATGTTTGTAGAAACACACGGAGGTTCAATTTTTTGTGTAATTTTCGTGATTATGTTTGACCGTAGTTTATACAGTTTGCATAAAGCACATAGTGGGGGGGGGGTAATATTAACTCAACAGAACAGGGCTAACAGTGTTCAGACGACAGTTCATTGATTTTGTTTGCAAGCGATAATTTTCGTCGTTCACTTTCTTCGGCTGCATGCAACCATTGTGTCATTTAAGATTAATGCACTCTTAACAAGGCACTTGCGCATTGGGCATCCATCGTCTGCCGGTTCGGTGTCATTCGATATAGTGCCAGCTCTTTCATCAGTCGATTTTGGTAGCGAATGCTTCTATAAACCTGCTACACGTCAACAGTGTACAGTGTTTTTTTATATGTTTCCACATATCCAATGTTAGCCTCCTTGTTTACCAAATCATGGAAATTATTCAGGAGCACGATCACTGTTAAAGTTGCAAAGCATAACTTCATCGAGTTCTTTTTTTTCTATCCATAAGTTTTCCACGAATATCATTTTTAAGATAGGTAACAGAGGGTTTTAGTTTTACCTCCCACGATTTACAATGAGTACGTATGAGCGTCTAATGGGTTCAGAACTTAAATGACTGTCGACAGGCTCTGCGGTATGAACTGCTGATCATTTTGTACAGCCATGGATTTACCACTGAGTTGGAAAGAATCAGGATATTTGCTACAGCTTCAAAAGCATGATAATTACGTGGTTGTCGTATCTTCCAAAGATTTAAGATTTTAAAGATCATATCTACAAACGTTGGAAAGACACATACAAAGAATACTATAGTGTTAGCCAGAGTAACTTTCAAGACCTGTATGCTCTCCTTCTGGATTGACTGGTCGATCGTTGCAGGGTTGACCGATTTCGCCCTTCTTGACATTTCCTTCATGATAAATGCATACATTGTGACTGTAACAGTTAAAAGTATACCCATTGGCCCATACGAGATGGCATAGCAGGCCGTTAAGGTGGTCAATCTATGTGCCGTTCCCTCGCAGATAACAAAGGTAGGCGATGCCAAACACGCACTCACGATCCATGACAGCAGAATCGATTTCAGGCATCGACCGATTGTGCTTGTGAGGTGAACCTTCAAAGGATGGCATATTGCCAGGTAACGTTCGATGCTGATCAAAGTGATCATGATGCAGGATTCTGCCACACTAAGTGTGACAGGTATCACAACCAGCAAACAGCGAATTCTGCTTCCGTCATGACCTTCTCCGTATAGAAACAGAATATGCGATACGTAAAGAATGAGAAATAGAGTGTCAGCGATGCTAAGATTCAGCAGATAGAAGTTAGTGACTGTTCTCATTCGTGCAACTCGCGCTAACACAAACATGAAGAGTGCATTTCCAATTATGCCAACTGATGCCAATGTTAGACTGACGATTATCTGGATTTGCCCAACGTTTGGTGATACCAAGAGCTCAGTTGTACCGTTGGAAGAAATCTCCGAAAGGTTTGAAAGTTGCACATTCTCGATCGCCATGCCGAAGGGGGTTTTCCTGAATAAGAGGCCGGTGACAAGAGAAAGTCGAGGGGCTGTCAAGAACGCTTCGATCGAGTGGATTTGCCGGTACAACCAACTGAAGATAAAATATACGACGAATAATCAGTTGTGTAATTTACAAATTAATTATTATATAAACATGTTTCAGGTTGACATGCAATTACAGTTTCAGTGAAAACATAAGCCTTTGAACGATAGGACGTCCGTGCTGCTTTCTTTTTGAAAGTGAAAGTAAATGCGCTCGATGCTTTGTATCTTTACGTTTACCCAAGCCAAAGAATGAAAGTGATAGAGAAGTTTTCACAGCATGGAAGCAAATTATATTTAGAGGGAGAGAGTACAATTAAATATTAAACGTTTACCTATGAGTTGCATCGACGGTCTCTGGAGGTATGGTTGATTCGATCGCGAACAGAGGCACATGTGATAGCAAGGAATCTGGTATTACTAACGACGTCGTTTAATAATGTACATGGGCTTCTGTTTTTGATGTGTCCTCGGGATAAAGTAATATTTATCTGCCTTTTTCTCTCGAGAAGAGGACAGGGTCTGAAGTTGTATATAATGTCACAGTGATTTCTGTTTGCATGCAAAATCTGTTAACAGTCTTTAAAAGGTTTCGCATTTAAAATATCAATCATCTTACGTTATTACGGAAGATTAGCGTCGGATGTTATGAAAACAACGACCGACAAGACATCTAGCCATTAAAACACTTTATCATCAGCCGGGGCGTTTTAAAAGAAAACTGTTCATAGTATATAAATTACACCTAGCGGATCGGCGAAATTATATGACAATGTCTGTAGTCGGTGACCCTACATCGCTAATATGAGTCACTGATGCAAAAATGCATTATGCATGACATTGTCTTTCATATCGTAGACACTTATTAGAAGCTACATGTGTTATTTCAATCCAGTTTAATATGAGTCGGCTAAGATCTGAAATATTCACAAACGATATTGAATATCAGATGCAGTTCACGGATTTGTAGAAGGAAGTTCTCACAAAATACCATGGTTTATGTCCGGAGGTACGGTGTTGTTCGAGAAACGCAGCGTTTGGGACAATACCAAAGTGTAGGATTATTGTATAATGTATTGTACTATAGGCCGTAGGCCAAAGTACCGAAATAAACATAATAATAATAATAATAATAATAATAATAATAATAATAATAATAATAATAATATATAACAAGGCAGTATTGCTGAAGGCAATGAGTACTTGGGCCGTGATAGAGTAATTTTGAGGACAATATATACTACTATTCAAATATGGTCTTGAATTTCCTCCTGTCAATTAGGCATTTGATTGACTGGTTATTAAACGAAGCAATGGCATGACAACGGCAAATATGTCTAGCAACTTTTGTGGAGTTTGAGGCAGGGGTTCTTTATTTATAGTGGAAATTGCTTAAACTCCTTAAATATTCAAATTACAGCAAATTTCTTTGTTCTCGATGGTAGATGTCTAATATTTAGATGGGCATATTTAGATTTCTACCCTATAGTTATCCCTATACACCAAAAATCGGACATCCAGCTCTATTGGCTTGCTCAGAATGAGATATGCGCATAATTAATGAGGTACAATATGTGGTGTCATAAGGTGTCCCATCATACCAAATATGAAGGGTGTAGCACTTGTAGTTACTGAGTTGTGGACAAATATATATATTTGAGGTCAAAGGTCATTGAGGTCATGTGACATTTTGTCAAAATAATTGTATTGCTAAGTTATTCCTATATACCAAAAATCAGACATCTAGCTCTATTGGCTCGCTCAAAATTAGATATGCGCATAATTAATGAGGTACAATATGTGGTGTCATAAGGTGTCTTATCATACCAAATATGAAGGATGTAGCACTTGTGGTTACTGAGTTGTGGACAAATATATATATTTGAGGTCAAAGGTCATTGAGGTCACGTCACATTTTGTCATAATAATTGTATTGCTAAGTTATTCCTATATACCAAAAATCAGACCTCTAGCTCTATTGGCTCGCTCAAAATAAGATATGCGCATAATTAATGAGGTACAATATGTGGCGTCATAAGGTGTCCCATCATACCAAATATGAAAGATTTAGCACTTGTGGTTACTGAGTTATGGACAATAATGTATATTTGAGGTCAAAGGTCACCAAGGTCACATGATATTTTGTCAAATGTCTGAGATATCTGCGTGAACTGATGGACTCATTGATGGACTCACGGACGGATATGACCCAATCTATAAGCCCCCTGGACTTTATCCGTGGGGACAAAAAACTGTGTCAATGCATCCTTTAGGCAATATGAATACGATGAGAAACTAAATTTTTATTTTTCTTGGCCTTATACATGGGAGTCTATGGAGGTGTAACTAAAAAGTCCTCTAACACGGCCAAATTCGATCGCATTGTGAAACAAATCGACGTGCATCTGTATGGGGTTGGGTACTATTCTTGTGCAAAGTTTGAAAGAAATTGACCAGGGCATGTCTGAGATATCTGCGTGAACGGACGGACGGACGGACTGACATGACCAAACCTATAACTCCCCCAGGACTTCGTCCGTGGGCACTAAAAACAACGCAACAGTTATTACAGCTACATCGGCGGTAGGTTCATATCCAGAGCCCCGTACGGTCTGCCGCCGTCGCTTGAAAACCTTACCTAGATGAAATTTTGTCTATAGGCTGAAATTTCGCCGAAGTTTGACAAAATTGCATCGATTTTTCAGGTTCATATCCGACATTTTTGAGTTTTGAGTGCAGACAGAAATAAGTTTTGAGGCAACATGGCTGCGAGCCCATGTTGACCCCTAGCCCTGCGTACGATGCTATGTGCTACAGCTAACACACAGCATCGTACGCAGGGCTAAAAGTAGCGAGAGTTGCCGACATCGACGGTTATTTACGAGAAGTGAATAAAAGACTGTCATTTTTGGAAGCGATCGAGTAGCTGAGGTAGGCTGGGATGCGACTTGGGCCCAAGAACGCTGAATTTCGGCAGTAATTTGGCTTTTTACGTCAAGTCCCAAAATGGATTTGAAGTCACCGAACCTACGTACGGGTCTTTGCAGGGCTGTGGTGAGCGGGGCGATTAGCTGTAGCGGAACACACAGCATCGTACGCAGGGCTAGTTGACCCCAAGTGAAAATGTGTTCGCGATCAAATCTTCCTATATTTTTTTCAGAATTTTCGACAAAATCATTGCTTCTTAAATCTTTTGTAAAATATAAAATACTAAAATAAAAATGCGATGTGCCATGTCTCCAGATTTCTAAAATATCGTTCGTTGACCGTTCGACGGAATACTCATTTCACAAACTTGTGACGCAGTTGAAATTCAATACTGACCGCCAAATAATCTTAATGAGACGAGATCATTCTATACATCCTCCAAATTATCCAACCATTCGCGTTAGAGTTCAGCTCGCTTTAGAGTATCATAACATTCTTCGGCCTTCGTTTAGATCGACCCTAATCTCTCCATTCAGGAAATAAATACACAAGCTACCTTGACAAAACTTCGTGCACCATCGAGGACCAAACGCACTACAAATCTGTCTTGACGTCATCATCTCCTTACATGGTAATCGCATACCGTATTTTTAGCAAAGGAGACACAGAATACGTCGGAGTATTCAGTTTCAAAACGTATTACATTGTGTGATGTTGTCAAAAAAAGGTAATGTTACTGCAGTGGTATAAATTACAAAACACAAAAGTTCAAATCAGTTTATATTGACTGGCTTTACCCAACATTTCATATTGTTTCTTATGCCAGATTTGACCACGTGCTTACTGGCGACCCCTTTACATGCAAATTTTGTGTCAAATGGTGTGTTCTCCTGAAAAAACAAACGTACGATTTCTAAATGAAGGAGGCGAAATTTGCCCTCAAAACTCGAAACCACCCCTTTGGGGTGTACCTAGCTATTTTGAACGAGCTTCTCGAATCTGCAGCTCTATTTCGAAATGATGGTTGGTTTTCTCAGCTCAAGGATAAGTGTTCTCCATCGCTGTGGGCATTACTATTCTCAACTGGGGGTACAGTTTCCAGTCGTAATGTTTTTCATCGTGTCCGGGATATAAAACCTCTCCTTTTCACAATTTTACTTTGATTAACACTAGTCCACATCTTGTCAGCGATTAAACATGTTTCAAGTTTAAATGTTAAATTCTGGTCTCGAGCCCTCTTGTTCGACCAAACTGAAATTACCCCTCCCACTTTGGCTCGTCCAGTGGGTGTAGCAAGGGTCGTGCCATCGCCTAGGAAACGGAGGGTGCATTAATTGTTGCATTTCGATGCACATTTTGATTATATTCAGAAGATTTGTGGCAAAAACTCAGATAGAGAAGCATTAATATTCACATCTCACTTATTCAAGACTGGCTGAGAGCAGCACTTCCATTCAGTTAACATCATTACGCCATTTATTATGCCAAGAAAGATGAAGCCAAGACATTTTGCCCTCCCTGGTCTCAGCCAGAAATGGTTATACCTTACAGAGTTTTTTCCCACGGAATGAAAACAAATGTACTTGGGCTGAGGACCGAGTACATAATATATGTTTTAGTTTCGTAACCCGTGTATGCATTAAAGTTTCGATCTAAAATAGTATTGTTTACAAAATACTAGAAGCTTACAAACAAAAGTAGTCCCGGGCATAACTTACTGATAAGCATAAGGTAATGGCGTAGTGTCTATTCTGTATGGTACAAAAACCAATGATATGTGTGCATTCCAATGCGAGTAAAATGTGTTACATATGCAGTATGATGCAGTGGCGTGCCCTTTTCTGTGTTCCGTTGGGTTTTGTTCGAACAGATCATCCTAAAAGGTGCCATAAACATGTTGTTAATTCTGCAAGCATAATGGTAAAACTCAAAAAAAGTGCGTTGCAAGTTCACCTATTGACCAAAACTAAGTTCCTAAAAAGTTTGTAAGTTCCTGAAAATTATAAAGATGGAATACAAAAATAGCCGATACTTGAGGTTATTTGTGTCATTTCTGGTGTCAACAACTTCTCGAAAAATCATTTTCCGGTGCTGTACTTAATGGGATTACAAGCGTAATTAAAAAAACATATCTTTGCGAGAGCGTTTCTTACAGCGAACGAATGGTACACAGCCTTTATAAGCTTTAAGAGTGTCAGTGAGTTGATTTTTGAATCATAAAATTTCTGTCGGATTGTTTTGGCACACATTTTATTTGCAATTATAATATAGAATTGAACTGAAAAGAAAATACAAAGCTTTGCAATTTATTGAGTTGCTGTTTATGTAGATATAAAACTTAACATGACATTTGCTCTTCAAGTGCACACATCTATAGTTCACACTTTGCAAAAGTAAAGTGCCTTAGCGTAGTACTAAAAATTCAGAAATATTTCAAATTAAAAAACAAAGTATCAAACAGAGTATACTCAAATATGAATATATTCTGCAGACACGCACAAACTTACTTTAAAGTATCAATTTCAATGGTTTGAAATACACAAGAAAGTAGACTTTGAGGTAAGACTAAACGACTGATACGGCTTGCTAGCACACGAAGACCTGAATTGATCTGTCCTACATATTGGATGAAAGTTGCTAAACAAATGGATGCCAGAGCAAATGACTCAATAGAACGAGAAAACAAAGTTACAATCCACTAGAATGTCAATAAGGTATTGTTATTTGTACAACCAGACATCGTTTCATGTGGCAAACCACTTCTTCTCAGTCTATTTAAATTAAGAGAGACAATGACTTTAACTTTGAAAACATACCTTCAGGATTAATCTACTCTCAATACTCTAAATAGCGGGAGCGCATACCAGCGTTTGTGAAAGCTTGAAGCGGGTTATAGAGTACCATATTGAGTAATAAGAACGAAAACATAAAATACCATTTTACCGATATGCCCACTTTATTTAGACTTATGAAAAATGCAGTATGTGCATGAAGTTTATACTTTCTCCGATCGTTTATTAATTTCCTTCAAGAATTTTGATATCAACAGTTTTCAATCGGGTGCATTTAATCTTATTCTACATATTTTAACGTTAAATTGGGTGCCAATCCTGTAAGGAGGATAATTTATTCAGATCCAAATATCCGTCTGCATAAATCATGGAAACTGAGTGGATAAGCACCGTGCAGTAATATATTGATGTCATCCTCATACGATGAATATACATGACAAACAGGACGTGAATGTGCGTATAGACGTACTTTTAAATACTTAAAATACTGTATTCATTTGTACATCCTATATAACTCATAGTTTAATTAAGTAGCCCACTATTCCAAAGGTAAATTTGTGGTTGACTAACATAAGAATGACTTTTTCAAAGCGTCTCGGTACTTTTGACTGATCATTTTATATAACCATGGATTCACAGAGGAGTTTACCAGTACCAGTATCTTTGCAATTGTTATAAACATTAGAAGATCACCAATGTTGTCATTTTGCCATATCTCTAAAAGACGCAACAGCCAGCAAATGAGAACTATACACATTGGAAACATGCAAGCGAGAAACTATCGTGTTGGCAATGGCCACACATAAAACCTGCAAGCTTTCTTTTCGAATTGATAGATCAATCGTTATGGAGGACTTCGCTCTTCTTGCCATTTCCCTCGCAATTCTTGAATACATGGTGCAAGTAACCAGCAAAGTTAAGAACAAAGGAACGCTATATATGAGGTAGCAAGCGATTTGCAAGTCTAATAACTCATCAGTTGCAAGGCGCCACCCTTCGCAAAATACCATAGTAGGAGATGCGAGGCAAACGCTGACAATCCATGAAAGTACAATTATCTTTAGACATCTGCTAGTGGTGTTGATCACGTGGGCTTTCAAAGGATGACATATTGCTAAGTAACGCTCGACACTTATGATGGCGACCATCATGCAGGATTCTTCCTCTGTAATCACGACGGGTACATTGGTTAGCCAACAGTGGACTGTACTGCCGAATAGGTCTACTTGGTCTACGTTTTCGCTTCTACGGAAAAACACTTCGAGCAAATGTAGGAATAGGAACTGGGAGTCAGCTATGTTCAGACTCAATAGATAATAGTTTGTAATTGTTCTCATCTCTTTCACCCTCATCATCACAAACATAAAACATAAATTCCCTATTAAGCCAAACAGGGATACAGCATTATATATAACAAATATAATCTGTTCGCCTCTCTCAGGCTTCCTAGTTATACCGCTAGTGGTGCCATCGGCGAAAGAATCGTTCAAGTATAATTCATTTTGTGGGTGAAATGCCGTAATGTCCATGCTTCCAACTTGTTGACTTAGAGTTACAAGCTAGAGAGTACATAGATAAGCAAAACTGTTCTTGACCTGAAAGGAAAGGAATGGAAAAAAAGAATTGTTTGAGTCATACGGGAGTCTTGCGTAAGCAACATTATGAATATCTTTTGGGTTTATTTGATTGTGATGTATCAGGATAATTTTAATTCTTGCTTCCTGAAATTGCATTTGACAAAACGAAATAATATAGAGATGAAAACCTGGCAGGAACGCACGGGAAGTGAATCAAATATTAATTTCTTCACTAGAATTACAAATATTTATTTCAGTTGTTGGATTTTATTGATGTAAGGAAGACTTGTTATCACGAAAAAAATTAAGGTGTTAATGTTTCCAGTCAAGTTTCATCATGGAATGGCGTTCCCATTTCGGTGAGCCCGTTTACTTATCATCCATAGCCATTTATAGCTTCTGATACAGCTGCCCTTAAAGAAATCCTTTTTAACATATCCCTTGTCTCTTAAAGTTTGCATAAAAGTGATGTGATTTGTGAAATTTACGATATTATGAATATTTTATAATAAAAAAGATGGAGCATAAAGTAATTGCACTTTCTTACTTCAAACATGATGAAAGTTAGTGGACAAAAATCAAAGGCTTTGACGTTATTTTAGTTTTATATTTTGTAAATATTTCCAGCAAACTCTATGACTTTGAAGATGATTAAATGTCAAAAGTTGCCGGACTTATTTTACCTAGTAACATTGACATGAAAAATTACGGTACCATAATCAGTGTACCATCTATAAACATATCATATTTTGTAAAAAGAAAAAAAAAATTTTGCAACGAGACTTGTAAAAGAAAGGCAGCCCTACTTTGATGGATTACAACAGGCTATCGTTTTATCAGACTGATAGCGGGTATTTCTCTACAAATGTGAAACTAGTTAGATTAATTAGGTTTCGGCAAATACATGAGGGGAGCATAAGATCATCCGGTAATATGTAATTGACACGTTGACCCTTTCAATGTACGTGGAGGGCGTACATTTTGGTCGATTTTGTTGAAAAGCTTTTATGACGCTTGGAAAATTACGATCTGACACCACTGATGTATAAACTCGCGTTAAGCGTACATCACATTCAACATGAAAGTTACGATGAATCTGATACACATTTTATCCAACGCAAGAAACATTTTAAAATAATCGAAACAGGTATTCAAAGGTTTGTTACGAAGTACTTACCAATAGTCTAGTTTTGTCTATATAGTCTCTCTCCCATATAGGACCGTCTGACTAGTGATACAACTTTAACTGCTATGACTGCCTAACTATCTGATGTCGCTGAGCTTAAGCCGGTTCCTAGTGCTTAATATTATAATGCAAGGGGCACTATTTATTCACATTATTTCACTTTACATGGAACCTCACTTTGATAATGACCTTTGGACTAGGGTAATATGTCAAAGTATGCGTGACACAGGAATTGTTTTTGACTTAGCAGACAACAGCCTTAACCTTGCTTGCGTCGATCGAGACAAGCCATTAATGTGTGAAGAACATTTGTCAGCTAATGATTTTGCCCTGACATGTCGTCATTAGTAGACAACAGAGATGAGGCGTTTGAAGTTAATGTGTGATCGTGATTTCAATACATCCTGCGAGTCAATGCATTTAATATAACGTTGACAAAGAATTATTGCACATTTCGCCACAGCAGGCTTTCGTGACGACGGCTGATTATCAATGACACTTAAATATGGCAAGTTGTATTATAGGCAAGGGAGTATTTCACCTGATGTAACATTTGCCATTGTTAGAATAGACAGCATGTCTTAGTTTGACAACGCTGTTGCCGGTCATGAAATGAAAATGGTTCAAAATGTCACCATTAGTCTTATTTTTGCAATATTTTGTATTAACCATCATCATGAATTACAATATACATGAAGGGGCAAATGTGTGAATTAAATGGTAACAATTGAAATATTTAGCAAGAAAATGCAGCTCTAGCAATGTTGTACATTTTATTGCAGAAAACCAGACTACTCCTCTACAAATTCTGTAAGCACTATTATAGAGATAAACTACATAATTCTAGTTAAGAATATTCTGCTTAATATACTGATAAAATTACATAATGAAATTATGGTTCGACTATAATTACCTTCAACCAATTCGGCACTTATGGGACTTGCACCTTGAATTATGTCCGGATAAATGTTAATAACTTACACCACTTCCAACTATGACGTGTAAAGCACTTGTGAGCAGTGCACTAACGGATTTGGTATGAAATGTTGTTCTCAATTGCATTCGCTGGTCAAAACCTTAAAATCTTTTTCATAGGATATTGTCAATTAAAAGAAAAGGACAACACTAATAATTAATACCAGAAGAAATAATGCAGTTGCCCAGATCAAGAGCAATAATAAGTGAGGAGAGGCGGACATGTGAATCTGTTTCAACAAAGTTTATTGGCGAAATATCTTAATTCGTAATGGGTACATAATTGAAAGCTGTGTAGACGATGTTGAACATTATGAAAACTTTTATTTTGACGGATCTCAAGTCTACAAGCCTTCATCTTAAACAAGAGTGTAAAAAACACAAAGCATATAATTGTATGTTAAAATCCTAATAAAAACTTTAAATTGCAATACTGGAGTACTCTGCTTGAAAAATAACTTCAAATTTGATTGTTTTCTTAACTACGATTTTCAAGATTATTACAGTTTGAAGTGATTTGATCATTATCACAACTTGTATTTTGAAAGATCTAAAGGTGCTACCTTTCATCTTAAACAAGTGTTCGTCGTTACGAAGCATATATTTGCATGTCAAAATCCTATAACACATTTTAAATAGGAAAATAGGAGTACCCTGGTATAAATAAACTCATATTCGATTGTCTTTTTTCTCCTTTGCTACGATTTTCAAGATTATTACAGTTTGAAGTGATTTTATGAATAGCTAGTTGATGATTGTCTTGTGGTTTGCAGTGACGAGTATCACAGACACCGAGCCAGGCAACTGTAACTATTCTATTTAGCAGCACCTGTGTAGTACGCAAACGTTATTCGAGCCTTTAATAAGAGTAAAAACTTTTTCACACGATGCATGCCAAAATTTAAATAAACTAATGTAATAATAGCAATAAACCACGCCTGCGACAGGTACACCACTCGATTTCGACTGGTTCACTTCGTATATGGTTTGGCAAGCGCATATCTTATGAACCAGTCAACATCGAGCGGTACATCCGTCGCTTGGGCTTATATAGTGCGCAAACATTTGGTGTGCTTGAACATTTTATTTAAAATCATTTGAATGTAAGTGGCTAAAGTGATGCGAAGATATTCGAGATTAACTGAGACTATAACTGAAAACAGAGACAGTAGACTGTAAAACTACAATAACAGGATAAAATGCGAAGAAACAGTGAGGGGACAGTAGGTAAAGTGCTGTGCGATAATTCTCCTCATAATTAAATGTATTCATTTTGCAGTAAAATGATATCATTTTATAATTTCGTTCGAAAGACTGTAAATTTTAAAGACAATTTTGTGTAAGTAAGGACGAAAATAAAGTGCAAAATGTTACTCTCGAGAAACAGTGTCGTCATTCTTTCAATTCTGATACAATATAACATAAATACGATACAATCCTTCTTGAGAAGTTTCCAGATTCCTGTTACACACAACTTTGAACATTGCCTCAAACACACAACAAGTTGGTTTCTGTAAAACTAGAAAACCAACATCATGCGTTTTACTGCTGTAGGTGTTGTTGCTAGTGAACTTCATTCATGATTAGCCGATTTTCGAGGTCCCATGAATGTCTAAAAGATGTCACTTACGTTATGCCTGACTTTACCGCAAGGAAACTTTTATTAAAAAGTAAAGTGTCATTCTCTTTCACTGTCATGAACAAATTCGGCATGTATTGAAATTTTGTTATCTTAGTTAGCAGCAAGTGATATTTTATTTCATATTTCGGGCATATGCCAACTTCATTATGCAGTATATTTCACTTTTCTCAACAGGTATCGAAATGAGTCGACTCATGGTAAAGAACAGGTAAGAGTTGTAAGATATCAAGATGGGAAATACCTCTCCCTCATTTTTCTTAAAATCACAGACAGCACATTATGTATAAAAGTCAACATAAAAAGGCTTGTCTCAATGCTACGCGGTATTTTTGACTCATCAGTTTGTATATCCATGGATTCATGGCCGAGTTTATGAGCGCCATTACCTTTGAAAATGATTCAAACTTTACAAATGCGTCAAAATCATTACTCTGCCAAACACCCCAAAAATATAACATCCATCCAATTTGCACTACACAGGAAGGAAGCATGCAGACAAAGAAAACTACCGTGTTTGCAATGGCTACGCGAAGGACCTGCGAACACTCTTTGCGGATTGATTGATCAGTTGTTTCCGGGGAAACCAACCTTGCTCGTCTTGACATTTCAATAATGATTTTGGAATACATTATTATTGTTACGGTCAAGGTCAAAAACATTAATGCATTAAAAAAAGCAAGGCAAACTGTCTGGAAAACAAGTGCCCTTCTAATTCCAAAACGCCACCCTTCACAAAATATTACACCAAGTGAAGACAGAGACAAGCTAATTATCCATGACAAAATGATAGTTTTCAGACACCTGCTAGTAGTATTGATGACATGTGCTTTCCACGGATGGCATATTGCTAGGTAACGTTCAACACTGATGATGGTAACCATGATGCAAGATTCCTCCTCACTGAGAATGATTGGTATCGTTCTTAGTAAACAACTATTGCCAATGGCAACTCCTCTGTACGAAAGTAGCTTGATGAGTAACTCAACAGTCAGAAACTGGGTATCAGCGATGCTGAGACTTAATAGATAATAGTTCGTAATGGTTCTCATCTCTCTAACTCGTATTATTACAATGATGAAGCATAAATTTCCAAAAATGCCTATTGATGATATTGTACACAGTGTAAAATATGTTATGTCAGTGTCGTCATTAAAAATTGCATACTCACTGCCAGTTACATTATCAAAGAAAGCACTGTTGCAGTATGTGTCATTTATTGTATTATTCATATATCTGTGAGAAATCGCCACGTGTTGAATGTGATTTTCTTCCAATAGAACCTGCTAGACCAGTAACTGCAATGAAGTAGGAAATAGGGTTAGTATACACTGCAAGATCCTGCACCTCGCATCTTGAATTAGATGGGGTTACGTTGTAAAAATATGGAAACCATAAAGGTCGTTTCATCTACTTGTACGTCAGACATCAGAGTTTGACAGTTTCAGTTTTTTGATTACTAGTTTTAAAGTCCCTCGTTCTCGTCTTAAAGACGCAAACCCTATGTTTTGCTGTCAAAATACGTCTTTCCTGCCTTATGACAGTAATGTTTACTAATACTTGGTCAGCGTGGCCACATATTTGATATTGTCACGTTAATGCGCTATGTTTAGGATATTATGACAACCATCATCACGATAAGTTGGAAAAAATTTATACAACCCCCGATCAATGATGACGTATACACTCGATGTTCAGAACCAAGAGTCTGTCGTTCATAATTTTGCACCAAAAACTGAAATTCGATGACTGAAATATTGAATGACTAAATTTGGCCTAGTCTAGCAACAAATTGTTCGAAATAGTTTAGTTAATTCGCTACTGATGTTACTTAAAATCTTTTTATGCATAACTATTGAGGGAAATGAATGCTGAAGCAATATACATGACGTCAAGTCACTGATGAACGCGTGCTGCATATAAATTAGCTGAGAAGTGCGTTAAGAAACAATTTGCCGAAACATTTGTAACAGCTGTTGTCCAGTGAATCTGACATGCAGTACAAAGGCAAACGAATAAGTATTACGACAGCGTGAAGAGCAATGCCCTAGTCTAGAAGAAGAAGTATTATCATCTTGTTTTTTAAAGTAAATTAAAAAAAAACCACTTACCTTTCTCAGAACCTATATTACTGGTTGGGATTTTTTTTTGGCAAACCCGCAGTTGTCGATGAATACAGATGAATAAAATAAAACTAGTACATAGGACTAACAAGTATAAAGTTGACTCAATCTGTTTCGGATGCAGAATTGCAGATCTTTTGTGATTTTCTGTTAGGAGAAAAACAAACGACAGTTATAAAAATGAAAGTAAATACCACGATATGAACAAGTCTGGAGATGAATTTGATGACTTTGCTAGAGCAGGTGGAATCCATTACCTTGAAGTTCAACTTTGGCCGATGTTCCAGTAACAAAAATATCTGCAAAGACGACTGTTACAAGTCCGATTTCTTTTAATCTTCTGGAGAACTTTCTGCAACGACCTACGAATAGCATACTTTATGTCATGTTATGAGTTTCGTTATATTATAGCATGCATGTCTATCAATTTTGCATATTGAACAATTGATATAGTCAAGGAATGGAAAATCGGGAACAATGCATAAAAAAACTTCGCTATTGTAAACTGCCTCGGGGATTAATTAATTTGATTCATATTTTGAAAATGGCTTGGCTCGATAAAATTGATTTAAACCTAATGTGTACAAAAGGGTTTTCGCTACTCGGATATCGATTGTTTTATCATGTGACAGTCGTACATCGTATTATGAGGTTGACGTCAAAATGCATTGTTGTTCACACTTCTTTCCAGATGTCATAATCAACCAGCAGGTGTCAGTATAACAATTACTTGACATGACGTACGCCACCAACCTGTCGTGTGTATGATGTAGTTTAGATGTTATTACTCTGTATTAAATCCATTTCAGAGCAAAAACGCCTTAGGAGTTGCGTGGTCTAATTCGTCTACTGTACTCATAAAACTCGTTCGATACATTTTGTATTTCATGCTGTTTAGTCGAATATGTAAGATTCGTAGAGCAATACCTTCGACATGCCGAAAAATATTAGCGATCGGAGGCATTATCGACATATTTCCCACACAAAACACGTTACCAAACAAGTGATGACGGCTAAGGAAATAAATGTGCATTAAATGTTCGCCTTGAATAATTGATAATGTCAAAAATTATGTATGAGAAGTCTATTTATTAATCTGAGCTCTAACTTTTGTCGTCTTGTTGTAAAAGTTGGTGTACATCGCTTTCAACACATTGATCAGGCCAAGTTGTCGTATATTTGAGATTACATCACTGAAAACATTTCAGACTCTGATTGAAGATAGGCCAAATAGGCGATAGGGTGAAATGCGTGAACTCGAAAAGTGTCAATTGAATGTAGAGAGAACTATTTTTCATTTTTAGAGAAGGAGAAATGTCGTCATGCTCTGTGTCGTTTTCGTGTTTCTGCTCATTCTCTACGAGTTGAGGCAGATAGATATATACACAACCCTCGCGCTGATAGAATCTGTCTTTATTGTGATACAAACCAGATGAATTTCACTTTTGCTTGATATGTCCATTTTATACAGATTTGAGAGCTAAGTATTCATCAAGATATTTCTATACTTCACTTCCACAGTTCAATTTGTAAAATTATTGCAATCTGAAAATATGTCTATTATACGTAATCTATCAAATTTATATTTTACACCTCAAAGAAATGTTCTTGTAAATGTGCAATTCCAAATTTAACAAGTTCTGTGTAATTGAACTGAATTGCTGTAGAACACGGTCTATTTACGGCATCTTCAGAGATGTAACTCTATTTTGTGATATGCATACTTACGGGCCGGTGGCCTAAAGTATGTGAAATAAAATATTAATAATATTTTAGAAATTGACTTATATAAGTTGTTCCACTTTACATTGATAGATGATATGGAGGACCTCTTCAAGTTTTCTTTGACTCACAGGTACAGTAAAATCCTCTCTATTGACTTATGTTTTATTTTAGACTTAGAATTAATTGCAACGGTATTGAACAACCACAAAGAGAAAAACAAAACCTCATCAATTGTAATTTTTCTGGGCTGGGGCTGAGTCTTTCTTGGCGAGTGGCTACAAAGAAAAATTATACAACTGGTATCCACTCGCAAAATCATTAACTAAGCTATGAAGAAGATGGTGTATTTTTCCGATTGAGCAATTTGACGTAGAATTCTTACAAGGGTATGAATTGAATTGAATATATAGAAATGAACAATAGAAAATCCTTGGAGTGTAAAAACGGTAGCGGCTGATAAAAAGAGAACAGTTGCACTTTATTATGATTTCTGTAGGAGGCATTGGAAGGACTGAAACATGTGAATTGGTATGTGTGTTCCTTAAGATTCTGAAACGCTTTCCCTGCTGAGTATTTATTCTAGCTAGAGTTTTGGAAATATTGATAATTGGAGTATTAAAAGACAAAGGTTAGAGTAAAGAAAATTTACATTTATATTTACGGAAAAAACGCGACTTTGTCCACTTTACGAAAACTGCAAATCTCCACGAAACGTTTGAAAGCTAGCTGTAAAGGTGCAATTCACTCCTTGTTTACATATCTCGCTCTCTCCAGCAGCAGTCTGTGGACAAACCCTGGCGATTGCACGCCGTCCTCGTATAGAGTTGCCAATGCTCCACGGCATGGCCATGATGAACCAAATGCCCCGTCACCACCATTTTGCGAAATGTTAACAAATTTAATGAAGGAAGTTAAAAGGGAACTCAAACGCTTCAGTTGGGTTACATGTAAAACCGACGAAAGAGGGCGCACGATTTTAAGATTTAGTCGGAAGGCGTAACAAATTAAAATGGTCCGAGACCAAACTATCATTTCTTTCGAGTCACTACGCAGCCCTCTCATTGGTCAGACTATCAGATGATAGAATGTATGTGCGAAAAGCGACCAAGACTGTATTCAGACTAAAGTAGGTCATATTAGCCCTGTTTATAATCTTTATCATACGAGTTCATGAACCTTGGGAATGGTTTATTCACTGCTGAGGCAAGTGAAGGCGTCTATGGAAAGAATTTCAAGTTGTACTCACATCATTGAGCTTTCAAGGCATCGGTGATATTTCCGATATATTCATCCATCATGGAAACTATACCTGAAACGAAATTCCAGGAAAATATTTAACTTATTGATAAGTCTATAACATTATGTGCAATGCAGTCCAAAAGAGAAGATGGTAGCGAACATCTACGTGTGTGAACACGTGAGCTAAAAATGAACCCTCACAAGTGGTATATCAGAAAAGAATTATTGTAAACGTTTGAGAGTCGGAATATCTGTCCCCGAGGCGCGTTCTAAGTTAAAAAAATCAACAGCCTTATCCAGAAAATGTGACCTTTAATCCGCACGAGGGAGATTGTCTTCCTAGTAATGATTAATTTCTCCTCTGAAAACGTTTAGATCTAGAAGCTTTCGGACGCAGAGGAGTGCATAAAACAATCTTCACCTCGATTAATGAGTGTCTGTGAGGATTAGTCTGGTGCCTCTTCTGACGTAAATTTCTTTGATCGACATTTAGGTAAAATACTCTCAAAGCAATTTTTAATGTCGTGATGTTGAATATTCGAGTATGGGATTCAATGAATCCAGTTATAGACAGCATCAATTGATAAGCTGTTGTTGACCTCTTCCCATTCTATCATATACGTGTATTTACGGAGTACAGATTGGCTGTACGTATGTCTGATTCAAAATTACCCCACTTATTGGCGACGCGTTCATATTATTGGTTTCCATAACACCTGTTTGGTCATTCCACTCAACCTCACACCAGCCCGGACAGTAATTTAGAGAAAATATGAAATGACAAAGTAGTGACAAATTTATGTGTCACGAATTACTCTATACGATTCAACCATACATTCAAATTATCTGATCATATTGATTGATTGATTGATTGATTTATTTAGCACTTAAAAAATAACCATACAGTACAAACAAGAAAAAAGACAAAGACAGAAGTGCTGGGATAACACAGAAAAGTTAAAAACTTATTTCCACTGCGGTCCCATGAAAAATAAAATCACAAGCAAATCGGCACGACAACAATTAATAAAAAACAAAATCATTTTGCTCACGTTGAATCATTGCTTCATAAAAATACTTCTTTAACTTTCTTTTAAACAGAGAATTTGAAGTAATACTCTGTATATTTCTTGGAACTTAATCCATTCAACACTAGCTGTATATACAAAACTATTCTGATAAAACCGAGCCCCACCTTGAATAAAAATAGAATAGGGTCCGGATCTCGTTCTATGGACATGACTGTTAAAAATAAAATTATCAGACAAAAATTTCGGTACTAATCCTAATGTAACTCTATGAACATGATTGAGTTTTATATTTGCGACTCTGTGGCTAACAGGTAGCCATCCCATTTGTTTGAAGTGAACCGATTCAAGGTGTGCTCTTGCTGACATACCAAGGGCAAACCGTATAACTTTATTTTGGGAAGTTTGAAGTTTTTGTTTGCTTTTTAAAGTCAAGGCACTATACCAGTAAAGCTTGCATATAAATGCATAATCAAAATGGCATTGTATCAAACAGTTAGCCAACAGTTTTCTCGTATGAAAATCTAAAAACTTCTTATTACGATATAAAAACTTGAGACGATAACATGTCTTTTTAATAACCTTAGATGCTACTGTTTCACCAGACAAGATTGATCCAAGTCAGTACCAAGATATTGCACACACTGTTTTGCAGCGATGTTGACATCCCCACACAGAACCTGCATTTCCGAACACTGTTTTAATTTTCGACTAGAACCAAACAGGATAGATTCTGTTTTACCGACATGAAGAGACAATTTATTATCAATTAGCCATTCATTGAGATAACCCAATTCCTTACTAAGTTTTGTTTGAATATGTTCAACATCTCTGCCAGACACAAGAAGAGCTGAATCATCAGCATATAAGAGCAGTTTGCATGACACTGCTGATTGCATATCGTTTACATACATTGAAAAAAGTAAAGGCCCCAGTATAGAGCCTTGCGGTACTCCACAATCAACTGAATTATCATTAGAAAGAGTACCGTTCACGTTCACGGCCTGAGTTCTACCAGACAGATATGACTTGAACCACCGTACTGACTCTTTATTCATGCCACATGCATCAAGCTTTTCCAACAGTATTGCATGGTCAACCGTATCAAAGGCTTTCTGAAGATCTATCAAAACCATGCCTGTTAGCTCCCCTTTATCCATATTTGACCTAATATAGTCAGTAAGGTGGATCAGACAGGTGTCCGTAGAAAACCCAGGTCGAAAACCAGATTGAAATTCATACAAAATGTCAAACTTCTGATTGTTCAAATTGATTGTAAACTACTCTTTCTAAAACTTTGGAGACCACACTCAAAATTGAGACTGGACGATAATTTCCTTCAAAGGTCTTATCTCCTTTTTTGTGAAGAGGTATCACTCTAGCACGTTTAAGTTCAGATGGCACTTCTCCATGATGAATAGACAGGTTTATAATGTGTGTAAGTGGAGCACTGATTTGTTGAGCTCCATCGATTACAAATCTAGCGGGAAGGCCGTCTAAACCAGCTGCTTTGTTCTTACCAATTTTACCGATAATATCAGTTATAACAGTCTCATCGACTACAGATAACCCAAAAGAATTCTGAGAAGTATTTTGTTTAGAGTAAAAATCTTGAACATGTTTGCGACCAAAACGGCCTTTGCTTACAGGTAATTTATGAAGTAATGAAGATGCAACTGATGTAAAGAAGTCATTAAACTTTTGTGCCACCTTTGAGCTATCAAAACTGATGTCATCCCCAAAGGCCAAACCAATATCGGAATTTGATGTACCTGTCTTTTTTGATGGAGTACCTAAGCTTCGTAGAGTTTTCCAGAGTTGTTTAGGGAGTTAATGTATTTTTTTTATCCTAGATTTATAAAAAGTCAGATTTAGCTCTAGTTATCATTTCACACACACGGTTTCTTTGCCGTTTAAATTCTTTATACAAAGTTTCCCCACCCGTTTTGCGAAATTGTGAAAGTGATTTGTCTCTAAGCTTCATAGCCTCTAAAATTTCTGAATCAATCCATTCTTCCGACCTTTGCTTTATTCTAACCTCCTTTATAGGAGCAAATTTATCAACTACTGTCATAAATGACGTTTTAAATATTTCCCAAGCCCTGTCGACGTTATCGCAATTAATAACATCAAACCAGTTGATATTTCTAAGGGCATTTTGAAATGTATTAATATCATAATTTTTCATTGACCGAATTTTTACAGTTCTATGCTGACCTATTTTTCTACGACCAACTTTCCTGGTACAATATGTTATTAAGTGGTCACTGATTCCCACTGGCAATACTCCAGATTGATATATCTTATCCTCATCAGACACAAAGATGAGATCAATTATATAACTACTGGTATCAGTGACTCTAGTGGGATCTTTAATTAGTTGAGAGAGGTCGATCGCATCACAAAATGAATGCAGATTGTTCAACAGACTGTTTGCGTTTGAAGAACAAGAAATATTACAATTGAAATCGCCGATAATGATTATTTCATTACCAGGTATCCGATCAGATCTTAAACATATCTCCTCTAGAGAATTGAAAAAATCCTAGAATTAGGAGGGCGATAGCACGTACCCAACAAAATTGGCTTCACTTTCGGCAATAGTATATCCACCCAGACTGATTCAAGATTTTCATCCTGTAGATCAGGTCGAGGTTTGAAAGCGATGTTAGTACGTGTATATATACACACTCCTCCTCCCTGTCGGTTTCTATCATTTCTCTGACAAACATAATTTGAAATTTGGATCTCACTATCAGGGACGGTTTCGTCAAGCCATGTTTCCGTGATACCTATAACTGTTGCTTGGGTTCGTTCAGCGAGAAGTCTTACCTCGGTTAATTTAGGTAATAAACTCCGCGCGTTGAGATGTAAGATATGTAAACCTTTCATTTGGAAACATTCAAAATGCTGTTCATCAGTCTGTGAGGGAAAAGGCACTTCAGCTTCACTTCATATACTGTATTAGTGTCAAAAGGAATGTCACCGCTACATTACGTTAAAGTTTACCTTCCATGTCAGAACACACATGCAGACCTGTTGTTAAAAAAATTAGTGTCCGATAAACTGCGGCGAGATTCATTCAACCGTAAAGCATGGTATAAGGTTCTCGCAAATACCAATGGTTTTTCTCAATACTAAATTGTTCAACTAAAATAAGCAAAGCTTGCGACAACACGATTGGAACTAATTTTGGAGAATTGGATCTTTATTTTTTTCAAATTTCTGGTAAGTGGTACCCTATAGCTAAATGTTGCAATAATACAAATTACTCCTAAATACAAATGCATTGCCTCAAGAGAAAAACACAAGAGCTTACATTTGCTGATTACACCAACATTATTTCGCCATCCAATCACCCCACTTAGTTACAATCGTGTTCGACGTGTATCCCTAAACGCACGAGTCGTCGGCGCTTACTTATTTCTCGGCAGACAAAGCAAAATCCGTCGGGCAAGTGAATTTTCAATTTCACTTGTCCTCTCAAAAATTTTACTTGTCCTCCATTTGTAATAATCAAGACCAAAATACTTGCGACGAATTCCGTAGCGGCTTTCAGGGCTTTCTTATTTTGGTAATTTTTGCCGATGTTGACGCCGATTTTTCTCAAAAGTTTTCATTGAAGTAGGCCTGCGTACGGTCTTTGTGTTCCCGGCATTATACGGCCTCCACCACAAGAGGCGGTATAACGCAGGGAACACACAATGCAATTGCATAAAGAATGTTAAATTTGGCTTTTCATCCTGTGGATGGTTACTTGCACCACAGGCAAATAGACAGACTGGAAACGCTACATGGCTTTTGTTTCATGGTCGTCTCGGTACACTATTGGCTTTTCATATTAAAATGAGCTTCAAAGGTGTTAAACTTTTTGGAGGCTTTGTTTGTGGTTGATAATTACACGAGATTATGCGAAAAATACGACGAGATGGCATCGTACTGCCAGTCGCGTAGCAATCATACTTTGTGAGCTTCCAGGCCAGAAACACCGCTTCACGCCAATCAAAACATAATACGCCAGCAGTTTCATAAACATGTCCTTCCTTGACGCAAGTGTAAAAGACGGTATGACTGACCGTAAACCATTGAGTGAAACCAGACAGTATCGATAAAAGACTTTCAAATTTGGTTCAAACACACTCATGATATATTCATAAAAATATGAGAGGAATTTTTAAAACGGTAAAACTCACTTTCCTGAAGCTCAAAACACTCCCGTTTTCGCCAGCACGTCCATTCCGCTCAGCACCACACGACAACAACAACACAAACTTTGCCAAACATACTTTCGCTTAACAATTGGCGAAAGTCCGAAAATTACCGAAGGATGCATGGTCGGCACTCTTCGGAAAAGAGAGGCGAGAGCAACCTGAGGCGAGGCGAACATGGATGGGTTACGTAACTGCTTCACGCCTTAAACAATACCCGTTGCGACTATGTTTGTCTGTGCTTGCACGATTTGCATGCTTTCTTTTCGAATGCTTTGGTCAGTTGTTGTTGGAGAGACCAGCGTCGCTCTTCTTGCCATTTCTCTCATGATTTTAGTGTACATAATAATCGTAATAATTAAGCCGAGTTTCAAAGGCCGTCAAGCCCCCCCCCCCTCCGCACAGATATACGAGTCTGGTATATAAAGCATCAAAGATGACAGCATTGTTGCGATAAAAAATAATATATCGTTTCTCTCGATAAAATATTGAACCAAACGGGATGCGATGTCATATATACTCGAGTTTATTCGAACACTGCTTCGGTTTGACATTTCATAATGTGTACATTTAATTGGTCTCTAAATCAAATTAACCTCCGAGAATAATATTTTCTCGTTACGGAGATAAGCATTGTAACCTATAAAATAATGGGAAGGTTTTGCTATCATAAATAATCGCCGGAAGATCAAAATGATCAATAACCATCGAATACGATTTTAACCACGGTGTTTGGATTTAATTATTCTTTTTCCATTTCAAAAGACCGTGAAACAATAAAAATTTCTACTTTACATGCCGGTCCCTGGTTCAGTGTCGCTTACATTGTGTGTAATAAGTTTTAAATAAATTTAGGTCAGAGTCACTGTCGGCTCTAGCTCATTATCACAAAGAGAAGGGAGGTAATCGAAGTTAGCGTGATATTTACTTTATTAGTTTATCTATTGCATATGTAGTGGTATTTACTTTTCGCAACATGTTACTAATAGTAATTTTTGATCTTCAGATCTTTGAATTTGATTGGTCATCGAAATGCTAACGTCACTAGATTTTTTTTCAATTGCGCAAATAATCGAAACAATGCCACTTCAAAACTTCCGAAGATATTCAGTCTGCTTAAGCCAATTTTATTAGCTCATGTATGTCACAGACGTGGGCTTATGGTTGGCGATGTCTGTGTGTGTATGTGTCTGTGTGTCTGTGTGTCTACTAACAGATATCTCAAGAATGTATCAACAGATTTCAACCAAATTTGTTACACCGGTTAAGATATTAAATGGCAAGAACTGATAAGAGTTTAATGGGCGTGGCTTGCATATTAATGATGGTATCACAATTTTAATTGCTCTGTCACATGGTTGTCTATGGGAAGCATGATGACCATAGTATCATATACCAAGATGTACTGCACCAAATATCATGAAAGTTACCATATAAGCTATTATCTCAATAATGAGAAAGTGTGACAAGGAACATGTCAAATGAATGCTAATTTTCATTTTCAATGAAATTTTGTAATTAGTGACATAGTTTTAAAAGTACTGAATCAGATTTGATTAAAACAGTGTCTAGATATTGATCTTACAGAAACCTGACTGTAGAGTGAGACATTAGCAGTACCATGTTAATTAATAGCAAATTTGCATATTAAACGAATTTAAGCAATTAGCACTGTAAATCAAGAACTCCTGCTCCAAACTCAATGAAACTTGCTTGAGATATTGGTTGTGAACATATTAAACTGTGTCACGAGACTTCTCGCAGTTTTTGATCAACAATCAGATAATTTGCATATAAATCAAATTTAAACAATTAGCCCTGTAGATAAAGAACCCATGCTGCAAACGCCGTGAAACTTGCTTTAGATATTGTTTGTGCATGTACTAAACTGTTTTGAGAGACTTTTCATTGTTAATAATAAAAAACCAACTAATATTCATATTTAACGAATTTAAGCAATTAGCACTGAAAATCAAAAACAACCGCTCAAAGCTCCATGAAACTTGATAGAGATATTGTTTGTGCTCATTTTAAACTGTATCAAGATACTTTTTTATAGTTTCTCATCAACAAATAGCATATATGCATGTTGTAGAATTTTTGTATGTAGTGTTATAGAAGTTTAACCACTCTTCCGAAGCTGAACCACTGTACCTTTGACAGAGATTTCGATCCTTACAGATATTATATCATATTGATATTGATTAGTACCATGTTAATGAGAAGCAAATTTGCATATGTTACAAATTATACAATTAGCACTGTGAATGAGGTGTTACTGTTCTTAACAATGAAAATTGCTGGAGATGTTGGTTGAAGATATATTAAACTGTTGGAGGAGACAGTTTCTATCAAACAAACAGCTAATTGCGTATTTGGGGGACTGGCTTTGTATAGGTGATTTGCACCTGTTTCAGTCACCCTATCTATTGTATACATATTTTTTGTGTTTATCTTGGATGAATAAATAAATAAATAAATAAATAAATAAATAAATATTTAATGAACTTTTACAATTAGTATCACAGAAGTGAAACTACTGGTTCCAATTTGATGAAATTTGGTACAGATATTGACCTGACAGAGACCTGACGGTAGAGTGGGATAATTGCCTGTGCCTTGTTAATTTACAGCAGATTTATTGATTATTGCAATTTATAGCACTGTACAGGTTATTGTTTGTGCATATTAAACTGTATGAAGAGACTCTTCACAGTCTCTAAGAAACAAAATGATAATTTATTTCTATTTTGATAAACCACACACATGTAAGCATATTCATTTCATATCTGGTTAATAATTTTAAATTGAGATCGATTAACAGAAAATCTACAGTCAATACACATTATATCAATTCACTTATTTATTTGTCTACTTAACGGTGACTTCAGCTGCCTTTGCATTTTACGGAGTACCGTTAGTAAAGATACAAATACAAGAGACAGTGCACAAAAACTTTACAAAGTCAAATACTAAGAAATACTTTTTACTAATTTTGTTTGTTTTCAATGTCAATTACAGTTCATTATTATTCACTTCTTGGTCTTCTGGCCAGAGTTCCATATATCTTTCTTTTATGAATATGACTTTGTTTGTGTACCGTCTATTTGCTGTCTGTTCTGTGCTGTATTGTGTCTATGTTTACAACTATTGTCTTACGAATTCTGACATAATGTCATTGGATTATGGATTGGTATGATTGCGATTATTATCCTATACGCCAAAGCATGTTGATCTACCTGTGTCTAGGAGTATTGTCACAATAAAACTACGTCTTGGTTTTCAGTTACACAATCTAATTTAAAATGTTGTTCATCCCATTATTGGCGTAGAACAGTAACTTGCGATTGGCGTTTAAAAGAACGGTAGTGAGAAAAAAAATATAAATGGTCACAGCTATAGCTGCTGTCACTTTCCAACGGTCTTGGGATTCTGTTAAAAGACCGTCATGAACATATTTGACTATACTATAACGGACATGAAACGCAGCCGTGTTGAAAATCGTGGTGTGTGGTCAAAGTAATTCTCGTATCATTCACATCCTAGCTAGTTCGGCTTAAATTTAATAGCCTTCGTCAATGCAAATAGAAACTGCATGTAAGTAATTCCGCTTTATAAGGAATTGATCATTTGTTGCAGGGTCACAGTTAACGTTACTGCATTTTGTATGGCAAATCATCTCTTACCTCTTTTAAAGGCAAAAAAGCAGTTTTGCGAAAACACAACAACTGCCTGCAATGTATTAAAGCAGAAAGCTCTGCAAAATGTATCACATGCGTCACATCCCTATTGTTAAGTTATAGAAACAGTGGGTTTCAAGCAATGTGTAATAAACTGTATATAGACCCGTTTTAAGAATCAGTCGAAAATATGTACACACAATTTTATTATTTTACTTTAAATTATCAAGTTGGAAAAGTTATCTATCAATACTACGGTATACTTATAATTTCATAATAAACAGTTGCTAACAACCAATGGAACATTTGTGATCATTGTCTTTATGTCATCAATGTACTACCGATCATTGTCAGCATCGTAACATCCCATGACGTTACGCAGTGTACAAGTGCACCAGTTATCACACATGTTTTTAAACGCTTTATACAAAGTCGCTAAATCAGTTGACATTCTCTGATTGAGACAGTATATGTAACCTGTATAAAATTTACAAGTAGACAGTTTGTCATAAGCCAGTGACTTTATTAGCTGTAGTGATGTATTGTGTAATTCATGGAGTCATCAATCTGCCACCAGGTTGACAGAACAGTGAATGCAATTTGATAACGGTCGAACGTGTTTATGGACTGTGTGTATTAATGTGTTTTTAATGGTGTTTGAACAAGAAAATTGATGTGTCTGTCAATATAGGACACAATGTATTACATGAGCAAAGTAAAATAGCAATTTTGATTAATTATCAATTGTGTTTCATCATGGATAGTTGATGATTTGGTTGCTATATCATATAATGCTACGTTTTGGGTATTTTTAACTTAACTGCAATAATCGTTATCAATAAACTGTATAAACCAGCTTTTGATTATGTAAAGAGGGTTTTCAGTTCACGTCATAAACTGTAGTATTAGTTAACCAAATTAAATTACGTTTCATCTCCGATATGTGTAATACCGGAACAGAATAAACAGAATAACCCGACAGAATAAATAGACAATTATGTGAACTAATTGAAAGATTTTTCAAAACTCTCTTAAAAGATGGCAATCAAATCACAGGACCTGAAACGTAACCAACAACAACAAAGAAACATTGGAACATCATATCCATTCATTTAATAATAAATTACAATAGTAATAAATTATCAATAAATTATCAACACGTCAAGCCAAATTAATAAATTAAAAAAATTATTCAAATAATATTACAATAATAATTTATTAAGATATTCTAGAACACCTGTTTGAAAGTATTCCAGAACTGATCAAAAATATCGAATTAGAAGGCTACAAACTCAAAATACTTTTCAGCAAACGTCATCTTACCCATATGATAACAGCAATAATTTAATATGAAAGGCCCAGCATGGTTTACACCTTTCAGCTTCTTTATATTGAAATACTACTGAGTTTTCAATCGGGTTAGAACTCACAATATACGGCAGCCAGTCGCTTAGCGGAGAAGCCACAGACAGAACCGCTCCGCTAAATCCCCAGTCTCAATAAAGAGTGGTTCAATAACCGAGCTAACTTGTTACATTTTTCTGACTGCAACCCCACTAGACGCTGTAGAGTTGATTAAGCACTCACACTCCTACACTCACTATCACACATCGCACACAAACATCGGGGACAATAAACTACGTGTGTATACTGGTCGATTGTATGACATTTATTTATCATTTTATTTATTTTATTTATTTATTTATTTGAAAGTATATGCAAATACTTGACATTTTTACCAAATCTATAGGTACGGACTGTAAAGCGTTTCAACTTTTCCACAAGCGTAAGTGTATCATAACAGTTTAAAATAAAACTACAGAGTTTGTTTTGTTCTATTTCAATTTGATCGCCTCGATGGAATCCTCAAGTTTCACTACCATACATTGATGCATAAATTACTTCATTAACCTTGATTTATTATGAACATTATGTAACTAATGGGTACACAATTAGAGAGGATCAAAGAATCAGATTTTCTTAACTCTATTTCTCTGAATTTTTTGATCTTGATAAACCTTTTTTCAACAAGTACATTCTATTTACCCCCTCGGCAACAGTATCTAAAGCAAACTGGAACACACAGGTAAAACGACCAAACAGCAAAAATATGAACGTTATAAGCCTTATTTGTAAGACTTTAAAGTTGTCACTTTAACTGGTTATGAGATTCCACTTAATGAACATACTCCAATCCGATCCACGTCTATCTATCTATCTATCTATCTATCTATCTATCTATCTATCTATCTATCTATCTATCTATATATCTACATGTTTGTTTTTGTACCTCTTAGTACAACTTTTCCAAACCTTTCAAATTTCAAGAATATATGTGGAGGGTACGCAACGGCTGTTTGAACTGTGACTTTTCTGCACGTTGTAGTGGTATTGTTTTTCTGAGCACAAAGAGACAGCTATGATCATTCAGTAATTTTTCATTTATTATTCCTACTGCTTGCTATTCGAAAGTTTTTACAAATAATTTTTATGTAAATTCTAGGAACAGGATTAAATACGGGTATTGCTATTTCATTGATTAGGCTTCAAAAGACATTAACAATTACTCAAATGTAGAACGTTTTGTTTCCCAACTTATAAATTAAAATGACAAGTTGGTCACACTTAACTTTACCTAGCTATTAAGCACAAAATCGCTGTTAAGTATTCCATTCAGAAACATATAGTGTGATGTCGTATTTGACACATTTTAAACTTAATATGAATTCATTGTAATGGAACAGTTTGACAGAGGTGTCATAACGATTCAAAATTATGGCAAATGTTTGCCCACGTCAGGTTTTTCAATTAGGCCGGTTTTAAAAACGGGTTACTACGAAAGAGTGAAAATTGTCATTTTCTGTATAATTGCATATATTGTTGGTAAGAGGGACAAAAGGAGAAATATTAGAAAAAAATGGTGCTCCTCTAATATCAATGATACAAGGTATTGACATACTCCAAACACTTCGATTCTATTAAACGCACAAATACATTATGATTAATGTCAACCCTCACACTTGTAGAAAGCTGATTAAGACTGAAGCATCGCCATTTCCTGCAGCATAGAGTTCTAAAGCATTCCTTGACTAGTGACGTTTAAATTGAACAGGATTGGAACTAATTTGGGATAATTGGATCTTCATATTTTTCATATTTCTCAAAAATGGTAGGTGCCCTATAGCTGAATGTTGCGATATTACAAATTACTCATAAAAACAAGTGTGTAAGAAAAGCAGATGAGCTTACATTTGCAGATTTTAAAGACAGTTCACCATCCGATTATCCCAAATTAGTTTCAATGGTGTTATTGTATGAAGAAAATTGACCAACCAATACGGTACATTTATAACTCTGCTGCTAACTCTGCTGGTGGACAGAATTGTACCCGAGGTTATCGTTCGCCCAGTTAAAGCGATGAATTTCTTTTTTCGCTTCGATAAAGTTTGTATGTGCGATGTGTGATAGTGAGCATGCGTGCGTGAGTGCTTCACGAACTCTACAACGTGTGGAGCAGTCAGAAAAAAAATGTAACAACTTAGCCGGCTATTGGACCACTCTTTTTTGGGAGTGGAGATTTAGCCGAGTGGTTCTCTCTGTGGCCTCTCCGCTAGGCGACTGATGCCGTATGTTGTGGGTTCGAACCCGATTGAAAACTAGTCGTATTATATTTACAATAGCATGAAAACGCAATAATACAGATAAATTCACATTAATGAATTTACTGTATTATTGAATAATACACGTGAATTCACATGAATCCACGTGAATACAGGCTTGCTGAATACAAGCAATGGATTAATGACTGTATTCACCTGTATATGCACTCTTCAGCTAAAATACAGGCAATAATCCATGCAAATACAGTAAGTATTATTGGCTTTTCATGCAGTGTTAACAATAGCGCTAATAATCTGTATACACGTCACATGTTGTTCTGTACAGAAAGTAGTGCTCTTGTCGTTTGACTTTAAAATCTAGCACCGTAACACCACTTTTCGAATAGCTTTTCAAAATGACTTCTTAAAGTATGTTGTACAATTCTCGAGAAAATGACAATGTTAAAAGGACTTTTTCATGCATTTCTACATGGAAAGCATTTGAGTTGACTGATACTGCACTATTGATGAGTAGTCCCCCTACCTTGACATCCGAATGTCCGTTTAAAGCTTTCACGGTACTTCGTGCTCACGATTTTGTACAACCATGGATTTATTGCAGCATTGACTAGTAGCAGAATGTGTGCCACACTTTGGAGAATAAAAAACGTTGAGTTGAAATCTTGCCATGTTCTCCGTCGATTCAAAATCCTGTAGATCATCATTATAAGTGTGGGTAGCGTGCATGTAAAGAACACCAAGGTATTGGCAATGGTAACATGCACGACTTGCACGCTTTCTTTTCGGATACTTTGGTCAGTTCCTGTTGGAGAAACCGACTTCGCTCTTCTTGCCATTTCTCTCATGACTTTCGTATACATGATGATTGTTATGATCAAACCAAAGAGTACTGGCAAAGCGTATAAGGCATAACACACAGCTCTTATGATCAGCGACTCTGCGTCTTGAAGTTGGCCTTCTATGCAAAACACCACAGATGGAGACGCGAAGCAGACACTTACTATCCACGACACAAGGATCAACTTGACACACCTTCCAATAGTGTTGATGGCGTGGGATTTAAACGGCTGGCATATGGCGAAGAAACGTTCGACGCTTATCATCGTTATCATGATACATGATTCATCTGCACTGACGAGCACAACAAAAAAGGTGAGGAAGCATGTACGTGTGCTGTCGATGTGAAAGCCTCCATACAAGAGCGCCGCGAGCAACATCTGCGTGCTAAGGAAGAGAGTATCCGCGATGCTAAGGTTAAGTAGATAGAAGTTGGTGACCGTTCTCATTTCTGCCTGCCGCAGCATGACAAACATGTAGCTTGCATTGCCTAATAAGCCTAATAGACTTATTGTTACCACAAGGGTGAAGTATAGGTAGTCAGCCGTTGACAAGCACTTTGTTATTTCGGTGGTATAATTGTGAGTGACACAGTAATCTACGTACGAGTCGTGCGAACCATGGGTTGTTTGATTTGTTATGTCGTTCATGGTTTACAAGTGGGTGTCGTTTGTCGAATAACGACACTGCAGGTAATCTGTAAAAAATGTAAAGTAGTTCTGTGATAACAAATCATTATAAAATACATTTGAAAGCGAGGAAGACATGAGTACTAAAGAAAACATAGCGAAGATATGTCCATGACATGTACAATTGTATTGGAAGAGCCATGGTCACGGCGCGAAATTAATATTTCTGCTGCCACTATGCGGCGGAAAAATTAAACATAGAAAAGTAGACATTGATGATGTGACACCTTGTGACATAGATAGGGTCAAGGAGAACAAACAATTAAGTTGTGTTGAAAATTGGTACAATAATGTATTAAATAAACCAAAACTCCGTACTTATTCCACTTTTAAGACAGAGTACAGCACTGAAGGCTACCTAAACTTGGACTTATCTCGATCAGAAAGGTCTTTGTTTGCCCAGTTTCGTTTCCTCTCAGGGTTGAAACAGGGCAATATAGAGGCGAGGCAGTGGCCAATCGTACATGTAAACTATGTGATTCGAATGATGTCGAGGATGAAGTTCATTTTATTTTCCATTGCTCATTGTATGATGACTTACGGTTTTCTTTATATAATTCTGTAAGTGAATCTTGTCCTGAATTTTTTTCTTACGATGATATATGTAAGCTAAAACATATCATGGTAAATCACCCAAGAGTTACCTCAAAATTCATTATTAGAGCTTTTAATAGGCGACGAAATGTTTTGTATGTTCCTAATTAGTGATTTGTGAGATTTCTTTGTTTTTCTAATTATATAGCACCCTCAATGATTTGTTAAATTAATTATATTTCATAGTGACTTATAAGCCCGATGGGCTGGGTGATTCATCCTGTATTTTTCTCTTTGAGTTATATACTTTGGTAATTACATGTCACTATAATAAACATACTACTACTACTACATAGAGCAAACAGCTCACGCGTTGTGATTATGACTGAGCGGTCATGATTTGTACTCATCAGGAATAGCGTTTCTTGTATGATTTTGCTACATCTTCAAGAAAACTAATGAAAATGAATGAAAATTTCCAATAAAAAGCTTACTTACAGATGACACGAATGCTTTCGCGCTACTGCCGGTTTTCGTTACCCTGTTAGAGCGGTCTCAACATGTCAAGTAAAAGTGAGTTCAGCAACAAGGGTAGAAGTAGGCTTATTAACTTATAATTTTTAATAAAACGACAGAATTTGCTTTATACTGTTTCAATTAATTACATTTTACTGCCATACATATAAATTGTTTTCTTCATTAATCTTTATTTCCTATAAACACGATACAACTAACGAGTATGTTAAGTTTAAATACGCAATTAGAGAGAATCAGATAAATATCTAAATTCTTTGTTTTCTTAATTTTCGGGCTTTTAATACCATCGTTTTAAACAAGTACTTTCCATTTTCCCCAGAAGAATGTCGTTTTGTCTTGGGAAACTCGAAAACCTCGCCGAAAAATGGGAATTTATGGAGATATAGGCTGGTACCCGATTGATACATTTATTAAGAAACAACTTTTGAGATTCTATAATCATAGTAGAACCAACAACAACTTATTTATCAGATAATCGCTATTACATAATATAAACATGAAAAGCAAGTGGTTATGTACAATTGAATCACCTAAAAAAATTTCACTTTTGATGGTCAATCAAGTTGGCAACATCATGTTTTCACATTAATACTACTGAAATTAGAAATCTATTTATATAACAAAACTACTTTCATCTAAGTGAGATACCTTCAACTCTAAGTAATCTTATTTATAATATATTTATAAATATTATTTATAATATAAATATTATTTATAAATGAACTAGAATCCTACATGTCAAAGAGTGATCATGATAGAATTTTTGTTAATTGTGATTTTGAAAACCTTGGCATTCTTATGTATGCTGACGATGTAACTGATGTCGCAGATCTACCTATAAAATACCTTGAATTATTTTGTAAACACTGGTGTATGTCTGTAAACTTAGATAAGTCAAAAATCATTGTTTTTCGAAATGGAGGTATCTTGAAAAGTTATGAACATTGGTTTTATATGAATTCACCTGTAAGTATTGTCAAGCACTATAATTACCTTGGTATTGTTTTTTCTTCACGTTTATCATGGTCACCCGCCAAAGAGCATTTAGTTGCCAAGGGAAACAAAGCCCTATATCAGATACAAATTGTTTTAAAGAGACTTGGTGGACTATCTTTACTCCAAGCGTTCAAACTTTTCGACGCGTCCGTTGTACCTATTATTTGTTATGGGTCAGAAATATTGGGTTATGAATATTCCCCAGTTATAGAAAGCATTCAATTTAAGTTTTGTAGATTTCTTTTGGGTGTTAATTCAAATGTAAACAGAGATGTACTTTTAGGAGAATGTGGAAGATATCCTCTATCGTGTTTCTATATGAAACGTTGTATTGCATACTGGGTAAAATTACTAGAAATGGAATCCTCACGTTACCCAAGGGCTTGTTATGAAATGCTGAGATCTTTGGATTCATCTGGAAGAGTCACTTGGGCAACTAAAATACGCCAATTACTCTGCAGATATGGCTTTGGTGTAGTGTGGTTTGAGCAGCAAGTTGGAAATTCTGATTTGTTTCTTAAATTATTTCATGATAGATTACAAGACTGTTACAAGCAAGAGTGGTCTGCATCTTTACATGAACATCCACGATTACGCTCTTATGTTAATTTCAAATCAATGCTTGAGCCTGAATTATATCTATCAAATATTAAAATTTGGAAATTCAAATCTGACTTGGCAAAACTGCGTTGTTCAAGTCACAAATTAGAAATAGAGAAGGGACTGCATTGTATTCCACCCATTCCATTACACTGTAGAGTGTGTTTATATTGCAAAACTCAAGGTATTAACATAGTCGAAGATGAATGTCATTTTTTATTATTTTGTCCACTATATGACGGTGATAGGAAAGACTTGATACCACAAAAGTACTGCAATTATCCAACAAAAGAGAAATGTTTTTCATCGTTAATGTGTAAGAATTTACAAATACAATACCAATTATCTGTCTTTGAACACAAGTCCTTTAAAAGGAGAGAACTGTTTGTACAACAAATACAAGAGGTTTAGTTCTTTATGTTCTTTTGCTTCTGTTTCACTGTAAAACACTGTCTCTCTGAGTATACCAAGTACTGTAATGATTTAATATATGCGATAGGCTGAGGCCTTAGCATTTGCAATAAAGATTGATTGATAATCTTGACCATCGTAATATAATGTCCCCGTTCAGCTTACGTTTCCATAAACTACGAATTGAAACCGGGAGACAATATAATATTGATTGGCTTGCTGTTTCATGACTTGCAATCGAAAATCTCCCATTTTTATATATTTGACATAAATGGTAAATATTTAAAACTAATAAAAAATGAAAATACATTGATCAATGTCTCCCAGTTTCTAAAAAGAAGTTTACAAATACGACAAACCACCAACAGCCACTCAAATTACCCATGAATCCCTGCTAGTGTATTTTTTATCGTTTTCCTTGTATTTCTTTTGTATGTGTATTTATTTTATTCTATTGTATAACCTTTTTAATCGCCCTGGAAATTATTTTGTGTTAATAACAAAATATTATATATATATATATAAATATATATAAATGATATACAAACGATACAGTTAAAGGGTAACTGCTATAAGCCCGAGTTGTATATATATATATATATATATATATATATATATATATATAAATGATATATAAATAATATACACACGATACAGTTAAAAGGATCAAACAAGTAAGGTGTAACTTCTATAAGCCCGAGTTGTAGGAGTTTAGGCTATCACCTTTACAGGCGGTGAGATTCTAGTTCTTCAAATACTCCGACTGGGTCTACAAATTTCTCGAAAATTAAAATAAATTTAGCTGATATTTGGAAGTTAACTTTAAATTTATGCTGTGGAATATCTATCGAGAGTACAAAGACCTCATTAATATCAATTTATCAACTTGCCGTTCATTATATTGCATGACTGACAATATGAATGCTTTTAATGGAACAGTTTGACAAAAGTGTCATAACGATTCAACATTTCTTTTATGACAAAGGTTGGCCCAAATGCTAGTTTTGTCAATTAGGCTGGTTTTAATTGCGGGCTACTGCAAAAAGTGAAAAAATTGTCATTTTCTTTACAATTGCATATGCTGTATGTAACAGGGATAAGGGGAGAAATATGAGAAAAATGGTGCTTCTCTAATAATAATGATATAACATATTGACAAAACTCAATACACTCTGATTCTGTGCAACGCATTTAAATACTGTATGATCAATTTCAACCCTCAAACTTGTTGAAAACTGATTATATACTGCAGCATCGCCATTTCCTGCAGCGTAATGTTCTTAAGTATATCTTGATTAGTGAATGAAGAAAACTGATCAAGCAGTAAGGTACATTTATATTTAACAAAGCTTCAATAATCTGTAGAGACGTCATTTTCTCAAATGTTCTTGTGTACAGAAAGTAGAAATTTCCCCATTTTACCTTGAAATCTAGCACTGTGACACCACTTTTCGAATAGCTTTTCAAAATGAATCCTTAAAATATTTTGTACAATTTTCAAGAAAATGAAAATATCATAAGGAAGGTTAATGCATTTCTACATGCAAACCATCGGAGTTTACTGATACTGCACCATTCACGGGTGGTCCCCTACCTAAACATCCAAATGTCCGTTTAAAGCTTTCACGGTATTTCGTGCTTACGATTTTGTACAACCATGGATTTATCGCAGAGTTGACAACTAGAAGAATGTGTGCCACGCCTTGAAATATAAAAAACTTTGCGTCGTAAACTTGCCATGATCTGCATCGATAGAAAATCAACCTACAGATCATGATAATAAAAGTGGGTAGAGTGCATGCAAAGAACACCAACGTATTGGCAATGGTAACATGCACGACTTGCACGCTTTCTTTTCGGATACTTTGGTCAGTTCTTGTTGGAGAAACCGACTTCGCTCTTCTTGCCATTTCTCTCATGACTTTCGTATACATGATGATTGCTATGATCAAACCAAAGCCCATTGGCAAAGCGTAAAAACCATAACAAACAGCTCTTATGATCAGCGACTCTGCGTCTTGAAGTTGACTTTCTATGCAGAACACCACTGATGGAGACGCGAAGCAAACACTAACAATCCACGACACAAGGATTGACTTGACACACCTTCTAACTGTGTTGATATCGTGGGATTTCCATGGATGACATATGGCTAAGTAACGTTCAACGCTGATCATCGTTATCATGTTACACGATTCATCTGCACTGACGGCCCCAACAAAGAAAGTAAGGAAGCATATACGTGTGCCGTCGATGGAAAAACCTCCATTCAAGAGCGCCAAGAACAATATTTGTGAGCTAAGGTAGAAAGTATCGGCGATGCTTAGGTTCAGTAGATAGAAGTTGGTGACCGTTCTCATTTCTGCTTGCCGCAGCATGACAAACATATAACTTGCATTGCCTAATAAGCCTAAAAGACATATTGTTACCACAAGGGTAAAGTATAGGTAGTCACCCATTGATGATCCTAGAGTCCTTCCGATGGAATTATAATTGTGCGTGACACAGGAATGCAAGTTTGATTCGTTTGAACCATATTTTGTTTGGCTTGCTATGTCGTTCATTGCTTTCAACTGATGTAGTTTGTTGAATAATGACACAGGTGATAATCTATAAAAATATAAAGAAGTACTGCGATAAGAAATCGTTACAAAATGAATTTAAAAGCAAGGTAGACATGAGTACAAAGAAAAAATAGTAAAGAAATGTAGTCCTGTTGCGAAATAAATATTTCTGCTTCCACTCTACAACTGTAAAGTTAAACATATAGCAAATAGCTGTTTGTTGCTATAAACTGAATGGTAATGCAATTTCCAATGAAAAGCTTACTTACAGGCGGCACGAATGGTTTCGCGCTACTGCCGTATTTTGGTACCTTGTTAGAGCGGTCTCGACATGTCAAGTAAGTGAGTTCAGCATATACGCAAGCCGTTGTTATAAAATATCTGACTATATGCATTCATTTACAATACCGGTAGATGGCGCTTTGGTGATATCCTACATTACTCTTGTGCTTCACTTGTACTTTACAAGAATTTCCTCGTACCATTAAGTACTAAGTGAATTTTGTTCCTCTAGTTGACCAAGGATAGGAAGATAACTCTCTTAAAATTCAATGTAGCTCTATTATTCATAAATGATGTACGCCTGCTTTAACAAGGCGGGCTTGGTAAATCATATCCCATTTTGATAATCATTAAAAACTGTGACCACTGCTTGGCGGGTATTGTGGCAGTTCCCCAATGAGAAACAGTGTAAGCGCGCCGTACTCAGTGTATTTGCACTCGGGCTTGATTAGTCTACATCTGCAGCTGTCCCTGCATGAGTGTCTAGCCATTGAGTCCAGTCATTATTACATAAAGTTACAACTGAAAACACACTAAATCGGCGCGTAGAAGGCCGCGTTCTGTTGGTGTGAGGTATCTACGCAACAATGTCGTAACTCAAGTACTACTAAAGCATGTCACCAAGCAAAACATCAGAATTTGACTGTGGTACAACAGACGGAATTTTAACATTGAGCTTCGGCAGTTCCGGATGTGTACAGGTGATATGATGACTGTTTGTGCAGAGAAGTTATTCGCCAGTTGTAACAATACAATCGCACTTCATACTTTTCGGTTCAGAAGTGTTGAAAGCACACTTCTAATTTATACTGGATTATTATTATTATGAATTCAGATATCTTTATTTGTAACTAGACTTTCCCCTTTTCCCTAAGTATTATATACGTGATGCCATATAAACAAAGTTAAAAAATAATGTGACATGATTTTTGTCATAATTCGCCAACGTATCATGCCAAGATAGCTCAGTCACATAGGTTTTCGGATGTACATTTGCATCACACATTCCAAACCTAAACAAAAAACCCAAAGCTTATTGTAATATAAACGCTGAATGTAAATTGCCTTATAAACCTTAAGTCTTTCTACATATCGAAATCAGTGTAACGAAAGACAACATTTTATGTAATTTTAGATTGGGTGCTACAATCACACTTCATGTGTTTTTGTGGAGAAGTGTTGAAATGACAAATGAAGTTTATAGTTCTACTCCTCTGATCATTTAGTTTCGACGGAAGAAATTTTCGAATAGTTTTGTGAGTTACTAGACGAAAATTCAAGTGCAGTAGACAACATTACAACAGAGCATCTGAAGTTTTATTTCTCAAATATCATTCCAATGCTTGCGCAAAGAATTTAATGCCATGTTTTCCTTTGGTTACTTGCCCTTTCGTTTAACAGATGTCATTTTAGTTTCTCCTATCAAGAATACATTAAAACTAGATAGGTTTGTTTCCAACTACAGACTAATAAGGTGGGCGACTGCTCTTTCACAGGCACTGGGCACAATATCATATGTAGAATGAAAAAACTACAGACGCGGTGATTTCTGTCTTATGTAAATCGCACTAGCACTGGAATCTCCACAGTATGATTTCCATTGCTGGATGAAACAGCTGGACACAATTAAGGTATTTTCAGGTGTGTTTATTTATTCCCTTTCTTGGTCATCTCATTTTCACGATTTCAACGTATAACTGCTATGGACACAATGTCTGAAATAAACTTCAATATAATTGATAAATACTTCAATTTCCATAAGTTTTATTGAAACTAAGACTTACAATTCTCATAGTTTCTAATTTATACAACACAAGATTACCTAAAGTGAAGTGGGAAGTACATACTAAAGTTGCCCATTCAATTTATCTCAAAATAATTTAAATAGAGTTTTTCAGAAAGAGATGCTCCTGGACAATACGACCGTGCAATAACGTTGGCAGGTAAAGAGAATCACTACTACATCTATGTTACAACGAATGGACCCCTTCTAACAAGATACTTTTCAGGCCTGTGATACTGTTGATTCGCAAAGTAATACACATATGAGATAAATTGTTTAAAACTAATTGATTTAACAACCTCCACTAGGTTCTAACATCTAAATGCATGTTTAAGTGTAATGCGGTATTTCCCGCTCACCATTCTGTATAACCAATGATTTTTTCGGAATTAATTACTAAAGGATGAGAGCCACACCTTGAGAGATAAAATACGCTTCGGAATAACCTTTCCATAAACCCAAGCATATAGATTGCAGCCGATAGTATTGAAAAGCGATGGAAACATTCTGTGAAGAAAACTATCGCATTAGCAATGGTTACTCGCACAATTCGTATGCTTTCTTTTCGAATGCTTTTGTCAGTTGTTGTGGGAGAGACAAGCGTCGCTCTTACAGCCATTTCTCTCATGATTTAGTGTACATAATAACTATAATAATTCAGCCGAGTTTCAAAGGCCGTCTCATAGATATACGATTCTGATATCTAACGCATAAAAGATGACAAGGTTGTTGAGATAAAAAATAATATAGTGTTTCTCTCGATAAGATATTGAACCAAACTGGAGGTGATGTCATATATACTCGAGATTATTCGAACACTGCTTCCGTTTCACATTTCATAATGTGCACATTTAATGTTCCACGACAAGAAAATGACCTTTTAAGCTAACGACTCTCTAGTGGTTAATAAGCTCAGAACCCCTTTAAATTAATATTTCCGGAAAGCCTACTGATTCCGTCGATTATGTTATGTAGGTCATTTTCCCCCACACTCATCATGACCTGAGTTCAATTAGTCTAGAACATTCTCAAGGTCACTGCCCTTAATGACCTCACAACCTTGAATTCATTTAGTCATGTTTGGAATGTTCTGGGAATTTACTGTGTTGTGCAAGAGAGATAATTTTAGAACAGTAATTAGCATGTCAATAAAAGTTCTAGATTGTTCTTATATGCTCTTATGTAAGCACATGGGTATAAATAGGGACGTGCACAGCTGGCAGTCAGATTTTGGGATTGTATCTCTTGCGTATTACTTTTCAAGACCTTCACTGCCACGCTGGATTTATACTGTGGACTTTGTGCAACTTCAAGCCTGCAAGCCAAAGGACTGTTCATTCATCCGACTGACTGTTACAACTCTGAGACTGGAGCTTTGCCGTCCCAGCTGAGATAAGTAATCTGTGCACTTTAACAGTTTGTATTCTATCCCTGACTTAGCAAGTAGTTTTATTTTTCGTAATAAATTTCATTTCATACGGAAACTGCTTAGTTCACCCTTTTGTTCGTTTTCTCTGAACGTAACAATTACGCAAACAATCCAAACAATGCTACTTCATAACTTCCGAAGATAAGCAGTCTGCTTAAGCCAATTTTATTAGCTCACGTGTGTCACACCCCTAGGCTTATGGTTTAGCGATGTCTGTTTGTGTGTGTGTGTATGTGTCAACACGATATTTCAAGAACGTATCAACATATTTCAACCAAATTTGGTACAGGTTTAGCTATTAAATTGCAAGAACTGATTAGATTCTGAAGGGCGTGGCTTGCATATTAATGATGGTATCACAATTTTATTGTTCTGTCACATGGTTGTCTAAAGGAAGCATGGCCATAGAGTCATATACCAAGATATACTGCATCAAATATCATGAGACTTACAATATAAGCTATTATTTCAATTAGGCCAAAGTAATTACATTCTTTGTTTTGCGTCCACTCTAAATGGGAAAAGGTACGCGTCTAAGCGGCTGAAAAACACACACAAGAAAATTAACACAATGTAATTTGATTGCAGCAAAAAAAAAAATTTAACAAATTTTTAGTCCAGAAAAGCTAAGCGGGTATGTCCCAAATTTTCCTATTCAAATACACTGTGTGTGTTTTTCATGAAAACCTTAAAAACCTAAGTGGGTGGGGGAGCAAAACAAAGAATTTAATTACTGTGGCCTTAGAAAGTATGACAAGGAACATGTCAAATGAATGCTAATTTGCATTTTCAATGAACTTTTGTAATTAGTGACATATTATAAAAAAGTACTGCATCAAAATTTTTGGAACGTTGTGTAGATATTGATCTGACAGAAACCTGACTGTAGAGACATTTAGCAGTACCATGTAAATTAACAACAAATTTGCATATTTAACAAATTTAAGCAATTAGAACTGTAAATTAAGAACTCCTGCTCCAAAATCTTTGAAACTTGCTTCAGATATTGGATGTGCACATATTAAACTGTGTTAAGAAGCTTCTCACAGTTCTTGGTCAATAATAAACTAATTTGCATATAAATTAGATTAAAGCAATTAGCCTTGTAAATCAACAACTGATGCTCCAAACGCCATGAAACTTGCTTAAACTGTTCAAGAGACGTTTTAGTTTTTCAATCAACAACCAGCTAATTTGTATATTTAATGATTTTAAGCAATTAGCATTTTAAATCAAGAACCCCTCCTCCAAACTCAATGGAATATACTGGAGATATTATTAGCGCATTATTGTTTGTGCATGTTAAACTGTATTAAGAAACTCTTCACAGTTTCTAACGAACAAAATGATAATTTCTATTTTGATAAACCACACACATGTGAGCATATTCAGTTCATATCTGGTTGATAGAATAAAATTAATAGTTTTTAAATTGAGATCTATTGACAGAAATTCTGCAGTCAATACACATTATATCAACTTACTTAATTTATTTGTCTACTTAACAGTGACTTGAGCTGCTTTAGCCTTGTATGGAGTACCGTTTGTAAAAATGCAAATACAAGAGACAATGCACAAAAACTTTACAGAAAACAAATACTAAGAAATAGATATACAAAGATTATAAAATATTTGAAATATTACTTCAAGTTTCTTAAAATGTCAATGACACTATTGTATTCAAATAGTACCTGTGAGTTTTGATGACTTTTCACTATTTTTTGCTTGCAATGTCAATTACATTTCATTATCCTACACGCCAAAGCATATTGATCTACCCGTGTCTAGGAGTATTGTCACAGTAAAAACTACATCGTGGTTTTCAGTTACACAATTAATTTAAAATATTGTCCATCCCATTATTGGCGCAGAACAGTAATTTTCCATTGGCGTTGAAAACAACAGTAGTGAGAAAAAATGATAAATTGTTATAGCTATAGCTGCTGTCACTTTCCAACGGTCTTGGGATTCTGTTAAAAGACCGTCATGAACATATTTGACTAGTTCGACTTAAATTCAATAGCCTTCGCGAATACAAATAGAAACTGCATGTAAGTAATTCCGCTTTATAAAGAATTGATCAATGGTTGCAGAGTCATAGTTAACGCCACTGCATTTTGTATGGCAAATCATCTCTTGCCTCTTTTAGAGGCAAAACAGCAATTTTGCGAAAAAACAACAACTTCTTGCAATGTATTAAAGCAGACAACTCTGCACAATTTATCACATCCGTCACCTCCATATTTTTAACTTATAGAAACAGTGGGTTTCAAGCAATGTGTAAGAAACTGTAAATAGATCCGTTTTAAGAATCAGTCGAAAGTATGTAGCCTACACACAATTTTATTATTTTACTTTAAGTTATCAATTTTGGAAAAGTCGTCTATCAATACTACGGTATACTTATAATAATTAACAGTTGCTACATTTGCGATGTTAGTCTTTATGTCATCAATGTACTACCAATCATTGTCAGCATCGTAATATCCCATGACGTTACGGAGTGTACAAGTCCACCAGTTATCACACATGTTTTTAAACGCTTTATACAAAGTCGCTAAATCAGTTGACATTCTCTTATTGAGACAGTATATGTAACCAGTTTGTCATAACCCAGTGACTTTATTAGCCGTAGTGATATATTGTGTAATTCATGGAGTCATCAATCTGCCTCCAGGTTGACAGAACAATGAATGCAGTTTCAAAGGGTATATTGTTAACAATCTCTTCATAACGGTTGAACGTGTTTATGGACTGTGTGTATTAATGTGTTTTTAATGGTGTTTGAACAAGAAAATTGATGTGTCTGTCAATATAGGACACAATGCATTACATGAGCAAAGTAAAATAGCAATTTTGATAAATTATCAATTGCGTTTCATCATGGATATTTCATTTGATGACTTGGTTGCTATATCATATAATGCTATGTTTTGGGCATTTTTAACTTAACTCGAATTATCGTTATCAATAAACTGTATAATCCAGCTTTTGATTATGTAAAGACGGTTTTTCAGTTGACGTCATAAACTGTAGTATTAGTTAGTCAAATTAAATTACGTTCCATCTCCAATATGTGTAATACCGGGACAGAATAAACAGAATAACCGGACAGAATAAATAGACAATTATGTGAACTAATTGAAAGATTTTTCAAAACTCTCTTAAAAGATGGCAATCAAATCACAGGACCTGAAATGTGACCAACAGCAACAAAGAAACATTGAAACATCATATCCATTCATTTAATAATAAATTATAATAGTAATAAATTATCAATAAATTATCAACAAGTCAAGCGTAATTAATAAATTAAAAGAATTATTCAAATAATATTAAAAATAATTTATTCAGATACTCTAGGGCACCTGTTTGAAAGTATTCCATAACTGATCAAAAATATCAAATGATATCAAATGAAATCGAATATCTGATGATGGAGACATTTTTGTCGATTATTATTGTCGCTATTTCAAGGTATTTAAAATAAAGTGTATGGCATTTTAGGAACAAGACTGAATATAAGTATTGTTATTGCCCTAATCAGGCTGCACATAGAGTGCTCTCAAATACTGGCTATCACACATCACACATAAAGACAACGGTTACCGTACCTCGGGAATACTGCTGTCCATCAGTAGAGCTATCAACCCAGCGTAAACTATATCACATGTAAATATGGCACTGAAACATCTGCAAACACCCTGATTTCTGTCCCATGTAAATCGGACTGGAATACTCACATTATGTTTTGCTTGAGGTTAGAGCTTGACACAAATATGGTCTTTTCTTAGGAGTTTATTTCATTTACGACCACCTCACTGTTTCATTTTAATTTTTTAATTTGTTTGCCTGAAAGAAATTTAAATATAATAGATAAATAAATCAATTTAAACCAGACATTGAGACTGCGACTTACAATTTCAAAAGCTTCTAATTTACACAACAAACGTTTACCTAAAGTGCAGAGCAAAAACACATGCCAAAAATTTCCATGCAATATACATTTACGAGGTGATGCTAATATCATTCCTACACCAACGCAACAACTAATGGACCTCTATCGACAAGATACTTGTCAAGTCGTCTGACGCAGTACATTCATAAGTAATGCACATAGTGATAAATTGTCAAGTTGGTTGAACAACCTATGGACCTGTTTTAACATCCGAATGCCTGTCTAAAGCTGTAACGGTATTTCTCGCTCACCATTTTGTACAACCAAGGATTTGCTGCAGAATTAATGACTAAAAGAATGAGAGACACAGCATGAGAGATAAAATACGTTTCGGAGTAAGCTTCCCATAAACCCAAACGATATAGAATGCTGCCAATATTATCGATAAGTGACGGTAACATGCATGTAAAGAAAACTATTGTATTGGCAATGGTTACTCGCACAACTTGCATGCTTTCTTTTCGAATACGTTGGTCAGTTGTTCTTGCAGAAAGCGACTTTGCTCTTCTTGCCATTTCTCTCATGATTTTAGTATACATAATAACCGTGATAATTATGCCGAGGCCGAACGGTACGTTGAATAAGCTGTAGAATACTGCTTGTATGACAGACGTCTCAGAGTCGTTAGATGTTTCTATGCAAACCACGACGGCGAACGAAGCGAAGCAAACGCTTATGATCCATGACACAAGAATTACTTTGGCACACCTGCGTATGGTGTTGATAGTATGAGATTTCAGTGGATGACATATCGCAAGGTAACGCTCAACGCTGATGACAGTTATCATGATGCACGATTCCTCTGCAGTCACGAATATCGGTATGAATGCAATGAAGCAAATAAGAGTGCCATTGATAGTGAAGCGTCCGTAGACTAACACCATGTAAACCAGCTCTGTACTGAGGAAGATTGTATCAGCAACGCTCAGGTTCAGTAGATAATAGTTAGTAATGGTTCTCATTTCTGCCACTCGCACAATCACAAACATGTAGCACATATTGCCAAATATGCCAAACACAATAATTGTGATGATGAAGGCATAGTATGCGTGTTCACCAGCTGAAAACCCCTGGTCATTCTTTCCAGTTTTGTTGACAGACACGTTGTCATCAAAATATGTGTAATTCGAACCATCAGGGATTCGCGTTGATATGGCGTTCATGATTTTCATTGGATTAATGGGTTGAAATATGACAACGGTACTTGTCTGTCAAGCAATAAGAAATTAGGATAAAACTTTAGCAAAGTCTAAAAACAAGACTGATAAATGGTTGTGAACATGAAGTACGATGAATAATAAAATGTTACGATTTGCATAGAAATGACTTGCATGTATTATTTGCACGTTGAAACTATTCTCTTAATATGTCAGATATCATTGCAAGATTTTCTCTGCACTAATAATTCTGATACATATTATTTTGATAATTGATATGTCGCAGTAGTTCAATAGGGGGCACGATATATCATGTCATAGATTTAATATTTACACATTAGAAAGCGTTACATTTAAAAATGCGTGAGAACTTTATGAGTTGTAGGTAGTCAGGTTTTCTGTATCAAATTTTAATCTCACTGTACATGTATACCACAACATATCAATAATTCGAAAATTGAGAAAATTAGAATTTACCCTACAAAGAATATTAATGTAAACGTTGATCGATACTTCACATTACCTTTGAAGAACGTCTTCAACGCTGAAAGGTACTAAGTGCCAGCTATTCTCTCACAAAGTCAAGTTTCACAGGCTATGTCATGAATGTACAAGTTCGGTATGCAACTCAACAAAGATGACAATGTTGTTGCGATCAAAAATAAGACGTATGCTCTGGATGAAAATATCGAACACAACAGGGTGCGACGCCATATATACTCGAGAATATTCAAATATTGCTTCCATTTGACATTTCATAATGTGTATGTTTTATTGGCCTGCCAATCAAATACAGCTCCGAGGGTAAGGTTTTCTCATTACAGGGTTTAGCATTTATACCTGTTAAATTATGGATTCAGATTACAAAAGTATTGCCGTCACAACTCATGGCCAGAAGATTATAATGATCAATTATGTATACGTTGTATTAACCCGTAAATCAATTTCAGCTCCAAGGAGTGCTTTTTCTCATTATGAGGTTTAGCATTTACATTTTTTAAATTATGAAAGTCAGATTACAAATTTACTACAACAACTTTACGAAGAAAGATCAAAGTGATATAATACGATTTTACCCACAGTGTTCGGCTTTATTTCCCTATTTCAAAAGACTGTGAATAAATCTAAACTTTCAAATTTACATGCCAGTCCGGCGTTTACTGTTGCTTACAATATGCAGAGAATGAGCTTTTAATTTAGTCAGCTCAGAGTCACTATCGGCTATAGCTCATTATCATAAAGGGAAGAGAGGTAAGCGAAATCAGCGTGATCTTTATTGTAGTAGCCGACCTGTGTGTAGGCACGTGAGTTAAAAATGCTGATGGATGGTCTGTTAATAAAATGAATTCTTAACTTTATGGTAGCATTTACATTCCCATTCTTTAAAAAAGAACACATAGAACATATATCCGAAATTATTTGATCTTTGACGATGTTGATTTAACTACCAGAACGTGCGAAATGCTTAAATGTTTATTTTATGCTCTGATGGTGTTGTAATATCTATAAATTAGAGGTTTCAGAGCCACTGACGAGAAATGCTTCAGGTGCTTAACTCTCTCTCTCTCTCTCTCTCTCTCTCTCTCTCTCTCTCTCTCTCTCTCTCTCTCTCTCTCTCTCTCTCACTCTCTCTCTCTCTCTCTCTCTCTCTCTCTCTCTCTCTCTCTCAGATTAAAGAGAAAACATACTTACAAGCTATAGTATCGTTCTGATTGATACTACTCCAGGGAATCCACAAGAAGAAAGGCACACGGCACTTCACTGTGCCACGCCGCAAACTTACTGCGTCGAGGTGCCCTTACCATCCAGCTTAAAGAATACGAGTGCCATGCCACTGAAGAATATTGGACCTTTGGATCTTCAAATTCGATGGGCAATCGAGATACGAACGTCTACGCAAACGTCGCTTAGATATGCCAAATATAGATCGTAGCGTAAGTATCAAGAACATGTGTAAAAGATGGATAAAAAATTATCAATAAAAGTAAAAAATGAATGAAGATATGCAGTCTGTACTTATTTATTTATTTATTTATTTATTTATTTACCTATTTAAGAATGGTTTTCACAGCCGTGGCATTGTACTGAGGACCCATAGTAAAGATACAAATGCAAAAGACAATACAGACAAACTTTTCAAAAACCTAAGAAATACACGCACAGAGACTATAAAACATTATAAATATTACTTACAGTTGCTATGAAAATGCCAATGACACTATTGCAATTGAAGGGACAGTAGCTGTGACTTTTGAAAGCTTGTCACTATTTTTGTATCAATGTCTACTACTGTTTCATGTTCTACTCCCTAAAGCATGTTGAGCTACCCGTACCAAGGTGTATTGGCACATCAAGTCGACAACCTGGTTTCCAGTCGCTGATAAAATCAAATTTAAAATACTGTTGATCAAAGAAAGCGATACATGGTTTAACTCCATCATACAATACTCTTTGTTCCAGCACTAAACGATTATTCAGTGTACGTAAGACCAGACTCATATCATACAAGCTGAATAGTGTGTGTTTCAACATGCTTAGGGGTCCGCGAAGAAGATTAACTTGCAATCGGCATACAACAGTTGTGAGAAAAATGAACATAAAGTGCAGCGCTAGCTACTGACCCTTTACAGCGGTCTTGGGATCCTGTTAAATACGGTCTTTTCAATCGGGTTTGAACTCAAAACGTACGGCACCAAATCACTTAGCGGAGAAGCCACGGCAAACCGCCCGGCTAAATTCTCACTCTGAAAAAAAGAGTGGTTCAATAACCAAGCTTATAGTAGTTACCATTTTTCTGTCTGTGAACCCTCCACTTGCTGTACATTTCGTGAAGCACTCACGCGCGTACACACCGTCACAGAACGCACGCACACTCTATCGAAACAAATTGACCGTCATGAAGATATTTTACTATACAATAAGTGACAGGAATGGTTACCTTATGTTGCGTTGAAAATTGCTGCGTGTGTAGTCAAAAGTCGATCAAATTTAATTAATAGCTTCGTTCCCCTTAAATTTGATAGATTTACGTCATTACAAAAAGACAAGCTAAGTAATAACACTTTATCGAGGTTCGATCAATTGTCGTAGAGCCATATTTGACGCCATAGTATATTGTATCAGCAATTCATCAAAATAAAAAGCTCTTTCAGATTCACAACCGCGTTTTTGGGGAAAACAAAAACTTTCTGAAGTATATTTAGCAATCGAAAGCGTGGAAAACTTTAAGCTTACCACATGTGTCACCTCCATATTGAGTTGTAACAATAGTGGCTTTTATGCAGTGTGTAAAAAAGTATAAATAGATCTGTTTCAAGAATCAGTCGAAAATGTAGATATACAACTTACAGTTTTTACCTTCAGTTATCAATTAAGAAAAATCTTTATCAGTATATTTATCATAATTAAAATTGCTGAACACCAATGGAACATTTGAGATTGTCTTTTATGCCATGTTGTCCTAACAAACATTGTCCTAAAAGAAAATGTTGTACTCACAATATTATATTTAACAATAAAACCAATAAAATGTAGACATATCATGTTTTCAGAGGTTCTTTTAGAAAAAAAGTCTTACCATTTTATCTTGAAATCTAGCACTGTAACACCACTATTCGAATATCTTTTCAAAATGACTTAAAGGATTTTATACAGTTCTCAAGAACATAATAATATAACAAGGACGTTTTAATTCATTTCTACATGCAAACCATTGGCGGTGATTGATACTGCACTATTCATGAGTAGTCCCCCTACCTTGACATCCAAAAGCCCGTTTAAAGCTTTCACGGTACTTCGTGCTCACGAGTTTGTACAACCAAGGGTTAATCGCAGAATTGACAACCAGCAGAATTTGCGATATGGTTAGAGAAATTAAAAACTTTATACTGTAATCTTGGCTTGATCTCAGTATATACAAAATTCTATAGACAATAATAAAAAGTGTGGGTAGCGTGCATATGAAGAACACTAAGGTATTTGCAATGGTAACATACACGACTTGCACGCTTTCTTTTCGGATACTTTGGTCAGTTGCTGCTGGAGAAACTGACTTCGCTCTTCTTGCCATTTCTCTCATGACTTTCGTATACATGACGATTGTTATGATCAAACCAAAGAGTACTGGTAACGCGTATAAGCCATAACACACAGCTCTTATGATCAGCGACTCTGTGTCTTGAAGTTGACGTTCTATGCACAGCACCACAGATGGAGACGCGAAGCAAACACTAACAATCCACGACACAAGGATTAACTTGACGCACCTTCTAATAGTGTTGATAGCATGGGATTTCCATGGATGACATATTGCTAAAAAACGTTCGACGCTGATCATCGTTATCATGATACATGATTCACATCCGCTGACCGCAACAACGAAATAGGTGAAGAAGCATACAAGTGTGCCGTCGAAGGAAAAATCTCCATACAAAAGCGCCATGTTCAATAGTTGTATGCAAAGGTAGAAAGTATCGGCTATGCTTAGGTTCATAAGATAGTAGTTTGTGACCGTTCTCATTTCTGCCTGCCGCACCATGACAAACATGTAGCTTACATTGCCTAATAAGCCTAATAGACATATTGTTATCACAAGGATGAAGTATAGGTAGTAAACCATTGATGAGCCCAGTGTCTTTCCGATGTAAGTATAATTGTGAGTGACACAGTAATCTACGTACGAGCCGTTCGAACAATGTGTTGTTTGATTTGTTATACTGTCCATTGTTTACAATTGGTAGTAATTTCTTGCACTGCAATTCGGGTGACAATCTGTAAAATATATAAAGTAATACTGCGATAACAAATCGTTCACAATATTTTTTAAAGAAAGCTAGACTTGAGAGCAAAGCAAGACATACTGAAGACATGTATATGACATGTATAGTAGCTGTTGTGTTTGAAGAGCCATGCAGTCCTGTCGCGAGGTAAAATTTTTATGCCTTCACTATACAACTGTAAAGTTAAACGTAGAGCAATCACCTAACGCGTCGCAATTGTTTCGACCAGGCAGGCATGATTTCTACTCATCGGGAATATAATTTCTAGTATTTGGTATATCTGCAATTAAACTGAATTAAAAATGAATACAAATTCCAATGACAAGCTTACTTAACTTAAAGATGACTCACATCGTTTTGCGCTGTTTCCGTTTTACGTTACCTCATCAAGCGGCCACAACACGTGAAGGAAAATTGAGTTCAGCATATATAGGCATGCCTTTTATATAAAATATTTGACCACGTACATTCATTTATATGACCCCTAGATGGCGCGTTTGAGATACCCTATTTTACACTTATACTTCTGCGTTTTACAAGAATTTCAAGGCACACCAAGCAATCGTGATTGAATTTCATCCGTATAATTAACTACATATCGTAAGATAATATCTCTAAACTCAATGTAGCCATTGTATTCATAAATGATTTACGCCTGCTTCAGCAAGGCGCATTTGGTAAATCATGTCCCAAGTCGATAATCATTTAATACTGGGAAAACAGTTTGACGTGTATTATGAAAGAACCTCTGGGCGCGACAGTGCAAGTGCGCCCTGCTCGGTGTATTTGCACTAGGGCTTGTGCTGTATTCTGCGGCCGTCGGTGCACGAGCGTCTATAGAGTGCGGGGACAATAGAGTACACCGCAAGAGGGAGTTCTGATCGGGTTATGTGTTGTTTACTTGTTTATGGGTCAAAGGCTAGTGTACATGCGGAACAGTTCTCCCTTAAGTTTTTCGCCGCAATCTCGACACACTGGGAAAGAAGAACGCAAATAAACCTCTAGTACTTTTTTCATCAAAGTCAAAATAGATAGTGGGCTTTGTCGCTGCGATCAACTGTGAAAACTTCCGGTAGGTTGGTCAGAAAGGCGGTGTGTTGACATTTGGACATTACTCAGATGTCTTACTGAACAGTTTTGATTTGTGTACGTCGAATTTGTGATATGCGAAAAGTTGCCAACAGTTGCTCTCGAACAGAGTCGACCAAGATTGTGTTGAATTGTTTGCTTGAAGATTTGACATCTCAAACCTAAGTAGATAATACCATAAAGCTTTATATAAGACCAGCATGTCATGAATTTAACGTAGTGCCAGGCAGACCTTCCTATCGACTGACAGTCTCGCAACCATTTCTGGCGTAAAATAACGCATTTTGACACTCACCTTTCATAAGGCAATAGAGTGGTAGTCCAACGTTTACACTCGTCTTTGTGTACACAGATTTGCAGCTGCATGCTTGATGACGTAGGTGATATTTAAAATGTAGCTGCGGCTTACTTTCACTATATTTTGATTCAGAAAGACAAGTGATTTGTGCGACAATGTTTCACAAATTGATATTAGAAATGTAAGTAGAAATAGAAATTCATATTAAATCTGATACTGTCGTCATTTTCCTTTTCTATACATTCCTTAGCAATGAAACAATCACGGATGGAAGGTTCTTCCATTAATTTGCAAATGAAATTCATAAGGCCTTCTCATCAGGTGTACTTTTTGTCAACCGACAATTCTGAAAACTGTGACACGTTATGAGCAATATCTGTCTAAAATCAGTGTCATCAACGAATGAGGACTTCGTTTGTTGGTAGTAGCGTTTCAGAGTTCATCAAAGATAGATTATATGTCAGCAACAGTAAAGCAGTTGAAATGCGAACAGACAACTCAAAACGTTATCAATACACTGTATAATCCAGTGTTTGATTATGTAGAGGCGGTTTTTTAGTTCAGAGAATAAAGACACCGGCTTGAAAGTATTCCAAAACTGATCAAAAATATCAAACTAGTAGAAGGCCACAAACTCAAAATTCTTTTCAGCAAACGTCATCTAACCCATATGATAACAGCAATAATTTAATATCAAAGGCCCAGCATGGTTTACACCTTTCAGCTTCTTTATTTTGTAGTACTACGGAGTTTTCAATCGGTTTAGAACTCACAACGTACGGCAGCCAGTCGCCTAGCGGAGAAGCCACAAACAGAACCGCTCCGCTAAATCACTAGTCTCAATAAAGAGTGGTTCAATAACCGAGCCAACTTGTTACATTTTTCTGACTGCAACCCTCTGGACACTGTAGAGTTCATTAAGCACTCACACTCGTACACTCACTATCACACATCGCACACAAACTTCATCAAAGCAATGAATACGTCGCTTAAACTGGGCGAAAGATAGTCGCGGGGACAATTAACTACGTGTGTGACATTTATTCATTATTTTACTTATTATTTATTTATTTATTTATTTTTTATTTATTTATTTATTTATTTATTTATTTAAAAGTATATGCTAATACTTGACATTTTTACTTATTTTAATCATTTTAATTTGTGACACGTATTACGGCTAATAACACAATTTGTCTAAAAGAAACTTAAATATAATAGATAAATAAATCAATTTAAACCAGACATTGAGACTGCGACTTACAATTTCAAAAGCTTCCAATTTACACAACAGACGGTTACCTAAAGTGCATAGCAAAAGCACATGCTACAAATTTCCATCCTATATATCTCAATTTAAATTACATAACTCTTTTAATGAAGATATATTCCTGGACAATGTGACGGTAATATACTTTTTTGGCAATGATTAACTCGCACAACTTGCATGCTTTCTTTTTGAATACGTTGGTCAGTTGTTCTTGCAGAAAGCGACTTTTTCTCTTCTTGCCATTTCTCTCATGATTTTAGTATACATAATAACCGTGATAATTATGCCGAGGCCGAACGGTACGTTGAATGGGCTGTAGAATATTGCTTGCATGACAGACGTCTCAGAATCGTCAGATGTTTCTATGCAAGCCACGACGGCGAACGAAGCAAAACAAACGCTTATGACCCATGACACAAGAATTACTTTGGCACACCTGCATATACTGTTGATAGTATGAGATTTCAATGGATGACATATCGCAAGGTAACGCTCAACGCTGATGACAGTTATCATGATGCACGATTCCTCTGCAGTCACGAATATCGGTATGAATGCAATGAAGCAAATAAGAGTGCCATCGATAGTGAAGTGCCGTAGACTAACGCGATGTAAACCAGCTCTGTACTGAGGAAGATTGTATCCACAACGCTTAGGTTCAGTAGATAATACTTAATGATGGTTCTCATTTCTGCCACTCGCACGATCACAAACATGTAACACATATTGCCAAATATGCCGATCAGAATAATTGTGTTGATGAAGGCATAGTATGCGTGTTCACCAGCTGAAAACCCCTCATTCTTTCCAGTTTTGTTGACAGACACGTTGTCATCAAAGTATGTGTAATTCGAACCATCAGGGATTTGCGTTAATATGGCGTTCATTATGGGTTGAAATATGAAAACGGTACTTGTCTGTCAAGCAATAAGAAATTAGGATAAAACTTTAGCAAAGTCTAAAAACAAGACTGATAAATGGTTGTGAACATGAAGTACGCATAGAAATGACTTGCATGTATTATTTGCACGTTGAAACTATTCTCTTAACATGTCAGATATCATTGCAAGATTTTCTCTGCACTAATAATTCTGATACATATTATTTTGATAATTGATATGTATGAAGTTCAATAGGGGGCACGATATATCATGTCATAAATTTAATATTTACACATAAGAAAGCATTACATTTAAAACTGCGTGAGAACTTTATGAGTTATAAGTAGTCAGGTTTTCTGTATCAAGTTTTAATCTCACTGTATATGTATGCCACCACATATCAATAATTCGAAAATTGAGAAAATTAGAATTTACCCCATAAAGAATATTAACGTTTACGTTGATCGATACTTCACATTACCTTTCAAGAACGTCTTCAACGCTGAAAGGTACTAAGTGCTAGCTATCCTTTCACAAAGTCAAGTTTCAGAGGCTATGTCATAGGTGTACAAGTTCGGTATGCAACTCAACAAAGATGTTGTTACGATCAAAAATAAGACATTGTATGCTCTGGATGAAAATATCGAACACAACAGGGTGCGACGCCATATATACTCGAGAATATTCAAATATTGCTTCCATTTGACATTTCATAATGTGTATGTTTTATTGGCCTGCCAATCAAATACAGCTCCGAGGATAAGGTTTTCTCATTACAGGGTTCAGCATTTATACCTGTTAAATTATGGATTCAGATTACAAAAGTATTGCCGTCACAACTCATGGCAAGAAGATTATAATGATCAATGATATATACGTTCTATTAACCCGTAAATCAATTACAGCTCCAAGGAGTGCATTTTCTGATTATGGGGTTTAGCATTTACATTTGTTAACTTATGAAAGTCAGATTACAAAAGTATTACCACAACAACTCTAGTCCAGAAGATCAAAGTGATATAATACGATTTTACCCACAGTGTTCGGCTTTATTTCACTATCCAAAAGACCGTGAATATATCTAAACTGTCAAATTTACATGCCAGTCCGGCGTTTACTGTTGTAGAGAATGAGCTTTTAGTTTAGTCAGCTCAGAGTCACTATCGGCTATAGCTCATTATCATAAAGGGAAGAGAGGTAAGCGAAATCAGCGTGATCTTTATTGTAGTAGCCGACCTGTATGTAGACACGTCAGCTAAAAAATGCTGAAGGATGGGTCTGTTAATAAAGTGAATTCTTATCTTTATGGTAGCATTTACATTCCCATTCTTTAAAAAAGAGCACATAGAACAAATATCCAAAATTGCTTGATCTTTGATGATGTTAATTTAACTACCAGAATGTGCGAAATGCTTAAATGCTTATTTTATGGTCTGATGGTGTTGTAATATCTATAAATGAGAGGTTTCAGAGCCACTGACGAGAAATGCTTCAGGTGCTTAACTCTCTCTCTCTCTCTCTCTCTCTCTCTCTCTCTCTCTCTCTCTCTCTCTCTCTCTCTCTCAGATTAAAGAGAAAAAATACTTAGAAACTATATTATCGTTCTGATTGATACTACTCCAGGGAATCCACAAGAAGAAAGGCACACGGCACTTCACTGTGCCATGCCGCAAACTTACTGCGTCGAGTTGCCCTTACCATCAAGCTTGGAGAATACGAGTGCCATGCCCCTGAAGAATATTGGATCTTCGGATCTTGAAATTCGATGGGCAATCGAGATGCGAACGTGTACGCAAACAACGCTTAGATATGCCCAATATAGATCGTAGCGTAAGTATCAAAAACAACATGTGTAAAAGATGGATAAAAAACTATAAATAAAAATAAAAAATGAATGAAGATATGCAGTCTGTACTTATTTATTTATGTATGTATAAATGTATTTATTTATTTATTTATTTATTTACCTATTTAAGAATGGCTTCCACTTCCGTGGCATTTTACTGAGGACCCATAGTAAAGATACAGATAAAAAAGACAATACAGACAAACTTTTCAAAAACCAAATACTAAGAAATACACGCATAGAGACTATAAAACATTGTAAATATTACTTACAGTTGCTATGAAAATGCCAATGACACTATTGCTATTGAAGGGACAGTAGCTGTGACGTTTGAAACTTGTCACTATTTTTGTATCAATGTCTACTACAGTTTCATGTTATACTCCCTAAAGCATGTTGAGCTACCCGTACCAAGGTGTATTGGCACATCAAGTCGACAACCTGGTTTCCAGTCGCTTATAAATCAAATTTAAAATACAGAAAGCGATACATGGTTAAACTCCATCATACATTAATCTTTGTTCCAGCGATGAACGATTATTCTGTGTACATAAGAGCAGACTCATATCATACAAGCTGAATAGTGTGTGTTTCAACATGCTTAGGGGTCCGCGTAGAAGATTAACTTGCAATCAGCATACAACAGTAGTGAGAAAAATGAACATAAAGTGCAGCGCTAGCTACTGACCCTTTACAGCGGTCTTGGGATCCTGTTAAATACGGTCTTTTCAATCGGGTTTGAACTCAAAACGTATGGCACCAAATCACCTAGCGGAGAAGCCACGGACAAACCGCCCGGCTAAATTCTCACTCTCAAAAAAGGTTGGTTCAACAACCAAGCTTATAGTAGTTAATATTTTTCTGACTGCGAACCCTTCACTTGCTGTAGAGTTCGTGATGCTCACGCTCGTACACACCGTCACAGAACGCACGCAAACTTTATCGAAACAAATTGACCATCATGAAGATACTTTACTATACAATAAGTGACAGGAATGGTTACCTTATGTTGCCTTGATAATTAATGAGTGTGTAGTCAAAAGTTAAATTTGATAGACTTAAGTCAATACAAAAACAAGCTAAGTAATAACACTTTATCGAGGTTCGATCAATTATCGTAGAGTCATCTTTGACGCCATAGTATATTGTATCGGCAAATCATCAAAATAAAAAGCTCTTTCAGATTCTCAACCGCGTTTTTGGGAAAAACAAAAACTTTCTGAAGTATATGTAGCCGAAAGCGTGGCAAACCTTACCACATGTGTCACCTCCATATTGAGTTGTAACAATAGTATGTAAAAAAATATAAATAGACGTGTTTTAAGAATTAGTCGAAAATGTAGATATACAACTTTCAGTTTTTACCTTCAGTTATCAATTAAGAAACATCTCTATCAGTACTATGGAATATTTATCATAATTAAAGTTGCTGAACACCAATGGAACATTTGAGGTTGTCTTTTATGCCATGATTGTCCTAACAAACATTGTCGACAAAGAAAATGTTGTACTCACAATATTATATTTAACAATAAAACCAATAATATGTAGACACATCAAGTTTTCAGAGGTTCTTTTAGAAAAAAAAAGTCTTACCATTGTATCTTGAAATTGAGCACTGTTACACCACTATTGGAATATCTTTTCAAAATGACTTAAAGCATTTTATACAGTTCTCAAGAACATAATAATATAACAAGGACGTTTTAATTCATTTCTACATGCAAACCATTGGCGATTACTGATACTGCACTATTCATGAGTAGTCCCCCTACCTTGACATCCAAATGTCCGTTTAAAGCTTTCACGGTACTTCGTGCTCACGAGTTTATACAACCAAGGGTTAATCGCAGAATTGACTACCAGCAGAATGTGCGATATGGTTACAAAAATTAAAAACTTGGCGCCGTAATCTTGGCTTGATCTCAGTCGATACAAAATCCTATAGACAATATTAATAAGTGTGGGTAGCGTGCATATGAAGAACACTAGGGTATTTGCAATGGTAACATACACGATTTGCACGCTTTCTTTTCGGATACTTTGGTCAGTTGTTGCTGGAGAAACCGACTTCGCTCTTCTTGCCATTTCTCTCATGACTTTCGTATACATGATGGTTGTTATGATCATACCAAAGAGTACTGGTAACGCGTATAAGCCATAACACACAGCTCTTATGATCAGCGACTCTGTATCTTGAAGTTGACTTTCTATGCAAAGCACCACAGATGGAGACGCGAAGCAAACACTAACAATCCACGACACAAGGATTAACTTGGCACACCTTCTAACAGTGTTGATAGCGTGGGATTTAAACGGATGGCATATGGCTAAGAAACGTTCGACGCTGATCATTGTTATCATGATACATGATTCATCTGCACTGACTGCGACAACGAAAAAGGTGAGGAAGCATACAAGTGTGCCGTCGAAGGAAAAATCTCCATACAAAAGCGTCATGTACAATAATTGTATGCTTAGGTAGAAAGTATCAGCAATGCTAAGGTTCAGTAGATAGTAGTTTGTGACCGTTCTCATTTCTGCTTGCCGCACTATGACAACCATGTAGCTTACATTGCCAAATAAGCCTAATAGACTTATTGTTACCACAAGGATGAAGTATAGGTAGTCAGCCATTGATGAGCCCAGTGTCTTTCCGATGTAAGTATAATTGTGAGTGACACAGTAATTTACGTACGAGCCGTTCGAACAAGGTGTTGTTTGATTTGCTACACTGTCCATAGTTTACAATTGGTGGTAATTTGTCGCAATAGAACACCGGTGACAATCTGTAAAATATATAAAGTAATACTGCGATAACGAATCGTTCACAATAATTTTTTATCGAAAAGTAGACATGAAAGCAAAGCGAGACATAGTGAAGACATGTATATGACATGTACAGTTGTGTTTGAAGAGCCATGTAGTCCTGTCGCGAGATAAATATTTCTGCCTCCATTATACAACTGTAAAGTTAAACATAGAGCAATCAGCTCATGCATCGTAATTGTGACCAGGCAGGCATGATTTATACTCATCGGGAATATAATTTCAAGTATTTTGCTATATCTTCAATGAAAATGAATAAAAATTCTAATAACAAGCTTACTTAACTTATAGATGACTCATATGGTTTTGCGCTATTGCCGTTTTTCGTTCCTCATCAAGCGGCCTCAACAAGTGAAGGAAAATTGAGTTTAGCATATATAGGCATGTACATTCATTTATATGACCCCTAGATGGCGCGTTTGAGAAACCCTATCTTACACTTTTACTTCTGCGTTTTACAAGAATTTCCAGGCACACCAAGTAATCGTGAGTGAATTTCGTCCGTATAATTAACTACACATCGGAAGATAATATCTCTAAACTCAATGTAGCCTTTGTATTTATAAATGATTTACGCCTGCTTCAGCAAGGCGCGTTGGGTAAATCATGTCCTAAGTTGATAAGCATTTAATACTGTGAACTCAGTTTGTCGTGCATTATGAAAGAACCTCTGGGCGCGACAGTGCAAGTGCGCCGTACTCGGTGTATTTGCACTAGGGCTTGTGCTGTATTCTGCGGCCATCGGTGCACGAGCGTCTATCGAGTGCGGGGACAATAGAGTACACCGCAAGGGGGAGTTCTGATTGGGTTATGAGTTATTTACTTGTTTATGGGTCAAAGGCTAGTGTACTTGCGGAACAGTTCTCGTTCAAGTTTTTCGCCGCAATCACGATGGGAAAAGAACGCAAATAAACCTCTAGTACTGTTTCATCAAAGTCAAAATAGATAGTGGGCTTTGTCGCAGCTATCAACTGTGAAAACGTCCAGTACGTTGGTCAGAAAGGCGGCGTGTTGACATTTGGACATCACTCAGACGGCTTACTGAACAGTTTTGATTTGTGTACGTCGAATTTGTGATATGCGAACAGTTGCCAACAGTTGCTCTTGAACAGAGTCCACCAAGATTGTGTTGAATTGTTTGCTTGAAGATTTGACATCTCAAACCTAAGTAGATAATACCATAAAGCTTTAAATAAGACCAGCATGTCATGAATTTAACGTAGTGCCAGGCAGACCTTCCTATCGACTGTCAGTCTCGCAACCATTTCTGGCGTAAAATAACGCATTTTGATACTAACCTTTCATAAGGCATTAGAGTGGTAATCCAACGTTTACACTCGTCTTTGTGTACACAGTTTTACAGTTGTGTGCTTAATGACGTAGGTGATATATAAAATGTAGTTGCAGCTTACTTTCACTTTATTTTGATTCAGAAAGACAAGTGATTTGTGCGACAATGTGTATAATCAATTTTCCACACCTCATCAGTAATATTCCACTCTCACCTGCTTATGGGGTAAACATTTCCCAGCTTATTCGATATGCAAGAGCATGCAGTTCATATGGTGATTTTGTAGAGAGACATGGCCATCTCTCTTACAAACTGTTAAATCAAGGTTACACCAGAGCAAGACTTGTCTCTACATTCAAACGCTTTTTGGCAGGTATCGCAAGCTGGTAGATAAATACAATATCTCTCTTCGACAAATGATCACTGATGGCATCGGTGACATGGGTCCTTAGTTAGTGACCACTACCTATCTGACTTACAGATTGATATATGGCGGGTGCCACATGTGGGGCAGGATGCGCTTACTTTTTTCGAAACACCTGACATCACTTCTTGGTCTTTTGGCCAGAGGTCCATATATCTTTCTTTCATGAATTTGACTTTGTTTGTGTACCGTCTATTTACTGTCTGTTCTGTGCTGTTTTGTGTATATGTTTACAACTATTGTCTTGCAAATTACTAACTGAGTTTAGAGGTCTCCCATATAACTACTTATGATGTCAGAACCACGATAACTTGGTTTAAAGTAATTTCAAATTGTAAAAGAACACGGTTACATCGACAAAGTTATTGCATAACGGAACTCAATGCAGGTTCTTAGCAATATATAATTAAGGTGGGCCTAACTATCATTATTATAAATCACTGGACATGTACATATTGAAGTTCAAGGTACGGCACTTAACTAGAAATTTTGGAATCCAAAAATAAATTTTCGCTATCCAAATTTGGTTCCACCTAAAAATTCTTGCGCCTATAATAAAATATAGTTGATGACAGACTTTTGACATTGAGCTTCGACAGTTCTGGTACCTGCAACGATAAAATAACCTTTCACACTGTATTATGTACATCAAATCGTATAAACAAACTTAATTTCACTTTCTTTCTATTATAAATCACCGACGTGCCGTAACATAGGTTTCTGGATTGGTAATTGAATGATACTTTCCAAACCTACATTTTGAAACAAGCCAGCTTATGGTGATGTAATGAATACGAAGTATATAGTATGTTCATCATGCATGTGAAGATGGTGATAAAGAATATGGCACTTATTTGTAATACTTCAAGAACAAAATGTATGGATTTTCATGTAAAGAAAATTACAATTTTGCAGACAACTTGTGTTTTCACAATGGTAATGTGGCCAAATATATTATACTGCGCACTCACGTAGGACAGATTATCAAAATGACAGGGAAGATGATGACGATATTGAAAAACAAAGGTGTGCTTTATGAGTAAAACATGGAATCACATAATGTAAATATCGTACTGTTAATACTAATTATGAAAAAAGATTGGATTTTGCCCGCTGGAAACTATTCTGTCACTTATGAGTTAATATCAAATCAAAGGAAAAAAAATCAAGGTTATGTATGACAATGTGTAAAGGGACTTTGTTGGTCTATCATGTACAATTCTAAATGTAGTACTGAAACACTATGGGATAAATAATGGACACATCTAAGATCGTTTTAAAAGTGTTTAAATCTTTATTCTTGTTATTGGTCATCTCATTATTGCATTTCAAATTGTGTTACGTCTGCTTTGGACACATTCGCTTGATATACACTTCAATTTAATGGATAAACATAACTATTTCCAACGGTCATTGAACTAAGGCTTAAAAAGTTCACAAAGCTTCTAATAGATACATCTCACGATGACAGAAAGTGAAGTTGGGAAGTATATACTACAATATTCCATCCGATACATCACAAATAAAATAAAATTGAGGTTTCAAAAAAGAGATGGTCCTGGACGAAGGTACTATAAATTTTTTAAAGGTAATATTGAGACTATTGATGCTACATCTATATGAAAACCAAAAAACCTTTATCAGTAAGATATATGTAACCCTTGTGATCCAGTTCATTCGCAGTACTTAGTTCTAACATCTAAATGCATTTTTAAAGCTTTTGCGGTACTTCCCACTCACCATTTTGTACAACCATGGATTTGCCGTAGAATTAATCACTACCAGGATGTGAGACACGTCTTCACAGATAACATACGTGTCACAATACGCTTTCCATAAACCTAAACGACATAGAATGCTGCCGGTATTGATAATAACCACTGGTAACATGCATATGAAGAAAACTATCGAATTAGCAATGGTTACTCGCAGGACTTGTATACTTTCTTTTCGAATACTTTGGTCAGTTGTTACTGGTGAAACCGACTTCGCTCTTCTTGCCATTTCTCTCATGATTTTAGTATACATGATAACAGTGATAATTAAACCGAGGCTGAATGGTGTTTCAATAAGCAGTAACACACTGCTTGTATGACCGACGTCTCCGAATTGTTAGATGTCGTTATGCCTGACATGGAGGCGGGTGAGGCGAAAACAACACTTACGATCCATGACAAAAGAATTGATTTTGCACACCGGCGAATGGTGTTGATGGCATGAGATTTCAGTGGATGACATATTGCAAGGTACCGCTCGACGCTGATGACAGTTATCATGATGGACGATTCTTGTGCAGTGACAAACATAGGTATGAATGCAGTGAAGCAAAAAAGAGTGGTATTGATAGTGAAGCCTCTACAACCTAACACAATGTGCATCAGCTCTGAACACAGGAAGATTGTATCAGCAACGCTCAGGTTCAGTAGATAATAGTTGGTGATGGTTCTCATTTCTGCCACTCGCGCAATCACGAACATGTAACACATATTGCCAAATATGCCAAACAGAATAATTGTTATGATGACGGCACGGTATGCGTGTTCGCCAACTGACACCCCCTCATTCTTCCAAGTTATGTTGACACATATGTCTTCAGAGTAAGTGTCATTGGAATCGTCAGGGATTAGCGTGGATATGGCGTTAATGACTTTCATCAGGTGTTATGGGTTGAAATATGACACCGGCGTTTGCCTGTCAAGCAAGAATAAATTTTTGATAAAAACTTTAAGAAAATCTTGGGCAAGGCTGATAAGTAGTTGTAAACATGTATGAACAATAAAATGCTAAAATTTACATGAAATGACTTGCAAGTATCATTTTACCAGAACATTCGCCGTATAATGTCAGATATCATTGCAAGATTTTCTCTTCTCAAACTATTCCGATACATATTTCTTAACTACATATGTAGCAGTCATTCGATGGAGGATCATGATTTCACACGGTATAGATGAACCTTTTATATATTAGAAAGTACGATTTAAAGAAGCGTGAGACCTTTATTAGTTGTAGGCAGTCAGGTTTGCTGTATCAAACTTAAATCTCACTGAATGCTACTTTTCATTAAAACAATATGAAAATTGAAAATCGAAATGTACCTTAAAAGAATAGCAATGTTTACATTCACTTGGTAAATACTTTACGTTACCTGGACAGAATGTCTTCAACACCAAAAGGTACAGAGTGCTAACTACTCTTTAAAAACTCAGGTTTCCAACAGAATCTCACATGTTTGCAAGTCCGGTATGTCACGACGCATCAAAGACGACTAATAAATAGTGTATGCACTCGACATAAAATGTAAAAAAGCAGGGTGCTATTAATATTGCCTATAATCAGTACGTTTTGTTGGCCCTTCACTCAAAAACAGTTCCGATGACAATATTTTCTCATCACCGAATTTATCAATAGCCTTATAATACAATTTTATCAAAGATGTCTGGATTCAATTTTCATTTCAATAGACCGTGAATCAATTTTCAACTTTCAAGTTTATGTACCGCTCTGGAGTTCTTTTGCTCACAAGGTTTGATACAATGAGTTTTAATTAAGTCAGCTCAGAATAACCAAAGGCGATAACTCAATAATCGAAATAAGCGTGATGTTTATGAAATCACGGAGATATCAAGAATGTGATCGTGAAATTATAATTGCACATTACTTTGTCAGAGGGATTCAAATCGTCAGTGACAACTGAAATATAAATAGGCCAGCCATTGTATGAGATTACAAGTCTGCTTGGAGGCGCTGTCTCCCAAATTTAAGGTCTTCTTTTAATGTATTTCAAGTATTTACAGTGACAGGTAGTGTAATTGTCAGTTATTTTGATCCGTCCAATAATCAACGGAGACACCGAGTGTTATTCTTCTGTATACTCAATCAAGCATTAGCATTTACAAATAGTGCAAGTTCTAGGGATATTCCATGATTCATTATGATTTGTAAAATCGGAGATTCCTCAGTGAAGTGTAGAATCAAGATATAGATTTTTACCAATGTAACGACAAAATAAATTTAGCATGTTAACTTTTGTAAGAGAATAACCTCTTCAGTTTGTCATAACCTTCCCCCAAAAGCATGGTATTTGTAGTACGTGTGAAATGTGACGTTTATGGTCATTTAGCGCTTCTTTTGAAATTTCTCGCTAAAACATCTATAACGTAATTTTACTAGATATCATTGAACCATTATTGAAGTGCTTCACATTATTGCTTATATTAAGAAATGAAAATACGGAAAATAACCTCTACACAGAATTTTTGATAGATAACATATTGTATTGTGTTGGGTATGACCACTCAAACAGGCCCGGCTTGGATACGTAACATTACTTTTTCACAATCATTTAGCATTGGCAACAGCGGCAGTGAGTACGTTGTCTTCCTACATAATTATATCAGTACTCTACCTTAGTAAAAACTGGTCTAATCTTGTTCGGAAGTTAAATGAACGAACGAACGAACGAGAGAGAGCGAGCGAGCGAGAGAGAGAGAGAGAGAGAGAGAGAGAGAGAGAGAGAGAGAGAGAGAGAGAGAGAGAGAGATTAATTCATGAATCATCAGACTCCTCGATATGCAGGCAATTGAAGGAACTTAATTATTACCAAAGACATATCAAGTGACACATAAGTAGAATTCACATTGATATCTTTGTATATTCATACTATTTTCATACTTACTGATGTTACACTCGATTCATACAGAGATTTACGGCATTTCTACGCAAGGTTTGACACAAGTCAATTGAAATAAATTTTATTCATATTTCGATAGTATACAATATGTATGTAACTTGAACAAAATTACAACTGATAAGACTACTGTATCATAACTTTAATTTCAAAATAACAGCCTTGTGGTTCCGAAGTTAATGTACTTTCCTAGTAGACTTCGCGTAATTTTATGAACAACGCTGAATATTTATGAAAATTGAACTATTTCCTCGTCATATTATTTATTCATTTAAAAAAAAAGGATGACTGCTTGATCTAAACGAAAACGTATTTTTGCATTCTAAAGCATTTGGTAGACAAAATGTGTTGTTTTCAAAACAATAACGCTGTAATCGACGATGTTCTACTTCGTACTGCAGTTCTCTATGGACGCTATGATGTGGATGTATAATAAAGTCGACTGTTTGCATCCCTGCTCTTCTCTATGCTGACAAATACGTCGGTTAAGAGCCAATGAATGCAACACTGCAATTCGACTATACATACAAACTTAAGCCATGGTTTATGAACAGCAAGGTATCCTTAAGCTGACGCTGCCCCATCTTTGTGTGCCACCTTTGGCCTATCCTTTCCATTCTATAAATATACCACTCGGTAGGTTCTAGATAGTGAAGGTTAATAGCTTTTAACGATAAACGATAATATTTTAGGGATAAAAACTGATTTCATAATAGATCCTTAGATTGATGTATCGGGATATATCACTTTTTGAGTTGTATTGCTTGCCCCATATAATCAAAGAATGATGTGACATAATATCGTGACATCTAAAACATTGTAACCATCGCTTCTATAGTATTATAACAACATACGCACTAAAGATGGACAAGCATTTTCTATTCATTGAATGCGTAGAACAAATTAAATTTTGTACACAGATGTTTAGCCTGTAGAAAACGTACTCACAGTTTTTGAAGCAAGAGACTCTTTCAAATCGTGTCTTGACAAAGGCTCAGTGTTAACATATAATTGCTCGTTTAAGGCTTCTACGGTATTTTTTACTCACCATTTTGTACCCCAAGGATTCACAGTACAGTTTACGAGTAGTAGCGTGTCGCCAACACTCCAAATCACCAAATGCGCTTCGATGTGAAAAACATGAAATACACCCCATTCAAAGAGACAACTACTTATTAATTTGGCAAAATTTGGTAACATGCAAATAAAAAATACTATCGTATTTGTCATGGTGACACGCAGGACTTGAATGCTCTCTTTTCGTATTGTTTGGTCGCTCGTTTCAGGAGAAACAGACCTTGCTCTTCTTGACATTTCTTTCATTATTTTCAAATACATTATGGTCGTGATGACTAAACCAAGGCATAACGGTAAGTTAAACAAGGCGTAGCCTATAGTCTGTATGATCAGCTCATCCGTATCGTTAAGGGGAGTTTCTATGCAGAACAAAAACACTTGTGACGCGATGCAAACGCTCACTATCCATGACACTACGATTGATTTGAGACATCTACTAGTAGTATTAATGATATGAGCTTTCCAAGGATGACATATTGCCAGGTAACGTTCAATACTTATGATAGTTATCATTATGCACGACTCCTCGGCACTGAGAATCTTCGGTATGAGAGGAAACAAGCACATAAGCACTGGGTCGACTGCGAAGCCACTGTATCTCAGCACTACATCAAGGAGTTGTAGAACAGGTAGAGCATATCAGCGATGCTCAGGTTCAGTAGGTAATAGTTAGTGATGGTTCTCATTTCTGCCACTCGCATCAGCACAAACATGAAGCTCGCATTGCCAAATATGCCTATCAGAGATACTGTTACAAAGACAGCAATGTGTACATGATCCCTGATCGATAACACCTCAACCGTACTGCCTGTATAATTATGAATCGGCATGGTAAAACCTTCTGTTCTTTGGCTTGATGTGGTATTTATGCCATCCATTTGGCAAGGTCCATTGAATTTAAAGCAGGTATCAATCTGTGGATTGAAAAATTACGCAAATTTCAATAACCACTTCCTATAACACCATCTAAAGCCCATAAATCGATCACTCGAAACATTTGAAGGATAAAATTCAAAGAGAACAATCGACAATTTAGGAGACTAAGTAAACGAAACGATATCATATCTCCTTATATTTACGTACGTGTCAACCGTTACAGAATAGGAAGTACGGGCTTTTAAATGAACAACGTTGACAAGCAAGCGAGACATTTCTGTAGTAGTCATACACTTGAAAATGTAACCTTACCATATCTAGTGAACATGAAAATAGCTTTCAGTCAAAGGAGAAGGGTTTGTGTCTGAATCATTTTAAATTACCTTGAAAAATAATGGTCTAATTACGCGACGAAGAGTGAGCTCATCACTAAACTGCAACTACTCCTTCGAAGCTCTTCGACAATCTCTGTACTATATCAGTGGAGATATGACATCATTACAAGCGAGTGGCGCCCGGATCAAGTTGTGTGTCCAAATGGCGATCCGAGGTTTCATTTGCGAGAAGTTAAAGGATCGCAGAGCACTTTTCTGTACAGGTGTTCATGAAAGTCAGTACACCGTGTCAAACAATGTTACATGAAAAGTAAGGCATTGTTTCCTCTTGTATATTCCGCCATTTCGGTATTATATAAAGCTTTTAATTTAATCAGGTTTGAGGGTTACTTTTTGTATACTCTATGAAATTTGTCGATCCCGACATCGCAGATTAATAAAGATCTTATTTTAATAGCTGACCGCTGAAGATAGAATCAGTTACATTTCATTAAACATTTCGATCGGTGTGAGCGGAGCCACGAATTTACATTGTTCGATAAAACACTATTAATTGTAAATCCACAATATACGCACAGAAATGGAGGGCTTACGTATTAAGGTATCATATTACAATATTCTAAACAGTTTTGTAAAATATTTTTTCAATCATTATAGTTTCCTAAATGTCTTGAACTCTGAAGTTCGATAAAACCTAATCAAAGAATCTGATATATAATATTACCAGTATGGCAGTAAGACCTTTTGAGCAATTTATATAGTTTGTTTAAGTCCGCCGTGATATTTGTTGTATCGAAAGACAACAAACACATTGCATTTCAAAATCGAGCTAATAAAAATTATTTAATTCAAGTTCCAAACGAACAGTTTAATCTTATGCGGACTTGCAACGGCGGGACTTTCAAATTTGGAACTAGGCTACAGCTGTCAATCGCAACCTAGTGTCAACATCCACAACCGATATAAAACGACGAAGTCAATGTACAGACTGCGTTTATTTTATTCATGTTAACCCTTTTCCTGCCAAGTCCATATTACACCACCAGGTTAAGATGGTTAAAATTAATGAAACACAACGTATTCCATATGATGTATTTTAACATAATACTGTATATTTGAAGGCTGTTGAAAACGTTATACTGTAAAGCTGATTTTTTTTTGGACAAAAGATGCTATAACATACCAAGCCAAGTGGGTGAAAATACATCATTTTTGGCTCAATACCGCTTTTTACTGACTTGGCTGACGGGAAAGGGATACAGTTATTACTGTCTGGCAGGAAAAGGGTTAATGTTATCACTGCAGTCTTCCGCGACAGTGCCCAACCAAAAAACAAAAAACACAAAGAAATCATAAATTATGCTGGTAAAAGAGCGACAATGTATGATAATCGTTGGCATGATGTTTCCAATTTTTCGACCATTATTCTTTTAACCCCCCCCCCCCGCCCACCCGATTTCTGCAAATTACAGTTTTAGTGTTAATATAAGAGAATGTAAATTAAGGTTTCTAAACTTCGATCAGATATAAAAAGCCATTTACAAGCATCAAGCTGACTATAAGATCAACATGACAGCGTCAACTTTACGGAGTTTAATCATGACGCAAATAGACATTCAAAGTTAATGAAACTTTTTGATAAAATATGTTCACGTCATGATTGTTTTGGAGTAGCCTTACCGCTTCATAAAGTACTGTTATTTGAACCGTAGCAAAACTCGCTCACAATGTTTTATCTTTTAAAAGTGAAAAAAATGATACACTGGTAGGTTTAATATATTGACGGTTTCAAGGCGCCCCATCCCCTGCGGCGGTATCTGCGTGTTCACTGTTGAACGGTTTCAAGGGACCCATTGGACTAGTGCCAGAACATGTCTCTCTCGCGCTGTGTACGTTGCAGTGTAGTGCACACAAACTATCCAGAACTTGCTTCAGCGCGTCCGAGATAGCGTTCCACACTTGCGCTATAAATCGGAAGAAAAATTGTTGACATTGCACGAAAACGGTCATTACTCTGACAATTTGATGCCCCAGTCACGAATATAAGATGTATAATAATAACGTTATTACGAAAATACCGCAAAGGATGCACTCGGACATTGGCGCCGCACATCGCCCTCCGCTTCGCGTCGGGCGATACGCTGCGCCAATGTCCTCGTGCATCCTTTGCGGTATTTTCGTAATAACCTCATATTATCATAATGCATGACTCCTCGGCACTGAGAACCATGGGCGTAAGCGGGAAAAGGCATGTACTTAAGGGATCAACACTGAAGCCACCATAAACCAGTAAAATGTTTGATAGCTACAAAATAAGGTATAACGTATCAGCGATGCCTAGGTTCAGCGTATCAGTGATCGCTCTCACTTCTGCTTGTGGCACCATCACAAACATGAAGCTTGCATTGCCAAATAAACCTTTCAGAGATATCGTGAGATATCCAGCTATGTGTATGTAAAAGTTGGTTGATAGTGTGCTGCCAGTGTAACTGGGAGGCGGGTGCTCTATATATCCTATCGCTACGCTTGATGTGGTATTCATATAATTTGTTTGGTGAATGTATGGCACTTTTAAGCGTCAATCTGCGGAATATGTGAATGTTACAGCAATCACAACACACTGCAATGAAACGCTTTTACATGTCCCTCAACTGATTTCCATCTCCCGATTTGAAAAATAAATTTAATTTAAAATTCAGACAGGAAAAAACTAGACCAATTCAGAAACTGAAGAAGTAAAACATCTGACTTTCCGGATGATAGTTTAGCCACATATCATTCGCAATTTCCGATAATTTTGTTCAATATTAGTAGACATTACACGAACGTCTGTTCACACTTTTAATCGAACAACGATGGATATCATTTAATCAAATTTATTTTATCTTAAGGTCAAAAGTGATCGCCTAACAGCATAGGGAAATCTTAATGTCAGAACAATATTACATTACAATGAGATATCGCAGTCACAATACATAACAAAAAGTGACTCAAAATTAATACAGAAAAGATTTTCAACAAACTCGATACCAGTCTAGCGTAGATGTGTTCATGCCAAGCTAGTAGCGATGTGAGGTTCCATGTTTAGCTGGTCATTCCAGGCGTTATTGCATGGAGCACTTGGCTTATTTATAACTTTCACGTATACAGTATTCATAGAAGACTGCATACCCTGTCAAAGATGCTTTCAGGGATATTGAGGTATCGTCTACTTTGTACATCCTGCCATTTGGGAATTGTTTGAGCCTTTTAACAAAATCAAGTGCTGACTGTTTCTAATCTCTGTACAACATTTCTCTCCCTACTCTGAAGACTGAGTGGTGGAATCACAAAGGTATTGACTGATGGTTAATCCCCGGAAGAAAATATCTCTACTAATACACAGCATTTTGATCAGTGATGATCGGAAGTCGCGGTAATACTGAGAAGTGATTGAAAGTCAGCAATTTGATGACATGTAAGACACTAAGTCAACTTAGACTGTCACGCTGTATTCAGCAGTATATCCAAAAATGTTATCTTTGATGAAATTGACGTGCGATTAATGCATGTTGTGTGACACATCTGATATATTATCCCATTATTGCCCTAATATCCTTCAAGCAATAATACAAACAGCAACTAAACAGAGTTTGAGGTACGGTTTTAATTGCGTTGCATCGGAAATGTGCGCACATTGCATAATCAAACTGGTAAATAAAAAATAATTATGCAATGTTGTGAAAATTCTTAAGGCTTCGAGCAAAGAATTGACATATTGTCGTACTTTGACCCACCGGTGTAATCGTCATCAACCCTAATAAAGGGAAATTTAAAAGCCTTGACAACGACGATTAAATTACCATTATTATCATTTCTTTCTTGTCATTCTGGTGATAAAATAAAGAAACATCATTGTAATGCTAAAGGTGATAACGGCGAATAATCTTACTAGTGTACACAAAATAAGGAACGCATAATTATGGTGTTACGACAGAATTAAATCTACAGTATTGATGTCTTAATTAACAAGAAGTTCCAATACTTTGTGAAGGTTATAGCAGTTAACTGGGATCCGGCGTCAAATGAACTCCTTTAAAATAATCTCCTAATAACACGACTTGAACTAATTTGGGATAATTGGATGCTTAAGTATTGTCTGTTTGATCTGCAAATGTAATCTCATCTGCTCTTTTTTTCAAGTTACAATCTTGTTTTTATGAGTTATTTGTAATATCGCAACATTCAGCTATAGAGCACCTAACACGTTTTAGAAATTTAAAAAATATGAATATCCAATGGTCCCAAATTAATTCCAATCGTGTTTAATGGTACTGAGTCAAGAAGATACTTGACTAAAATCACGTCATGTGGCTTTATTGAATCTCTTCTCATCCTCTGAATCAAAGCTCAAGACACCGAATAATAGCCCGCAAGAAAAAAGAGTGCAGGACAAGTGTGCAAGGTAGAATTATAACTCACTATTTGTGTCTACCCAAATGTATAGTTAAAGGGGCTTTCTAGATACGTCTAATGTTAAGTGATCACTAAAGTAATTACAGAACAGTTCTAGAGGACCTTCTAATTAACCGGTCATGGAGGGACAATGACCTGATCATCAAAATGGCTATACTAGTTACTAAGATTACAAATTCCAAATCAAAGTAAGCATTATAAATCGACAAATCAAAGCAGCTGTAAGTTACGAAAACGACTCGTTACAAATATAATAAAGAGATAAGTTTCAAAATCTTGTATTTTAAAAATATGAACTTTGTTTTAGAACGAAAATGCTTTTCTAAAGCTGTCACGGTATTGCCTACTTACCATTTTGTATAACCACGGATTTACAGAAGAATTAACCATACAAAACGATTCTGCTACGATTTCAATCACCCAAAATGCCCTATCAAAGGCGATTTTCCATATTCCCCATTGATACAGAATCCGACAAATCACTCTTACAAAAGTAGGTAACATGCAAACGAAGAATACAATTGCGTTCAACATTGTCACTCGCACAACTTGTATGCTTTCTGTTCGGATAGTCTGGTCAATTGTTGTCGGGTTAATCGACTTTGCTCTTCTTGACATTTCTCTCATGATCTTTGTATACATTATGGTTGTCACAACTAAAGCAAGTCCTAACGGAATGTCAAATAAGGTGTAGCTTAGAGTTTTTGTTATTAATGTGTCTGTATCTTGAACGGAGCTATCCATACAAAACACAATTGTGGGTGACGCAAAGGAAACGCTTACGCCCGACACCAGGATAGATTTGATGCACCTGCTGATGGTATTGATGGCATGAGATTTCCAGGGGTGGCATATCGCAAGGTAACGTTCAACACTGATGATAGTAATCATGATGATTGATTCCTCTGCGCTGATTATGAGAGGAGTGAATGTGATGACACATACAAAGGTAGCGTGGGCAGGGAAGCTTATGTGTACACACACCATAAAAGTTAGCTGTGCACTGAGGTATAAGATATCGGCGATGCAAAGGTTCAATAGATAGTAGTTGGTGATCGTCCTCATTTCTGCTCGTCTCGCCATCACAAAGATGTAGCTCATATTACCAAATATGCCAATCACAGCCATTGTTATGGTTATGATGATAAAAACTCGATTATCCTGTGCTATTTTCTCCCTCTGTCCTCCGGTATAATAGCTGCTTGCTGCTTGGTCATGCGTGTTGTTTGAACAATTCATCGCGTGACTTGATATGATGTTAACTTCTTCTGTTTGGTGTGAATCTTACAAAGTTGTTATCTGTAAAGTATATTATAATCATAACTGTCTGCTGAAGAAGCTTAAAAGATAGCTCCAAAATTGAAATTTAAGATAAAAAGAAGGCTTTTTTCCTAAAAAGATCTTTTACACGATTGCTTTTCAGTCAGAATCGCTTTCACTTGCTTCATGAAATTCATGTCGTATCATGCAACCGACTTATTTTTACTGAATTTGATAAGACTATCGAACATTGGAACAAGGAGCGGGACTTTCGTCTTGTTACGTTTGCAGAAAAAAGATTCAGTAATTCAGTATAGACTTACGAGCATGTAGAACGATGCTTATCTCAGAGTAGTCCCTAATTCACAGCATGCAAAATCTTTCGCCGTATTTCTAAATAGTATCGATGATAAAATAAAGGTTAACGTGTTGCTGAAAGGTACCAGTCGTGAATTTAAAGCGCAGTATTTTACGTTACCTTGATGGCACTGTCCTATGGTGTCATTGAAAAGTGAGCTCAACAAAGGTCAGTTTTATATCAAGGGCCTCTTACCATCTACATGTAGGTTTCCAAGTCAGTCGATTTGTGAGCATTGCAATCAAGTCATTACTTCAACTGGGGTTCAAGACATGTTTCAAGGGCTAAAAGTGATTTTTGTATAATTTGTACATAAAGAACGTTGCATTAAAGACATGTCTCATCAAACAGATATTGTCTCCATTTGTATATTCAAACGTTTGTTTTGCGACACAGGCCCGTATATCAAACGCGAATCTTCCCAATACAATTTGTTAGCTTTTTGTTGGCACATCACCAGAGAACAATATATTTGAGTCATTAGACCAATTTCCGTACAGAGAGTGTAGCACGGCGTGGATAATTATAATTTAGCTAGGGAGTCTCAGCAGTAGCCACACTAATCTCTGCCATAGGCGACGGTTTTCACTAACTTTTGGTAATACGCATTTTCCATTATATACATTTTCTGTCTTTTTTAGCTCACGTGAGTAAACACGTGGGCTAATATCATAGCGCTGTCTGTCTGTCCGTCCGCGCGTGTGTGTAAGTGTGTGTGTGTGTGTGTCTGCCTGTCTGTCGTTTACACGATAACTCAAAAACGCCCTTAACGGATTCAAGTCAGATTTGGTAGACAGGTACCACATGCTACTTGCAAGAACTGATTAGATTTTGGTTAGTGTGGCTTGCATATTAATGAATTTATGCAATATCGTTTTTTTTTCCGTACAATGGTTTCCCTATGGAGACGGCAATGACAGTGTAGACATATATCAAGAAATACTGCACAAAATTTCATGAAACTTTTCACAGATGACAATCTCAAAACATTGTCATGATACTGTGAGTGTCATGTCAATAATCTTCTCATTTGCATATTTAATGATCATTTGTTATTGGTGAGATAAGTCTGAAATTCCTGCACCAAACTTGATGATACTTGCAACAAATATTGATCTGATATATATCTAATTATACTTAGAAGCATTGGGCAGTGTCAAGTTAATAAATAGCTCATTTGACTATTTTATGAAGTCTTGTAATTAGTCATATAACTCCGATATAGCTGCACCAAATGTGATGAAATCTGCTGCAGATACTGATCCGACTGATATCTAACTGTGTTGTAAACCATTTAGTAGTGTAAAGTTAAATAAGGGTTCATTTGCGTATTTAATGAACTTTGTAATTAGGTATATAACTCTGAAATTACGGCACCCAAGTCAGTGAAAGTGGGTACAGATATTGTTCTGATAAACATCTAATTGTACTGAGAAGCATTTGGTAGTGTCAAGTTAAGAAATTCGTCATTTGTATACTTTATGAAGTTTTGTAATTAGTCAAATAACTGCACCAAATGTGATGAAATCTACTGCAGATACTGATCTGACAGATATCTAATTGTGGTGTAAAGCATTCAGTTGTGTGGAGTTAATTAAGGGTTCATTTGCACATTTAATGAACTTTGTAATTAGTGATATTACTCCAAAATGACAGCATTAAATTTGTTGAAACTTGCTGCAGATGTTGATCAAATAAATATCCAATTGTACTGAGAAGCATTGAGTAGTGTCAGGTTAAAATTTAGCTCATTTGCATATTTCATGAAGTTTTATAATTAGTCATATAACTCCGAAATAACTGCATGTGATGAAAACTGCTCCATATACTGATTCGACAGATATCTAACTGTGTTGTAAACCATTTAGTAGTGTGAAGTTAATTAAGGGTTCATTTGCATATTTAATAAACTTTGTAATTAGGTATATAACTCTGAGATTACGGCACTAAATTTGGTCAAACGTGCCACAGATATTGGATTTGATAAATATTTAATTGTGCTATTGAACAGTGTCAAGTTTATTTAGGGTTTATTTACATATTTAATGAACTTTGTAATTAGTGACATTACTCCAAAATTACAGCATTAAATTAAATGAAACGCGCTACAAATGTTGATCTGATGGATTTCTAATTGTCCTGTGAAGCATTGAGCAGTGTAAAGTTAATTAACAGCTCATTTGAATAATAAAAAAGGTTTGTAATTAGTGATTAAACTCTGAGAGTACTGTGCGATAAAACCTGCTACATATAGTGATATAACAGATATTTTATTGTTCTGTGAAGCGTACTACTATTAATGAACCTGTTGTAAAACACGTTAGCATATTCAGTTCATATCTGGTAATATATATAAAACTTCGAACCAACGAAAATTAGATAAATGAAGAATACACCAGTTTCAATATCGATCCTCGATTCCGTGAATACTTGCAAAACATAGGCCTTGCTCTAGGTTACATGGCTGTGAATCCATGATTCAAAATGTATGCCCCAGTCCTGAATTAACATAAATTTGCATTGATTGCATTGTGTGCATGGCTGGCATTTTCCTGGGGTTGGGGTGTTAATAGTGGTGTAATGCAAATTTATGTTAATTCAGGACCATGATGTCATTATCAACCACACCACTGGTAACTCATACAAAATAACTGGCCAATTATCATGCAGCACCCGGAATGTCATCTACACAATACAATGCTCCAAATGTCACCTTCTGTATATTGGAGAAACAAAACGCGAACTCCTGAAAGAATCTATGAACACCTGTACAGCATACGTTCAAATAAAGCCACCCTAATCGCCCAACATTTCAATAGCCCGGATCACAGCATCAATCATTTCACTTTCATCGGTATTTGCAAAGTTTACTCGTAACAAGATAAAATAAGAAAATCACTCGAACTAAAAATCATATCCAAACTTAATACCCTCCACCCTTATGGTATCAACAAAAAAGACTGGTGACCCCCTAACTCCATATCCATTTTCACCATTGTATTAGCTACTAGGGAGCCCTCTCATTCACACTCTGTTCCACCTAGAGTCTGAGCCACACACTACCGGCTCTACGCTCCTACAATGTAAGTTTTACCACTGTAAATAGTGTATTTCCTTATCAGTTCATCTTCTTTATTTTTGCAACTATTATATTGCATATTGTATCCATTAATTTAGCAACCACTATACTGTATTCATTTTTACCACTTGTGTACGGCTTTCACAAATAGCTTTGTTATAGTTGTATTTACGCTTTCTTTCATTTGTTTAGTGCCCTGAAGAAGGACCCCCGTGTGGGTTCGAAACGTCGGCTTTAGAAATAAAAGGAGTCAATGTACAACCAGAGACTGAGAGTGACTTGTTTATTTAACAAACTCGATTATGACCTATTCAAGTCCAAGTCTCCAGACCCGCTGGTGTTGCTATACCCTGGTTGGACTGATACTGGTATTCAAAGCAAACCAATCTCTAACCCTATCAAAATCCGAGATGTCCAGCACGCTTACTTGCCAATTGGGCACGCACAGACCTGAAAGAAGTCCCAGTGTGGAATGTTTACATTTTCCTGCAGCAGAGACTGATAGGGGCGCGGTTAATGACTCGCAGACTCTCTAGCTTGGTTCGAATTATCCAAGCCGCACTGCTGCCACCCCGTGCTTCAATCTCTGTGTGGATATTGTCATTGAACGTATTCAGGGATGTGAGGTTTTATGCAAATACACAAGACTGTAATCAAATCTCTTATTGAAGTTTTGAAGTCACCATGTGATAGTAATCATATTCAATGCAAAACCATCAAATGAACTTTCCTATCAAAAAGTAGTTTGTTTTTGCGTCGATGTTTTGAGTAAGACGGTAGATAGATGTAACTGTATACGTCGTAACAGACACGGTATATTGAAAAGATTCTCTGATCTTTCGATTTTATCGTCAGCTGTCGACAATAATTTATGGCGAAAGCATTATTGCTCTATATACTTCATTTGTTGATTTCAGTGACACTGTATACTCTTTCAGTCTAAAGCGTCTTCATAAAAGTTATTGCAAATCTGATATGAATGGATGAGCAATATAAATTAAACACACAGTACGCCGAGGACGGCAATGAAGAAATCAGTCACCTATCGACTTAAAATCGCATTTTTTGACAGATACGAGACAAGTAAGAGACAATGCAAGCTCTTTGGTATGTAATGTTGTTGTTGTTGGATACACACATGAACAGAGTTCATCCAAAGGTTTACCCGCGAGATGTTAGAATTACTACAACCGACGTGTTTGTTTATTAGAGCACTTGATTAATGTCAATTGTACAAGAATTTATTATTCTAATAACTACATGGCAATAGTCAAATGCAGTTTGCAACATTGACATGAGATAACACTTATAATAAATTAGGAATATAAAAAGTAAAGCTGAGATATGCCATATTACACTCACAATCAACATCCTGTGTGTAAGAAATCTGCCGGTAAGTCTCGAGGACCGATGGTGTAAATTCTAAATTTGTACCTTGAATGCATTTCAATACACGAGTTACGCAGAATAGTACTCTACCTGATCAGAAAGATAAACAGAAACGAATGATATTTATGGCTCATGATTGCTGTAAAAGGAGTAAATTATTTCTATATATATAGCGGGTAGAGGAGTATGCTTTCAACCGCCCGTGAAGGGAGGTTAAGTGTCATCAAAATTCAAGAGCAACATTTAAAGTCCGGACAATTAATCCCGTAGCCCGATAAGGGTGATAGGATGCTTTACTAGCCCTCCTGACACGGTGAAAGATATACTGTATGACACGTCTCATTATAAACAAGACGTCGATATGGATTATAGGTATTTTGTGTTAAATTTATCGAGTAGCTTTGATTGCTGATTTCTTCGCTAGCTGAGTTTGTCATGTAAGTTATGAGTTCAAATCCAATCAAGAAACGACTGAATCACACACTGAAAGATTGAATAACACATCTTCTTGGAGAAATGTTTATCTCAGTAAGCTCTAATCAATGATTTTTCCGCGTCATCTTCCAATGTCTTTTACAAATTGAGGCAAGGGAAGTCATTTAAGACTAAGATTTCGACGAATAGTCAAAGATATTTCCAACTTCTTGACCAAAATTTTGACAATTGTTTAAAATTCACAAAAGTGTTCCGCCCATGGTAGTTGTTACTCCATATTTTTATAAACGCAGTGGATTAATTTGCCACAGCAATAGTTGTTTCCGTTACAGCATTGAAAATAATATAAAATAAAAAGAATAAGATTAAGATTGAACATACACATATGAATTCAAAGCTCACGGTAGCTAACCATTTACGTAGAATCTATCTCGATAATTTCTCGATGTAAAAGTAATTGAAATTGGTCACTCTGGCTTTAGAGTCTGTCATTTGTTGAAGGGAAGTACGCTGAGACAAGATGAAAGCACAAGCCAAGGACGCAAGGGTCTCAGGTTTGGAAAGCAAATCGAGTGTACTGACTTAGTTTTAAACTGCCGAGGGAAGGTAGCGAAGGGCACAAATAATTACATATGTTGGGGAAAAGTAAAAAAAATTGCAATAGGGGAGCGTGGATAAGTGGAACCATTTGGAAGAAGGAGTGGTAATTTGAACTTCAATATGGCGCTATTTTCGAAATTAACAAAATTATTCCCGTACTTAACTCAAGTTATCTGCGAAGTATATTATATTTTATTATATGATGTGGCAATTGCGTCTAACGTTTTTCATTCTGAAAAGTTTTCTGAAGGTTTAGGGAAAGAACTCATGGACTTTATACAAAGGCTTTACCATCGAGTTAACATCAAAGTACCGCTATTAATTCGAAAAAGTGAAGTCTCGTCTATCATGAACACTCTTATATGGAAGTATAGAATATTAAAGATGTAAAGAACGAGAGCCCATGGTTCCATCTATGCTATATATTAACAGATTCAAGTCGGTGATCATGTTTGTAGCACAAACCACAATGAATGTGTACATCAAGGAAGAGGTGATCATGTTTGTAGCACAAACCACAATAAATGTGTAGTTTTATTCAGAAGTAAACAGAGTTTATTTATGTTATTTATGTTTCGAAATAAATACTTATGCTAAGCAGATCAAGCCGTTTCAGCAAAATTAAAAATACACAGCTAGATATGAATATTTTAAATGGCGTGACACGAAGGATTTCCGGAAGATACAACATAAGACATCTAATGTTTACTGAAGCCATAAACTAAACAATATGAGTCTGTTTTTTCGAAGTACAGTCTTTATCATAGTAGCAGAACGCGAAATATAATTCTTGCAAGAAAGATGTTAGAAGTTTGTGTAATTGTAATGAAATCTGATATTTTATTGAACATATCAATATAGAAAAAATCTATAGTAGGACAAGTTTTACGACTATTGACAAGCATATCAAATATTGAGAGAGAGAGAGAGAGAGAGAGAGAGAGAGAGAGAGAGAACGCAACATTTTGTTCATTTCAATGTACGATATTGTTTCATTTCTCAAAGGGAGCCACCAACTTCCACTATCATCATACCTAAATTTCATCTCTCATACGATTTAAACTAAGTCACATTATGTTTGCGAGAAAGTAATTGGCGTAATTATACGGTAACCGTTAGCAGTTACTAACAGGATGATTGATTGAAAATTAACAGATCACAATGTCGTGATGAACACAGCTGTGGAAAGTAAATGACATAATGGTACGGTAACCTTTAGCAATTACTAAATGTATAGTTGATTGGTAGTGAATAGATCTACCATGCCTTAATGAACACATCTGTACAATCCGTTGGTTCATTTACTGTGTCAATCTATTTTGTACCTGTGTGCTTTGTTTTATATGTAAATGACCGCTTGAAGCTTTTACGGTATTTCTCGCTCACCATTTTGTACAACCAAGGATTTACAGCAGAATTGACAACTATTAGAATGCCTGATATGCTGTTAAATAGCAGTAGCACTTTAGAATAAGACTGTAATATTCCCAAATTATAGGAAATCTTATAGACCATCACAAAAAACCGGTAACACGCAAATGAAGAAAACTACTGCATTCGCCAAGGTTACTCTCACAACCTGCATACTTTCTTTTCGGATGCTTTGGTCAATTGTCCCTGGTCAAACCGATTTCGCTCTTCTTGCCATTTCTCTCACGATTTTCACATACATAATGGTCGTTACAACTAAACCAATGCCTAATGGGACATTAAATAAAGCGAACCATATCGTTTGGATAATCAAAGTTCCAGTGTCAGTAGGAAGGGTTTCCATACAATACGCAATGGCAGGTGTTGCAGCGAAGCACACACTTACAATCCACGACACCAAAAGAATTTTGATGCATCTGCTTGTGGTGGAGACAGCATGGGATTTCAACGGCTGACATATGGCAAGGCTGATCATGGTTACCATGATGCTCGATTCCTCTGCGCCGACGTAAATAGGTGTGAAGGTAAAGAAACACATCACTGTGGCGTTGACAGGAACGCTTGCAGAGAGAACCACTACCCACACTAGTTGTGCAGCAAGCAAGAGAGAATCGGCGATGCTAAGATTTAGTAAATAATAGTTGGTGATCGTTCTCTTTTCTGCTTGCCGTGCCAACACAAACATGAAGGTCGCGTTGCCAATTATACCTATCAGAGCTATTATGAAGTTAACAGCAAGGTACATCTCAGTACCTAGCGGCGACGACCAAATCAGTTCGCTGGAGTAATCGTAAGTTGAGTGGCTATGCAGGTTTGTGCCGTTTGAAACATTCCTGGTTTGGTGTGATAAAGCGCTGATGTTTTTCATTCTGTGTTTTGGTTTAAATTATGACGCTGCTTATATCTGTAAAATAGAAGTACTGTGATCACATTTGTTGCTTGAGAAAGAAAAGAGTTGTTTTTTATTTGGTAGCTCGAAAAGTGCTAAAAGTATGTAGGCTGTGATTCCATGACAAGGCACGTGGCATAAAGTAAAGTAAAGAAAATGTTTTAATGTATGTAATAATACTTGTACATCCCGCCCTCTAATGTTCTTTTTTTTAAGAAAGTTTATAGTATAAACAATAATAGATACAGATTTTCAAGGTCTTGTATCACTGATAACTAGTGAAAATATACTTAAACGAAGACACTGTACATTACCACAGACAAATAGTATAGACAGACCGGAAACGCAATAATGCCTTGTTTTCCATGGTTGTCTCGGTAGACTATTGGCTTTTCATATTAAAATGAGCTTCAAAGGTGTTTCACTTTTTGGAGGCTTTGTTTGTGATTGATAATTGCACGAGATTATGCAAAAAATACGACGAGATGGCATAGTACTGCCAGCCGCGTAGCAACCATAGTTACTGTGTGAGCTCTCAGGCCAGAAACACTGCTTCACGCCAATCAAAACATAACACGCCAGCAGTTTCATAAACATGTCCTTCCTTGACACACGTGTAAAAGACGGTATGACTGACCGTAAACAATTGAGTAAAACCAGACAGTATCGATAAAAGATTTCAAATTTGGTTCAAACACTCTCATTATATATTCATATAAAATATGAGAGGAATTTTTAAAGCGGTAAAACTCACTTTCCTGAAGCTCAAAACACTCCCGTTTTCGCCAGCACATCATTCCGCTCAGCACCACACGACAACAACAACACAAACTTTGCCGTACATACTTTCGCTTAACAATTGGCGAAAATCCGAAAATTACTGAAGGATGCATAGTCGGCACTCTTCGGAAAAGAGAGGCGAGAGCAACCTGAGGCGAGGCGAACATTGATGGGTTACGTAACCGCTTCACGCCTTAAACAATACGCGTTGCAACTCTGTCTATGTGTCTCTGAGACATTACCTTGTCAATACGATTTCAAGACGCCGGTGAAAAGTTAGTGCGACACACGCTGTCACGTATTTCAAAGATCCCCTATCATCTGCATTTCGAAATCTTGCTATATGCCCATAGGTGGCGCACATCAAAGTGTAGACGCAAGTGGTAACATGATGTTATTTTGTTGTTGGCGTCGATTGATCTTGTGTACCACCTTAATATCCGGAATGTCACGACTAGAATGTCAAAGAAAAGTGGTTGCCATGTATAAATGACACCTGCCATACAAGCGTCAGAATTTAGAGACAAGCTTTTTTCTTGTCTTGTGTAACCTTGATTTACAAGCTCGCTATAGAGGTGGCTGTGTATCTCCAGCTGTTTATGTCACTGCCTTTAACAGACAACAAATAATTGGGCATTCCATCATCAAGAATTAAATTTGTTCTTGCCAAAGACATAAAAGTTAGCTGGAGTAATCGTAAGTTGAGTGGCTATGCAGGTTTGTGCCGTTTGAAACATTCCTGGTTTGGTGTGATAAAGCGCTGATGTTTTTCATTCTGTGTTTTGGTTTAAATTATGACGCTGCTTATATCTGTAAAATAGAAGTACTGTGATCACATTTGTTGCTTGAGAAAGAAAAGAGTTGTTTTTTATTTGGTAGCTCGAAAAGTGCTAAAAGTATGTAGGCTGTGATTCCATGACAAGGCACGTGGCATAAAGTAAAGTAAAGAAAATGTTTTAATGTATGTAATAATACTTGTACATCCCGCCCTCTAATGTTCTTTTTTTAAAGAAAGTTTATAGTATAAACAATAATAGATACAGATTTTCAAGGTCTTGTATCACTGATAACTAGTGAAAATATACTTAAACGAAGACACTGTACATTACCACAGACAAATAGTATAGACAGACCGGAAACGCAATAATGCCTTTTGTTCCATGGTTGTCTCGGTAGACTATTGGCTTTTCATATTAAAATGAGCTTCAAAGGTGTTTAACTTTTTGGAGGCTTTGTTTGTGATTGATAATTGCACAAGATTATGCAAAAAAGACGACGAGATGGCATAGTACTGCCAGTTGCGTAGAAGCCATAGTTACTGTGTGAGCTCTCAGGCCAGAAATACTGCTTCACGCCAATCAAAACATAACACGCCAGCAGTTTCATAAACATGTCCTTCCTTGACACACGTGTAAAAGACGGTATGACTGACCGTAAACAATTGAGTAAAACCAGACAGTATCGATAAAAGATTTCAAATTTGGTTCAAACACTCTCATTATATATTCATATAAAATATGAGAGGAATTTTTAAAGCGGTAAAACTCACTTTCCTGAAGCTCAAAACACTCCCGTTTTCGCCAGCACATCGATTCCGCTCAACACCACACGACAACAACAACACAACTTTGCCGTACATACTTTCGCTTAACAATTGGCGAAAATCCGAAAATTACCGAAGGATGCATAGTCGGCACTCTTCGGAAAAGAGAGGCGAGAGCAACCTGAGGCGAGGCGAACATGGATGGGTTACGTAACCGCTTCACGCCTTAAACAATACGCGTTGCAACTCTGTCTATGTGTCTCTGAGACATTACCTTGTCAATACGATTTCAAGACGCTGGTGAAAAGTTAGTGCGACACACGCTGTCACGTATTTCAAAGATCCCCTATCATCTGCATTTCGAAATCTTGCTATATGCCCATAGGTGGCGCACATCAAAGTGTAGACGCAAGTGGTAACATGATGTTATTTTGTTGTTGGCGTCGATTGATCTTGTGTACCACCTTAATATCCGGAATGTCACGACTAGAATGTCAAAGAAAAGTGGTTGCCATGTATACATGACACCTGCCATACAAGCGTCAGAATTTAGAGACAAGCTTTTTTCTTGTCTTGTGTAACCTTGATTTACAAGCTCGCTATAGAGGTGGCTGTGTATCTCCAGCTGTTTATGTCACTGCCTTTAACAGACAACAAATAATTGGGCATTCCATCATCAAGAATTAAATTTGTTCTTGCCAAAGACATAAAATAGTACAGATGCACTTAATGCGATGTAATTGCCCCGAGGAACAATAACATATGATTAATAAATCATTGGCAATATTCATCGTCGATGCTTCATTGAATAAATCATGAAATCTTCTGCTATTATTTAGTTATTTAAGCATCAATATTGTCTTTAGGAACATTTGGACGGATGTTGTGGCAATTTGTGTTCCAAAGTTCGGAACGACATTACATCAGAATATACAATGTAGATATAGGCATTTTGATGTAAACTTTTGAAGGTGCTTACTGTTAATTGTTTTTGCAAATGTTTGCAAACTCGCTGTTTAAATAATCTTGCTTAACCCGATATTGTATTTATTTTTGTTGGAAAAATACTGACACGCTCATGGGAAAAAAGCCGTGTCTCTCAAGTCGACTGTATGCAACATATTTGATGTGTGCAGGTGAACATTCGTCGGGTTCAATCATTGGGTTTCAAACCTGTCGAGTTAGATCATTGTGGACTTGAAACATTTTACTCACGATGAAAAGAGAGACATTCTAAGCGGCAACAAGACTTTGCGTTTATAAAAACTCAGTCTAGCATTTGACATAAATTCTCAATAAATGGTTAAATAAATAAACCCTTAATTTTTACAATTGTATAATGTATTTTAACTATGTTTATTTATTACATAATCAGATTGTTTAAGTTCACATGCACTGTAAATGATACATGTAAGTACAATGAGATATTTTTTTCAATGAAAATGCAAAGAATTACAATAACCATTCTGTAGACAATATGAACCATTTATTTGACCATGTTGACTGTCACGCAACTATTACAAAGTAAACGATATTTTACTGTATTTGTCAATCGATTGTCATTTTTATAATGTCTAAAGGAAATCTTCATAGATACTAGAGCAAGAGCGTGATTAAGAGAGGGACAGAAATTTCCAAAAGCGTCTACAAATGTATGTGGTTTCAAACAACATGTAGTTTAATGTTTAAATTAACAAAATTGAAGAATACGTTGTGCATCCACTTCTTCCCCTGAGTGTCTAGGTTAACACGCAAATGCCCGTTTAAAGTTGTCGCAATATTTCTTGCCAACCATTTTGTACAACCATGGGTTAACTGACGAATTGATATGTAGCAGAACGGAAGATATGATAAAGAACTAATAACGATAATAATCAATATGATGTGGTAATTGCGTCTAACGTTTTCGATTCTAAAATTTTTTTTCTGAAGGCTTAGGGAAAGGTCCAGGACCCATTGACTATTTTTTTTACACAAATGCTTTACCATTAACATTAAGCGAAGTACCACTATCAGTTCGAAAAGGTAATATTATACCCTATCTATTCTGAAAAATATCGAATCCTTCAATTTGGATCTACGATCCCAGGAAGGATAAAATTGAACCAATGAAGAAAAAACCTGTAATAGGACAAGACTATTGACAAGGATATCAAATATTGAGAGAGAGAGAGAGAGAGAGAGAGAGAGAGAGAGAGAGAGAGAGAGAGAGGAGAGAGAGAGAGAGGAGAGAGAGAGAGAGAGAGAGAGAGAGAGAGAGAGAGAGAGAGAGATCAGATCATAGTGGTGTTCCAAATCCTGTATTTTGAAAATATTAACTTTGTTTTAGAATGATAATGCGCTTTTAAAGCTGTCACGGTACTTTCTGCTTACCATTTTGTATAACCACGGATTAATCGAAGAATTCACCATACAGAACGAATCCGCTACGATTTCAATTACCCAAAATACCTTATCGAAGGCTATTTGCCATATTCCCCATTGATAAAGAATTCTACAAATCACACAAACAAAAGTAGGTAACATGCAAACGAAGAAAATAATTGCGTTCAACATAGTTACTCGCACAACTTGGATGCTTTCTTTTTGGATAGTCTGGTCAATTGTTGCCGGGCGAACGGACTTTGCTCGCCTTGACATTTCTCTCATGATCTTAGTATACATTGTGGTTGTCACAACTAAAGAAAGTCCTAACGGAATGTCAAATAAGGCGTAGTTTAGAGTTTTTACGATTAATGTTTGTGTATCTTGAACGGAGCTCTCCATACAAAACACAATTGAGGGTCACGCAAAGCAAACGCTTACGATCCACGACACAAGGATAGATTTGATGCACCTACTGATTGTATTGATGGCGTGAGATTTCCATGGACGGCTAACACAAGGTAACGTTCAACACTGATGATAGTTATCATGATAGTTGATTCCTCTAAGCTTATTATGAGAGGTGTAAATATAATAAAACATGTTAAGGTAGTGTCGACAGAGAAGCTTCTGTGGACACAAACCATAAAAATTAGTTGTGCACTGAGGTGTAAGATATCGGCGATGCTAAGGTTCAATAGATAGTAGTTGGTGATCGTCCTCATTTCTGCTCGTCTCGCCATCACAAAGATGTAGCTCATATTACCAAAAATGCCAATCACAGCCATTGTTTCGGTTATGATAATGAATGCTCGATTATCCTGTGTTATTTTCTCTCTGTCCTCCGGAATAATAGCTGGCTGCGTAGTCATGGAAATGTGTGTTGTTTGACCAATTCATCGAGTGACTTGACATGATGTTAACTTCTTCTGTTTGTTGTGAATTTAACAAAGCGGTTATCTATAAAGTATATCGAAATCATTAATGTCTGCTAAGGAAGCTCAAAAATAGCTCCGAAATTGAAATTTAAGATGAAAGCTTTTTTCAAAAAAGATCTTTTACACGATTGCTTTTCAGTCTGAATGGTTTAACTTTCTATATAAAATTTATGTCATAACATGCATCCTACGTTTTTTCCATATTTGATAAAACAGGTTTTTGAATATCGAACATTGGAACCAGAACTGAAACGTTCGTCTTGTTGCATTTGCAAAATACCGATTCTGTAATCAACTATAGACTTACAAAGATGGAGAACAATGCTTATCTCGGAGTCGACCCTAATTCACAGCATGCATATTTTCCTAAACCGCATCGAAGATAATTGATTAACGTGTTGCAGTCGTAAATTTATAGCACAGTATTTTACGTTACCTTGATAGCACTGTCCTACGACCTCATTTAAAAGTGAGCTCAACAAAAGCAAGTTTTCTATCAAATGCCTCTTCCATCTACATTTATATTTCAAAGTCAGTCGATTCGTGAGCATTGTAATCAAATCATTCCTTCAACTGGGGTTTCAAGACGTGTTTCGCACGGGCCCAAAGTGATTTATGTATGATTTGTACATTTAAATAATGTAGCATTGAAGGGATGTCTCATCAAACAGATATTGTCTTAGTGAGCATATTCAAACGTTTGTTATGCAGGACGGGCCCTTATATTAAATAAAGATCTTGCCAATATAATGTGTTTGCCTTTTGTTAACACATCATCGGAGAACAACATATCTGCGAGTCTTTTATTGAGGAATTGAAGTCATGATATGACATGAAATATCATACGATATCATATTCAATGCAAAACTATCAAATGAGCTTTTCCATTCAAAAAGAGTTTATAGCTGCATTTTTTTAAGTACGGCCGTAGCTAAATGAAGCTGTATACGCTCTAACCATATATTGTATATCGAACAGATTCTACGATCTCGTAATTTATCGTTGGCTGTTGACAATACTATACACCGAAAGCATTATTCCTTTATTTAGTTTCCAATATTGAATTCAGTGTATACTCTGTCAGTCAAAAGCGTCTTCATAAAAAACCTTATTGCAAATCAGATATGAGTGAATGAATACATCAAGATGAACACAGTGTGCCGGGGCTAGCTGTATGAACACGTGAAAACCTTTCGAGGGACTTAAATTGAAAACAAATACTAAATACGATGTTTTACTTCAATCAAAAAATAGCCGCAGAATAAATTCTTAATTTGGATAACCGTTTGCACTTTTCACAAAATTATGAAATCAGTCACTTATTACTTACGGAAAAATCTGTCACTTATCGACTGAAATTCGCAAGTTTGCAAGTTTGAGATAAGTGCAATGTAACCCCTTTTATAAGTAATGTTGTTGTTTGATATACACATGTCCAGAGTGCATCCTGGAACCTACCCGAAATGTTAGAATTACCACAACCGACTTTATATTTTTTTAGATCAGCTGATTTATGTCAACCGTACAAGCATGCATTATTCTAGTTACTACATGGCAATAGTCAAATGTAGTTTGCAACACTGACCTGAGCTAACACTTATAATGAATAAGGCATGTAAAAAGTAAAGCTGAGATGATGCCAAATTACACTCATTATCAACATCCTTTGTGTAAGAAATCTGCCGGTAAGTCTCGAGGTCCGATGGTGTAAATTGTAAATTTATACCTTTAATACATTTTAATACACGAGTTGCCCAAAATAGTACTCTACAGATCAGAAAGATAAGCAGAAACGAATAATATTTATGGATCATGATTATTGTAAATGGAGTTACACCCATGGCCTTTTTAGTGGTGATCAAGGCTACTTGATACAGACAGAAATTCTGCTTGTAAAAAGGCAAAACCAGCTCTATCTTAGGTTGTAGATGAGAGTTTACAATTGGCACCCTGTGTTCAAGATTTAGATAAAATGTAACATTACCATGCACTGGTCTATGTACAAGTCTTGTTTATTTCAATTCCCCAGACAAATTGTCTACATAGGACATACAATTTTACTTGATGCCATAGTAGTGAGCTCATAAAAAAAGTGTGTAGCCTCAATAAACTAATTATCAAGTAGAGGCTATGATGGATGGAAGTGGTTCCTTGTCTCTCAATGTCGAACACGGGATGCCAGGGGTGCCAATCGTTAGCTCTCATTTACAACCCTTGGCAGGGCCTGTTTTGCCTTTATAGAAGCAGAATTTCTGTCTGTATCAAGCAGCCTTGATCTACCATAAAGTGGCCACGGCTGTAATAATTTCAACAGGTAGCAGGTCAAGCAGTATGCTTTCAACCGCCCTTGAAGTGATTTTAAGTGTTATCGAACATTCAAGAGCAAAATGTAAAGGCCGGACAATATATAGCGCAACCCGATTGGGTGATTGACGGATGCTTTAGCCCTCCTGACACAGTAAAGATATACATGACAGGTCTCACATTCAGCAAAACGTCGATATGTATTATATGTATTTGAGCTTAAATTTATCGAGTGGTTTGGATTGCTGATTTCTTCGCTAGCTGAGTTTGTTATTTAGGTTGTGAGTTCGAATCCGATCAAGGAACGATTGAACAAAATACATTTTGACAATTGTTTAAAATTAACAAAAGTGTTCCGCCCTTGGTAGTTCTTACTGCATATTTTCATAAACGCACTAGATTAATTTGCCACAACTAGCCTTCAGTTACATCATTGAAAATAATGTAAAGTAAAATAAAAGGTTCAGATTTAACATACAAACATAAATTCAAAGCTTACGGTATCTCACAATTTACGTAAAATGCATCTCGATAATTTCTCGATGTAAAAGTAATTGAAACGGGTCACTCTGGCATTACAGTCTGTTATTTGTTGAAGGTTAAGGGAAGTACACTGACAAAGGACGCCAAGGGTCTCAGCTTTAGAAAGCAAATCAAGTGTAACTTAAACACGATTGGAACTAAATTGGGATAATTGGATGAGAGTAAATATAACGAAAGTTTGATGAAATCGAAATTTTTACAGCTTAAATTTTACAAAATGATAGAATACTGTAAAAATTAAAATATTGTTTTCATCGAACAAAACAACAAAACACGTCAATTATTGTATATCCCTTAAATCGTATTCATTTCTATGAAAAGGTGGTATTTTTGTGTAAATGTCATAAAAAGCGACACAAAATGCATAAAATGTGTCTAATTAATGACTTTGAGTCGGGGCACTTTTAAAATGTCCCTTACTTTTTCGTCAATTTGGGGCTTAATAAACACTAAATGTAGTCAGGGCACTTTTGAAATGACCCTGACTAACTAAACCTTAAATCGATCGAAAAACTTCATTTTGGTTGGGGAAAAGTAACAAATCGAGATTAAAACTAGTATTTCTATTGAACAATTCTCAATCAGGATTTAGAGAGCACCATTCGTGCGAAACAGCCTTGATTAAACTTAGCAACTTGTGGCTAAAAGCTATGGATAATGGAAATATTAATGGAGTAGTGTTTTTGGATCTTAAGAAAGCTTTTGATCTGGTTGATCATAGTGTATTGTTAGAAAAATTATCAATTTACATGTGTGATGGTAAATCTCTTCGGTGGTTTAAATCTTACCTACAAAATCGCATGCAATTGGTTCAATTTAGAAATTTTTACTCTACAAAGCAACATATTTTGACTGGCGTTCCCCAAGGTAGTATACTTGGGCCTTTATTTTTCATCATTTACATAAATGATTTGCCACTTTATATTGATAATAACATTGACATGTACGCAGATGATTCAACCATAACTTCCAGTGCAAAATGTATTCAAGAAATTGAGACAACTTTGAACTCTGACTTAAATAATGTTCATAATTGTGTAAGAATAATAGAATGGCCATTAATTGTGACAAGACAAAGACAATGATTGTAACAACGCAACAAAGACGTAGACATTTGAATAAACAAACTTTAGACTGTAATCTTGGTGAGACGGAATTGCAAGCAGTACACTGTGAAAAGATTCTTGGTACGCTTGTCGATGAAAATCTGTCATGGAAGCAGCACTGAGACAAGATTTTTAAAAAAAGTAAACAGTAATATTGCTTTGCTCAAGAGAATAAGACAGTTTTTACCTATGAATATAAGAAAACTTTTTTATAATAGCTATATTTTACCACACTTGGATTACTGTTGTCATTTATGGGGAGCATCACCGTTTATGAAAGGGTTGCATAAGATTCAGAAACGTGCTATCAGAGTGATGTGTGATGCAAGGTATAATGCTTCGACCGAGCGTTTATTTAAAACAATGCATATAATGCCATTACCAGATAGAATAGTTTATAAGAATGTTTGTATGGTTTTTAAATGTTTAAATAATCTTGCACCGCAATATATGACAAGTTTTTTACCGAAATTGATCATAAAAGAGTTACAAGATCCAAGATGCAAAAATTGTTAGTGGTTCCTGCAACAAATAAGGATTTTTATCGAAAAGGCTTTACTGTAAATAGTGCCAATCAGTGGAATAATGTCGATTTAAATATAAGATCTAGTAACTCATTAAGCAGTTTTAAAACTGCCTACCTGAAAGCTTATTGGGTATAATTTTTTTGTGTTTGTAAGTTTTAGTTTTCTTGTTAAATTTGTTTTTGTTATCTAGTGTGATTGTGCATTTTTTTCCTCCTGTGTGCAGGTGGTGACTCCTGGCCACTTTTTTCTGTGCATTGTATTGTTCTAGCTTTGTTTGTCATGTTTCATGTTGTTCTGCTTTGTATCAGTTTGTATGTTCATTTGAGGGCCCTGGGGAAGATAAGCATCTTTACTGAAGCTTACCAGGCTACCCTCGTTAAACAAGGTTTAATAAAAATAAATAAATAATTTCAGTACCAAAGAAATTATAGACAAGTTCACATATTTTCATTCAAATATAAATATTGTTCATAAATATTGAACAATATTGCATTAGATGGAGTCATGCAATGATTCTTACTCATAACATGAGCACAATATCGCAAATTTTGAGTAAAATTTTAAAGATGGTTAGTAAATATGGTGTAATATTTAACAAATTCCTTAAATTTTTGAGAAATTGTGCCAATCCAATTATCCCAATTTAGTTCAAATCAAGTGTTACTTAGTTTTAAACTGCCGAGGGAAATATAAAAAAGACCCAGATACATGGTGGGGAAAATTCAAAATTTGCAATAGAGGAACGTGGATATGACGAACCATTTGCAAAAATGTGTGGCAATTTTGAATAGCCATATGGCGTTATTTTCAAAATTAACAAAACTATTCCCGTACTTATGTCAAGTGATCTGCAAAATATATTATGTTATATGATGTGGTAATTGCGTCTAAAGTTTTCCATTCTGAACTTTTTTTTGAAGGCTTAGGGAAAGGACTCATAGACTTTATACAAAGACTTTACCATCGAATTAACATTAGGCCAAAGTACCGCTATCAGTTAGAAAAAGTACGTAGTGCATTCTTCAAAATATTGAATTCTCAAATTTCTAAAAATGTTATGTGCATGTTGAAGCTAACTTGTGATCATGCTTATCTTAATGCTTATCTTAAAGATACGTATATCATTATGCAAATAGTAAAGCCTCGTCTATCATGAACACCTTTCATGGAAGTAGGATATGAAAGAACTGAAGAACGAGAACCATGGTTTCATCAGTGTATAGATTAGAAGATTTAAGTCAGCGATAATGTTTGTGGCATAAGCCATAATGAATTTGTACATGAAGGAAGAAAGGAAGAAGTTTTATTTAGTTTTATTTTCGTATTACTGTGCGTTCTTCCAGTCAGCTACTTAACATTCATGCCATATATCGCTCTTCCAGTCAGCTACTTAACATTCATGCCATATATCGTCCACCACACTCATCGAAGAACACTTCTACAATAAATCAGGTTATTGCGGAATTCACATCTCTTCTCGAAAGCGAAGTACCATCGCCCGGACACCTCTTAATCGCAGGTGACTTTAACTTCCGTGTTGATGACACCAGTTCGCCAGACGCAGTCAAAGTGCATGATTTGCTGGAGTGTATGGGCTTACAACAGCATGTTCACACTTCTAACCACATTAAAGGACGCACTCTTGATCTTCTCGTGACTCGAACAACTAACCAGCATCTACATTCTGTCAGAACTGATAACTCGCTCATCTCTGACCATAGTCTCGTCCACTTCAAGCTGAAAATACAGCGCCCAGCAAATACGATGCTGAAGATCTCTCGTCGCAACTATGACAAGATGGACGGTACCGATCTACATAACAAACTTTCATTAAAATCTTTAATTTTAAATCTTTCTCATTTTTTCCGTGAGGCTGTCACAGGAGTTCTCGAAGACGTTGCCCCAATATCGGACAGACTTATAAACAACACGGTAAGAGCACCGTGGAACAGTGAAGAACTCATATAATCGAGAAAGAAATTGCGACGGCTAGAGATGAAGTGGCGTAATTCACAGCTACAGATTGATCGGCAGATTTTCATCCAAGAGCGATCTACGTATACCCGACTTTGTGGTCAGATCAAGTCTCGTTACCATGGATCGCGAATACAAGAAGTGGACAGTAAGAAACTCTTTACTATCATTGCTGAACTATCAATTGTGAAATCGCGTTCTGTCAATTCCGAACCGGATAACATCAGTAAGGATAATCTGCCAATATTTCGAATCGAAGTTATCAAAGCTCGACCGGAACGGGCTGTGTGCGCAAATTGACCAGTGTGATCATACCAGACTACCATTCCACATACTAATTAAATTCACTCCTGTTACAGTCGACAACGTCAAGGGCCTCATCAAGAATGCTCCATCAAAGTCGTGCGAACTTGATGTATTGCCGTCAAAGTTACTCAGTCAAGAACTGTATTGACGTTGTAGCACCTTTCCGTAAACATCTTTACAACTGCTCCCTATCGTCAGGTAGAGTTCCTAGCCATTTTAACCTACCAAACATTTGTTTCAAAACTACAAGATATATATGGATTAGATGCTACTCAAAATTGACAATACCGGAAGGTTAAAATGTTCCATCAAATAAATGTTTTAATCTCTGAAATTTTGGTTGTAATAATTGCAAATTTGGTTGAAAAATAAATAGTCCCCCCTACAGGTAGACCAAATTTTCAAGTTCCTCACTACTCCCCCCAAAATTTTCGAATCCCCCTGAATCCCTCCATTCCTCCCTAACCGTTGTTTGTGAACGCAGCCTTAGAGGACATCATCGCGGAACACGGCCTTGAATGCATGATGTACGCTTATGACAAACAAGTTTATGTCATTTGCAACACACCGGCTGATGTGCACTCTTTTCTCGAACACTGCATTAGCAACATTTGGATCTGGATGAGGTCAAACATGCTGATATCAAATGACGACAAGACAGAGGTTATCCATTTCTCATCAAGACTCAAGTCGGACGTGTCGGTGATGGCCAATCTCAGGATTGGCGACTTTGCCATCACACCCTCCACCTCTGTGCGGAATCTATGAAGAGTTACCTTTTTACTGAGTTTTATCTACTGTGATTTTTAGCCATTTTGCTCATTTTACGCTGTTTTTACTTGCTTTCCAAATTTCTTTGTGATATTTGTGACTTTTTATTTTAAAAACAATCTTTGCTCTCATTTTAGCCATGTATTTTTTTCTTCAGTCATGTAAAGCGCGCTGAGACGTATGTATCGTGCGCTTTAGAGAAGTTTTAATAATAATAATAATAATAATAATAATATAATAATAATAATAATAATAATAATATAATAATAATAACATTTAGAAGTAAACACAGTTACCTCTTTAAAACTTTACAATTCATTTTATTAATGTTTCGAAATAAAGACATGCTAAGCAGAACAATCCGTTTCATAAAATTTAGGAAATACACAGCTAGATATGAATATTCTAAATGGCATACACGAAGGGTATCCTGAAGATACGACATAAGACATCTTAAGGTATAGACATACGTTTAATTCATTTTTACAAAGATTTTGGTTTTATTTCAAAATTGGAGTCTGTACCATATGATCTTTACATGTGGAAAAATGTCGAGACAATATTGTATTAAGAAATGCTTAAAATACTAAGAAAAATAGATTTTTTTGCGAACTACGCGTACTGTTATATTCGGTTGTCTTAACTGTGTACGGATTTGTGAGGATAGCGACGCAGGGTCAACAGATTATGTTAATTTTTCTGATCTTGTCCGGTGCTCATGCGAATATTTTCCACTGTCCTGTGTGCATGACGTTCAATAATAATGGCTACCGTAGTGACAAGCGGAAGGCAGAGACGCGTAAAACGTAAGCGTGGTCGTAAGAAGAGAGTAAGTAAGATCATGGACCAAGCTAAGATCATGGACCAGGCTACCAGAACAAAACTCAGTTTGTCTGACTTAGGGTCGTACTATAGCAACGTGGCAGAAGATGAGATGTCGGACACGAGTCTTTCTTCCGACGACGAAGCTGGTTGATTATCAGATTCTCTCCACTGAAGTGAGTTCTCAAGCGTGAAAGTCAGTGACAGAGTCTGTCTACCACAGAACGCTCATTCCGATGCGAAGGTCGGCGATATGTGAACAAATTTGTGAATGAAACTGGTGGACGTGTCAAGCGATGCGTATGCATAAATTTTCATCTTCCAGGGCCCGGAAGCTGAACAGGCGCACGGGCCGAATGACGAACTTGAACAGTCACTGCATTCCGTGACGCCGCGATGTCGAAATCAGTGTGTGCACTGAAACTCTCGCAAACGTAAAATATCGCAATTCGCCTCCGACGGGCGTAAAAGATACTTCTAAACCGAAGAGAAACGGATAGATAGAGCTTGACAACCGTTTACAGTTACGGTAACAAGCTTAGACTCTAATTTGAGAAAAAACAGATTAGCCGTGGCAGTGTTTGTTATCTAAAGAAACCGCCCTCATTACTCGTACATCTCAACAGTTTGTGTGTGTTTTTCCCGATTTTCTCGCTATTTATGATAGTCGGAAGGGTATTTGATGTAAAATACAAAACATCTAGTCTCCTGCTTGATGCAAGTTCGTGAACATGAATATAAATCGCCCGGAAAGTCATATCAACGATCGATTTTTGTACGTATAGGGGTGTTTACACAAATCTTTAATTATCTCTCTTCCGATTTTGGCCTGACAAGCCTAACTTCAAAAGAAATTGGGTCGGAGTAGGGTGCACAGGTCGGTCTGATTTTTTACCAGGTAACAGAAGCAATACATATCTGTAAAACGGTGTCTCAGATTTTAGGTAAGATTTTTGGAACAAGAGAAACTCTTGCTGAAGTGAACGAAACCCGGTAATTTATTAAAAAGCCAGAGTTGTTACTTTCACACCTTATTGTGCTAAAACAAAAAGGGAATAGAAAAAATCTGGGACACCATTTTTTCCCCAGAGTACTCAATTGTTGATTTCTGTTCAAAGATCTCAAGTCGGCATGGTCCTTGCAGACCTAAATTTTTTTTGGTAAAAAAACTCAAAAACGCATATTTTTGAGAGAAATGGACACAGACACAGAGATTTCGGAAAATGAACATATTTTTCATAATGTTGATATATAGGGCTAATATAAAATATATAATGTGTGGGGTCCAAAAGTGAAATTTATTGAGAAAAAGTGAGTTTCAAATAAGTATCCTCTAACGTTTGTCTATACCTTAATGCTTACTGAAGCCATAGTAATAAACAATGGTTTTCCGCAATATGAGTCTGTTTTGTTTTCGAAGTACAGTCTATATCACAATAGAACAACGCGAAATATAATTTTTGCAAGAAAATATACCACAACACTTGGCTACTTGCTGAATTCTAGAAGTTTGTGTAATTGTAATGAGATCTGATATTTTATTGAACATAATGAAGAAAAAATCTATAGTAGGACAAGTTTTTCGAATACTGACAAGCATATCAAATATTGAGAGAGAGAGAGAGAGAGAGAGAGAGAGAGAGAGAGAGAGAGAGAGAGAGAGAGAGAGAGAGAGAGAGAGAGAGAGAGAGAGAGAGAGAGAGAGAGAGAGAGAGAGAGAGAGTGAGAGAGAGAGAGAGAGCAACGTTTCGTTAAAGCAATGACGTTGTTTCATTTCATAAAAAGCAAAACCAATATCTACTATCATCATACCAATATTTCATTTCTGATACGATTTAAATGGTACATTAAAGGTATACAGTCACCTGTAATCTAAATATGCCCATATATGGTCAAAGGGGCGTTCCTTGGTATTCAAAATGTCCATGTGGGGGCGCTGTTTTTAAAAAGCGGCCACCCGCGTAATATCTGTGATTGATTACATTTAAGCTTGCAAGAAAGTGATTGACATAATGGTACGGTAACCTTTAGCAGTTACGAAATGGATAGTCGATTGAAAATGAATAGATCTACAATGTCGCGGTGAACACAGCTGTATGATTTGTTGGTTCCTTTACTATGTCAATCTAATTTCTACCTGTGTGCTTTGTTTAACATGTAAATGAGCGCTTAAAGCTTTTACGGTATTTCTCGCTAACCATTTTGTACAACCAAGGATTTACAGCAGAATTGGCAACTATTAGAATGCTTGATATGCTGTCAAATACCAGTAACGCTTCAGAGTAAGACTGTAATATTCCCCAACTATAGAAAATCTCACAGACGATGACAAAAGAGATCGGTAACACGCAAATGAAGAAAACTACTGCATTTGCCAAGGTAACTCTCACAACCTGCATGCTCTCTTTTCGGATGCTTTGGTCAATTGTCCCTGGGCAAACCGACTTCGCTCTTCTTGCCATTTCTCTCACGATTTTCACATACATAATGGCCGTTACAGTTAACCCGATGCCTAATAGGACACTAAATAAAGCGAACCATATCGTTTGAGTGATCAACCTTCCAGTGTCAGTAGGGAAGGTGTCCATACAATATGCAATGGCAGGTGTTGCGCCGAAGCACACACTTACAATCCATGACACCAATATAAATTTGATGCATCTGCTGGTGGTGGAGACAGCATGGGATTTCAACGGCTGACATATGGCAAGGTAGCGTTCGATGCTGATTATGGTTACCATGATGGCCGATTCCTCCGTGCCGACGTAAATAGGTATGAAGGTAAGGAAACACGTCACTGTGGCGTTGACAGGAACGCTTGCAGAGAAAACCACTACCCACACTAGTTGTGTACCAAGGAAGAGAGAATCGGCGATGCTAAGATTTAGTAAATAATAGTTGGTGATCGTTCTCATTTCTGCTTGCCGTGCCAACACAAACATGAAGCTTGCATTGCCAATTATACCTATCACATCTATTATGATGATGACAGCAAGGTACATCTGAGTAAGTAGCGACGACGGTACAATCATTTCGTAATCGTCAGTTGAGTTGTTATGCAGGTTTGTGCCGTTTGACACATTCCTTGTTTGGTGTGATATAGCGCTGATGTTTTCCATTCTTTGTTTTGGTTTAAATTATGACGCTGCTTATATCTGTAAAATAGAAGTACCGTGATCACAATTGTTGCTTGAGAAAGAAGAGAGAGATTTTAATTTTGGAGCTCGAAAAGTATTAAAGGTATGTAGGCTGTGATTCCATGACAAGGTACGTGGCATAAAGTAAAGTAAAGAAAAGGTTTTAATGTATGTAACAATACTTGTACTTCCCGCCGTCTAATGTTCTTAGCTTATAGTATAAAAATACAAAAATCCATATTTTCAAGTTGTTGTATCACTGCTAACTAGTTAATCTTGCACTTAACAATGTCACAAAATGTTTCACAAAGTCAAAATATACTTATAAGCGAAAACGCTGTACATTACCTTGTCAGTACGATTTCAAGACGCCAGTGAAAAGTGAGTGCGACACACACTATCACCTATTTCAAAGATCCCCGATCATCCGCATTTCGAAATCTTTCTATATGCCCTTAGGTGCCGAACAAAGCCTATACCTGCATTGTATATTCTAATGTAATGTCGATCCGAATTTGGGAACAGAAATTGTCATAACATCCGTCCAAATGTCCCTAAAGACAATATCAATGCTTAAAAAACTAAATAATAGCAGAAGATTTCATGATTTATTCAATGAAACATCGAAAATGAATATTGCCAATGATTTATTAATCATATTTCATTGTTCCTCGAGGCAATTACATTGCATTAAGTGTATCTGTTTTCTTTTATGTCTTTGGAAAGAAAAAAATTATTTCTTAACGATGGAATCCCCGATTATTCGTTGCAGTGAAAGTAAAGGCAGTGACATAAACAACTGGAGGTACACAGCCACCTCTATAGTGAGCTTGTAAATCAAGGTTACACAAGACAAGAAAAATTCAGATTGACATTACAGCAGAATATACAATGCAGGTATAGGCATTGTGCGGCACCTATGGGAATATAGAAAGATTTCGAAACGCAGATGAAATGGGATCTTTGAAATAGGTGACAGTGTGTGTTGCACTAACTTTTCACTGGCGTCTTGAAATCGTACTGACAAGGTAATGTATAGTGTTTTCGCTTATAAGTATATTTTGACTTTGTGAAACATTTTGTGGGTCGTTTATTTGTGGGCAAGGGCAAAAGGAAAGCCCAAAATTAACGGGCGAGGCTTGCCGAGCCCGTTAATTTGGCTTCCTCAAGCCCGCGCCCATAAATAAACGTTAATGGTCAGTGCGGAGTCTGTTATTTCCATTATATTATCAACGAACCGGAGAAAACCGTCAAAATTTGCAAAAAATTTCGGAGCGAACGACAAGTGGGCCCCAGAACTGAGCAATACGCGAAGCACTGTCACGCGCACTGTAAAATATTGGCCAATCTGGAAATATTTTCAGAAAAAAGTATCTCAACCTGGCCCACAAGTGCTCCATTTTATTTTGTGATTGATTATGATTAACGTTTGAGCTATAAAGTTACGATACTTTGAGTTGTTAATCTTATTATTCATATTTACGGGCATATAAACAGCCGATTACTGTGTATTTGTGGTCAGTCAAGTGGTTCAGCTCGACCAATCAAAATGCGACAGGCAGGGCATGGTAATATAATCTTGCTTAACCCGACATTGGATTTATTTTTGTTGAAAAAAAATTTGATACGTTCCATGGGAAAGATCACCGTTTCACTCAAGCCGACTGTATGCAACACGCTTGACGTATGCAGATATACATCTGTCGGATGCAGTCATTGGGTTTGAAACTCTCGAGTCAGATCATTATGGACTAGAAACATTTTATTCACGATGAAAAGAGAGATATTCCAAGCGGAAACAAGACTTTGCGTTAATGAAAACTCAGTCTAGCGTTTGACATAAATGCTAAATAAATGGTTAAATAAATAAATCCTTAATGTTTACATTTCAATATTGTATATCTTACTATGTTATTTATTACACAATCAGATGATTTAACTTCTTCTGCACTGTAATTGATATATGTAAAAATATTGAGTTCACTGCAGTAAGTGCGATGAGATATTTTCCAAATTAAAAATGCAAAGAATTACATTAACCATTCTGTAGACGATATGAACCACTTATTTGACCATGTTGACTGCCACGCAACTATTACAAAGTAAACGATGTTTTACTGTATTTGTCAATCGATTGTCATTTTTTATAATGTCTGAAGGAAATCTTCATGATACTAGAGCAAGAACGCGATTGAGAAATGGAGAGAAATTTTTGAATGCATCTTATATATGTACAAATGTATGTGATTTCAAACAACATGCAGTTTAATGTTTATATTTTAACAAAATTGAAGAAAAAGGTTTGTACCTAGTGCTTCCCCATAAGTGTGTAGGTTAACACGCAAATGCCCGTTTAAAGTTGTCGCGATATTTGTTGCTAACCACTTTGTACAACCATGGGTTAACTGACGAATTGATATTTAGCAGAATAGACGATATGATTTCAAATACCAGAAACGCTTCGTGATAGGTAGCTTGCCATATCCCCCATTGATGAAGGATCCTAAAGATTACAATAACGAATATAGGAAACATGCAAATAAAGAAAACTACCGTATTTGCCAAGGTTACTCGCACGACTTGCACGCTTTCTTTTCGAATGCTTTGATCAACGTTTGTCGAGCAAACTGATTTTGATCTTCTCGACATTTCTCTCATGATCTTCGTATACATTACTGCCGTGATAACCAGAGCAATACCAAATGGTAGGTTGAATAACATATAGCATAGAGTTTTTATGACCGAGATATCTGTGTCGTCAGGAGAGGTGTGCATGCACAGAACGACGGATGGTGATGCGAAGCAAATGCTGACGATCCATGACACAAGGATTGATTTCACACATCTGCTGATGCTGTTGATGGCGTGAGATTTTAATGGGTGGCATATCGCAAGGTAACGCTCGACGCTGATGATAGTTATCATGAAGCAAGATTCCTCGGCGCTGACTACGACTGGTGGGAAGGTTACGTAGCATGTTAGAGTGACGTCGACTGTGAAACCTCCATAGAAATACACCATGTACACCATTTGTGTGCAAAGGTAGAGAGAGTCGGTGGCGCAAAGGTTCAGCAGATAATAGTTAGTGATCGTTCTCATTTCTTTTTGCCGCACCATAACAAACAGGAAGCTAGCATTGCCAAATATACCAATCAGAAAAGTTGCCCCTATGACGACGAAAAATATTTCATAACCGAAAGGCCTTTCTTCATACATGTAACCAGTATAAGTTCCATTCGCGTCGATATCAGAATGTGAGTGGTTAGCATATTCTGTTATTTGACTTGGTGTAGCGTTCATGTTGTTTTGTTGGTTACTCCGCTGTGCTGAGATTTAGTCGTTAAGCTGTGAAGAATATTTAACACGATAATGCGAAAATCTCATCTTTGAAGACAGTATTTGTGATAACAACAGCCATCTTTTTTTCACTCATTCACTTTCTGACTGGTCATCGCAGTGAAAAATTTGATGAAACATAACGTAAGCACATGACCACATGATAAAATAGAGGAACCTACTTAACTTTCCTATAGTACGCTCTATTCTTTAATGGAACTTTAACTTTGAAGTTACATAAGGAAACCAAAAAGATGAAAAGGTCGCAGAGCTTTATATGTAGCAAGAAAGCATTTGAATTTTTGGTCGGAAAGTAACGTTGCTGTAAGGTACCAAGACAAATAAACAAACATCAAAACTGTAAGTGTGAACACATATGTTGAGAGTAAGGATAAAGTAAGATATTGCTTAATATTTTGGCGCTCTTACATTACCTTGGTTGGGCGATCCGTATACGTAAAGGAAAATGAGCCCAGAAAAAGGTATTCTACTTTACAAATAACTCCGACCAACTCGTCTCTTTACAAGACAAACAGATAGTACTCATACAAACTAGTATTTTCAACTGGACCATCAATCAGTGGCGGGTTATTTATCAGCGCCATGACAAATAAATCAATATACGCGATGACAGTGTCGGAGAAAACAACACCATACACTTCCTACAACATCAATGTCAACAAGAACCTTGGAAATTACCACCTTAAGGCTTAGTTAACAATACGGGACAGTTTCAAATTGTAGGATGTACCAATTTTTTTTTCAAGCAGAGACATAGATTAAAGGAGGTTGCTGACATTGCACGTTACACCACTTTTACGTATTATATATGCGTTTTAAACTACATAAATGAGAGGTTAATTATAGCATTGATTTTACGTACTATAAGTTACTGAAATATATTTGAAAAATCTTACTTTAATTAGAGCTTGGAAATAACACACTCCGATAAGGCCTTTTATGTTTCCTAAATTGTGAAATTGGAAAAGTGTATATTGAGTAAACATATATGAATTTTAATAAAGGTGTGTATGATTAATCGAAAATCATAACAGGCAATGTAGGGTTTTTACGTACTCAGTTTCGCCATTACGAGTGTACCAACTTTGTTCAAGTAAGAGATTATACATTATCCAATCGACAACCCACATGTAACCACATGCAACCCACATGTACGCAAGCTTGACAAAGCTCTTGCGCATACTCTTGTCATTCGCTACAGGGCAAGCTCTTACATCAGTCAAATTTGTCAGCGAGTGTTTCTATCGGCAATTACACGTCGGACATATTTAGTCTTTCTATACATGCTTCTTATCGTGTTAATCTCTATGTTAATCAAACTATGAATATTATTCGAGAGTACAATCATCGTTAACGTTACCGATCAGAATGTTATCGAATTCTACTCGTCGCTATCTATAAGTTGTCTACGAGTAACGTTCCCTGTTTGAGAGAAATTATTTCTCAGTTCTCCGATGTTCCGTTACTTTGATTTGCTTGTTCAATAGGTAGTTTGAGTATTTCAATATTACTCAAGGAAGGTAAGGAATCCCATGCATTTACATTATGCCGCATAACATAGTAATGAAACAGTATGTGATGTGTTTTGCTCATAATTTGCTAAATGAAATTTTCAACTAAGCTCTTACCACAGTAGGAATAAAAAATCAAGGGTCACAGTGCAAACTTTGGTGCTAAAAAACCAAATCGTAACATTCTAAAGGCATTCAAAACAGCTGCCATCATTGTGTTAAATCAATGAGGTGTTCTATTTTTGAAAAACTAAGACGGTGAAAGTTATTCTTTAAAATGGGCACCAACAAGTGGTAGATTAGGAGAGAATTAACAAATTAAAAGTTCATATATCTATCTCCGGGACACATTCTACACTAAGCTCTTTGCTTTGAAATTAACAATTTAAAGCTGTGTCTACAGAACTTGGCTGTGCATCGCATTGTCTTAAATGTGGCTTAGAACGTCACATTTTTGTATTTCAGAGCTAGTTCACAGAGGGTTGTAGTTGTTGTAGTTTTACCTCTCACCATACACTCTGCAAGTATGAACGTCCTATGGATTCAGAACTGGAATGATTGCCGACAGGCTTTGCGGTATGAACTACTGATCATTTTGTACGACCATGGATTTACCACTGAGTTGGAAAGAATCAAAGTTTGAGTCACAACTTCGAAAGCACGATAATTACCTGGCGGTCGTACTTTCCAAGGATCTACAAACATTGGAAGGACACATATAAAGAATACAATGGTGTTCGTCGGGGTCACTTTCAAGACCTGTATGCTCTCTTTCTGGATTGACTGGTCGATGATTGCCGGGTTGACCGATTTCGCCCTTCTTGACTTTTCCTTCATGATATACATACATTGTCACCGTAACAGCTAAAGTAATACCAATTGACCCATACGATATGGCGTTGCAAGCCGTCACAGTTGCCAGACTAAGTTTCGTTTGCTCGCAGACAACAAAGGCAGGTGATGCCAAACACGAGCTCACGATCGATGACAGCAGAATCGATATCAGGCATCGACCAATCGTGTTGGTTAGGTGAGCTTTCAAAGGATGACATATTGCCAGGTAACGTTCGATGCTGATCATAGTAATCATGATGTAGGATTCTCCAACAGCAAGTGTGATAGGTATAACAGTCAGCAAACAGCGAATTCTGCTTCCGTTGTAAACGTCTCCGTATTTAAACAAAAAAATGGTACACGCTGAGAACAAGAAATAGAGTATCAGCGTTGCTAAGACTCAGCAGATAGAAGTTAGTGACTGTCCTCATTCGAGCAACTCGCGCTAATACAAACATGAAGAGTGCCTTTCCAAATATGCCAACTAATGCCAACGCCAGACCAACGATTCTCTGGATTTGCCCCACGTTAGGTGATACCAAGAGGTCTTTGTGATTTGTGCCGTTGGCAGAAAACTCACAAAGATTTGAAAGGTGCACATTCTTGATCGCCATAAGTCACACGAGGAGGTCGAAGGAGTTGTAAGGAACAAACTGGTCGAGTGACTTTGTCAGTACAAACAACTGAAGATAAAATATACGGCGTAAAAATCAGTTGTGCAAAGAGATTAATTGTTATCATCATGTTTTAAGTTGAAATGCGTGAGCACATAAGCCTTTCCATGTCAAAACCGTCTGTGATGTTTTTCTTGCAAAAAAGTGAAAGTAAATGATATCGACACTTTGTATTTCTACGTTTTCCTGGAACAAAAAATGAAGGTGATAAAGAAGTTTGCACAACTTGTGAAAAACAGACAGACAGACAGACAGACAGACATATATAAATATATATATATATATATATATATATATATATATATATATATATATATATATATATATATATATATATATATATATATATATAAGGACGGAGAGAGAGAGAGAGAGAGAGAGAGAGAGAGAGAGAGAGAGAGAGAGAGAGAATATATATATAATAATATAAAAAGCGTTCACCTATGAGTTGCATCAACGGTATCTTATCTCTGGGGGTATATATATTTAGTATGCTAAATTCGATCGCAAAGATAGGCACGTGTGATAACAAGAATTATTTGATATAACAAATGACGTCGTTGTACAATGTAAATAGGCTTCTGTTTTCGATGTGTCCACGGCTAATTGTAATAGTTATCTGCCCTTTTCGTCGAGAAGAAGACAAGGTACCATTCTGAGGTTGTATATCCTGTCACAATGGTTATTACGGGAAAGGAATGTCACATGTTATAATAATACGGCTAGTTTTCAATCGGGTTCGAACCCACAACATACGGCATCAGTCGCCTAGCGGAGAGGCCACAGAGAGAACCGCTCGGCTAAATCTCCACTCCCAAAAAAGAGTGGTTCAATTGCCGGCTAAGTTGTTACATTTTTCCGACTGAGACCGCTCCACACGTTGTAGAGTTCGTGAAGCACTCACGCACGCATGCTCACTATCACACATCGCACATACAAACTTTATCGAAGCGAAGAAACGAATTCATTGTTTTAACTTGGCGAACGATAACCTCGGGGACAATTCTGTCCACCAGCAGAGTTACCAACAATAAGAATAGATGACACGGCATCCTAGCCATTAAAACACTTTATCGTCAGCTAGAGCGTTTTGAAAGAAACACTGTTCCTATAGTATGTATTAAATTACCCTAAGGAGATCGGTGATTTACATGGCAGTCGGTGACCTTACAACTGCATAAAACCCCTATAATACTTACTGTATTAACTTGGATTATTGCCTGTATTTTAGCTTAAGAGTGCATATACAGATGAATACAGTCAAGAATCCATTTTTTGTATTCAGCAAGCCTGTATTCATGTGGATTCATGTGAATTCACGTGTATTATTCTATAATACAGGCAACTCATTAATGTGAATTTATCTGAATTATTGGGTTTTCATGCAGTGGGTGACCTTACCTTACAACGTTTGTGCAAGTTTGAGTCACTGATGCAAAAATCAACACACAAGAGATTGGCTTTTGTATCTTGGAGATTTATTAGAAGCTAAATATGTTATTTCAATCAGATCAACATGAGTCCTTGAAGATCCGAAAGATTCACAAACGGAAACACAAAAGATCTTGAAAATCAGATGCATTTGTAGGATTTGTAGATGGAGAATCACATAAGGTTATCCACAAAATACCGTGGTCTTTGTTCGTGTATATCGTACAGCGGGGTATAGGCTGACAAACCGCGTTTGGGACATTACCTAAGAGTAGGATGTGTGTTTTGGTATTGTGGCACTTTATCTCCAGCTTTGGTAACTAGGTTTGCAATTGCATTAAAGTTGTGATCTACAATAATATTGTTTACAAAGTAATTGTACCTTACAAACAAAAGAAGTCCCGGGTACAAAGTACTGATTGACATGAGGTAATTGCATAATGTTTTTGGTATTTGCATAACAGCCAAATACATACCAATAAAACATGCGTGTTTCGATGCTAGTTCAATGTGGTATATAAGCAATAGGATGCGGAAGCGTTCCCTGTTTATTGTTTCGCTGGATTTATTCTAACAGATCAACTTTAAAACTGCAATAAAAATGTTGTTAACTCTGCAGGCATAAAGATACAATTCACACTATTGCGTCTCATAACAAAATGCAAAGTTCACATATTGGCCGATACTCGAGTAGTAAAAAATACATTTCCATCTTAATGACAAATTTACTCACTTATTGGTAAATACACTTTACTTCAAAGTCATTGATATATTTTGATTTCTTATTTGAATTGTTGTAATGATGGCGATAAATTCCATCTAACAAGCAAAGAAAATGCTGACCTTGATATGCAGGAGGAAATTTTACATAGTTTTCGCCATCGACTTTACAACTATACAATTCTTACAAAGTCAAAGATACCGCCTGGTTCTACAGACTATTACTCAAACTCTTAAAAGGAGGGGTACTTCGACCGTTAATGCTTGGAACCATAAGGGATTACTTTTCTGGTAGTTTACGTTAAATGAAATGTAAATATGTTCTTTTTGTGAATATAATGATAATAATGACGTTGGCGGCACCGGTAATTATTCTGTCAAAGAAAGTGATAATTAACGTTAATAGAAACACTCTTCGCAAAACCATATTTTAAGAAGATACTATTCTTAGCGCATGAAGATTAAGTAGCAAAGAATGAAATAGTCACCTTATCATAACCCAACGTTCGACGACTGCTTAATCTTTACAACTACCATAAACGAAGATGCATACAATTGAAAGACACCGACGACAAACGATAATGATTTCTGATCTAAAACAAATGTTACTTTATTTAATTAATTGACACCAGAAAAAAATCGGAATACAATAATAGAAAATGTAATTATTCAGATCTATTTCCAGAATTCCTATGGATGCATATAACGTATTTATATAATCAGAAAAATATTATACAATCAACATTGTGTGAATACAATATTTTCATTATGATCCCATTATGAATGCTAGAAATTTACAGATGAGCAATAAACAACAACAATGCAACTCATAATAGAATACTCTTAAACGTATGATGGGAGTTCGAAAGGTCCCTATATATCGCAAAATAGTTGACATATATGACTTTGGATTAAATAAGGCAACTAAATGTGAAATATAGAAATATTCAATTTATCTCTTATAAATCCTCAAAATTCTAAAACTTACGATACCAAAGTAGCAGTGATGTATTCACTTTTGTATGCGTCTGGCTTCTTAATGTTGATGAGAATTTGCCAAACATGTAAATGCCTCTTTAAATGCATCTCTATATTTCTTACTCATCAATTTGTACAACCATGGATTTATCGTAGAATTAAGAAGTAGCAATGTGATTGCCGCAAACTCAAGACTATACAAGCTTGTTGTGTCTTCCTCTTTCCATATGCCTAATATTAACAATATTCTTCCAATCAGGCCCACAAATATAGGAAACATACAGGCAAAGAAAACTATCGTGTTTGCGATGACAACCCGTACGACTTGCCAACTTTCTTTACGAATTGATTGATCGAGCGTGGTCGGTGAAACCGACTGTGCTCTTTTACACATTTCTTTTATAATTTTTGAATACATTGTAGTAGTGATGAGAAAAGCGATAAATAGTGGGACAACATAGAATGTGTAAAGCGCCGCACGTATGCCTTTGTCGCCTTGGACGCTTTGTCGGCAAAGAAGAACGGTTGGCGACGCGCAACATAAACTTACAATCCATGAAACAAGAATTGACTTCACACACCTGCTGGTCGAGTTGATGACATGAGATTTCCACGGATGGCATATTGCAAAGTATCGTTCAACGCTTATCAAGGTGATCATTATGCACGATTCCTCCTGAGTGAGTGTTATTGGTATCGTGGTCAGCAAACATTGGAGACTCTGATCACCGACCTTACCGATGCCAAGGTGTGACAGCAGTGTGGTTATTAAGTATAAAACAAGTAGATTGCTATCTGCAATGCTCAGATTCAGAAGATAGAAGTTAGTGATTGTCCTCATGCTTGCATTCCTTGCCATCACAAACATAAAGCACGCATTTCCGAAGAGTCCTATCAAAGCTATAGTCATATTTAAAGCAATTATCGTCCGTACGTAGAATGAGAATATGCCTTCGGTACCATCAACTGTAAAGGTGTAACTACAGTTTGTGTCATTTAAAATGGCCGCCGACGTCGTTGGGATCAGCGTCATATTGGTATTTATATTTCCACTTCGCTATAGTTAGACGGTGAAATAATTCTTAAGCACGACATCCAAGGTTACTAGTCAGACTGCAGATAGCTGAGATAAAATGAAAAAAAAATCATGAAACTTTAAGTACGCAATCGTTATTTTAGGGGAAAGTTATCGAAGAAAAATTTGTTTTAAAAAGGAACAAAATAATGTCGAGTGCTAAGTTAAATGCCTAAATACAGGTTATTCATGTGCCGTATGCTTACCTGCATGTAAGTACATAGATACATAGGTGGACATGCAAAGAGGCTTGCATTGGTACATTCATCCACAGAAAGAAAGATAGATAGACCGACAGACAGATAGATGGATAGACAGACCGACAGACAGATAGATGGATAGACAGATAGATAGATAGATAGATAGATAGATAGATAGATAGATAGATAGATAGATAGATAGATAGATAGATAGATAGATAGATAGATAGATAGTTCGATCCATCAATCCATTCATCCGTCCAACCATCTTTTTGTAAGTGCTGTATATGTTACGCAAAATCATCGGGTTACCTTGCTAATATTCGTTAAGTTTAACACCACCACTGCCGTCAATAGCATGTTTAGCGACATTTTATCCAACGCAGAACTTTATATTGTATATCTGGTCGTTGGGTGAACAGAGCTCGTCAAAACATCGATACCCTTGCAACAGGAAAGTCCTGTTGTAACGTACCAAGTATACAATATCCCGTATAGCTACTGCAAGAAAGAATTGACTGAAGAAAATTGGACTTTTTTAGATGCCTAATTCATCTAGTCGACACAATCAATCGATGACATACCAATAGCGCTTTTTTGCTGCCCAATATATTAAAATGCATTTTACAGTGTCGCCTTCAGTCTCTAAATGAGTAAAAGTAAACTATGAATGACAGGAGTATGTTTTCCACGTTGTAAGTTTAAGCTAACAATCGAAGTTTTAATTACACTCTGGATTGAAAATCTTTAAAGTGCATCTAAATCCTACAATGTTAATGTTTCCGCTATTAACAGTAGAATAAAGTTCTTGCCAATCATGGTATCTCTTTCTTTGTTGTATATGGATCAGCAGAAATGTAATATTATAACGAAATATTTCAAATAAAACATTTTGCTAGTAACACCTTTTAAACTTTTCAGCCCTAGATATGCTACGTATCATTTAAGAATAATTCAAAAATAATACATACAAGGTTCTGTTTCATTCAACAAGTGTTTCTAATGTTTGTAAAACACATGGATGATCAATGTTTTGTGTAATTTACGTGATTATGTTGGACCATAGTTTACATAGTTTTCATAGAGCACATAGGGGGGGGGGTTAATATTAACTAAACAGAACAGGGCTGACAGTGTTCAGACGACAGTTCACTGACTTTGTTTGCATGCGATACTATTCGCCGTTCACTTTCTTCAGCTGCATGCAATCACTGTGTCATTTGACATTAATGGACTCTTAACAAGGCACTTGCGCATTGGGCATCTATCGTCTGCCGGTTCGATGTCACTCGATATCGTGCAAGCTCTTTCATCAGTCGATTCTGGTAGCGAATGCTTCTATAAACCCGTTACACGTCAATGAACAGTGTTTCTATACGTTTCCACATATCCAATGTTAGCCTCCTTGTTTACCAAATTATGGAAATTATTCGGGAGCACGATCACTGTTACGTTTCAAAGCATAACTTCATTTTTGAGATAGGTCACAGAGGGTTGTAATGTTACCTCCCACCATTTACAATGTGGTCGTATGAGCGTCTAATGGGTTCAGGCTCTGCGGTATGAACTGCTGCAGACTCATTTATTTGACCATGTTGACTGCCGCGCAACTATTACAAAGTAAACGATATTTTACGGTATTTGTCAATCGATTGGCATTTTTGTAATGTCCAAAGGAAATCTTCATGGATACTAGAGCAAGAGCGTAATTGAGAAATGGACAGAAATTTCCAAAAGCGTCTTATAGATATGTACAAATGTATGTGGTTTCAAACACCATGTAGTTTAATGTTTATATTTTAACAAAATAGAACAAAAGGTTTGCACCCACTTCTTCCCCCTAAGTGTCTAGGTTAACACGCAAATGCCCGTTTAAAGTTTTCGCGATATTTCATGCTAACCATTTTGTACAACCATTAGCAGAACGCAAAATATGATTTCAAAGGCTAGAAACGCTTCGTAATAGGCAGCCCGCCATATTCCCCATTGATGCAGGATCCTAAAATTACAATAACGAATATAGGAAACATGAAAATAAAGAAAACTACTGTGTTTGCCAGGGTTACTCGCACGACTTGCACACTTTCTTTTCGAAAGCTTTGAACAAGGTTTGTCGGGCAAACTGATTTTGATCTTCTCTACATTTCCTCTTTGGTAAGTAATGTTGTTGTTGGATACACACATGTCCAGGGTTCATCCAAGTGTCTACCCGAAATGTTAGAATCACTACAACCCACGTGGTTGTTTATTAGAGCAGTTGATTAATGTCAATTGTAGAAGCATTTATAATGCTTATAACTATATGGCAATAGTCAAAAGTAGTTTGCAACATTGACATGAGATAACACTTATAATGAAATAAGAATGTAAAAAGTAAAGCTGAGGTGATGCCATATTACACTCACAATCAACATCCTGTCTATAAGAATCTGCTGGTAAGTCTCGAGGCCAGATTGTGTAAATTGTAAATTTGTACCTTTAATGCATTTCAATACACGAGTTGCTCAGAATAGTACTCTACCTGGTCAGAGAGATAAACTGAAGCGAACGATGAAAGTAAAGAATTCCGATAGTTAGCGAGTCAAGCAGTGTTCATTCAACCGCCCGTGAAGGGAGATTAAGTGTTATCAAACGTCCAAGATCAAGCAGTGTTCATTCAACCGCCCGTGAAGGGAGATTAAGTGTTATCAAACGTCCAAGAGCAACATTTAAAGGCCGGGCAATTTATCGCGAAGCCGGATAGCGGTGATACGCGGATGCTTTAGCTCTCCTGACACGGTAAAATATATACTGTGTGACACGTCACATGTTAAGCAAGACTTTGATATGGATTTTGAGTATTTTGGTGTTAAATTTATTTGATTGCTTTGATTGCTGAGATATCAGTTCAAAGTGTTGTTCCAAATCCTGTATTTTGAAACAATAAACTTTTAGAACGAAAATGCTCTTCTAAAGCTGTCACGGCACTGCCTGCTTACCATTTTGTATAACCACGGATTAATCGAAGAATTCACCATACAGAACGATTCCGCTACGATTTCAATTACCCAAAATACCTTATCGAAGGTGATTTGCCATATTCCCCATTGATACAGAATCTTACAAATCACAAAAACAAAAGTAGGTAACATGAAAACGAAGAAAATAATTGGGTTCAACATTGTTACTCGCACAACTTGGATGCTTTCTTTTCAGATAGTCTGCTCAATTGTTGCTGGGCGAACCGACTTTGATCGCCTTGACATTTCTCTCACGATCTTTGTATACATTATGGTCGTCACAACTAAAGCAAGTCCTAACGGAATGTCAAATAAGGCGTACTTTAGAGTTTTTACTATTAATGTCTGTGTATCTTGAATAGAGCTATCCATACAAAACACAATTGCGGGTGACGCAAAGGAAACGCTTACGATCCACGACACCAGGATAGATTTGATGCACCTGCTGATGGTGTTGATGGCGTGAGATTTCCATGGGTGGCATATCGCAAGGTAACGTTCAACACTGATGACAGTTATCATGATAATTGATTCTTCTGAGCTTATTACGAGAGGTGTAAATGTAATGAAACATGTTAAGGTGGTGTCGGTAGAGAAGCTTATGTGGACAGACACCATAAAAATTAGTTGTGCACTGAGGTATAAGATATCAGCGATGCAAAGGTTCAATAGATAGTAGTTGGTGATCGTCCTCATTTCTGCTCGTTTCGCCATCACAAAGACGTAGCTCATATTACCAAATATGCCAATCGCAGCCATTGTTACGGTTATGATGATGAATGCTCGATTATCCTGTGTTATTTTCTCTGTTTGTCCTCCGGAATAATAGCTGGCTGCGTAGTCATTTAAATGTGTGTTGTTTGACCAATTCATCAAGTGACTTGATATGATGTTAACTTCTTGTGTTTGGTGTGAATTTAACAAAGCAAGTTATCTGTAAAGTATATATATTTTTTCAAAAAAGATCTTTTACACGATTGCTTTTCAGTCTGAATGGTTTAACTTTCTTTGAAATTTATGAAATTTATGTCGTATCATGCATCCGACGTTTTTCCCATATTTGATAAGACAGTCTCTTGAATATCGAACATTGGTACCAGAACTGAAACGTTCGTCTTGTTACATTTGCAGAATACAGATTCTGTAATGAACTATAGACTTACAAAGATGGAGAACAATGCTTATCTCGGAGTCGACCCTAATTCACAGCATGCAAATTTTCCTAAACCGCATCGAAGATAAAATATAGATTAACATGTTGCTGAAAGGTGCCAGTCGTAAATTTATAGCGCAGTATTTTACGTAACCTTGATAGCACTGTCCTACGACCTCATTGAAAAGTGAGCTCAACAAAAGCAAGTTTTATATCAAGGGCTTCTTACCATCTACATTTATATTTCAAAGTCAGTCGATTCGTGAGCACTGTAATCAAATCATTCGTTCAACTGGGGTTTCAAGACGTGTTTTGCACGGGCCAAAAGTGATTTATGTATGATTTTTACATAAATAATGCAGCATTCAAGGGATGTCTCATCAAACAGATATTGTCTCAATTAGCATATTCAAATGTTTGTTATGCGAAACGGGCCCTTATATTTAATAAAGATCTTGCCAATATGATGTGTTTGCCTTTTGTTAACACATCATCGGAGAACAACATATCTGAGAGTCATTTAAAATATTGAGCGATGGGAAATTTTATTATGTAAGACGATAATCAAATCTCTTATTGAGGCTTTGAAGTCATCATATGACATGAAATATCATACGGTCTCATATTCAATGCAAAACTATCAAATGAACTTTTCCATTCAAAAAGTGTTTATAGCTGCATCGTTTTTTTATGTAAGGCGGTAGCCAAATGTACTGTATACGCTCTAACCATATATTGTATATCGAACAGATTCTACGATCTCGTAATTTATCGTTGGCTGTTGACAATACTATACAGCGAAAGCATTATTGCTTAATTTAGTTTGAATATTGATTTTAAGTATATACTCTGTCAGTCTAAACCGTCTTCATAATAAACCTTATTGCAAATCAGATATGAGTGAATTAATACATCAATATGAACACAGTATGCTGGGGCTAGCTGTATGAACACGTAAAAACCTTCGAGGGACTTAAATTTAAAACAAATACTAAATACGATGTTTTACTTCAATCAAGAAATAGTCGCAGAATAAATGCTTAATTTGGATAATCGTTTGCGTTTTTCACAAAATTATGTGCTACGAAGAAATCAGTCACTTATCGACTGAAATTCGCAAGTTTTAGATAAGTGCAATAAAACCCCATTGAAAAGTGATGTTGTTGCTTGATAAACACATGTCTAGAGTGCATCCTGGAGCCTACCCGAAATGTTAGAATTACCACAACCGACTTGATAATTTTTTTTAGATCAGCTTTTTCATGTCGACTGTACAAGCATGCATTATTCTAATAACTACATGGCAATAGTCAAATGTAGTTTGCAACACTGACCAGAGCAAACACTTATAATGAATAAGGCATGTAAAAAGTAAAGCTGAGATGATGCCAAATTACACTCACAATAAACATTCTGTATAAGAATCTGCTAGTAAGTCTCGAGGTCCGATGGTGTAAATTGTAAATTTGTACCTTTAATACATTTTGTTATGTAGGTCATTTCCCCCACACTCATCATGACCTGAGTTCAATTAGTCTAGAACATTCTCAAGGTCACTGCCCTTAATGACCTCACAACCTTGAATTCAATTTGTCATGTTTGGAATGTTCTGGAAAGTTGATTAGTTGTGTAAGGGAGATAATTTTAGAACAGTATTAGCATGTCAATAAAAGTTCTAGATTGTTCTTATATGCCTTTATAAAAAGGGACGTGCTCAGCTTCCAGTCAGACTTTTGGGATCGTGTCTCTTGTGTGTTACTAAACTCCAGCAGTAGTCATTCTCAGACTTTTCAAGACCTTCACTGCCAACGCTGGATTTACTCTGTGGACTTTGTGCAACTACAAGCCTGCAAGCCGAAGGACTGTTCATTCATCCGACTGACTGTTACAACTCTGAGACTGGAGATTTGCCGTCCCAGCTGAGATAAGTAGTCTGTACACTTTTAAGCTTGTACTCTATCCCTGACTTAGCAATTAGTTTTATTTTCGTAATAAATTTTGTTTAAACGTTAACTGCTGAGTTCACCCTTTTGTTCGTTTTCTCTGCACGTAACACATTTCAATACACGAGTTGCCCAGAATAGTACTCTACTGATCAGAAAGATAAGCAGAAACGGATGATATTTATGGCTCATGATTATTGCAAATAGTTACACCCGTGGCCTCTTTAGTGTTGATCAAGGCTACTTGATACAGACAGAAATTCTGCTTGTACAAAGGCAAAACTAGCTCTGTCTTGGGTTGTAGATGAGAGTTTACAATTTGCATCCGGTGTTAAAGATTGAGATACAATGTAACATTACAATGCACTGGTCCATGTACAAGTCTTGTTTATTTCAATTTCCCCACTACACATCGTCTGCATGGGACATACAATTTTACTTTATGCTATAGCAGTGAGCTCATAAAAGTATGTAGCCTCAATAAACTAATTATCGAGTAGAGGCTTTCATGGATGGAAGTGGTACCTTGTCTCTCAATTTTTAACATGGGTGCCAGGGGTGCCAATCCTTAGCTCTCATTTACAACCCTTGGCAGGGCCTGTTTTGTCTTTATAGAAGCAGAATTTCTGTCTGTATCAAGCAGCCTTGATCAACACTAAAGTAGCCACGGCTGTAATGCTTTCAACCGCCCTTGAAGGGATTTTAAGTGTTATCGAACATTCAAGAGCAAAATTTAAAAGCCGGACAATTTATCGCGCAACCCGATAGGGGTGATTGACAGATGCTTTAGCCCTCCTGAAAAAGTAAAATATATACATGACAGGTCTCACGTTCAGCAAAACTTCGATATGTATTATATGTATTTGAGCTTAAATTTATCGAGTGGTTTTGATTGTTGATTTCTTCGCTAGCTGAGTTTGTTATGTAGCTTATGAGTTTGAATCCGATCAAGAAACGACTGAACAAAACAAATTTTGACAATTGTTTAAAACTTACAAAAGTATTCCGCCCTTAGTAGTTCTTACTGCATATTTTCATCAACGCACTAGATTAATTTGCCACAGCAATAGCCTTCAGTTACAGCATTGAAAATAATGTAAAGTAAAACACAAGGTTCAGATTTAACATACAAACATGAATTCAAAGCTCACGGTATCTCACAATTTACGTGAAATGCATTTCGATAATTTCTCGATGTAAAAGTAATTGAAACGGGTCACTCTGGCATTGCAGTCTGTTATTTGTTGAAGGTTAAGGGAAGTACGCTGAGACAGGATGAAAGCACAGGCCCAGGACGCAAAGGGTCTCAGCTTTAGAAAGCAAATAAAGTGTAACTTAGTTTTAAACTGCCGTGGGAAATATAAAATAGACCAAGATATATGGTGGGGAAAATTCCAAATTTGAAATAGAGGAACGTGGATATGACGAACCATTTGGAAAAATATATGGCAATTTTTAACAGCCATATGGCGTTATTTTCAAAATTAACAAAACTATTCCGATACTTATGTCAAGTTATCTGCAAAATATATTATATTATATGATGTGGTAATCGCGTCTAAGTTTTTCCATTCTAAAAACATTTTCTGAAGGCTTAGGGAAAGGACTCATGGACTCTATACAAAGGCATTGCCATCGACAATTATATACGGCCAAAAGAATGATATATCGCACAGCAATATGAACACACAGTACGTCGAGCTAGGCAATGAAGAAATCAATCACCATCTTTCACAGATAGGGGACAAGTACGAGACAATGCAACCTCGTAGGTAAGTAATGTTGTTGTTGGATACACACATATCCACGGTTCATCCAAGGGTCTACCCGAGATTTTAGACCTTACGTGGTTGCTTATTAGAGCAGTCGATGAGTGTCAATTGTACAAGCATTTTTTATTCTTATATATGGCAATAGTCAAAAGTAGTTTGTAACAGTCACATGAGATAACACATAAGAACGTAGAAAGTAAAGCTGAGATGATGCAATGTTACAATCACAATCAACATCCTGTGTGTAACACTGCCGGTAAGTCTCGAGGTCCGATGGTGTAAATTGTAAATTTGTACCCTTAATGCATTTCAATACACAAGTTGCCCAGAATAGTACCCCAACAGATCTGAAAGATAAGCAGAAACTAATGATATTTAAGGCTTATGGTTATTGTAAAAGGAGTAAATTATTTCAATAGGTAGCAGGTCAAACAGTATGCTGTCAACCGCCCATGAAGGGAGGTTAAGTGTTATAAAACATTCAACAGCAACATTTAAAGGCCGGACAATTTATCGCGCAGCCCTATAAGGGTGATAGGATGCTTTAGTCCTCCTGACACGGTAAAAGATATACAGCATGACAGGTCACGCGTTAAGCAAGACCTCTATGTAGATTATAAGTATTTGGTGTTAAATTTATCTAGTAGCTTTGCTGATATCTTCGCTTGCTGAGTTTGTTATGTAGGTTATGAGTTCGAATCCGATCAAGAAACGACTGAATCTCACACTGAAAGATTGAATGACACATCTGCTCGGAGAAATTTTTATCTCAGTAAGCTCTAATCAAAGTTTTTTCTGCGTCATCTTCCAATGTCATTTACAAATTGAGGCAAGGGAAGTCATTTACGACTAAGATTTCGACGAATAGTAAAAGATATTTCCAAGTTCTTGATAGAAATTTTGACCATTGTTTAAAATTTACAAAAGTGTTCCTTCCAAATTCAAAGCTAACGGTAGCTAACAATTTGCGTAGAATGTATCTCGATAATTTATCGATGTAAAAGTAATTGGAATTGGTCACTCTGGCATTAGAGTCAGTCGTTTGTTGAAGGGAAGTACGCTGAGACAAGATGAAATCACAAGCCAAGGACGCAAATGTCTTGGGTTTCGAAAGCAAATCAAGTGTAACTTAATGTTAAACTGCCGAGGGAAAGATAGCAAAGGACATAAATAATGACATATAGTGGGGAAAAGTAAAAAATGAAGATAGGGGACCGTGGATATGTGGAACCATTTGGAAAGAGGTGTGGCAATTTTGAACAGCAATATGGCGCTATTTTCGAAATTAACAAAATTATTTCTGTACTTAGCTCAAGTCATCTGCGAAGTATATTATATTATATTATATGATGTTGCAATTGCGTCTAACGTTTTCCATTCTGAAAATTTTTCTGAAGGCTTAGGGAAAGAACTCGTGGACTTTATACAAAGGCTTACCATCGAATTAACATTAAGCCAAAGTACCGCTATCAGTTCGAAAAAGTAAAGCCTCTTCTATCATGAACACCCTTATATTGAAGTAGGATATTAAAGATGTAGAGAACGAGAACCTATGGTTCCATCTATGCTATATATTAACAGATTCAAGTCGGTGATCATGTTTGTAGCACAAACCACAATAAATGTGTACATCAAGGAAGTTTTATTCAGAAGTAAACACAGTTACCTATGTAAAACTTTACAACAATTCATTTTATTTATGTTTTGAAATAAAGATTTATGCTATGCAGATCAATCCGTTTCAGAAAAATTAAAAATACACAGCTAGATGTGAATATTTTTAATTGCGTAGCACGAAGGGTATCCGGAAGATTCAACATAAGACATCTAGTGTTTACAGAAGCCATAGCACTAAACAATTGTATCTCTCAATATGAGTCTGTCATTTTCGAAGTTCAGTCTCAATCATAGTAACAGAATGCGAAATATAATTTTTTGCAAGAAAATTTACCACAACACTTGCCCACTTGCTAAATATTAGAAGTTTGTGTTATCTGATATTTTATCGACCGTATCAATGAAGAAAAACCTATAGTAGGATAAGACTATTGACAAGGATATCAACTATTGAGAGAGAGAGAGAGAGAGAGAGAGGAGAGAGAGAGAGAGAAGAGAGAGAGAGAGAGAGAGAGAGAGAGAGAGAGAGAGAGAGAGAGAGAGAGAGAGAGAGAGAGAGACAGACAGACAGACAGACAGACAGACAGACAGAGAGCAACTTTTTGTTGAATACAATGTACGATATTGTTTCATTTCTCAAAAGGCGAAACCAACTTCCACCGTCATCATACCAAGATTCCATCCCTGATACTATCTAAACTAAGTCACAGTAAGTTTACAAGAAAGTAATTGACCTAATGGTACGGTAAAACTATTGACAAGGATATCAAATATTGAGAGAGAGAGAGAGAGACAGAGAGAGAGAGACAGAGAGACAGAGAGACAGAGAGACAGAGACAGACAGACAGGCAGGCAGACAGAGAGCAACATTTTGTTGAATACAATGTACGATATTGTTTCATTTCTCAAAGGCAAAATCAGCTTCCACCGTCACCATACCAAGATTCCATCCCTGATCCTATTTAAACACTTTATTTAATATGCAAATGAGCTGTTTATTAACTTGACACTGCTCAATGCTTCATGAGAAAATTTGATATCTATCACATCAACATATGTAGCACGTTTCATAAAATTTAATACTGTAATTGTGGAGTAATATTACTAATTACAAAGTCCATTAAATATGCAAATTCACCCTTAATTAACTTCACACTACTTGCTGCTTTACGACAATTATATACTTGTCGGATTAGTATCTGTTGCAGATTTCATCAAATTTGGTGTAGTTATTTTGGAGTTACATGACTAATTACAAAACATCATTAAATATGCAAATGAGCTATTTATTGACTTGACACTGCCCAATGCTTATCAGTACCCATATCTATTTATCAGATGTATATCTGTAGCAGGTTTCACCAAATTGGGTGATTTCAGGGTTATGTACTTAATTACTAAGTTCATTAAATATGAAAATGAACCTTTAAATAACTTCACACTACATAGTAATTTTTATCACATAATAATTTTTATCACAGTTAGATTTAAGTGGGATTCATATCTGAAGCAGATTTCATCAAATTTAGTGCAGTTATTTCGAAGTTATATGACGTATTTTAAAACTTCCCCCATAAAATATGCAAATGAACTGTTTATTGACTTGACACTGCCCAATACTTCTCAGTAAAAATAGATATTTATCAGATCAATATCTGTTGCAGGTTTCGCCAAATTGGGTGCCGTAATTTCAGAGTTATATACTTAATTACTAAGTTAATAAAATATGCAAATGCACCCTTAAATAACTTCACACTACCTTATGCTTTTTACCTTAGTTAGATATCTGTGGGATTAGTATCTGCAGCAGATTTCATCAAATGTAATGCATTTATTTCGGAGTTATATGACTTATCTCAAAACTTCCCCCATAAATTATGCAAATGAGCTATTTAACTTGACACTGCCCAATGCTTCTAAGTAGAATTAGATATATACATATATCAGATCAATATTTGTTGTATGTATCATCAAATTTGGTGTTGGAATTTAGGAGTTATATCACGAATTACAAAATTCATTAAGTATGCAAATGAGCAGAAAATTGACATTACACTCACACTATCATCATTATGTTCTGAGATTGTCATCTCTCAAAAGTTTCATGAAATTTTGTTCAGTATTTCTTGATATATGTTGACACTGCCATTACCGTCTCCATAGGAAACCATTATATGAAAAAAATGATATTTCATAACTTCATAAATATGCAAGTCATACTGACCAAAATCTAATCAGCACTTAGCATTAGCATAGGGTACCTGTCTACTACATCTGACTTGAATCCGTTCAGGCGTTTTTGAGTTATCGTATTAACAGACAGACAGACAGACACACAAACTCACACACATACATACACGGACAGACAGACAGACAGACAGACAGACAGACAGACAACGCTACGACATTAACTCACTTGTGTGAACTTGTGAGCTAATAATTGTTAACTTGACATTGCTCAATGTTTCATAGCACTATTTTATATTAATCAGATCAATATCTGTATCACGTTTCACCAAATTAGGTGCCGGAAACTTCGTAAGTATGTATTACATAATTACGAAGTTTATTAAATATGTAAATAAACCCTTAATTAACTTTACACTACTAGCTGCTTTAAACCACAGTCATATACCTGTCGGATCAGCATCTGCAGCAGATTTCATCAAATTTGATATAGCTATTTTGGAGTAACATGATAATTACAAAACATCATAAAATATGCAAATGAGCAATTTATTGACTTGACACTGTCCAATGCTTCTCAGTACTAATAGATATGTATCAGATCTATATCTGTTGCAGGTTTCACCAAATTGGGTGCCGTAATTTCAGAGTTATGAACTTAATTACTTAGTTGATTAAATATGCAAATGAACCCTTAAATAACTTCACACTACTTAATGCTTTTTACCATAGTTAGATATCTGTGGGATTAGTATCTGCAGCAGATTTCATCAAATTTGGTGCAGTTATTTCGGAGTTATATGACTTATTACAAAACGTACCCCATAAAATATGCAAATGAGCTATTTAACTTGACACTGCCCAATGCTTCTAAGTAGAATTAGATATATATATGTATCAGATCCATATTTATTATATGTATCATCAAATTTGGTGTAGGACTTCAGGAGTTATATCACTTATTACAAAAAATTATTGAGTATGCAAATGGGCAGAAAATTGACATGACACTCACACTTTCATCATAATGTTCTGAGATTGGCATCTCTCAAAAGTTTCATGAAATTTTGTTCAGTATTTCTTGATATATGTTGACACTGCCATTACCGTCTCCATAGGAAACAATTATATGAAACAAAATGATATTTCATAACTTCATAGATATGCAAGCCATACTGACCAAAATCTAATCAGCACTTAGCATTAGCATAGGGTACCTGTCTACTACATCTGATTTGAATCCGTTCAGGCGTTTTTGAGTTATCGTGTTAACAGACAGACAGACAGACAGACAGACACACTGACAGACAGACAGACAACGCTTCGACATTAACTCACTTGTTTGAACTTGTGAGCTAATAATTGGGCATTCCGACCATCAATAAGAATTAAATTTGTTCTTGCCAAAGTCAAAAGGGTACAGATACACTTAATGCGATGTAATTGCCCCGAGGAACACTAAAATATGATTAATAAATCATTGGCAATATTCATTTTCGATGCTTCATTGAATAAATCATGAAATCTTCTGCTATTATTTAGTTATTTGAGCATTGATATTGTCTTTAGGGACATTTGGAAGGATGTTGTTACATTTTCTGTTTCCGAATTTGGAACGACATTACATCAGAATATATAATGCCGGTATATGTATTGTGATGTAACATTTGGAAGGTGCTTACCATTAGTTGTTTTTGCGAATGCTTGAAAACGCGCTGTTTAAATAATCTTGCTTAACCCTAAATTGTATTTATTTTTGTTGGAAAAAATATTGATACGCCCATGTGAAAATTTCACCGTGTCACTCAAGCCGACTGTATGCAACACGCTTGACGTACGCATATGTATATTTGTCGGGTTCAGTCATTGGGTTTGAAACCTATCGAGTCAGATAAGTATGGACTAGACACGTTATATTTTTGATGAAAAGAGAGACATTCAAAGCGGCAACAAGACTTTGCGTTTATAAAAACTCACTCTAGCGTTTGATATTAATTCTCAATAAATGGTTAAATAAATACATACTTAATGTTTACAAGTTAAAAATGTATTTTTAAAGATATGCAGGCTGTGATTCCATGACATTACATGTGGCATAAAGTAAAGTTAAGAAAATGTTTTAATGTATGTAATAATACTTGTAATTAATAGTTCCTTCCCGCCCTCTGATGGTTTTTTAAAGAAAACTTATAGTCTTAAAATGACAGATACAGATTTTCAAGAACACGATTGGAACTAATTTGGGATAATTGGATAATAAACTACTGTCTATTTGATCTGCAAATGTAAGCTCATCTGCTTTACTTTTTAAGTTACACACGTGTATTTATGAGTATGTGTAATTTCGCAACATTCAGCTATAGGGCACCTAACATTTTTGAGAAATTTGAAAAATATGAAAATCCAATTATCCCAAATTAGTTCCAATCGTGTTCAAGGTCTTGTATCACTGATAACTAGTGAATCTTGCACTTAACTATGTCAAAAATGTTTCACAAAGTCAAAATATACTTAAGCGAAAACACTGTACATTACCTTGTCAGTACGATTTCAAGACGCCAGTGAAAAATGAGTGCGACACACACTCTCCTATTTCAAAGATCCCATTTCATCTGCATTTCGAAATCTTTCTATATTCCCATGCGTGGCGCACATCAAATTGTAGACGCAAATGGTGACATGTTATTTTCTTGATGGCGTCGATCGATATTGTGTACCAACTTAATATGCAGAATATGACAACCAGAATGTCAAAGAAAACTGGTTGCCATGTGTACATGACACCTGCCACACAAGCGTCAGAATGTAGAGACAAGCTTTTTTCTGATCTTGTGTAACCTTGATTTACAAGCTCGCTATAGAGGTGGCTGCGTATCTCCAGTTGTTTATGTCACTGCCTTTAACAGGCAACGAACCAGATGTGAACTGAATGTGCTCAAGTGTTTAAGAATAGGTTCATAAATAGTAGTGCGCTTTACAGAACAATCAGATATCTGTTATATCATTGTATTTAGTAGGTTTCATCAACTTTCCCGCAGTACTCTCAGAGTTAAATTACTAATTACAAAACTTTATTTAATATGCAAATGAGCTGTTTATTAACTTGACACTACTCAATTCTTTATGGGAAAATTAGATATCTATCAGATCAACATATGTAGCACGTTTCACCAAATTTAATACTGTAATTGTGGAGTAATATTACTGATGACAAAGTCCATTAAATATGCCAATTCACCCTTAATTAACTTCACACTACTAGCTGCTTTACAACAATCATATACCTGTCGGATCAGTATCTTCAGCAGATTTCATCAAATTTGTTAAAGTTATTTTGGCGTTACATGACTAATTACAAGACATCATAAAATATGCAAATGAGCTATTTATTGACTTGACACTGCCCAATGCTTCTCAGTACAAATAGATATTTATCAGATCTATATCTGTAGCAGGTTTCACCGAATTGGGTGATGTAATTTTAGAGTTATGTACTTAATTACTTAGTTCATTAAATATGCAAATGAACCCTTACAAACCTTCACACTACTAAATGCTTTTTATCACAGTGAGATACCTGTTGGATTAATATCCGCAGCAGATTTCATCAAATTTGGTGCATTTATTTCGGAGTTATATGACTTATTACAAAACATCATAAAATATGCAAATGAGCAATTTATTGACTTGACACTGCCCAATGCTTATCAGTACAAATAGATATTTATCAGATCTATATCTGCAGCAGATTTCACCGAATTGGGTGCAGTAATTTCAGAGTTATGAACTTAATTACTTAGTTCATTAAATATGCAAACAACCCTTAAATAACCTTACACTACTAAATGCTTTTTACCATAGTTAGATATGTGTGGGATTAGTATCTGCAGCAGATTTCATCAAATTTGGTGCAGTTATTTCGGAGTTATATGACTTATTACAAAACTTTCCCCATAAAATATGCAAATGAGCTATTTAGCTTGACACTGCCCAATGCTTCTAAGTAGAATTAGATATATTCATGTATCAGATCAATATTTGTTGTATGTATCATCAAATTTGGTGTAGGAATTTAGGAGTTATATTACTAATGTCATCTCTCAAAAGTTTCATGAAATTTTGTTCAGTATTTCGTGATATATGTCGACACTGCCACTACCGTCTCCATAGGAAACCAATATATGAAAAAAATGATAATTCATAACTTCATAAATATGCAAGCCATACTGACCAAAATCTAATCAGCACTTAGCATTAGCATAGGGTACCTGTCTACTACATCTGATTTGAATCCGTTCAGGCGTTTTTGAGTTATCGTGTTAACAGACAGACAGACAGACATCGCTTCGACATTACCTCACTTGTTTGAACTTGTAAGCTAATAATTGGGCATTCCGACTATCAATAAGAATTAAATTTGTTCTTGCCAAAGACAAAAGGGTACAGATACACTTAATGCGATGTAATTGCCCCGAGGAACAATACAATATGATTAATAAATCATTGGCAATATTCATTTTCGATGTTTCATTGAATAAATCATGAAATCTTCTGCGATTATTTAGTTATTTGAGCATTGATATTGTCTTTAGGGACATTTGGACGGATGTTGTGACAATTTCTGTCCCCGAATGGGAACGACATTACATCAGCATATACAATGCAGATATAGGCATTGTGATGTAAGATTTGGAAGGTGCTTACCATTAGTTGTTTTTGCGAATGCTTGAAAACGCGCTGTTTAAATAATCTTGCTTAACCCAAAATTGTATTTATTTTTGTTGGAAAAAATATTTATACGCTCATGGGAAAATTCACCGTGTCACTCAAGCCGACTGTATGCAAAACGCTTGACGTATGCAGATATACATTTGTCGGGTTCTGTCATTGGGTTTGAAACATGTCGAGTCAGATCATTATATCATTATGGACTAGAAACATTTTATTCATGATGAAAATAGAGATATTCCAAGCGGCAACAAGACTTTGCGTTTATAAAAACTCACTCTAGCGTTTGACATTAATTCTCAATAAATGGTTAAATAAATACATACTTAATGTTTACAAGTTAAAAATGTATTTATAAAAATTGGAGGCTGTGATTCCATGACATTACATGTGGCATAAAGTAAAGTAAAGAAATGTTTTAATTTATGTAATAATACTTGTAATTTATAGTTCCTTCTCGCCCTCTGATAGTTTTTAAAGAAAATTTGTAGTCTTAAAATGACAGATAAAGATCCAAGAACACGATTGGAACTAATTTTGGATACTGGGATAATAAAGTAATGTCTATTTGATCTGCAAATGTAAGCTCATCTGCTTTACTTTTTAAGTTTCATACTTGTATGTATGAGTAATTTGTAAGATCGCAACATTCAGCCATAGGGCACCTAACATTTTTGAGAAATTTGAAAAATATGAAAATCCAATTATCCCAAATTAGTTCCAATCGTGTTCAAGGTCTTGTATCGCTGATAACTAGTGAATCTTGCACTTAACTATGTCAAAAGATGTTTCACAAAGTCAAAATATACTTAAGCGAAAACACTGTACATTACCTTGTCAGTACGATTTCAAGACGCCAGTGAAAAGTGAGTGCGACACACACTCTCCTATTTCAAAGATCCCATTTCATCTGCATTTCGAAATCTTTCTATATTCCCATGTGTGGCGCACATCAAATTGTAGACGCAAATAGTGATATGTTATTTACTTGATGGCGTCGATCGATATTGTGTACCAATTTGATATGCAGAATATGACAACCAGAATGTCAAAGAAAAATGGTTGCCATGTGTACATGACACCTGCCACACAAGCGTCATAATGTAGAGACAAGCTTTTTTCAGGTCTTGTGTAACCTTTATTTACAAGCTCGCTATAGAGGCTGCGTATCTCCAGTTGTTTATGTCACTGCCTTTAACAGGCAACGAACCAGATGTGAACTGAATGTGCTCAAGTGTTTTAGAAGAGGTTCATTAATAGCAGTGCGCTTTACAGAACAATAAGATATCTGTTATATCATTATATTTAGTAGGTTTCGTCAACTTTCGCGCGTACTCTCAGAGTTAAATCACTAATTACAAAACTTTATTTAATATGCAAATGAGCTGTTTATTTACTTGACACTACTCAATTCTTTATGGGAAAATTAGATATCTATCAGATCAACATATGTAGCACGTTCCATAAAATATAATACTATAATTGTGGAGTAATATTACTATGTCCAGTTACTATCTCCAATTGTTTATGTCACTGCCTTTAACAGGCAACGAATAATTGGGCATTCCATCATAAAGAATTGAATTTGTTCTTGCCAAAGACATAAAAGGGTACAGATACACTTAATGCAATGTAATTGCCTCGAGGAACAATAATTTATGATTAATAAATAATTGGCAATATTTATTTTCGATGCTTCATTGAATAAATCGTGAAATCTTCTGCTATTATTTCGTTATTTAAGCATTGATATTGTCTTTAGGGACATTTGGACGGATGTTGTGACATTTCCTGTCCCCTAATTAGGAACGACATTACATCAGAATATACAATGCAGATATAGGCATTGTGATGTAAGATTTGGAGGGTGCTTACCATTAGTTGTTTTTGCGAATGCTTGAAAACGCGCTGTTTAAATAATCTTGCTTAACCGGATATCGTATTTATTATTGTTTGAAAAAATATTGATACGCTCATGGGAAAATTCACCGTGTCACTCAAGCCGACTGTATGCAACACGCTTGACATATGCAGATGTACATTTGCATGGTTCAGTCATTGGGTTTGAAACCTGTCGAGTCAGATCATTATTGACTAGAAACATTTTATTCATGATGAAAAGAGAGACATTCCAAGCGGCAACAAGACTTTGCGTTTATAAAAACTTAGTCTAGCGTTTGAAATAAATTCTCAATACATGGTTAAATATTATCCTTGATGTTTACAATTCAAAAATGTAGTTTTAAAAGTATGTAGGCTGTCATTCCATGACATAACATGTGGCATAAAGTAAAGTAAAGGAAACGTTCAAATGTTTTACTTGTAATTAATAGTTACTTCCCGCCCTCTGATGTTCTTTTTTAAAGAAAGCTTGTAGTATAAAAACTAATAGATACAGATTTCAAGGTCTAGTGTCACTGACTATGTCACAAAATGTTTCACATAGTCAAAATATATTCAAGCGAAAACACTGTACATTACCTTGTCAGTACGATTTCAAGACGCCAGTGAAAAGTGAGTGCAGCACACTCTGTCACCCCTACAAAGATCCCCTGTCATTTGCATTTCGAAATCTTTCTACATGCCCATAGGTGGCGCACTTCAAATTGTAGACTCAAATGGTAACATGATGTTATTTTCTTGTTGGCGTCGATCGATATTGTGTACCACCTTAAACAACCGCAATGTCAAAGAAACTAGTTGCCATGCTAAACACACATATGAAATTAAAATATTGTCATCATTTGTGTATGCCACCGGCTTCGGAATTCATACTAGATGTTTTTCTTTTTAAACCGCAGAGCGTAGAATGCATAGGTATGAGCAACAGAAGTCACGTTACCAAAACTCGTGATCTTATGCCTCATCCCGGGAAAGATATCTCTATGCATCAATTTTTCGCAAGGTTCATAAAACTTTGTTAGTGAGATTGACTTTTATTGTCCTATCGGGAGTTCAAAAGATGAGGTTGCGTTACCGTTTTAGTTCCCGCATCTAGCTTTCGATTATACTTCTCCTTTGAAAAATGTAGTGAATCGACCACTGTTAGTTAAATTGGTATTTCATTTTGTTTGTGTGATTCCTCGTACTTAGTGATGATACTAAGCCAGTGTGGTAAGAATTCGTTCATAATGCAGGTCGCATGATTGTGCTGGCCATATATTCCCATATGTACCAGATATTCTAAATCACATCATTAGTAAGTATGTACAATAGCAACAATGGCCGCGAGTGCCATATTATTTCAGACAGGAGAGGGCGTTTACGTCTGAGGAATTCTTGGTTATCGTAATACATTTCTCGGGAGATTGCTTGTCGAGGGACCCTCTAAAGCAAGATATATGATTTCCATTTTATTCTTGTAGATCTTCCAATCGCAATAGATTTTATCAGTGTTGTGAAAAAATCGTGAAATCTTTACTTTCGATGTCGCACTTATTTGCTGTTTGAATCGAGAGTTAACTGAAATCTCGTAATTATATGTTAATCAGAACAATAGTACCAAGCCATAATCTAAATCGTAGTCATATGTTCCACTGTGACAAACTTGATATAACAAACAACAAACAGCGTAGGCACAGATAGACAACAAACATGTACCGGTACATACAACAAAGTCAAATTCGTAGAAGAAAAAGGAAGGGACCTCCTGTGAAGATAGCAAAGAAGTTATGTCAGATGTTTCGAAATGGCAAGCACATTCTGCCCCAAATGTAGCACCCACCAAATATTAATTTTTAAGTCAAAATAGGAAGTGGTCTTAATCTACAGACAAATGTCATCGATGCAATCATTGATCATTTAAGTGACACATCATACTTATATATCAATAGATGACACCTGCCATACAGCGTAGGATGTGGAGACAAACTTTTTTCATGTGTAAATTTGAATTACAAGCTTGCAATAGAGATGGTTGTCTCTCTCAAGTTGTTTACTGTGTCACTGCCATTACAGGCAACGATTGATGGAGCATTCAATCATTAAGAAGACAATTTGTTTTGCCAAAGACATGAAAAGGTATAGTGCAATGTAATTGCCTCAGGAACAATAAAATATGATTAATAAATCATTGGCAATATTCATTTTCGATGCTTAATTAAATAAGTCATGGAATCCTCTGCTGGTATTGACTTACATTAGCACTGATATTATCTTTGAGACATTTGAACGGATGTTGTAACAATTCTGTGCCCAAATTCGGAACAACATTACATCAGAATATACAAATGCAGCTAAAGTTATTGTGATATAACATGGGAAGGTGCTTACCATTAGCTATTCTTGCAAATGCTGGAAAACGGATCATTTCAATAATCTTGCTTAACCCGAAATTGTCTTGGAAGAATATTGAAATGCGCCCTTTGGAAAATTCACTCACGCAGACTGTAGGAAAAACGCTTAACAAATAAAGATATACATTTTGTCGGGTTAAGTCACTGGGGTTGAAACCAGCCCATTCAGATCATTGTGGACCAGAAACATTCTTTTTACGATGGAAAAAGAGACATTCCGAACAGCAACAAGACTTTGCATTTATAAAACCTCAAGTCTGACGTTTGACATAAATTCGTAAAATAAATAAATAAATAAATGAATAAATGAATAAATAAATCTTTATATTTGCAATTCAATAATGCATCTTTAAGTATGTTTATTTATCATACAATTAGATGATTTGACTTCACATGCGCTGTATTTGATACATGAAAAAGGTATTTAGCTAACCGCAGATACAATAAGAGCGATGAGATATTTTCCCAATTAAACATGCAAAAAATTACATTGACCATTTTGAAGACAAAATAAACCATGTTTTTGACTACGTTGACTGTCACGCAACTATCACTGTTTTACGATATTTTATTGTATTTGTCAATCCATCGATTGTCTTAAATGTTAAATGTCTCAAGGAATCTTTATGGATACTAAAGCAAGACCGTAAATGCGAAATGCAAAGAAATATCCAAAAGCGTTTTTTATATGCGTACAAATATATGGGATTTCAAACAACTTGTAGCTTTATTTTTTTATTTAAACAGTATTAAAGAAAAAGGTTTGCAGCCACTTTTACCTCTAAGTGTCTAAGTTAACACCTAAATGCCCGTTTACAAAGTCAACGATGTTTTACTGTATTTGTCAATCGATTGTCATTTTTTATAATGTCTAAAGGAAATCTTCATGATACTAGAGCAAGAGCGTGATTGAGAAATGGAGAGAAATTTTTGAATGAATCTTATATATGTACAAATGTATGTGATTTCAAACAACATGCAGTTTAATGTTTATATTTTAACAAAATTGAAGAAAAAGGTTTGTACCTAGTGCTTCCCCATTAGTGTCTAGGTTAACACGCAAGTGCCCGTTTAAAGTTGTCGCGATATTTCTTGCTCACCATTTTGTACAACCATGGGTTAACTGACGAATTGATATTTAGCAGAATGGACGATATGATTTCAAATACCAGAAACGCTTCGTAATAGCCAGCCCGCCATATTCCCCATTGATGAAGGATCCGAAAGATTACAATAACGAATATAGGAAACATGCAAATAAAGAAAATTACAGTATTTGCCAAGGTTACTCGCACGACTTGCACGCTTTCTTTTCGGATGCTTTGATCAAGGTTTGTCGGGCAAACTGATTTTGATCTTCTGGACATTTCTCTCATGATCTTCGTATACATTACTGCCGTGATCACAAGCGCAATACCAAATGGTAGGTTGAATAACAAATAGCATAGAGTTTTTATTGCCGAGATATATGTGTCGTCAGGAGAGGTGTGCATGCACAGGACAACCGATGGTGACGCTAAGCAAATGCTGACGATCCATGACACAAGGATTGATTTCACACATCTGCTGATGCTGTTGATAGCGTGAGATTTTAATGGGTGGCATATTGCAAGGTAACGCTCGACGCTGATGATAGTTATCATGAAGCAAGATTCCTCAGCGCTGACGACGACTGGTGGGAAGGTTACATAGCATGTTAGAGTGACGTCTACTGTGAAACCTCCATAGAAATACACCATGTACACCATTTGCGTGCAAAGGTAGAGAGAGTCGGTGGCGCAAAGGTTCAGCAGATAATAGTTAGTGATCGTTCTCATTTCTTCTTGCCGCACCATAACAAACAGGAAGCTAGCATTGCCAAATATACCAATCAGAAAAGTTGCCCCCATGATGACGAAAAATATTTCATAACCGAAAGGCCATTCTTCATACATGTAACCAGTATAAGTTCCATTCGCGTTGTTATCAGAATGTGAGTGGTTAGCATATTCTGTTATTTGACTTGGTGTAGCGTTCATGTTGTTTTGTTGGTTACTCCGCTGTGCTGAGATTTAGTCGTTAAGCTGTGAAGAATATGAAACACGATAATGCGAAGATCTCATCTTTGAAGACAGTATTTGTGATAACAACAGGCATCTGTTTTTTCACTCATTCACTGTCTGACAGGTCATCGCCGTGAAAAATATGATGAAACATAACGTAAGCACATGGCCACATAATAAAATAGAGGAACCTACTTAACTTTGCTATTGTAAGCTCTAGTCTTTAATGGAACTTTAACTTTGAAGTTACATGAGGAAACCTCGGCAAATAGATGAAAAAGGCCGGAGAGCTTCATATGTAGCAAGAAAGCGTTTGAATCATTAGTCGGAAAGTAATGTTGCTGTAAGATACCAAGACAAATAAACAAACATCAAAACTTAAAGTGTTAACACATATGTTGAGAGTAAGGATATAGTACGATATTGCTTAATATTTTGGCGCTCTTACATTACCTTGGTAGGGCGATCCGTTTACGTCAAGGAAAATGAGCCCAGCAAAAGGTATTCTACTTTACAAATAACTCCGACCAACTCGTCTCTTTACAAGACAAGCAGATAGTACTCATACAAACTAGTATTTTCAACTGGACCATCAAATAGTGGAGGGTTATTTATCAGCGCCATGTCAAATAATCGATATACGCGATGACAGTGTCGGAGAAAACAACACCATACACTTCCTACAACGTCAATGTCAACAAGAATTTGGGAATTGCCACCTTAAGGCTTAGTTTACAATACGGGACAGTTTCCAATTGTAGGATGTCCCAATTTTTTTTTTCAAACAGAGACATAGATAAAAGGAGTTTGCTAAAATTGCATGTTACATTACTTTTACGTATTATATATGCGTTTTAAACTACATAAATGAGAGGTCAATTTTAGCATTGATTTTACGTGTTATATGTACCTAAAATATATTAAAAAACTCTTACTTTAATTAGTCAACCCCAGAAGAACTCATTACAAACGACCAATCAACGTTTTTGGCAACAATGTCATGAAATATGCTTTCAACAAGTTGAAAAGAACAGGAATCGATTGAGCTTCTCTTGTTATGTTTAAATACCTTTCTTTATCTTGAAAAATCTAAAAGATACGTTAATATGGAAACATTAGCCTAATGTCGTTGCAGACTTTATCTTTATATCCTATTGTGCAGGGAAATTGGATTCTGTTATATGTCTATCTATGACGGCATTGTAATTTATCGATATTGGCTTTATATTGTTGCGCTCTATTTGTCAACTAGTGCATACGTTTTGCAAAGAATACTATTTTACACAGACTAATTGCATTAACATCATTGTCGTTCCGATTCAGGATGGTAAAATTGAAGTTTTTCCATCACTTTCGAAATATTGTTGAGTGATAGTCTGCTATAAATACGTTCGTTTAGTCACTGGCGAGAAGCAAATATGAAAGACTTAATTAAATGAAGGTACGTAAAGAGTGGATACTTATATGCCATCGATATCTGTGTTCTGTATATTGCATTAATTTCACACCTCCTTTGTCATTAGATATGTAGATAGAATTCTTCATTGCATCTAGGTAACTCATAAGAGGAGCAAGCGAACGTATTGACTGTCGAAATGTCCTACTTATGGAACAAACTGTTACTGAAATGTAATAAATAAAGCTTGATATGCTCTTTCGTGTATACACTGCATTGTTTACGGTATTCACGTTAAAGCCAGACACGTATCTATGGGTCCCTGATATATCAATATCTATAAACAAAAGCTTATATTTTAAGTAAAACGCCACTACTTTTTAGCGATATAGGCACGGGTATGTCATCTTGTACAATATTATATGATCCCTATTTTAATTCCATAAGATATATGACGATGTAACTTGTATATCGATAACTTTTAGTTTTGATAGAGAGTGGTCACACCATACTCCATAGCTATAAACAGATTGTTAACAAACACAACATAAATTGTATCCATCAGTACACTTTAAAGGATTCGTCTTTGATACATTTTAACAGAAATTTTTGACAACTCGTCCTGTGCAGTTTGACACGATAGTCACTGTGATAGATTTACTTATCGTTTCACTATTATGCCGAGTGGACTTACTTCCTTACAATAATGCTCAAAGAAAATTAATGTTTTGCAATAAGGAGATCAAAACTATTTAAGGCGGTTAACCCGGCAGCAAAGAACGATCCCTATTAGAGGAGTTTATTTCAGATAAATAAAAAGAGGAACGGGTTCCTCCCTCCTTATTTTAGTATTTTGCAAGATTGTAACATGAAATCGTATTTAAAATGTGCTTATCGATCAATCCGCTAGTAAAGGTAAAATTTATACAAATACGAAAAAGAATAAGTTCCTTTACCACTTTTTAAACTAAAATGCAGTCTTTTTACATGAAAATGTTGCTTAAAGCTGTCACTTTATTTCTTGATTGCAATTTTATACTACCACGATTTATTGTATAATTATTGACAAGCAGAATGGACGATAAGATTTCAAATGCCAAAAAAGCATAATGGAATCTTCTTTGACATATCCCCAACAGATAGACGATCCTGCAGATTACAGAAAGGCATTAACATGCAAATGAAGGAAACTATTGTATTAGCTCATAGAAATTAGAAGGGGAGATGATTAGCCGCGGTTTCTAGCACAACCTACATGATCTTTCAAGATGCTCAGATCCATTGTTTCTGGGAAAAACAATTCTTTGTTTAGACATTTCTTTCTTGATTTCGGAATACATTATGGTCGTGATAATTAAACCACTGGCTAAGGTTAGGTTGAATAACGCAAGACAGAAAGTTATGACGTCAAATCTTCCAGCATCTTCGCGGGCATTTTTTGTTTAGACATGTCTTTCGTGATTTTAGAATACATTATGCCTGTGATAATCAAACCATTGTCAAAAGGTGAGAATGAATAACGCAAAACATATAGTTATGACGTCAAACTTTCCAGCACCTCCGCGGAGGGATTTTCCGCAAAATGCAGCGACAGATGAGGCAAAACTCTTACTATCCATGAAATCATAAGTGATTTCATATTCCAGCTTTAGTATCGATGAAGTTTGACTTTAATGGATAGCACACGGTAAGGAACCTTTCGACGCTGATGTTTGTCATGATGCAGAGTTCCTCTGCACTGACGAGGAAGACTGTAAAGGGAAAAAAGAAGTTCAGTGTGGCGTAAAGAGTGAAGATTCTATCAAAAATACATCAGTTGTGAACAAAGGTACAGGGTTCAATAATTTATGATTCAAGGTTTAGTTTCGGGGGCAATTTTGATGTCCAGATGACTTGTATAATGTAACATAATGCTTGGCGTGATATGATAAATGCAATCTGATATTGATATGTTGGTTATGCAGTCCGCTCTGTTCGTCTCGATATTGGTGTTTTACGCATATAGAACCGGAGGGCGATATCTTTATATACTAGTGTCTCTTTATTCACTCGCAGAAGCAATAATTGAGCAAACCATCTTACTTTTGTAAGTTATTGGCGAAATTACAAGAATTAATTCTGGAATAGTTTGAGACAGTCGTGACATCTACCACAGTAGGATTAAACCCGATAATTTGTAGTCAAAACTGGGATGTACTGTTGTACAATTGAAGCCACAGTTAACCTGGAATGCTGGGTATAATGTTAGTCTTGCATAGAGACCATCACAGATTGTCAGATAAGTTCATAAGGCGAAATTCATTCGCTAACGGGAGGGGGAGGTTGACCTCCAATTGATTAGTGAACTTCATTTCCACACTTTTATTTTGTGATCACAAGTTTTTTGTGTGTAAAAAGACTGCACACTCGTGTGAACAAATTTTACAATAACTGTTTCTAACTCGTTCGTGTCCAAAGTACGATTTACTGAAAGTAACATTTTATATTAAACCTTTCATTTGTCAGTCAAATTATTAAGATAAAAAGTATCATTTGCTAAATGTTCTATAAGTGTCTGCCTGCTCTAACCATACCTGGTTATTTCTCTCTCACTGTGCTGTCGAAACAGCACTACTACTGTCTTCACGAGACGCATAATTCTCAGTACATTGTTCTCTCAGGAAACATTTCGCACTTTGGAACCTCCGTTTATAGGGCGAGCGGGTGGGGGTTTGATCTAAACGAAGGAATTTCGTTTCCTGAACTTATGTGACAATCTGAAATGGTCCCTTAGAATTGCTGACAGTTTGCTTTAAATTATACTCGATTACACAATTTACTGACTAGTACTCTTCTTGGACATTGGACCACTCTCTTACGAGTTGGGATTTAGAGCCGAGCGGTTTGACTATGATGCCTTCGCTAGGTGACGTGGTGCTGTACGTTGTGAGTTTGAATTCCATCGAGAATTTACTGAATTTACAACGCTGATGTTACAATTGATTTCAACATGATAAAAACAACGCCGGGTTTATTATAGTTTGAGTAAGTGTATATGGTTTACTAAACCATAAACTTTAGGTTGGAGTGCTTGCTGATGGTTGATTGCGTGAAGTTATGTTTTTTAAAATACAAAGACGATAATAATGATGTTATCAAAAAACATTTTACTGCAACACGCATTATAATCATTGGTCGGTTCGCGAAAATGCGATTACAAATAATTATCGATTCGACATATTGATTACATTCTCGCAATATTCTTTTGTGAATAAGATTAACTATCAAAACCGTATTTTACTGTGCTAAGACAGACAGCCTGTCAGTTGCTGTTGCTAAATTGTGGTATTGATTTTCCTATCGCAATTTAAGTAAATATTGATGCCAAAGGGAGGATGTCACACGACAAAGCACAAGCGAATACTAATCGAACTCAGAAGTAAAAGCTTTATTGCAAAATCAGATATCGATTAAATAGACAACAAAGTGAACTACACATAATTTCAAATGAGCTAAAATTGCAGTTCTAGAAAATTTACATATGTTTCAATATATGCTACTTTGTTCAGCTGGATACCACTTTACAGCTTTTTATACACGAGAAGGTAAAGAATGTGATTGCACTTTCTATTGTTTATTTATTTCTTGAAATTTGAGAAGGGCTATTCTGACAGACTGAAGCATTTCTGAAAATAGTGAAACCTACTTAAAACAAGGCAATAATAACCGCAATTTTTTTTGATTTAAAATTCATATAAATCGACAATGACACTAATATGAAAAAAGTGTACATTCTATTTCGGAGGAACGACAGAATCGGCTTCCCTGTAGCCATTCACTATTATTCACTAAGACCGTTCACCTTTCTGTCCGCCTGTATAACAGAACTGATTTTGATTTTTATCATGTTAACTTCCTACATATATTATGAACAGGATTCAACTTTCGACAGCCTGTGGTGTGCACTAAATGTAATTGCAAATTCGAAGCCGCAATGCTTATGATACTTTTTGTGAGTGTTGAGACAAACACTTCTCTATAAATAATTGTAAATTTTTAGGTTAAGGGCCAGTCATAAACAACTTCTCTCTATATTCAAACGCTTTTATGGCAGGTGTTAGTGACTGGTGAATAAATGTGCTTCATATGTATAAAGGCTAATAATCTTATCAATTTAAAAGGTCAGTGCGTAAACATGTGACCATTTTCTAACATGATTTCAGAGTGATATGTAGAAGGAACCCAATATGGGACAGAATGTGCTTATTCTTTTCAAAAAGGGCCTCATATCACTCGTGATAATGGTGGGCTGTGTATGCTCAAAGTAAGTTAGCAGAAAATCTATCACAATAGCTTAGATCTGATAGAAAATGTATATACAGTGAAAAATTTAGAAATGACATACTCAGATAAGCCTTTTATGTTTCCTAAATTATAAAATTGGAAATGTGTATATTGAGTCAACATGTTTGCATTTTAAATAAAAGAGCGTATAGTTGATCGAAAAACAGAGCAGGCGACATAGGGTTTTTACATCTTAGTCGCCCCATTACGAGTGTACCGACTTTATTGAAGTAAGAGAGTATACATTATTCAATCAACAACCCACATCTAACCACATGTAGCCCACATTTATGCAAGATTAACAAAGCTCTTGCACATTGGACATCCATCGTCTACTGGCTCAATGTCATTCGTTACAGGGCAAGCCCTTACATCAATCAAAATTTGTAGCAAGTCTTTCTATTAGCCTGTACACGTCCATGATTACTTTTTCTATACGTTGATTCTTATCCAATGTTAACCTAACTATGACAATTATTCGAGAGAACAAATATCGTTAACGTAACCGAGCAGTAAGTAATCGAATTCTACTTCTTTGCTATCTATAAGTTGTGTAAGAGTAACTTTCCCTCTTTGAGAGACATTATTTCTCGATTTCCAATGTTTCGTTATTTTAATTTGCTTAATCAATAGGTAGTTTGGGTATATCAGAAGCTAAGGAGTCCTATGTATTTAAATTTTGCCTCACAAAAAGGTAATGAAACAATATGCGATGCGTTTTGATCATAATATCCTAAATGAAACTTTCATACTAGACAACCAAATCCTAACTTCCTTACGGCATTCAAAACAGCTATCACCCTTGTGTTAACTCAGTGAGGAAATACAAAATTTTCTATTCGTAAAACTAAGACGGTGACAATAATTCTTACTCGAGGAACATTAAAATGATCCCCAACAAGTGGTAGATCAGGAGAGAATTGTAAAAATCTGAAAGTCCAAATATCTATCCCGCAGGCACATTATACCTGAAGCTTTTTCCTTTGAAATTAACACAGCTGTGTCTACAGAACTTGGTTGTGCATCGCATTGTTTTACATGTGGCTTTGAGATACTTCACAGAAGGTTGTAGTTTTACCTCCAACCATCAACACTGTATACGAATTAGCGTCCAGTGGATTCAGAACTTGAATGATTGCCGACAGGCTTTGCGGTAAGAACTACTGATCATTTTGTACAACCATGGATTTACCACGGAGTTGGCAAGAATCAAAGTTTGCGCTACGACTTCGAAAGCATGAAAATCACCTGGCGGTCGTACTTTCCAAAGATCTACAATTTTCAAAATCACATCTACAAACATTGGAAGGACACATATAAAGAATACAATGGTGTTCGTCAGGGTCACTTTCAAGACCTGTATGCTCTCTTTTTCGATTGACTGGTCGATGGTTGCTGGGTTGACCGATTTCGCCCTTCTTGACATTTCCTTCATGATACATACATACATTGTCACCGTAACAGCTACAGTAATACCCATTGACCCATACGAGATGGCGTAGCAAGCCGTCACAGTTGCCAGACTAAGTTTCGTTTGCTCGCAGACAACAGAAGTAGGTGATGCCAAACACGCGCTCACGATCCATGACAGCAGAATCGATTTCAGGCATCGACCGATTGTGTTCGTTAGGTGAGCTTTCAAAGGATGACATATTGCCAGGTAACGTTCGATGCTGATCAAAGTGATCATGATGCAGGATTCTGCCACACTAAGTGTGATAGGTATCACAGTCAGCAAACAGCGAATTCTGCTTCCGTTGTAAACGTCTCCGTATTGAAACAATAAATGGTACACGCTAAGAACAAGAAATAGAGTATCGGCGATGCTAAGACTCAGCAGATAGAAGTTAGTGACTGTCCTCATTCGAGCAACTCGCGCTAACACAAACATGAAGAGTGCGTTTCCAAAAATGCCAAATGATGCCAACACCAGACCAACCATTCTCTGGATTTGCCCCACGTTAGGTGATACGAAGAGGTCTTTGTAATTTGTGCCGTTGGCAGAAAGCTGAGAAAGGTTTGAAAGGTGCACATTCTCGATCGCCATAACCGAAGTTTCAATGCTGCATAAGAGACCAGTCACACTAGGAGGTCGAAGGACTTGTCAAGAACACATTGGTCGAGTGACCTTGCCTGTACAAACAACTGAAGATAAAATATACGGCTAATAAATCAGTTGTGCAATAAACAGATTAATTGTTATCAATATGTTTTAAGTTGACATGCGTGAACAGTTTCAGTGAGCACATAAGCCTTTCCATGTCAGAACCGTATGTGTTCTTTTTCAGAAAAGTGAAAGTAAATGCTATCGACACTCAGTATCTTTATGTTTTCCTGGAACAAAAATGAAGGTGATAAAGAGGTTGTGACAGCTTTTGAAACACAGACACACCTCATATATATATATATATATATATATATATATATATATATATATATATATATATATATATATATATATATATATATATATATATATATATATATATATATATACATAAAAAAATATATATATATATTAAAATATAGGAGAGAGAGAGAGAGAGAGAGAGAGAGAGAGAGAGAGAGAGAGAGAGAGCAATAATATATTAAACGTTTACCTACGAGTTGCATCAAAGGTATCTTATCTCTAGGGGTATGCTAGATTCGATCGCGAAGATGGGCACATGTGATAACAAGGATTATTAGATATAACAAATGACGTCGTTGTACAATGTACATAGGCTTCTGTTTTCGATGAATCCTCGGCTAATTGTAATAGTTATCTGCCCTATTTCCTCGAGAAGAAGACAAGGTGCCCATTTGAGATTGTATATGATGTCACTATGGTTTCTGTTTACGTGCAAAATCCATTACCAGTCTTTAAAAGGTTTTGCATTTAAAACATCAGTCATCTCATGTTATTAAGGGAAAGGGATGTCTCATGTTATAATAAGAATAGATGACAAGGCATCCTAGCCATTAAAACACTTTATTATCAGCTAGAGCGTTTTGAAAGAAATACTGTTCCTATAGTATATATTAAATTACCCAACGGGGATCGGCGATTTATATGGCAGTCGGTGACCTTACAACGTTTGTGCAAGTATGGGTCACCGATGCAAAAATGCAACACACGTGAGATTGGCTTTTGTATCTTAAAGATTTATTAAAAGCTACATGTGTTATTTCAATCAGATCAACATGAGTCGTCGAAGATCTGAAAGATTCACAAACGGAAACACAAAAGATCTTGAAAATCAGATGCATTTCAAGGATTTATAAGGTTATTCACAAAAGACCGTGATTTTTGTTTGTGTATATCATACAGGGGGGGGGGTGTAGGTTGACAAACCGCGTTTGAGACAATACCTTAGAGTAGGATGTGTGTTTTGGTATCGTGGCACTTTATCTCCAGCTTTGGTGGCTAGGTTTGCAATTGCAATAAAGTTGTGATGTAAAATAGTACCTTACAAACAAAAGAAGTCCCGGGTGCAAAGTACTGATTGACTTGCGGTAATTGCATAATGATTTTGGTATTTGCATAACTGTGCAAATACATACCAATAAAACATGCGTGTTTCGATGCTAGCACAATGTGGTATATAAGCAATAGGATGCGGAAGCGTTCTCTGTTTATAGTTTCGCTGGATTTATTGTAACAAATCAACCTTAAAGCTGCAATAAAATGTTGTTAACTCTGCAGGCATAATGATACAATACAAACTATTGCGTCTCATAACAAAATGCAAAGTTCACATATTGGACGATACTCGAATAGTAAAAAATACCATTTCCATCTTAACAACAAATTTACTCACTTATTGATAAAAACAGTTTACTTCAAAGTCATTGATATATTTGGATTTCTTGTTCGAATTGTTGTAATGATGGCAATAAATTCAATCTAACAAGTAAAGAAAATGCTGACCTTAACATGCAGGAGGAAAATTTTATATGGTTTACTCCATCGACTTTACAATTATACAGAGTCAGAGATACCGCCTGATTCTGCAGGAGATTACTCAAACTCTTAAAGGGAGGGGTACTTCGACCTCAATGCTTGGAACCATAAGGGATTAATTTTTCTGGTATTTAACGTTAAATGAAAGGTAAATATGTTATTTTTGTGAATATAATGATATAACGACGGTGGCCGCACCGGTAATTATTCTGTTAAAGAAAATGATCATTAACGTTCATAGAAACCCTCTCTTCGCAAACCCATATTTTAAGAAGATACTATTCTTAGCATGAAGATTAAGTAGCACAAAATGAAATTGTAACCTTATCATAATCCAGCATTCGACGACTGCTCAATCTTTACAACTACCAGAAACAAAGATGCATACAATTGAAAGACACCGACGACAAACGATAATTATGACAATATTTCTGATCTAAAACAAATGTTACTTTATTTACTTAATTGACACCAGAAAGAAATCGGAATACAATAATAGAAAATGCAATCATTCTGATCTATTTCCAGAATTCCTTTGGATATGTATAGTGTATTTATGTAGTCAGAAAAATATTATACAATCAAAATTGTGTCAATGCAATATTTTTATTATCATCTCATTATGAATGCTAGCAATTTACAGATAAGCAATAAACAACAACTTTGCTACTCATAATTATAGAATACTGTTAAACCTATGACATGACTTCGAAAGGTCCCTATATATCGTAAAACAGTTGACTTATCTGGGATGAAATAAAGCAACTAAATGTGAAATATAGAAATAATCAGTTTATCTCTGATAAATCCATCTAATTCTAAAACTAACAATACCAAAGTAGCAGTGATGTATTCACTTTCGTATGCGTCTGGTTTCTTAATGTTGATGAGAATTTGCCTTACATGTAAATGCCTTTTTAAATGCCTCTCTGTATTTCTTGCTCATCAGTTTGTACAACCATGGATTTATCGTAGAGTTAAGAAGCAGCAATGTGACTGCCGCAATCTCAAGACTATACAAGCTTGTTGTGTCTTCCTCTTTCCATATGCCAAATATGAACAATATTCTTCCAACCAGGCCCACAAATATAGGAAACATACAGGCGAAGAAAACTATCGTGTTTGCGATGACAACCCGTACGACTTGCCAACTTTCTTTACGAATTGATTGATCGAGCGTGGTCGGTGAAACCGACTGTGCTCTTTTACACATTTCTCTTATTATTTTTGAATACATTGTAGGAGTGATGAGAAAAGCGATAAAAAGTGGTGCAGCAAAGAATGTTAACAACGCCGTACGTATGACTTTATCGTCTAGGACGCTTCGTCGGCAAAGAAGAATGGTGGGCGACGCGCAACATAAACTTAAAATCCATGAGACAAGAATTGATTTCACACACCTGTTGGTCGAGTTGATGACATGAGATTTCCACGGATGGCATATTGCCAAGTATCGTTCGACGCTTATCAGGGTGATCATTATGCAAGACTCAACCTGAGTGAGTGTTATTGGTATCGTGGTCAGCAAACATTGGAGATTCTGATCACCGACATTGCCGATGCCAAGGTGTGACAGCAGTATGGTTATTAAGAATGAAACAAGTAGACTGCTATCTGCAATACTCAGATTCAGAAGATAGAAGTTAGTGATTGTCCTCATGCTTGCAATCCTTGCCATTACAATCATAAAGCACGCATTTCCGTAGAGTCCTATCAAAGCTATAGTCATATTTAAAGCAAATATCACCCTTATGTAGAATGACAATGTTCCTTCAGTTCCTTCAACTGTAAAGCTGTAACTACAGTTTGTGTCATTTAAAATGACCGCCGACGTCGTTGGGATCAGCGTCATATTGGCGTTTGTATTTCCACTCCGCTATAGTTAGACAGTGAAGTAATTCTCCTGCACGTCATCGAAGGTTACTAGTCAAACAGCAGATACCTGAGATAAAATGAAAAACATGATAGAACTTTAAGTACGCAAATGTTATTTTAGAGGAAGGTGATCAAAGAAAAAATTGTTTTAAAAAGGAACAAAATAATGTCGAGAGCTAAGTTAAATGTCTAAATACAGGTTATCCATGTGCCATCTGCTAACATGCATGCAAGTACATAAATACATAGGTGGACATGCATCATCCAGAGAAAGAAAGATAGATAGATCGACATACTGATAGCCAGATAACCCGACAGACCGACAGATAGATCGATAGATAGATATTAGATGGATAGAAAGATAGATAGATAGATAAATAGATAGATAGATAAATAGATAGACATGTAGTTCAATCAATCAAGCCATCCATCTGTCCTACAATCTTTTTGTGAGTGCAATATATGTTACGCAAAATCATCGTGTTACCATGCTAATATTCGTTTTTAACGCCATAACGTCTTACATCGCCTCTGCCGTCAATAACATGTTCAGCGACATTTTATCCAACGCAGAAATTTATATTGCATATCTGGTCGTTGGGTGAACAAAACAAACTTGTCAAAACATCGATAACTTAGCAACAGGAAAGTCCTTTTGAAACGTACCTAGTATACAATATCTCGTGTAGCTACCGCACGAAAGAATTGACTGAAGAAAATTGGACTTTATTAGATTCCTAATTCATCTAGTCGACACAATCAATCGGTGATATGCCAATAGCGCTTTTTTGCTGCCAAATATATTAAAATGCATTTTACAGTGTCATCTGCAGTCTCTAAATGAGTAAAAGTAAACTATGAATGACAGGAGTATGTTTTCCACGTTGTAAGTTTAAGCTAACAATCTAAGTTTTAATTACACTCTGGATTGAAAATCTTTAAAGTGCATCTAAATCCTACAATGTTAATGTTTACGCTATAAAGGTAGGTGACGCAAAACACGCGCTCACGATCCATGACAACAGAATCGATTTCAGACATCGACCGATTGTGTTGGTTAGGTGAGCTTTCAAAGGATGACATATTGCCAGGTAACGTTCGATGCTGATCAAAGTGATCATGATGCAGGATTCTGCCTCACTAAGTGTGATAGGTATCACAGTCAGCAAACAGCGAATTCTGCTTCCGTCATGAACGTCTCCGTATGGTAACAGAACATGGAATACGTAAAGAATGAGAAATAGAGTATCAGCGATGCTAAGATTCAGCAGATAGAAGTTAGTGACTGTTCTCGTTTTGCCAACTCGCGCTAACACAAACATGAAGAGTGCATTATCAATTATACCAACTGATGCCAATGTTAGACCGACGATTCTCTGGATTTGCCCCACGCTGGTTGATACCAAGAGCTCAGTTGTGCCGTTGGGAGAAAGCTCAGAAAAGTTTGAAAGGTGCTTATTCTCGATCGCCATACCCGAGTGTTCATTTCTAAATATGAGGCTGGTCGTAAGAGAAGGACAAGGGGGCTGTTAAGAACGCATCCATATAACATAACTAACTGAAGAGAAAATATACGACGTATAAGTCAGTAGTGTAATTCACAAATTAATTATTATCAACATGTTTCAGGTTGACATGCAATTACAGTGTCAGTGAAAACATAAGCCTTTCAACGACAGGACGTCCGTGCTGCTTTCTTTTAGAAAAGTGAAAGTAAATGCCTTCGATGTTTTGCATTTTTACGTTTACCCAAGCCAAAGAATGAACGTGATAGAGAAGTTTTAAAAGCTTGGAAGCAAATATTTAGAGGGAGAGAGTACAATTAAATATTAAACGTTTACCTATGAGTTGCATCGACGGTCTCTGGAGGTATCGTTGATTCGATCGCGAGCAGAGGCACATGTGATAGCAAGGATTATTTAGAATGGCTAATGACGTCGTTGTATAATGTACATGGGCTTCTGTTTTTGATGTGTCCTCGGGTGAAAGTCATATTTATCTGCCATTTTCTCTCGAGAAGAGGACAGGGTCTGAAGTTGTATATAATGTCACAGTGATTTCTGTTTGCGTGCAAAATCTGTTAACAGTCTTTAAAAGGTTTTGCACTTAAAGTGTCAATCATCTAACGTTATTACGGAAGATTAGTGTCGGATGTTATGAAAATAATGAACGACAAGACACCCAGCCATTAAAACACTTTATCATCAGCCGGGGCGTTTTAAAAGAAAACTGTTCATAGTATAGAAATTACCCCTTGCGGATCGGAGAAATTATATGACATTGTCTGTAGTCGGTGACCTTACAACGCTAATATGAGTCACTGATGCAAAAATGAATTATGCATGAGATTGTCTTTCATATCTTAGACACTTATTAGAAGCTTAATGTGTTATTTTCATCCAGTTAAACGTGAGTCGGCTAAGCTCAGAAAGATTCACAAACGATATTGAATATCAGATGTAGTTCACAGATTTGTAAAAGGATATCCATATCAAGTTCTCACAAATTACCATGGTTAATGTCCGGAGGTGTTGTTCAACAAGCGCAGCGTTGCGGACAGTACTTGTTTACAAAATACTAGAAGCTTACCAACAAAGGTAGTACCGGGCATAAAGTACTGATTGGCAAAGGGTAATGGTATAGCGTATATGCTGTATGGTACAAAAACCAATGATATGTGCGCATTTCAATGCTAGTAAAATGTGGTACATATGAAAAAGGATGCGGAGGCGTGCCCTTTTCGGTGTTCAGCTGGATTTTGTTCGAACAGATCATCCTAACAGGTGCCATAAAAATGGTGTTAATTCTGCAAGCATAATGATAAAACTCAAACAATTGCGTTGCAAGTTCACCTATTGACCAAATCTAAGTTCCTAAAAGGTTGTACGTCCCTGAAAATTATAAAGATGGAATGAAGAAATAGCCGATACTTGAGGTTATTTCTGTCATATCTGGTGTCAACAACTTCTCGAAAAATTATTTTCCGGTTCTGTGCTTAAAGGAATTACAAGAGTAATTAAAAAACATATTATTGCGAGAGCGTTTCTTACAGCGAACGAATGGTACATAACCTTTATAAGATTGTCAGTGAGATGAGTTTGGACTGATAAAATTTCTGTCGGATTGTTTTGAACAACATTTTATTTGCAATTACAATATTGAATTCAGCTGAAAAGAAAATACAAAGCTGTGGAATTGATTGCTTTGCTGTTTATGTAGATATGAAACTTTACACAACATCTGCTTTACATGTGCACATATCTACATTACGTACTTACTTTGGACTGATCTGTCCTGCGTATTCGATGAAGGTCGCTAAACAAATGGATGCTAGAGCAAATGACTCAATACAATGAGAAAACAAAGTTACAATGTACTAGAATGTCAATAATGTATTGTTATTTGTACAAACACCTTTTCTCTGTCTATTTAAATTCAGAGAGACGATCCCTTTAACTTTGAAAACATACCTTCAGGATTAATCTACTCTCATAACACTCTTGTAATGTAAAGAAATCACAGTTTAAGTGGGAGCGCATACCAGTGTTTGTGAAAGCTTGAAGATGGTTACAGACTACCATATTGAGTAATAAGAACGAAAACATAGAAGTACCATTTTACCGATATGAATAACACTTTGTGTGAATATAAAGAACAGAAGAAAGTCATATTAGGTCTTAACAAATAATGGCAATGCCCACTTTATTTAGACTTATGAGATATGCAGTATTTGCATAAGTTCATACAATCTCCTATCGTTTATGATTTTCCTTCCAGCATTTTCGACATTATCAGTTTTCAATCGGTACATTTAATTCTATTCTACACATTTTAACAGTTAAATTGTGTGCCAATCCTGTAAGAAGGATAAATTATGAATATACATGACAAACAGGAAGTGAATGTGTCGATTTACTTTTAAATACTTAATATACTTCATTTGTACATCCTATATAACCCATTGTTTAATTAAGTAGCCCACTATTACAATGGTAAATTTGTGGTTGATTAACATAAGAATGACCTTTTCAAAGCTTCTCGGTACTTTTGACTGATCATTTTATATAACCACGGATTCACAGACGAGTTTACCAATACCAGTATCTTTGCAATTGTTATAAACATTAGAAGATCACCAATGTTGTCATTTTGCCATATCTCTAAAAGACGCAACAGCCAGCAAATGAGAACTATACACATTGGAAACATGCAAACGAAGAAAAATATCGTGTTGGCAATGGCCACACGTAAGACCTGCAAGCTTTCTTTGCGAATTGACAGGTCAATCGTTATGGAGGACTTCGCCCTTCTTGCCATTTCCCTGGCAATTCTTGAATACATCGTGCAAGTAATCAGTAAAGTTAAGAACAAAGGAACGCTATATATAAGGTAGCAAGCGATTTGCAAGTCTAAGAACTCATCAGTTGCAAGACGCCACCCTTCGCAAAATACCATAGTAGGCGATGCGAGGCAAACGCTGACAATCCATGAAAGTAGAATTATCTTCAGACATCTGCTGGTTGTGTTGATCACGTGGGCTTTCAAAGGATGGCATATTGCTAAGTAACGCTCGACACTGATGATGGCGACCATCATGCAGGATTCTTCCTCTGTAATCACGACGGGTACATTGGTTAGCCAACAGTGGACTCTACTGCCGAATAGGTCACTTCTACGGAAAAATACTTCGAGCAAGTGTAGGAATAGGAACTGGGTGTCAGCTATGTTGAGACTCAATAGATAATAGTTTGTAATTGTTCTCATCTCTTTCACCCTCATCATCACAAATACAAAACATAAATTCCCTATTAAACCAAACAGGGATACAGCATTATATATAACAAATATAATCTGTTCGCCTCGCTCAGACTTCCTAGTTATACCGCTTGTGGTGCCATCGACGAAAGAATCGTTCCAGTATAATTCATTTTGTAGGTGAAATGCCGTAATGCCCATGCTTCCAACTTGTTGACGTAGAGTTACAAGCTAGAGTGTACAGAGATAAGCAAAACTGCTCTCGACCTGAAAGGAAAGGAATAGAAAAAGGACTTGTTTGAATCATACGGGAGTCTTGCGTACGCAACATTATGAATATCGTTTGGGGTTATTTGATTGTGATGTGTCAGGGTAATTTTTATTCTTGCTATCTGAAATCGCATTTGACACAAACGAAATAATATAGAGATGAAATCCCTGGCAGCAGCTCTGATCTGAGTTCGCATTTGACACAAAAGGAATAATATAGAGATGAAATCCCTTGCAGGAGCTCGCTGGAACTGAATAAAAAATTAATTTCTTTGCTAGAAGTAAATATAGTTCTTTCAGTTGTGGGATTTTATTGATGTAATGAAGACTTGTTTAAATTAATGCGTTAATATTTCCAGTAAAGTTTCATCATGCTATGGCATTCCCATTTCAGTGGGCCCGTTTACTTATCATCCATAGCCATTTCTTAGCTTCTGATACAGCTACCCTAAAGAAATCCCTTTTAACATATCCTTTGTTTCTAAAAGTTTGCATAAAAGTGATGTGATTTGTGAAATTTACGATATTATGAATATTTAATAATAAAAAAGATGGCGCATAGAGTAATTGCATTATACTTATTTCAAACATGATGAAAGTTAGTGGACAAAAATCAAAGGCTTTGACGTTATTATAGTTTTATATTTTGTAAATATTCCCATCAAACACTATGACTTTGAACATGATTCAATATTAAAAGTTGCCGGTATATATTTTACCTAGTAACATTGACATGAAAAATTACGGTACCATAATCAGTGTACCATTTATAATTATATCATATTTTGTAAAAAGCAAAAAACCCCATTTTGCAACGAGACTTGTAAAAGAAAGACAACCCTACTTTAATGGATTATAACAGGCTATCGTTTTATCAGACTGATAGCGGGTATTTCTCTACAAATACATGTGGAGAGCATAAGATCGTCCGGTAATATGTAATTGACACGTTGGCCCTTTCAATTTACGTGGAGGGCGAACATTTTGGTCGATTTTGTTCAAAAGCATTTATGCCGCTTGGAAAATTACGATCTGACACCCCTGATGTATAAACTCGCGTTAATCGTACTTCACATTCAACATGAAAGTTACGATGAATCTAATACACATTTTATCCAACGCAAGAAACATTTTAAAATAATCGACAGAGGTATTCAAAGGTTTGTTATGAAGTACTTACCAATAGTCTAGTTTTGTCTATATATAAGGAGTCTCTCTACCATATAGGACCGTCTGACTAGTGAGACAGCTTTAACTGCTATGACTGCCTAACTGTCTTATGTCGCTGAGCTGAAGCCGGTTCCCAGTGCCTAATATAATAATGCAAGGGGCACTATTTATTCACATTATTTCACTTTACATGAAACCTCATCACTTTGAGAATAACCTTTGGACTAGGGTTATATGTCAAAGTTTGTGTGACACAGGGATAGTTCTTGACATAGCAGACAACAGCCTTAGCCTTGCTTGCGTCGATCGAGACAAGCCATCAATCTGTGAACAACATTTGTCAGCTAATGATTTTGCCCTGACATGTTGCCATTAGTAGATTACAGAGTTGAAACGTGTAAAGTACATGTATGATCGTGATATTCAATACATCCTGCGATTAAATGTATTTTATATAACGTTGACAACGAATTATTACACATTTCATCCCAGCAGGCTTTCTTGACGACGACTGATTTTCAATGACACTTAAACATGACAAGTTGTATTACAGGCAAGGGAGTATTTCACCTGATGTAACATTTGCCATTGTTAGAATAGACAGCATGTCTTACTTTGACAACGCTGTTGCCGGTCATGAAATGAAAATGGTTCAAAACGTCACCATAAGTCTTATTTTTGCGATATTTTGTATCAACCATCATCATGAATTACAATATACATGTATGCAGGATGAAGGGGCAAATGTACGAATTAAATGGTAACAATTGCAATTAGCAATGTTGTACATCTTATTGCAGAAAACCGGACTACTCCTCCATAAATTTTGTAAGCACTATTATAGAGATAAACTACATAATTCTAGTTAAGAATATTCTGCTTTATATACTGATAAAATTACATATGAAATTATGGTTTGACTATAATTACCTTCAACCAATTCGGCACTTATGGGAAGCATTCAACAAGGAGAAAGGAAACCTTCTGCGAGATAAGCTTAACCTTATTTTTAAGTGAACTTGCACCTTGAATTATGTCCGAATAAATGTCAATGATTTACACCACTTCCAACTATGACGTGTAAAGCACTGGTGAGCAGTGCACTAACGGATTTGGTTTAAAATGTTGTTCTCAATCGCATTTGCTAGTCAAAACGTTAAAATCTTTTTCAAAGGATATTTATAATTGTCAATTAAAAGGAAAGGAAAACACTGATAATTATATACCAGAAGAAATCATGCAGTTGCCCCGATCAAGAGCAATAACAAGTGAAGAGAGGCGGACATGTGAACCTGTTTCAACAATGTTTATTGGCGAAATATCTTAATTCGTAATGTGTACATAATTGAAAGCTGTGCAGACGATGTTGAACATTATGAAAACTTGTATTTTGACGGATATCAAGTGTACCAGCCTTCATCTTAAACAAGTGTGTATCGTTACAAAGAATATAATTGTATGTTAAAATCCTAATAAAAACTTTAAATAGGAGTACTGGAGTACTCTGCTTAGTAAAATAACTCCAAATTTGATTGTTTTCTTAACTACGATTTTCAAGATTATTACGGTTTGAAGTGATTTGATCATTATCACAACTTGTATTTTGAAAGATCTAAAGGTACTACCTTTCATCTTATACAAGTGTTCGTCGTTACGAAGCATATATTTGCATGTCAAAATCCTATAACAAATTTTAAATAGGATTACCCTGGCTTAAATAAACTCATATTCAATTGTCTTTTTTCCTTTGCTACGATTTTCAAGGTTATTACAGTTTGAAGTGATTTTATGAATAGCTAGTTGATGATTGTCTTGTGTTTTGCAGTGACGAGTATCACAGACACCAAGCCAGTCAACTGTAACTATTCTATTTAGCAGCACCCGTGTAGTACGTAAACGATATTTTAGCCTTTAATAAGAGCAAAAACTTTTGCAAACGATGCATGCCAAAATTTAAATAAACTAATGTAATAATAGCAATAAATAACGCCTGCGACAGGTACACCACTCGATTTCGACTAGTTCACTTCGTTATATATTTGGCAAGATGAACCGGTCAACATCGAGCGGTACATCCATCGCTTGGGCTTATATAGTGCGTAAACATTTGCTGTGCTTGAACGTTTTATTTAAAATCATTTGAATGTAATTGGCTAAAGTGAAGTCAATATATTTGAGATTTACTGAGACTATAACTGAAAACAGAGACAAAAGACTGTAAAAACTACAATAAAAGGATAAAATGCGAAGAAACGGTGTGAGGACATTAAGTAAAGTGCTTTGCGATAATTCTCCTCATAACTAAATGTATTTATTTTGCAGTAGAATGATATTATTTTATAATTTCGTTCTAAAGACTTTAAATTTTAAAGACAATTTTGCGTAAGTAAGGAATAACATAAAGTGCAAACTATTACTCTCGAGAAACAGTGTATTCATTCTTTCAAGGGTGATACAATATAACAGAAATACGATACAATCCTTCTGGAGAAATTTCAAAATTCCTCTTACACACAACTTTGCACATTGCCTTGCACGTACAACAAGTTGGTTTCTGTAAAACTAGAAAACCGACATCATTCGTTTTACTGCTGTAAGTGTTGTGGCTAGTGAAATTCATTCATGATTAGCCGATTTTCAAGGTCCCATGAATGTCTAAAAGATGTCACTTACGTTATGCCCGACTTTACCGCAAGGAAACTTTTATTAAAAAGTAAAGTGCTATTCTCTTTCACTGTCATGAAAAAAATTCGGCATGTATTGAAATTTTGTTATCATACAAGCAAGTGATATTTTATTTCATATTTCAGGCTTTCGGGCATATGCCAACTTCATTATGCAGTATATTTCACTTTTCTCAACAGGTATCAAAATGAGTCGACTCATGGTCTATAACAGGTATGAGTTGTAAGATATGAAGATGGGAAATATCTCTCCCTCATTTTTCTTAAAATCACAGACAGCAAATTATGTATGACAATCAACATAAAAAGGCTTGTCTCAATGCTACGCGGTATTTTTGACTCATCAGTTTGTATAACCATGGATTCATGGCTGAGTTTATGAGCGCCAATACCTTTGAAAATGATTCAAACTTTACAAATGCGTCAAAATCATTACCCTGCCAGATACCCCAAAAATATAACATCCATCCAATTTGCACTACACACAGAGGAAGCATGCAGACAAAGAAAACTACCGTGTTCGCAATTGCTACGCGAAGGACCTGCGAACATTCTTTGCGGATTGATTGATCAGTTGTTTCCGGAGAAACTAACCTTGCTCGTCTTGACATTTCAATAATGATTTTGGAATACATTACTATTGTTACGGTCAAGGTCAAAAACATTAATGCATTGAAAAAAGCAAGGCAAACTGTCTGGAAAACAAGTGCCCTTCTAATTCCAAAACGCCACCCTTCACAAAATATTAAACCAAGTGAAGAGAGGGACAGGCTAATTATCCATGACAAAATGATAGTTTTTAGACACCTGCTAGTAGTATTGATGACATGTGCTTTCCACGGTTGGCATATAGCTAGGTAACGTTCAACACTGATGATGGTAACCATGATGCAAGATTCCTCCTCACTGAGAATGATAGGTATCGTTCTAAGCAAACAGCTATCGCCAACGGCAACATCTCTGTACGAAAGTAGTTTGATGAGTAACTCAACAGTCAGAAACTGGGTATCAGCGATGCTGAGACTTAATAGATAATAGTTCGTAATGGTTCTCATCTCTCTAACTCGTATCATTACAATGATGAAGCAGAAATTTCCAAAAATTCCTACTGATGATATTGTACACAATGTGAAATATGTTATGTCAGTGTCGTCATTAAACATTGCATACTCACTGCCAGTTACATTATCAAAGAAAGCACTGTTGCAGTATGTGTCATTTGTTGTATTATTCATATTTGTCTGAGAAATCGCCGCGTGTTGAATGTGGATTTTCTTCCAATAGAACCTGCTAGACCAGTAACTGCAATGAAGTAGGAAATAGGGTTAGTATACACTGCAAGATCCTGCACCTCGCATCTTGAATTAGATAGGGCTACGTTGTTAATATTATGGAAACAAAAAAAGGTTGTTTCCTCTACTTGTACGTCAGACATCAGCGTTTGACAGTTTAAGTTTTTTGATTAATAGTTTTAAAGCCCTATAAAATCTTTCCGATTCCCTCTTTCTCGTCTTATAGACGCAAACCCTATGTTTTGCTGTCAAAGTACGTCTTTCCTGCTTTATGACAGTAATTTTCACTAATACTTGTTCAGCGTGGCCACATATTTGATATTGTCAGGTCAATGCGCCTTTTTTAGGATATTATGCCAACCATCACCACGATACGTTGGAATAAAATTTATACCAACCCCGATCAATGATGACGTATACACTCGACGTTCAGAACCAAGAATCTGTCGTTCATAATTTTGCACCAAAAAATGAAATTCGATATTGAATGACTAAATTTGGCCTGGTCTAGCAATAAATTGTTCGAAATAGTTGAGCTCATTCGCTACTGATATTACTTATAATCTTTTTATGCATAACTATTGAGGGAAATGAATGCTGAAGAAATGTACATGACGTCAAGTCACTGATGAACGCGTGCTGCATATAAATTAGCTGAGAAGTGTTTTAAGAAGCAATTTGCCGAAACATTTGTTACAGCTGTTGTCCAGTGAATATAACGTGCTGTGCAAAGGCAAACGAATAAGTATTAGGATAGTGTGAAGAGCAATGCCTTAGTCTAAAAGTAGGAATTATCATCATCTTGTTTTCAAAGTAAATTTTTAAAAAATCACTTACCTTTCTGAGAACCTATATTACTGGTTGTTTTTTGGCAAAACCGCTGTAGTCGATGACTCAATCTGTTTCGGATGCAGAATTGCAGATCTTTTGTGATTTTCTGTTTTGGAGAAAAACAAACGACAGTTACAAAAATGAAAGTAAAAACCACGATATGAAAAAGTCTGGAGATGAATTTGATGAGTTTGCTAGAACAGGTGGAATCCAATACCTTGAAGTTCAACTTTGGCCGATATTCCAGTAACGAAAATATCTGCAAAGACGACTGTTACGAGTCAAATTTCTTTTAATCTTCCTAAGAACTTTCATCAACTACCTACGAATAGCATACTTTATATCGTGTTATGAGTTTCGTTACATTATGGCATGCATGTCTATTAAATTGCATATGGAACAAATGTCAAGGAATTGAAAATTAGGAACAATGCAAAAAAAACTTCGCTATTGTAAACTGCCTCGGGGATTAATTAATTTTATTCACCTTTTGAAAACACCTTGGCTCGATAAAATTGATTTAAACCTAATGCGTACAAAAGGGATTTCGCTACTCGGATATCGATTGTTTTATCATGTGACAGTCGTACATCGTTTTATGAGGTTAACTTCAAAATTCATTGTTGTTCACACTTCTTTACAGATGTCATAATCAACCAGCAGGTGTCAGTATAACAATTACTTGACATGACGTACGCCATCAACCTGTCGTGTGTATGATGTAGCTGAGATGTTATTACTCTGTATTAAATCCATTTCAGAGCAAAAAAAATCGCCTTAGGAGTTACACGGTCTAATTCGTCTACTGTACTCATAAAACTCGTTCGATACATTTTGTATTTCATGCTGTTTAGTCGAATATGTGAGATTCGTCGAGCAATACCTTCTACATGCCGAAAAATATTGGCGATCGTAGGCATTATCGACATATTTCTCACACAAAACACGTTACCAAAACAAGTAATGGCGGCCAAGGAAATAAATGTGCCATAAAAATGTTCGTCTTGAATAATTGATAGTGTCAAAAATTATGTATGAGAAGTGTATTTATTAATCTAAGCTCTAACCTCTGTCATCTCGTCGTAAAAGTTGGTGTACATCGCTTTCAACACGTTGATCAGGTCAAGTTGTGGTATATTTGAGATTACATCACTGAAAACATTTGAGACTCTGATTGACGATAGGCCAAATAGGCGATAGGGTGAAAACAATGGTGCAAACTCAGGTGTAAAATGCGTGAACTCGACAAGTGTCAACTGAATGTAGAGAGAACTATTTTTCAGTTTTAGAGAAGGAGAAATGTCGTCATGCTCTGTGTCGTTTTTGTGTTTCTGCTCATTCTCTACGAGTTGAGGCAGATAGATATATACACAACCCTCGCGCTGATAGAATCTGTCTTTATTGTGATACAAACCAGATTGAAGATGATTTCACTTTTGCTTGATATGTCAATTTTATACAGACTTGACAGCTAAGTATCTATCAAGATATTTCTATAGTCCACTTCCGCAGTTCAGTTGTAAAATTATTGCAATCTGAAAATGTGTCTATTATACGTAATCTATCAAATTTATATTTCACACCTCAAAGAAATGTTCTAGTGCAATTCCAAATGTAACAAGTTCTGTGTAATTTAAATGACTTGCTGTAGAACACAGTCTATTTACAGCGTCTTCAGAGATGTAACTCTTTTTTGTGATATGTATACTTACGGGCCGGTGGCCTATAGTATGTCAAATAAAATATTAATAATATTTTAGAAATTGACTTATATAAGTTGTTCGACTTTACATTGTTAGATGATATGGAGGACCTCTTCAAGTTTTCTTTGACCCATAGGTACAGTAAAATCCTCTCTATTGACTCGTCTTTTATTTTAGACTTAGAATTAATTGCTACGGTATTGAACAACCACAAAGAGAAAAAACTGAACCTCATCAATTGTAATTGGGATGGGGCTGAGTCTTTCTCGGCGAGTGGCTACAAAGAAAAATTATAACTGTGGATACCACAACTGTGGTATCCACTCGCAAAATCATTAAGTAAGCTATAAAGAAGATGGAGTATTTTTCCGATTGAGAAAATTTGACGTGGAATTCTTACAAGGATATGAATTGAATTTACAAAATAAACAATAGAAAATCGTTTTAGTGTAAAACGGTAGCGGCTGATAAAAAGAGAACAGGTACACTTTGTTATGATTTCTGTGGGAGGAATTGGAAGGATTGAAACATGTGAGTTGATATGTGTGATCCTTAATATTTTGAAATGCTTTCACTGCTGATTATTTATTCTTGCTAGAGTTTTGAAAATATCGATAATTGGAGTATTAAAACACAAAGGTAAGAGTAAAGAAAATTTACATTTACTTTTACGAAAAAATGCGACTTTCCACTTTACGAAAGCTGCAAATCTCCACGAAACGTTTGAAACTTAGATGTAAAAGTGCAATTCACTCCTCGTTTACATATCCTGTTTTCTCCAGCAATGGAATGTGGACAAACCCTGGTGCTTTCACACCGCCCTCGAATGGAGTTACCAATGCTCCACGGCATGGGCATGATGAACCAAATGCCCGTCACCAACATTCTGCGAAATGTTGACAAAATTTAATGAAGGAAGTTAAAGGGGAACTCGAACGCTTCAATTGCGTTCAAACCGAACACAGAGGGCGCACGGTTTTAAAATTTAGTCGGAAGGCATAACAAATTAAAATGGTCCGAGCCCAAAATATCTATTCTTTCGAGTCACTACATTGCCTTCTCATTTGTCAGGCCGACAGGTGAATACCAGTGAGTATACTAAAGAATGTATGTGCGAAAAGCGACCAAGACTGTATTCAGACTGAACTAGGTCATGTAAGCCCTGCTTACAATCTTTATCACACAAGTCCAGGGAATAGTTTATTCACTGCTGAGGCAAGTGAAGGCATCTATGGAAAGAATTTCAAATTGTACTTACATCATTGAGCAAGACAATCACAGTGTCTTCGTACATATCATTAGATTTCAAATCATTGGTGATATTTTCAATATGTTGATCCATCATGGAAACCATACCTGAAACGAAATTCCAGGAAAATATTTAACGGATTGTTAAGTCTATAACATTATGTGCTACGCAATTCCAAAGAGAGGATGGTTGCGAACATTTAAGTCAAAGAATAGCCACAGATAAATCTCGGTGCCGGATTTGTTTTTCTAAGTCTCTGCTTAAACGGAAATCTTACGATCGGCGTCGTTCGAGAAAGAGACGTTACGAGTGATATTGTAAGACTTAGGAATTCGTATTTGTACCAGCACTGTTTTATTTGAATGTAATATGGTCATCAAATGTAAATGCTTTTCATCATGCATTCCTTAAATGCATTGCTTATGCTCGGGGTTAACTATCTCAACGGATATGAACCCTATATCTAGAGTTCAGAAAAGCAGTCTAGTATCTTTGAATGTTGTTATTGTCGACTTGTCTCATTCTGTCAGCTAACATTATGCCTGGCAAAATCGTGCAAATTAACCTTTTAATTAAACTGTCAGCCACTCTCTCACTAAATCAAAAATAAAAATCGGGGGTCACCATGCAAAATTTGGTCCTAGAGAAACAAATAACCCAAGATTTACCGATATTTAAATTACTAACTGGCCGCCATCCCTGTGTTAATTCTATGGTGAAAAAAAATTTCGATTTTTGCAAAACCTAAGCCTGTGAAAAGTTTTTTTTAACCGAGAGCTTTAAAATGAACCCCCATGTGTATATCAGAAAAGAATTTCAAAATATATAGAGTCCGAATATCTGTCCCCGAGGTGCGTTCTGCCATAAGAAAACCAACACCCTTATCCAAAAATTGTGACCCAAAATCAACATGAGACAGAATGTCTTCCTGCAATGATGAATTTCTCCTTCGACAAAGTTTAGAACTAGAGAACTTCAGATGTAGAGGAGCTCATAAAAGAATCTGGACCTCGATTAATGAGTGTCTGTGAGGATTAGTCCGGTGCCTCTTCTGACGTAAATTTCTTGGATCGACAGTTAGGTAAAATACTCGCAGAGCCATTTTTAATGTCGTGACGTTGAAAATGCGAGTGTAGAGTCAACGACTCTAGGTTTAGACAGTATCAATTGAAAAGCTGTTGTTGACCTTTTCCCATTCCATCATATACGGTAACTTGCGGAGTACAGATTGTCAGATTCAAAGTTACCCCACTTCTTGCCGAGGCGTTCATATTAGGGGTTTTCATAACGCCCTTTTGGTCATTCCGCTCAGATCAACGTTATGCTAGCCTGGACAGTAATTTAGAGAAAATATGAAATGACAAAGTGGTGACAAATTTATGTGTCATGAATCACTCTATCCGATTCAAGCATACATTCAAATTATCTGATCATATAGAGTATGAGTGTCTCAAGGAATGTCACTGTTACCGTACTTTAAGTTTACCTACCATGTTAGAATACACTTTCAAATCTACTGTAAAAAGTAGTGTCCGAAAACTGCAACGAGGTTCATTGAACCGCAAAGCATGGTATAAGGTTCTCGCCAATACCAATTTGGAGAATTGGATCTTAGTTGGGAGGAATGGGTCTTAATGTTTTCAAATTTTTCAAAAGTGTTGGGTGCCCTACAGCTAAATGTTGCAATATTACAAATTAATCCTAAAATCAAGTGCATTTCTTAAAGAGAAAAAACAGATGACCTTACATTTGCAGATTAAACCAACATTATTTCGATATCCAATTACCCCAAATTAGTTCCGATCGTGTTCGACGTATATCCCTAAACGCATGAGTCGTCGGCGCTTACTTATTTCTCGGCAGGTAAAGTTAAAATGCATTATTAATAATATTATTAAGCGTGAAATCGGAAATAACTCTTTCATGTTACTAGGGTGCAAGAGTTACGACGAAGTGTTAAACTGTTGTTAAGCAAGTATCGCCCTTGCTTAAACTTACAATTTAGAACACAGCTTTTATACAGAGATGAAATACTACTGAGCAAAGGTCTGGCTGTCGTATTGTATATCACCTTCACAGCTTTCCGAATCTACTGGTAGCATGTCTCACGTACTTATCTATTAATTGAAAGAATCATAAAAATTTGACTTTTCGTTTATTTACGGAAATTATAAAGGAGATTAAAATATCGACGTACCGACTTTTTGTATAATCTGAGAATAGACAGCTATATTGTTTTCACAGTTCAATCTCCATACTTTCCGCTTGCCCATGACGCAGTGAAGTGCACATTCGAAATTTCATGACATTGTACAGTCATGAAAGGATGTGAAAACATCCAACAAAAAGTGCAGGCCATGGTGTGAAGTTACGTTTACTTCAACTTTTATCGACAAGTGGTGCTTTTTTGCTGTAACTCTTCCCATATCAGATTTTTACATAGGAAAATACTTAAGTGAAAGAATATACCAAGTGACTTGATTACTACGCCAGGCTAGTTTATGTCTGCTATGTAATCAGTTCGATATTTCCATTTTCCGATTCAAAGCCCATCTGTTTTGTGAGTATTTCATTGCGTTCCCACTACTGTACAAAAATTCTTAACAATTTCGATTGCTTGGTGAAAACTGTTCACGTCGGCTAAAAATCACGTGCACGTCACTGCATCTGACACCTGTCACTTTTTTACTACCATAACCGTTGCATGAAAACATAGTTAACGACCAGAGATAAAGTCAGTTCGGATAATCTGCTTATTTTTTACCATATTGAGACAAGTCAGTTTACAATATGCCACCGGCATAAATATTTTATGGCTGTAAGCAATAAAATTATAGCTCAAAAGATAATTTGAACAAAAGTTGTACTTTTTGTGTCATGTACTTTAAAAGTTGAGCCCATATCTGTTTTGCTTTGTTACCACCTAAGCGGCTGTGTGCCATGACTTTCACTCAAACTCCATTGAAACTTTTACTTTTTTCATGGAAAGCGTGATTTGTCAACACTTGACAATGATATTGACAAATCAAATGATTATCTTTCCGACTGATATTTGCTTCATGTAAAGTAAGGCTTTTCTGCAATGCAGTTTAAGCTTATTCATTATCTTTTGAAAAATAAAGCAATAAAATTTGAGAAATATTTATGTTAAAGGCAAAAATTTGGCACCTCCAGGTTTATAGGATGTGTTGTACAGAAGTAAATACATATTCTCAGAAAGAAAATATGTTATGGTCGCAAACAAAAGAGAATAAATTAATGAAGTTTTTCTCCTAAGACGCGCTCATGTATTTTGGGTTTCCTTCATTTAGTGTTTGCAGAGTCATCATTCGATAATTCGATCAAAATTCGATAATTCGAGGTAAAAGAATAAAAATATTTTGCAGCACTGGTACATCTACCAATACTTAGGCCAAGCAAAAAGATGTACAAACATTATGTACATATTTTTTCTTATTTAATCAAACTTTAACGTTAAAGTTTTCTGCAAAATCCAAATAAGCGAGCCAAAAATACACTGATTATTACAGCTATTTTCGGCTTAGCTTTGAATTTTGATTCACTACTCTAGAGATCTATTCTCAGATATTTTAATGTACGTGGTTGTTGACCCAGTTGGATGTGTTTTCAAAATGATGGTCGAGTAATACAATAAATTGAAACACGAAATGGGGCCGTAAATAATCGTAAAAGTGTTATTTTTACAGTGTTCAATTAATGGTAGGTGAACTTTTCATCAGTAAAAATTCTCGAAATACTAGCACAAATATAGGAAACAAACAAACAAACAGCAAGAAAAGAAAGAAAACCATAATATTAAGTTCTTTTACTAGCAGGTTTTCGAATCCAATCTGATGCGCCGTTTATATTGCTGTAGTCTAACGAATTAAATTTCATCATCGTCCGAATAAGAGACAGACTATCGTAAAAAATTGCAACAGAAATGTAGATTATGCTGAGCTCTGATCATAAACGAAAATCAACAATAAACCCAAAGCAGTTGTATCGTTCAAATTCCGCCATTGCTTGGCACCATTGCTTATGACCGTACGTGCATCAAATGTATTGCTGTACCAATAAACACTACTGTGTATCTGTAAATATGGCGACATCGTGCCATAAGGCCAAAATTTAAGTGCGTTGGCTAGCCACTCCAATCGATCCAATTCTATACTGCAGCCAGAATAATTTCTTTCTTGCGATGATTTTCTTGTTTTCTTCGTACGACGAGCGAGAAAGATACACAAATTCCTAAACTAGACTATTATGATAATTTTATTTGAAACATTATAGTTTTGTATTTGCTTTGTAATCCTTGTCTTACAGTAAGCATTTTATCTCGAAACGTCCCTCACGTGGCCTAGGCGTGTGAAGGTTGGTTAAAGGTCATACGAAAAGGAGATAGGAGATAGCGTCATACCTTTTTTTTAATTATTGGTAAAGATTTGAATGACAACTATCGAGAACGGGATATTTCGTGGTGTGATCTTATTTACTCTTAAGAAACAATCAAAAACTGGCCGAATTTCCATGTGATGACATTGTAAAATGATGATAATTGACTTAGTTTAGAAGAGTATATACCTTCGTAGAGAATGTAAGCTAGGGACAGATACACTTAGAACTCGAGACGTGGAACATCACGCTGCCGTCTCGCAATAAAGATCTAAAATGCATTGTGCTACAATCAACATCTTGGTATGTCAAAATCAGTTACTGAAAGCATTACGATCGACTGGTACTTCAACTCGCAGTCCCCTAACTACGAGCGCGACAAATTGATGGAGTCTCTGGAGTAGCTGAAACAGCACGACTATATGATACTGAGATCTGGTATTAGAGTCTCATTTGTAAAGCAAGCACATTATGTAAGGCATATCAAAATGTTTTGACGTTAAGGAGACAATATCAAGAAATGGTAGAACCGGATGAAGTACTACTCTACAAGCAGCACTATCGACACTGTAGTGATAGAGTGAGGGAGTTAGTCATTGTTGACTGACTCTATAGTGAGCGATCCTGTGTGTGGTGTCATAAGTAAAACGACCCAGAATTGAGCGGAGTTTCTTAATACTATGGGTTTTGTTTTAGAGCATATTTTGAGCGTTACTAGTGCTCACACTAATCTGTCAACGATTAGTTTGTTTTGGGACTTAGATCGATTACCCAAACTTTTGGTTTTGTGTCAATTTTTCTGCGAAAGGTTGTGATCGAAGATTTCGAGTCTGCATTAGTGCCTGTTTTCAGGTGTTTGAAAAGCATGTTGTGCATGTGAAGGGCTCATTCTAGAAATACCACATCTCATATCTCTGTTTTTAGCCTTTCCCCCATGCTATGGTTCCGTTGGAAATATTTGCTCTGGACGGCCTTTCAAATCAGTTTGGTTTGAGGAGAGTGTTCGTTTATTTAAGTCAAGCCGCAAACTTTGATTAGTTACATGGGAGCTATCTCAGTTTTAGATTTTCTTTGCCGGATGAGTTTTTTTCTTTGCTCTGCAATCTTTTTCAGTTTGGTTGTTTGTAGTACCAATTAGGTGACAGATTTGATCTGCTGCAGATACTGATCCGACAGATATCTAACCATATTGAGAAACATTTAGTACTGTGAAGTTCATTGAGGGTTCATTTGCATATTAATGAACTTTGTAATTAGTGAAATTATGGCACCAAATTTTGTGAAACCAGCTACTGATATTGATCTGATGTGCCCGAATTTGGATGAACGGTCATTGCCATGTGAAGCACTGTGCAGTATTAAGTTAATCAAGGGTTCTTTGTATATTAAATGAAGTTTTGTAATTATTGATATAACTCAGAAATTACAACGTTAAATTTGATGAAACGTGCTACAGATGTTGTTCTGATAGATATCTAATTGAAGCATCGAGGCGTGTCAAGTTAATAGACACCTCGTTTGCATATTCAATGAAGTTTTGTAATTAGTCATTTAACTCCAACAGTACTGTGCGAAAGTTGATGAAACCTGCTACATATAATGCTCTCATATCCGTGTATTTTTCCGTATCACGCCATGCCCGGTGCCCGAATTTGGATGAACGCGTCAGATTCCAGGCCTAAATTTGTATTGTGAACATTTTACTGTAAACAGCAGTATGCGAGATTCTAATATTGCATTTTGGCAGCATCGGATGACGGAGAAATTACAAAGGCCTTTCATGGGTCATCATTCAGGTCATCAAAAGGTCAACTCCGAAGAGGTGTTGACGTTTACAATGACCTGCATAGACGCAGCCTACCCTGCAACAGACAGCGTTTCCACAGCTATATCTCCTTTGAAAATTGCTCCCCTTCAAGTTAGGCTCTTAATCTCCCCTCAAGTTCTATCAACCCGGCATTCCCCTCCTCTACGTATATTTCGCTATCCACGGTAAAGAAATTCTTCCCGCCCACTGAAAACAATGTAATTTCTTGCCCGCACATAGTATTAAAATATCGATTTTGCCCCGCCCGCTGATAAGTTTTAAAATTTGTCCGTCCGCTAAAAAAGCTGTGCACGAACCCTTTTCTGCACGAACAATTTTGTTGCGCGGCGCCTGAAAATACAACAACACAAGTTTATGTCAATAAAAACGAAAACAACACTTCAAAGTAAGAGAGATGCCTCGTTTGAATATAAGTCCAGAGTAAAACATAACATGTAAAGGGGTGAATTCTTAATTAAAAGAAAATGCTTTTACGGAAACTGAAAAGTCGTGCATCCTTGTGTTTGTACTTGCCGGGCCTTATGAGTGGCTTTATTCCGAAATACTAATTCTTATCGTTGTAAGAGAGCCTTTAGTAATTACAGGGGGTGGGCCGGGGGAATTCTGTGCGCACCTGTTTTGTAAAATGTGACCCTCCCCCTCTACTTGTGTTTAAAATGTTTCACTCTCTATTGACCGGCATTCTAAAACTTGACCCACCCTAATCACTGCAGTGTTCTCCCTAGGAATAACTGAAACAGCATCAGCTAATTTACATAAGAATAAGTTTAATTGCTATGTAAGTTACGGATACATATTACTGGGGGGAGGGCTCGTGTTTTAGAAGGGAGAGTTACACTTTATCACGCAAACATTTTGAAGGGTCATGCATTTGCGTTATAATATTTTTCTCAAAGATAAGGCGGCAAGATGTGACTGATATAGTGCTTCACCTAAAAATATCCAATCATAATACATGGGAGTCTATCAGGCAAACTATTGACAATTTCCCCCACAAAACAAGCTCTATCTGTACATTTATATACATCGGATAATATATTTAACCGTACTTTGCTCGAAGTGGAAAGTAAAATGTGCATGTGTGTACAACAACTTGGATTTTTGGATTTCATTGAAAATGTTAATGGTAGTCTATATGAGAAAATTATGAATACTATTTTTCAAATACAAGAATAGGTAAATCTGTGTATTTCTGTGTGCCTAATTATTGATATTATGTATTTGATTAAACCAGGGTGGTTACAAATGGATGTGTGTGCAAGAAATTCGATAATAGAATTTCACCGAAATGTTGATTCACTATACATAGTAGTCTATGAGAGGACTATGAAATATATTTTTGCAAATATAAAACATAAAACTAACAATATCTGTGCATTTATAAATTTTATAATTGAAATACACTTTGTCATCTGTCCCATATGTTTCTATCTTGTCTTTCATCAGTTTTAACTGTTCAAGGTGTTTAATGTAGGATACCACTGCAACTTCTTTGCTTGTGAAGCTTGTCGACAATGTCTATGTATTTAAAAAGAGTCAATGTATTTCGTCGGCAATTTTCTATTCAGGAAATATGAAATGGACATTCAAAGGTTCGGCCATAAAATCATTTACTGTTAAAAGTGACCCTTCCCACAAGATAGGTTTATAAAAAGTGACCCTCCCCTTGGACAGTTTTCTAATAAGTGACCCCAATTCCCCCGGCCCAAGCCCTGTAATTACTAAAGGCTCCCTAAGTTCATCCGTAATCAATTTATGAATTATCAAGCCGGCTAGAAGGTGAACCACAAGCATCGCTGACCACAGCCGTAGCCAGCGGAGGAGGGAGTAGCTGTTCTCCTCCGGGCATTTTTTGGAAAAGCACAATTTTTTTAATACGCAGAGAGATAAAATATTTCCGGGCCGATTCTCAGCACGCGTGCTTAGAATTTATGGTTTAACGTCAAGTGCCTCTGTATTTACACCGACTCTTGGCTATTATTTCTATTTGTTGCTACGGTTTATTGTACGCTGGGTTAAGTGAATCAAGTGTTAATTTTTGCTGTGCACTGAAATAAAATGCAGCTCTTTTACGATTTAAACGAATTATTTTTATGCTGGTTTATGTTACAAGAAGCGCGCGCACACATAGACTGTACATTTGGTCAAGTAACACAGTTAGAGTAGTCGCCTTCCTTTGAACACTGTCAGCTATGGCAAATCCGGCAAAAATGTCTGATAGTGAAAGTCCGAAGAAACGACGTTGTGTCCAGCAGTCTATTATAACATTTGTAAGGAAGCAGGCAGGGTAAGCATACCATTTTGTAGCAGGTCAAAGTAAAAATCATTCAACTTGACATCAGGTCGCATACATGCATCACAGTGACTACGAACGCGTTCGATCTAATCGTTTAATGGCAGGCAGATCTCTTTTTTTGGAATATTTTGTGGCCAAGAAAAGGGCCGTTTGGTTTGTGATGATCGCTGTAAATCAGAGTTTGAAGACTCTGCTAAGTGTTCCAGTTCGGTATGGGCAAACTGAAACGTTGCTGCATATTCGAAGTAGTCTTCTACCAATATATAATGCAGCAACAGTACCCGAAACATCTTCAAATATATCCCAAAACTTGGTATTTAACTGGAGGCAAAATAGTTGATCATGAAACTAATTCAGAATTCTGGTGTTCCTTTAGGGAGCCCAAAAATCTGCTGCTTATTGTTGTTGTTGTTGTTGTTGTTTGTATTGTTGTTTATGTTGATATTAGCAGTGTTGTAACTGACCAATAAAATTCAACGAACATAACTGTTGTGTTGTTATTGTTTCAGACGTAGTGTAGATGTCCTCAGATACAGGAACGCTATAATTATTTGATCAAACGTAACTTTTTCCCGACGTACATACACTCTCTACCTACACTTATGGGTAGAGAATGTACTCTCTACCTCTGCTTATAGGAAGAGAGTGTACGTTTGGAGAGAAATGTGAAATTTACTTATCACTAAGTCCTTATCACAAGTGAAAAAAAAGGAAAACCAAAATCATAAATGAACATGTTTATAATCTTGATAGCCGTAGAGGAAAGATGCCCGATCACTGTCATTGAAGTGTGATTTTTATAAACTTTTGTAAAAAATATTGAGCTCTATTTTTTTTCACTTGATATTAAACATTTTCTTTATATTACACACATAGACTACATCATTGTTATAGCTTAGTTTTTGCCATCACCAGGACGTATAATCTTAAATCCAGCGGGTGCGTAGACATAATAATTGCTACATTCAGTGTTGTTTGCTAACTAAATGCAAATAATATGCAAAAAATGCAAATTTATGTAAGTTACCCAAATCTAGCTAAGCTAGGTTCTGCCCCCTTGGCAATTTGGTCAGGCTACGGCCCTGCTGACGGTGGCCGGTCGTACTTGTTCTTGGTTCACACACATTTCAAACTTCTTCAGCCATTTCTGTGAACAACAAGTGTCAAGCTCTCGTCCAATGTATCTTCGAGGCATGATGTTATCACCAACGTTGATAATGTGACATGGCCTACCTCGGACGTCCATGTCTGCAACCCGCCTTCCTCTCTCTCGGTCATGGTTCATCTCCATCCGTTAAGCCCATCTTCGATGCTCGCTAGTGTCGATCGTACTGCCGGTCCAGTAGTACTTCATCCGGTTCTACCATTTCTTGATATTGTCGCTGATTGACTCTAATACCAGATCTCAGTATCATATAGTCGTGCTGTTTCAGCTACTCCAGAGACTCCATCAATTTGTCGCGCTCGTAGTTAGGGGAATACGAGTTGAGGTACCAGTCGATCGTAATGCTTTCAGTAACTGATTCTGACACACCAAGATGTTGATTGCAGCTCCATGCATTTTAGATCTTTATTGCGAGACGGCAGCGTGACGTTCCACGTCTCGAGTGCTAAGTGTATCTGTCCCTAGCTTACATTCTCTACGAAGGTCTATACTCTTCTAAACTAAGTCAACTATCATCATTTTACGATGGTCATCACATGGAAATTTCCTGCCAGTTTTTTATTCTTTCTTAAGATTAAATAAGATCACACCAGGGAATATCTCGTTCTGGATTGTTCTCATCCAAATCTTTACCAATAATTAATTAAAAGTATGACGCTTTCTCCTATCATCTTTTCGTAAGACCTTGAACCGACCTTCACACGCCTTGGCCACGTGAGGGACATTTCGAGATAAATGCTTACAAGACAGGGAGATACATAAGCAAATAAAACACAATATATTGTTTCCCATAACGTTGGTTGTCAAAATAGTCTAGTTCAGAAATTCATTTATCTTTTTTGCTCGCCTTACACCGAAGAAAACAAGAAAATCATCGCAAGAAAGAAATTATTCGGGCAGCAATATTAAATTGGATCGACTGGGATGGCTAGCAAACGCATTTAAATTTTGGCCTTATGGCACGATGTCGCCATATTTACAGATACACAGTAGTGTTTATTGATACAGCAATACATTTGATACACATAAGGTCCTAGCAATAGTGCCCAGCAATGTCGGAATTTGAACGATACAACTGCTTTGGGTTAATTAATGATTTTCGTTTATAATCAGAGCTCAGAATAATCAAACACTTTTGTTGCAAGTTTTCATGATATTCTGTCTCCTATTGGCTATTCGGACGATGATGAAATTTAATTCGTTAGACTACAGCAATAAAAACGGCGCACAAGATTAGATTCGAAAAGCTTCTAGTAAAAGAACTTAATATTATGGGATTTTTTTTCTTTTTCTTTATTTTGTTTGTTTGTTTGTTTGTTTGTTTGTGATGTTTGTGCGAGTCTTTCGAGTGTTTTTGCAGACGAAAACATTCACAAAACAATAATTTAACTCTAAAAATAGTATATTTATAATTCTTTATTGCTCCATATCATGTGTCTATTTACAGATTACTTTAACATCATTTTGAAAGAATATCAAACAAGGTAAACAACCGCGTATGTTAAAGTAACTAACAGTAGATCTCTAGAGTAATTAATTCAAGTTCAGAGCTAAGCCAAAAATTGCTGTAATAATCTGTGATTGTCCTAGAAATACCCGCTTATGTATTATGGGTTTCGTTATATTGGATTTTGCTGAATCAGTTAACATTAAAGTTTGATTAAAAAGTAAAAATATATAAAGATTGTACCGTCTATTTGCTTGGCCAACAGTATTGATAGATGTACCAGTGCTGCGATATATTTTTCTTTTTCCTCGAATTATCAAATGTTGACCACTCGAATTATCGAATGACGACTCTGCAAAAAACTAAATGAAGGACACCCAAAATACATGAGCGGGTGTTTGGAGAAAAAACTTCATTGATTTATTCTTTTTTGTTCGCAGCTATAACATATTTACTTTCTGAAAATGTGTATTTACTTCTGTATAACACTACCTATAAACCTGGAAGTGCCCAATTTTTACCTTAAACATAAATATTCGTCAAATTTTTTTCTTGATTTTTCGATAGATAATGAATAAGCTCTGCATAGTAGGGAAGCGTCGCGTTACAAGAAGCAAATATCAGGTGGAAAGATAATTATTTAATACATCAATATCATTGCCACGTATTTACATTGTATTAGATCCAGGTTTCGAATGTAACTTTGTCGAAGACACCAATCACGCTTTCCATAGAAAAAAAGTTAGTTTCAATGGAGTTTGAGTGAAAGTTATGGCACACAGCCGCTTAGGTGGTAACAAAGCACAACTGATATGGGCTCAACTTTGGAAATACGTGACACAGAAAGTACAACTTTGGTTGAAATTATCTTTTGAGCTATAAACTTTATTTATTACAGCCATTAAATATTTATGTTGGTGGATTATCGTAAATTGACTTTTCTCAATATGGTAAAAATAGGCAGGTTATCCGAACTGACCTGGAAATAGGTCCATTGAGTTAAATTCATCGTGGGTCATAATTTCAATCCAAAATATATTGAAATATTGCAGCGTATAAACGATCAGACTAAGTTGTTATATTCTGATAACTTGTTTTTTTTCATAAAATGATTTCTACCGTTATTTTGGCTACAAAATCCCTCCACGAAGCAATCGAAATTGTTTATGAATTGTGTACAAGTTGTGGGAAGGCAATGAAATACTCACAAAACAGATGGGCTTTGGAGTGCAAATTGGAAACGTAAAACTGAAAACATAGCAGACATAAACTATTCTGGCGTAACGATCAAGTCACTTGGTATGTACTTCCACTTACATATTTTCCTACGTAAATATCTGATATGCGAAGAGTTACAGCAAAAAAGCACCACTCGTCACTAAAAGTTGGGGTAATCGTAACCTCACATCATAGCCTGCACTTTTGGTTGGATGCTTTCACATTCTTACATGAATGTACAAAGTCATGCAATTTCGAATTGTGTTTGAGACGTTGCTACAGCTACCACTCATACGTGAGCTGTTTATAATGTCCGATTTCCTGGTAGTGCAAACCAAATAACCCGATCGTCAAACATTTGATATTTTGATTTTGATTATACCAAGTTCACTCTTTTCAAGCATCTGTTGTCATAAGAGGTTTGTGGCATAGGCTTCACATTGTCTGATACTGGGACGATTCATTTCTACGTATTATTTCTTTTCTTACACGTGTCATATTCGATGTAATAACACGCCACATGCTCATTCCGCTATTCGCCAGAATACGTCACATGACGAGAAAATAGATACGTCTAGTCCCCACCGGATCGACAAAAGTGATGTCAGAGGGTGTTTTTTGAAAAGCTATTTCCCCAGGGAAATAGTTCTGACCTACTTTGGAAAAGTGCCAGGTCACGTGACCGTAGTGTCGTCTTCAGCTTTGCAACAATAGCGGATGACTGGAACGTGATGTGCGTCCGGGATAGGTAATGACACATTCTCTAAAACAGATTTTCCAACATTTTCCAACATTCCAACAGCGTAGGAACTTGAACAGCTCATCGACGGAAAAGATAAAAATGCAACTAAGTATGTCGTTAGGTATGCTTAGAATATTTTTTGAAAGAAAGTGGTACCACGTACAACTGAAACCGCTGTGGAAACATCGCCTAGGAAACTTGTCACAATGGATTGTTGCGGTGCAAGATATCAAAACACATTAAAAACTATATAACAATACAAAATGAGCATGTGGTGTGTTATAAAACACCTAGAGCCTGGTCTTTATTCGGGCTATAGTGCTATGTGTTGCCGGTAACACACGGCCCCTCGGGGTAATAGACGGGCGCCATAGCCCTCATGACCAGGATATAGGTGTGTACTCGTTATACACGTGCATTTGCCAGACAGTAACATGTCTACACAGATGACCACAGACTGGAAAAAGTGCATTCGAAATGTAAATTTCATTGAATCATGCCAAGCGGAGAGTGCGGAGAAAGAAATGTGAAAACAATATAGCTACCAATCCTCAGATTATGCAAAAGTCATTATGTTGATATTTTCATTTTGACTTAATTTGATTAAATCAACATAATCGGAGTTTGTCCAATAAGATTATAGAACCAACGTACCTTGTCCTTAATAATCGGAGTTTGTCCAATAAGAGTATAGAACCAACGTACCTTGTCCTTAATAATCGGAGTTTGTCCAATAAGAGTATAGAACCCACGTACTTTGTCCTTTATAATTTCCTTAAACAAGCGGAAGTCAATTTTTTATGACTTTTTCAGTTTATAAATAAGTATGTGAGGCATGCTACCAGTACATTCGGAAAGCTTTGAAGCTGATCAAAGCCTCGTTCCGTCAAAAGGCAAGGCTACTAGATTCAGGCAACTTCAGTTTAGATTTCACGCTCTTGTGTAAAATTTACTTTATGCCGATGATATCATCGGTATCCCCAGGTACTGCAACCTGATCATGTATATGTAACAAACGAATTGACAAGATTTTTCCCATTCATTTTTCTACAGTATTGCAGTTGCTTGAAATGAAGTTGGTGATTCTTCTTCTTGCCTTCCTTCTGGGCAAGGCCTACGGTTTTCCCGGTGAGTAAATACCGAAACCTGTTAAAATCCGAAAAATCTTTTTCCACGGTGCGAACTGACTTTTTAACGGTTCCGATAGTTTGATCTTTAGATGTTACATGCTGATTCACGACCTAACATATCGAATGCATTCACTACGTTTATGGTAAATAGGCTAAATGTGTATTCGCTAATGAAACATCATACAACGTCTTTTTCATAGCTATAAATGTGAATACAATTTCATCGCCATCAAGCTGGTTCACATGTTCGTTAAGCGACATATTCTACAACTTCCAATATCGATATTCTTGCTTCACAATTCTTTCAACGAAGAAAGCAGTGTCGTATGGCACACTGCCGTTAGCGATTTAAGACCATTCCGGCGTAATTTTATCGATACAAATTACAGATCTGGCTTTCACCGCCGGGTGTGTTTGTATGTTTTCACCTGCCTTCCTGCCTGTATGACTCTCTGTCTGTCTGTCAGTCTGGCTGTCTCTGTCTCTGTCTCTGTCTCTCTGTTTCTCTCTCATCCGAGCGAAACCTTGAAGTCTTGAATATCAATTTAACTCAAATGTTTTTCTCGTTGTCACAGAACGATATGTTCGTAATGCCGGATCTGGCGGCTCCTCTGAAGGTAAGTGTTTTTCTTCTTTTTAATCCGTCACAGCTGTCCCTTTTATTCTGATTCTGGCTGCATGTTAACGCAAAATGATATTACCCCTAACCCCCCCCCCCCCCATTTTCAGCGTCCGGATCCGGGATAAATATATGTGAAAGAGGCATGTGAAAACAAAGTGTTTAACAATATCCAGAAATTTGCTCACAAGAATTTCATCTGTGTATAAAAGTTTTGTTCTAAATTTTAAGTTTAAGCAAGAGAGATACTTGCTTAACAACAGTTTAAAACTTCGCCGTAACTCTTGCATCCTAGTCACTTGACATTATTATTTCAGATTTAACGCTTATAATGCTATTAATAATGTATTTTCCTATTTCACAGAGAAAAAGAAGCCCCATATTGTGTTTTTCCTGGCCGACAATGCTGGTATGTGATACGCTATGTAGTCACTTATCGGGATATACATGTAACATTCTGAAATTTAATGGTTGTATTTGATAACACGTAATATGATAAAGTCTTACGGATCGGTATCTTTAAACCCGCACAGTGAAGACATTTGTTGTTATAGATTTGGGGAAGCTGTTAAACTTTGAAATGAATATGATTGATGTTTTATACACCATGAATACGGGTGAAGAGATATCACTATTCATACCCTCATACTTATTATTAAAAACAACGTGTACGGGCAACTGTGGACGAAAACCGTTGAGATTTTCTTTGCCTGCCGTCGACTCATGCGTTCATGGATATGTCGCTAGCTTTGCGCGATTGAGTTGAACAATTTAGTATTTGGAAAAGTCATTGGTATTGGTGAGAACCTTATAGCATGCTTCACGGTTGAATGAACCTCGGCACAGTTTTTCGGACACTAATTTTTTCACACTAGATGTACAAATGTGTGTTCTGACATGGTTGGTAAACTTTAACGTACCGTAGCGGTGACATTCCTCGTGACACTCATACTGTTTATCATACATCCTGTGCCTGTATTGCCATTCTTCTATTGTTCAGACGGTACTGATATGAGCCCATATTTTAACTAGTGAAAATACGAATTATATTTTCACTGTAACCGAACTACTTACAGCGACGCGTACGCGTGACCTTCGCTGTATGCATGACCTCCGTTGGTATATGTACATATAAAACAGCTGAGCGAGTAAGACAAATGACAATCCGAAACGTCATGGATTATGATTATTGTCAAAATTCTGTTGTTTGCAGTCACTTCATGGGCACTTAGGCACAATTACAGTTGTACCAAAAACATACAAACAAACGTATTGAAAATTTGTATAATTTGCCGACGCCTGTATTCACGGCCGGTCCCGTGGCGGTGCACGGTGCAGTGTTTTCGTGTCGTCTACGCTGCTGAAGATTACACCATGGATGTATGATTACACGTAATGATATCGGTTGACAGAGCATCATGATATAATCGCTTTACGACAAGTTTCCTGTTGGTGAGCTTAAAGTATCTGGGCGGTGAATTACATCGTTTACAGTCGTAAATGAGCCACGAAAATCCAACCGCACTGAAAATACTCGCGACAGACAAGGTTGAAGGTGCACATGATATTTCAGATTTGTACCTGTCAGTGCACAGGTCATGATCGTGTCTGGTGGCACCGATGCGGTGCGGGTTTCAGATACAATGTACCATCTAGGGAAAGTCAAACTTTCGCTTAGGATGTTAAAGGAAGTTTAGTTCTATTTAGGCAAGCCAGGAACGAAAATATACGAGCTGACGACGGAAATACCTTTGAAATGTTTTATTCGTACAGCAACAAAATCACGAACGAGTTACGACACTACAGCTTACAGTGTACTCACTTCATGTTTTCACTAATCCGCTTACTGAGATGGTAAATTCGGCATATTTGACGTCTGGGAACATGTATAATTCTTCGAGATAAACTGACTGGTACGGGTATTATATCCACTGTATGTGCATTCATAGATGTCGCAGAGCTGCTTGCTCTCTGTGCTCTCAGTTGTTCATACTCGATAGAGTTTGAGCGTGGCGCGAGTATTTTGACCCGATTTTGGCGGCCTCATAACTTTCACGCAGGGATGAGGTTATGTATCAAAACACGAAAACATACCCATTTTACAAACTCCCGCCTATGTTTTACATCCACCGTCATTTTAAACTAAAAATAAATCTTCTTCCAATTGTGAAAACCTGTGTCGACATCGTAATATCTAAATTGCTTGCTTTAAAAGTGCTCCATAAACCCTCCTTTGAAGTGGAATGGCTCAATAGCGGAATAATATCAAGAAGTGATACGGTTGTCATCACTCCTTAGCAACCAACTTTTTTATAAGTACAGCCTTGAGGAAGCAAGGTCGATTTCAAGTTGATTTCGTCGCTAATTTCGGAGCCTCTGTAGGAAAACAGTCATAACCAAAGTATGCATGTATGATAAAGGGGTTATTACACGAAGTTAGGGCGATACCGCGTCGTATTCGAGTGATGTGTCCGTATTTTGACAAGTTGCGCAGCAACGAGTCAAAATACGGACACATCACGAGAATACGACGCGGTATCGCCCAAACTTCGTGTAATAACCCCTAATTATGATCAGATTATTTGTATGTATGATTGAATCGGATAGAGTGATTCGTGAAACATAAATTTGTCACTACTTTGTAATTTCATATTTATTCTAAATTACTGTCCAGGCTGGAATGACGTTGGATGGAATGACCTAACAGGTGTTATGAAAACCCCTAATATGGACGCCTTGGCAAGAAGTGGGGTTATTTTGAATCAGACATACGTACAGCCAATCTGTACTCCGTAAGTACACGTACATGTATATCATAGAATAGTTCAGTTCAGTTCAGTTCAGTTTAGATGAGTGATAAGGTATCCAGAGGATAATGAAAATCCCTTAGTTCTCAAATATTGGCAGAGCGTCGTACTGGTTTTTTAAGTCATTGACAGACTGTGCATTAACAATGTCGGCTGGCAAACTGTTCCATGTATTGACTATCCTAGATGAGAAGAAGTATTTTCGTGTATTTAGTCTGACAGTTGGTTTCAGCAGTTTATAATTGTGTGCACGTGTAGTACTTGATGACAGTTGAAGTGATATATTGCATGAGTCGTATCCATTTAAAATCTTGAAAACTTGCAACATGTCTCCCCTGGTTCTTCTCTGCTCCAGTGTAGTAAGACCAAAGTGCTGTAATCTTTCTTGATATGGTAGTTTACGTAGTTCTGGAACTAATTTTGTGGCCCAGCGTGGAACGTTCTCTAGTGTGGTAATATCCTTTTGTAACCACGGTGACTATGCTTGCACACCATGTTCCAATCTTGGTCTCACCAGTTGCTTGTACAAACGTTTAATTATGTCTGTTGATTTGTGGGTAATTGTTCCTTTAATGATGCCCAACATGTTATTTGCTATTTTTGCTGCCTGGATACACTATGATAAAGGTTTGAGGCTGGAATGCACTGTTACACCAAGATCTTTTTCCTCCTCTGTATGCTGCAGTGGTATATTGCTCATCTGGCAAACATGTGATGGATTATTCACTCCAATATGCATGGACTTACATTTCTTGACATTAAAACTCAACTGCCAATCCTTTGACCACTTTTGGAGTCTGTCCAGATTATTTTGTAATGTATCAGTGTCATTTCTATTGTAAATTGGGCGATATAGCTTTGTGTCGTCAGCAAATTTCTTGACTTGAGATATCAAACCACAGTCAATGTCGTTGATGAAAATCAGGAACAGTATGGGACCAAGTACAGACCCCTGTGGCACTCCAATTGTCACTGGTTTCCAAGTTGATGCTGCACCATTGATGACAACATGCTGTTGACGATTTGATAGCCAGGCTTGTACCCACTGAAGGACAGAACCAGTAATGCCATGGTTTTCCATTTTATTTATGAGTCTAGCATGAGGAACTTTGTCAAAGGCCTTTGCAAAATCAAGATAAATTACATCCACAGGCACTCCCTCATCTATGTACTGTGTAATTTCATCCAGGAATTCTAATAAATTTTTGAGGCATGACTTCCCATGACAAAACCCATGCTGTGAGCCCAGAATTAGATCATGACTGTCCAGATGCTGTACAATATTGTCCCTGATGATAGATTCCAGCAGTTTTCCACAAATTGTTGTTAGGCTAATTGGTCTGTAGTTACCTGGTTCTGATTTGCTGCCTTTCTTAAAAATAGGTGTAACATTCGCTTTCCTCCAGTCATCCGGTACAATGCCAGTTATCAGGGATTCAGTATAAATGAGGGATAGTGGTTTTGCTAATTGCGCTGCAGCTGTACGTAGAACTCTCGGTGATATTTTATCTGGTCCTGCGGCTTTACCTGGTGACAACTGTAAAAGTCTTTTCAAGACCATTTCTTCAGTGATGTTTATAAAGTGTAATTTGTCCTGTTCAGAACCATTGTAGAAGGAGACTGCTGTAGGCATTTGTGATGTATCTTCCACTGTGAAGACTGATACAAAAAAGTCATTTAGAGTATCAGCAATTTCTTGGTTGGAGCTTTGTTGTGTACCAGTTTTGTCAACTAGTAGCCCTATAGTGTCCTTGGTTCGTTGTTTAGAACGGGCATAAGCAAAGAAAGCTTTGGGATTGTCCTTTACATGATCTACAAGGTTCTTTTCATACTGGATCTTTGCATACTTGATTTCCTTCTTCACTTCCCTTTGTTGTCTTTTGTATTCTTCATACACTTCTTGTCTGGGTATATTTGCGCCACAGTTTCCTTTTCTTTCTGACAGATTGTAATACTTTCCTCGTCATCCAGTGTGGTTTCATGCGTTCACTGCGCTGTTTCATGGGGATACAAATATCAACTGTATTTTGGATGGTATTTCTCATGTGACACCACATCTCATTGGCTGACTTTTCACTAAGCTCCTCTTCCCAGTTAACTGATCCCAAAACAGGAAGAGATCATCAACAGCTTATCAGTTGATTCTTTCTAAACCTGGAGTCGTTGATTCTATACTCGAATTTTCAACATCACGACATTGAAAAATGGCTCTGCGAGTATTTTACCTAACTGTCGATCAAATAAATTTGGAATAGAAAATGTACCATATTAATCGTCACAGACACTCATTAATCGAGGTCAAGACTATTTTATGTAATCCTCTACGTCTGAAGCCTTCTAGTTCTGAACGTTTTTAAAGGAGCAATTAATCATTCCTAAGAGGACAATCTGTCTCGTGTGACTTTTATGCCACATTTTCTGGATAAGGCTGTTTATTTTCTTATTTTTATTTTGCAGTACAAGAGCAGCCTTCCTGACAGGTTACTATGCATTCCGAACTGGCTTAGGGGTAGGTAGTGTAAATATATGCTTAATAAACCTCTTAAAATAAATGGTGATATTAGACGAGAACTCATGCGCCACAGTTATAAGCTCAAATTTAGAAAAGAGTTGATTGATAAACGTTCATTCGTTTGTTTGTTTGTTCAATAACTTATTTATTTATTTATTTATTTATTTTTGTTTGTTTATTTGCTTTTTATTGTCCATTTTTAAAAGCATGCCGTGATTCCGCCGGCCATGCCAAGTTATTTGTCTCGAGAATTCAAAGTCTTGCCAGAATATCTCAAGGAACTCGGATATACGAACCACATTCTCGGAAAGTAAGTGAACTTTGACGGTTAATATTACTTGCTGCTAATAACGCTTTTATGCCCTTTTCTCTTTTCACTATAGTCTAATTTGTGTGAGCCTATACACTACTATATATACTACTATATATAGATTTTTCACGGAATTAAATACTGGCCTGATACAATATCTGAGGTTTTTCAGGTGTCTACTCAACATAAACCTTTGGTGATCAGTATGTACCCGTGGATGAATTGACGTGAAACCGACTCTAGAAAGTTTTTTTTCGATTCTAACATTTTTCGTCATATTGCATACACTGGTATAGAGAAGACATTAAAAGACTTGCTTAAATTCTTAAATATTTCAGATACGGTGTTTAGAGGGGTACTAGTGATCCTATCGTTTCAAAATGAATACAATAAAATGGGCATGTTTTTTTTCCAAATGCTTAATCGTGTTTTACAATACTTCACTGTAAATGATTAAATCTAACAGTGCACAGCAGGTAAATATATTCCGTATTTAAGATATGATTGAACATTTGACTTAAACTTGATTTATGAGAAAAGCGTTTTACAATCGTTTCATGCAGATGGCATCTTGGAGCCTGTCGATGGGATGTTACGCCACGATGGCGTGGATTTGACACTCACTACGGGCCTCAGGGCGGATTTTGTGATTATTACAACCATTCTGGTAAGTAAAAATGTATTGTTCCAGTCGAAATATGCTAGTTAGTTAGTAAATATTGTATTTTGACCATTTCCAGACTAAACCTAATGTGTAAGTTCCTTCCTTATACCCTTATCAGTTTCAGTCAATATACTGATTTTTCTCAAAGTTGGTACCGGAACACTGCAACCCTATGTTGCAGATTTGCACGTTAGAGTGTATGGCAATACGATCCAATATGGCCGCCAAACAGCCATTTTGTTTACGTTTCGTATGTCAATATGCTAGGCTCAGACACGGCTTGCTAATTTCATTCACAGGCGAACAGTGGTATAACCCGCTGTCATTCATGTGCACAACGATTTGTTTTGTATGTCTAGGGGACAGATATCTTTTACATCAAGTTCAAGGAAATAACAGTGTTTCATGCATATGCTGTTTGATTTCGATAGTGATATGAATTTTATGATTTCTTTCTTATCCAGTGCCATCAACGAAGCACTCAAAAACTAATTTGTTTTAAACTCGGTACAAGGACATCTCTATATTTAGCACGTGCATATAGATTGTTTATTTTGCTTTGTTACATTATTATATCCATTGCATATTACAGCCATTCAGTTACTGGTTGCTTTCAAGATGGTTGTGAGATCATAACCTCTCTGTTATGTCATGCATATACATAAATATTTTATTTCGTCATCACACCATTGAATGCAGACAAGTGTTCTGAGGTAATGCACTTCAAATTTTCTGATCAGTACAGGGTATTGTCATACCTTTAATCCAACATCATCATACCATGCGGACGAAGATTGGTTGTAAGAGATTCTGTTTCGTTTCAGTTTCCACCCATCAAGTCATCAACCAGCTATTTGGACTTTATTCAGGACCTATGGCGCTGGATTTTCGCGATAACACCGGAGCTATGTTCCACCATAAAGGAACCCACGCTAGTGTGAGTGAAAACTGTTGGATCGCTTTACAGTGTGCAATACAAAACCAAAAAGTCGATTATCAGCTTATTGTTTTTACGGAAAACACTGGGGCTACAGTACTGGATAATCGGATAATTATCAGTATTAAGCTAGGGAATGACGTCACAAATTCACTGGTATTTACAAAGCTGTAATATAATTATTTGTATGTATGAGTTGTATCACGCCAAATTCTTTCATTTTAAGCTTGAGCATCATTATGAAGGCGGTGTTGATATTTTAGTAATTTAATGAGACAGTGGCAAGGTATCAACAAGAGATATTCCTTCCTCCAATTCCCCGTACTTTCTGATTAAAACAAAACAGCGATAGTATGCTCGAAAATAAGCCTTCGCAGTCGACGATTACGCACATATCTTGAACCTTTCCTTGACGCCAAGCTGTCATAAACAACATGCTTACGACAATACACATTTACTTTCCCGCGAACAATTTACCATGACCGTTTCTCTCACAGGAACTCATCGAGAAAAGAGCCATTGACCTTATAGCCAACCATAACCCAGATGTACCCATGTTTCTGTACATGGCATTTGCCGTACCACATTCCCCCTATCAGGTGAGCAAACTTCGATATCATGCTATATTTAACATTTCTTCAAATTGCATCTCACCACCTGTCGAAATCTTACAATTACCTTCATCCTTTTGCAGTGGTCAGACCTGATGTATCACGGTCAATGATGTGCGGTGATCACTTGCTCAACCAGGGAGAGTGTTTTAATATGATACTACTCTTTCTGTAAATCGTTTAGAGTTATAATATAACGTTAAAAATAAAAGTTACCCCTGTTTATTTTCACTTCATACCACTTTTCCACGGTTGATACTAAAATTAAAAAAAATCAGAACATTAGAATTTTATATACAGAAACAAAGAAGCAAAACCATCACTAAGTAAGAGCTATGAAAATGTTGCGATTAAATTTTATGCATTTTAAAATTGACATTGAAATGACTAGGAGGGAGTGAAGCATGACGGTACTTGTTGAATCCACTCCTGACTCACCTACATTAAATCTTATTGAATGATAGTGAGCGAAACATAAAGATATACATAAAAGGTATTTGTGTTTTTTTTTCTAGGTTCCAGATCGTTACACAAATATGTACGAGCCCACACCTGTCAATAATCTCCAAAAATACCGTGGTTAGTTGAAAGGTTATGCTTGGCAGTATGTTAGCTGACACCAAGAGACACATCGCCAATGACAACATTCAAAGACACTCGACTGCTTGTCTGAATACTAGATTTACGTTTCATATCTGTTGAGATAGTTAGCCCCGAGCACAAGCAATGCATCTAAGGAATGCATGATGTCAGTACCAATAAGAATTCGTAAATCTAACAATATCACTCGTAATGTCTATTTTCTCGCACAATGCCCATCGTAAGATTTCCGATTAAGCAGAGACTGAGAAAAACAAATCCGGCACCGAGATTCATCTGTGGCTGTTCCTTTAGTTAAATGTTCAGAACCATCCTCCCTTTGGGATTGCATGGCACACTCATGGTATAGACTCATCAATCAGTTAAATTTTTCCTGGAAATTCGTTTCAGGTATGGTTACCATGATGGATCAACATATCGGAAATATCACCAATGCCTTGAAAGCTAATGATATGTATGAAGATACTGTGATTGTCTATCTCAATGATGTAAGTACAACTTGAAATTCCTTCAATGGATACTTTCACTTGCCTTAGCAGTGAAAAAACACTCCCTGAACTTGTCTGATAAAGTTTGTAAACAGGGCTAATATGACCTAGTTCAGTCTGAGCACAGTCTTGGTCGCTTTCGCACATACTCTCTGTAGTATTCACACTGGTATTCATCTGATAGTCTGACCAATGAGACGACTGTGTAGTGACTCGAAAGAAAATATATTTTGGTCTCGGACCATTTTAATTTGTTACGCCTTCCCACTAAACTTTGAAATCGTGCGCCCTCTTTTGTCGGTTTTAACGCAACTGAATCGTTTTCGTTTCCTTTTAACTTGCTTCATTAAACTTTTTCAACATTTCGCAGAACGGTGGTGTCGGGAGATTTGGTTCATCATGGCCATACCGGGGAGCATTGGCAACTCCATTCGAGGGCGGTGTGAAAGCGCCAGGGTTTGTACACAGTCCGTTGCTGGAGAAAACAGGATATGTAAACAACGAGTGAGTTGCACTTTTACATCTACGTTTCAAACTTTTCGTGAAATCGTGCAGTTTTCGTAAAGTGAACAAAGTCGCATTTTTTCGTAAATGTAAATGTAAATTTTCTTTACTCATACCTTTGTTCTTTAATACTCCAATTATTGATATTTCCAAACCCTAAAAAGAATAAATACTCTGCAGTAGAAGCATTTCAGAATTTTGAGGATCACACATATCAACTCACACGTTTCAATCCTTCCAATTCCTCCGACAGTCATAATAAAATGTAACTGTTATCTTTTTATCACCCGCTACCGTTTTATACTCCCAGGGGTTTCTTTTGTTTGTTTTTATACATTTAATTCAATTTTTAAGTTTAAAATAAAACACGAGTCAATAGAGAGGATTTTAATTGTACCTGTGAGTCAAAGAAAACTTGAAGAGGTCCTCAATATTAGTTAAGTGGGGCAAATTACGTAAGTTAATTGCTAAAATATCAGTTGATTAGAAATAACGAGAATTTCAGTTCAAAATTCTTCACAACATTTGTTTTCCAGAGAAAAACTTCACAAACTGAATCCTCAGAAATTTACATCTGAACTGTGTACCTTTTATGGTGTCGCTACAGAAACTATTGCATATCTTTTTTATCAGTGTTATAACTATAGCTTTATGGACAGATTTAACTATTGTATGGGGACATCCATTGAACCTTACTCGTGGGTCAAGTAGACTCTGTCAAATTTTGTCATATCCAAACGAAATATTTATAGTCAATGTTATTGGTTTGTAAGACGCAAGGAAGCAAACCGAACTGTAGAGGTGTTCTATCCTTTATGAAGAGAGTCATATTGAAAAAAAATTGCAACGAAAAGTACATGTTGCAAAATGGCATTTACATTTGAATAAGCGGCAACCCCTATTACACTTTTTATATTAACCTGCAAAATGTCTCTGATATGTCAACTGTATACCCTCTTTACATTTGATTAATACTTCAATTTATTTATCGTACGAAAACTGTAAATTATAATTAATGCACAGCCAACAAAACAGCTTTGCCCCAGAATAATGCAATTTATCGTCACATGACAAAACAATACTTACCATGTTTTAGATTCAATATGACAAATTGCACACAACGTGGACTCCGCCACATACATAAGGAACTGACTTCAAAGATCACAAAGCGATGAAATGTATGAAGGTGACGACCAACATGCCAGCTATGCACGGTGATTTATCACCTGATTAAAGTCACCCTGACCGTTCATGAATATTTTAACTTCGCAGGTTGATCCATATAACTGACTTTTTTGCAACGTTTTTGACTTTAGCCGGAGGAACACCTGGTAAGTCACGAAAACATTCTTATATCATGCGTAGACTATGATAGCTATAGTTTTTTGATACATATCTATTACGGTGACCGCTTTCTCAAAGAGATCAATCATAAAACATTCATGTATGAGGATTTTAATGTGTGAGAAAAAGAAATCCCGCTATGAGTAGTAAGTTGTAATTGAAGACATTGCAATTCGTTGGGTGCGATTGAAGTATCATAAGTCTTTCTAACGACCACACTTGCTCTCTCCCTCCCTCCCCCCCTCTCTCTCTCTCTCTCTCTCTCTCTCTCTCTCTCTCTCTCTCTCTCTCTCTCTCATATGCATACACACAAACATATTCATACATGTTATACATACATACATACATACATACATACATACATACATACATACATTAATTACCTACCTACCTCTACCTACCTACCTTCCTACCTACAATGTACGCTTTAGACCCCTCGATAGACGGGATGAATGTATGGGACGTCATATCGAAGAACAAGAAATCGACAAGGAACACAATGATATTGCACTTGGACACTCATCCCGTCAGCCCTTGCATCAGCATATTGTACGTATGGTACTAACTAGCGTTTTCCACATTTCAACACTATTTCATTATTATCCACCTTCGAATTGGAAAATTAAATGCACATGCTTACGTTTTGTATTTGATATCCGTCGATACGAAAAGAAAGATATTAAAGTTAACAGAGAAACATAAACTATTTTTGAATATTACATAATACCGTCAATCTGAAATATCGTCATATCCTTTACAAAAATCGAGATTGCTACGCAAATATTGAAGTGCGGCTTTGATACAAGATGCTGCGATAATGTCTACACATCATATATATGTTCACAAGCCTCAAAGAGTGTTACGTTTACAGTCCCCTTTCTCTTTTGTTGTGAAGGGACGATGGCTATAAATTGATTAAAGGATTTTATGACGCAGCCAGGAACTTGTCATCTCTTTACGACTTGATTAGAACTGGTAAGAAATTGACAAGGATAGTGATAACGATGGTGATTTATTAATGATCATGGTAATGATGATTTGATGATGACGGTGGCGGCGGCGACGATGACGACGACGATGACGATGATGATGATGATGATGATGATGATGATGATGATGATGGCGATGATGATGATGATGATGATGATGATGATGATGATGATGATGATGGTGGTGGTGGTGGTGGTGATGGTGATGATGATGATGACAGTCTTGGTGTTGGCAATACATGTCTTACATAGTGGTGATGGTATTAGATGTTGTCATATACCTATGCCTATATGGCTCCCTCCTGGCGGCGTTTACCGCAAAGTATCAGCCGTGATATTTTACGGTAATCGTCAAGGTATACACGATAAACCTCATCGGTTTCTGAACTACATTGGCAACTTGATAGTAAACACATTAAATGAACAAACTTGCTTCTGTTCTCCACTTACGAGGCGATGTTGCCGTGTAATTTCATTAAAGGTCTTTAATGTTTAGAAAAGCTCTAACAAACATACTCTTCACCATTTGTAAATGACTGGTTTACGTGACTTATCGCATCTGTTTTTGTGTTCTATAACGCTCTACAATATACAGATGATTGGATTCCACCACCAGAATTAAGTGATACCGCCGATATACCTGACGTGCCAGAAGAACCTAAAAATACCACGATGCTTTTCGATTTATCTGGTATGTATAGATAGCATTACCACAGTAGAGCAGTGTTTCCATTGTGTGTAGTGTAACCCTTCTCAGCAGATTATTTCTAACTTCGATCTAGTTCTGCATAAGATACATTATGTCGAGAACGGTCAATCCTCCAAAGTAAAATAGCTATATTGCAATTTTGACAGCTTCGCCACAGTACATGAGCTTCAAGCATTGTGAAGCCAGCATAACATACAAGTGAAACGTCGAGAAAGTATCTCACAACACAACGATATCACCAAGCTTCACATATCGCCATCACTGGCGATTTCAATGTAGGCAGCTTTTCCATTGAAAGATCAGGATGCTTTGTCTGGTACAAGTGATTGAGAGTATGATTAAAGCAAAATCGACCAACACAATAAGCGATTTCATCAAATTAGTGCAGCGTCTTTAGATTTTATCGAAGTTTTCACAGAAAAAGTCTACATGACGACTTCCATTATGGTGTACAAAATGTTTTTTGCATTAACAATAATTATAAATGATGCCGAATAAGTAATATAATACAATTGTTTATGTTGAGCTAGACATTTTCATAAATTTTATCCGTGAGTAGGGTGTCGGACACACGAACGGAGGATATGAATGAGTCCGACATCCAGCTTTGCCAGAGTGGCGGACACACTTTCAAAGGACAAGACTCGCGCATGGTTTTATGTCCTTGACGAAGACATTTTGCTCGTCATTGCTCAAGTAGGGTAGGGTAGTGGGTTATGAGTCCCTCAGTCAGCATATTGGGTTTCTTGCCTATAAGATGATGGAGTACATAAATTCTAAATTTAGAAAGCAAATGATTGCGTTATTTACTTTGAACACTTTTACGTCTATGTAAGATCTTCAACTATCGTTACCGATACACAGCAAAGTCATTTATTCACATCTTTGTTATTAAACAATGTGATAAGAAAGTGGCGTCGAACTTCTCACGCATATCGAAATCTCATCCTCTTTCAGTTGACCCTCTAGAAACCAACAACTTGGCGGAAAGTATGCCTGAGAAGGTCGCCGAACTTCTTCAGCTTGCTGAGGAAATCGCAGCCGGTGCACCAGACCCGTTCTTTCCACTCGAGATTCCCGACGTCTCGGATCCTATCGCATTTTACAACAACACTTGGACACCCGGATGGTGTTAGGAATGGTTACAGAAGGAATACCATTGGCAACTTATGTGGGATTTAAGATTTCCGCTGCAGCCTATACTCCCCTCTCACATGTTCTTCTTGCATCGCTATTTTAAGGCATTCTGAAATTACATGAAACTGATTGTCATGAAACCGGTGCTTGCAAATATTATAATTATCCTCTGCTTTTCTGAAGTTTCTTTGTCATTGTTAGACGTTCAGAATCAATATCAATAAAAGTTTGAACCTTCGTCAAATGTTTGTTGTTTTATTTGTTCCAAGTTAATTATATTAAAAGATAATGCCCCTTGAATATCTTTCATTTAGCTCATCAGAGCCACGAGCTCATCACACGACACGTGAGTATGGGGGACGAACCCTTTTTCTTTCGACATCAAATTTTGTCAACCCTTATCAAACGTAAAGGTTGAAATGACGAGCGCCGTGGGCTACAACAATATCATTTCTATAGGAATATACAAGTCACACACTTCTATCCTACTATTTCTTCTATCTCGTTATGTTGCCTCACGTCTAGTCACCACTTCACGTAACCACATCACATCACACCACATCAAATCACGTCAAGTCACATCACCTTTCACATTACACCACACGACAACACATCACATCACATCATATCGCATCACATCACATCACATCACATCACATCACATCACATCACATCACATCACATCACATCACATCACATCACATCACATCACATCACATCACATCACATCACCTTACATCACATCACATCACATCACATCAAATCACGTCACGTCACATCACCTTTCACATCACACCACACGACACAACATCGCATCCCATCAAATCACATCACATCGCATCACATCACATCGCATCATATCACATCACATCACATCACATCACATCACATCACATCACATTGCATCACATCACATCACGTTTTACTTCACATCACATCACATCACATCACATCACACCACATCAAATCACGTCACGTCACATCACCTTTCACATCACACCACACGACACAACATCGCATCCCATCAAATCACATCACATCGCATCACATCACATCATATCACATCACATCACATCACATCACATCACATCACATCACATCACATCACATCGCATCACATCACATCACATCACATCACATCACATCACATCACATCACACCACATCAAATCACGTCACGTCACATCACCTTTCACATCACACCACACGACACAACATCGCATCCCATCAAATCACATCACATCGCATCACATCACATTGCATCACATCACATCACCTTTTACTTCACATCACATCACACCACACCACGCCACACCACACCACACCACACCACACCACACTACACCTCATCACATCACATCACATCACATCACATCACATCACATCACATCACATCACATCACATCACATCACATCACATCACATCACATCACATCACATCACCTCACATCACATCACATCACATCACACAAAATGGCAGGGCTGAAAGCTCGCGTCAACCATAATGGTAAATTTAGACAAACTTCACGATTTTGTCATTATTTTTATCTAAGGCGTTTTCCCACTGTCGGATTTGTTTAAACTTACAGTTTTAATGCTTGGTAGTTTCATAAAACGCTCAGTGTCTGTCTGTCATGCAGTGTACTGACGGGTGTATAATCGATCGTCGGCTGTCAAAAATGAAACAAAGCAACGTTGTTGTCATAAAATGAAACAAACTAACATTGGAACAATAACATCATGTACAAACTGAACCAGAATTGGTACAAAAGTGTGACTACTCCGTATGCACAAACATAGTTTTCCAACGTATATTGCTGGACCAAATCTCTAAAGGTCTGGTGTATATATCTCCGTAAATGCAAAGAAAAACGTTCTACCTTCGTAGTTTATCGAAAATCTAAAATTTAAAATTTTATTTTAACTCCATAGAGTTAACACAGGGATGGCGGCCGTTTTGATTTCTAAATATCGTCACTTTTGAGACGCATACTACCTTAATGAGGGGCCTATAGTAATAATCTACAATAATATTTGTGCCTAGCGTTATTTGACGTATGATCTCGCATTTAATCGGTTTCTGAATAATTATGAGATTACTGTGACGTACCCTCTTTTCTTATACGATGTCATATCATGAGCTGAAGTCTTGCCTCTGTACAAATCCTACGGAAACATTTTTACGCACTCAATATAAGCATTCAAACGTTTTGCAGTTACATCATGTAACGTTTGTATAGCGTTTGCTTGATAAGCACTGCTGCCAAATTTTGACCGGCGGTTAAACAATGAGTAAGAAAACAATAAGTTTACAGTGGCAGGTATTGGATGTGTAGGAATTGTCTCGAAAGGCAAAGTTGGCGAAGATCTTTAAGGGTACATAGGTATTCTAGTAAACTTTCCCATACACACATTTTTGTTTCGGGCCGATCAGAAGCCATCGGCTCTGCCAGGCATGGCCAGACAGGACAGCTTCATGATTTTGATATATGACATTATGCTCCCTCTGCGGCTACATGTTTTCTGACACCAACATTTTATCTTTCCACCTTCCCAAATGAGCTAGTAGTAGTATGATGACTGGCTTGGCTTGTATTTAATCACGAGCAGGTTGTAGGAAACGTATAGGCCACAACAATTTGGCACTTTGATTCGTGTAACTGAACTAGGCCGGAATGGTGCATGCCCGTGTGATGACGTGTGCTTCACTGGATTGTTAATGATCAGAAATACTAAATGTCCGAATTTTAAATAACACTGTTCCTTTAAACTGACTGTTACAATTGCAAAGTGACATTTCTTCAAACCATTCCATTACACATCACATACACAACTTGTTTTAATAGTAGAAAACAAATACGAGCGCATGTACTCTGCAATGCACTTTACCCCCTGTAGCCTGTAGACCGACACGCAGTCCGTCAAACTTAAACGGAAAATGCTTGTGAGATGTACTAAGGAGGTTCACATAGTTCATATTAACACTGCATGTTTTCTCAAACCTGTTTCACGACACTCTACCATTTCATGTTCTGACAGTATTAAATATTCCCTAAATTTGAACAAGCAAAAAGCCAATGCCTTCAATAGGGTGCCCAAAATTACAGCAACCTTAAATTGCCAAATGCCAACTTTGGCATCAATTTACCCTTACTATTATAGCATCGCCCGTTGTAATAATAATTAACAATTTCTAGTTTTGTCTTTGTTGGCAAGGTACATTTTGATTACTTATCAGTTATTTTAATATAGTGTGGAATAACTACTGTTTTCCAGTCAACCTGCTCTAGTAAACTTCAAATTCATCAACTTAATTTATATCAGGGTGTTTACTTTCATTTTTACGACTGTTTTTTTCCTCATAACAGAAAATCACGAAAGATATGCAAGTCTTTATCCGAAACAAATTGAGTCTTCTTTATACATGTTAGTCTTATATTCCAATTTTATTTTATTCATCTGTATACATCGACAGTTCAGGATTTGTCAAAAAAACACCAGTAATATAGGTTCTGAGAAAGTATGTGATATTTTTAAATTTACTTTAAAAAAGAGAGACGGTAATAATTCCTACTTTTAGACTAAAGCATTGATCTTTATACTATCATAGTAATATTTATTCATTTGCCTTTATACTGCTTATGGTCAGATTTGCTGGACAACAGCCGTTACGAATGTTTCGGCAAATTGCTTCCTAAAACACTTCTCTGCTAATTTAAATGCAGCACGCGTTCATTAGTGACTTGACGTCATACACATTTCTTCAGCATTCATTTCCCTCAGTAGCTTTGCATGAAAAGAGCGATATCAGTAGCAAATTAGCTCAACTATTTCAAACAATTTGTTGCTAGACCAGGCAAAATTTAGTCATTGAATATTTGGAGCAAAAATATGAATGATAGATTCGCGGTTCTAAAATTCAAGTGTCATTGGTGGCATGGCATAACTTCATTCAACGTATCGTTGCGATGGTAGTCATAACATCTTAAACGAAGCGCATTGGTGTGACAATATCAGAAACGTGGCCATGCTGACAAGTATAAGTAAAAATTACCGTCATAAAGCAGGGAAGACGTATCTTGACAGCAAAACACAGGGTTTCCGTCTATAAGACGGCAACGAGGGACTTGGAAAGATTTTATTGAGCTTTAAAACTGGTAATCAAAAAACTTAAACTTTCAAACGCTGATGTCTTGCGTACATAATATTTACAATGTAACCCTATTTCCTACTTCATTGCAATTACTGGTCTAGCAAGCTCTATTCAAAGAAAATCCACATTCAACACGCAGCGATTTCTTAGACGAATATGAATAGTACAATAAATGACACATACTGCAACAGTGCTTTCTTTCTCAATGTAACTGACAAAGGGTAAGCAATGTTTAATGACGACACTGACATAACATATTTTACATAGTGTACAATATCATATATAGGCATATTTGGAAATTTATGCTTCATTACTTTGATGATACGGGTTAGAGAGATGAGAACAACTTCGAACAATTATATATTGAGTCTTAGCATAGCTGATACCCGGTATCTGACTGTTGAGTTACTTGTCAAACTAATTTCGTATGGAGGCGTTGGCGGATACAACATTTGTTTTCTAAGAACAATATACCTATCATTCTCAGTGAGGAGGAATCTTGCATCATGATTACCATCATCATTTAATTGCAGTTTTAATTGCGGAGAAATCTCTAAAAACCAGAATTCTTGAACACCGACGTCCCAACTCTACAACATCGGAGGTTTCCCAACATATCCACATTGAATCACAAGACCACTTTGTCGACTTGGAAAATGCACAAATTCTTGATAGGGATCCCCGATACTTCGAAAGGGGCATCAAGGAGGCGATATATATCCGTGTTAACCAGCCATACCTCAACAGAAACAGGGGAAGGTATAAATTACCAAAAGTCTATGACCCGATTTTGATGTCATGTATCCGAAAGGTCACTACATTGAGATCGGATTATTCTGCTGACGAAGGTTGTAGTGCTGCAACCGAAAATTTTAGTGACTAAAAAATCTAGCGTGTTGAGATCAAAAGTTCAATTGACAGTAATAGTGATGATTATGACAGTAATGGTGATGATTAGGTCAACATATTTGCAAGAAATCTTTTTAATTATCTTTATTTACAAATAGGAGAAAAAGGTACAGAAAGAAGACAACGGAAACAAAACTCTGAAAAAAGATAAAGAACAAGAATAGTGCTTACATGAAAAGACATTCTCAATCTATGATTTAAAGTACATTACCAGAGTATGCCAGCAACATATACTTTTCATTGTTCTATTTTTGTAGGCAAAGTTTCTCTCAATTTGTGTTTTTGTTTAACCTCTGTTATAAATAAATAGAACGGGAAGAATTTTATTTTTTCATCTACACTTATACAGGAACTGTTTCCCCAAGATAATACAGTAATTTAAAATACAACTGAATTCAAGGTTGCCGAGAATATATGTCACGGTTGTTTAAATTGATTGACTTCAATGTAACTCTATGCCACCATTCTTCAAATTTGTGCCAAAAATGTTCACAGATATACAATCACAAAATAAATGAAACTGGGTTTCTCTTTCCGTTCCACAAAATGTACACAGATCATGAGCAGTTTCTTCCATTTCATTAACCAGTAGTTTGTGGTGATACAATTATGTAGTATTTTATATTGAAATTCAAAACTTTTTACATCTGTTGCAACTTTCTGTTGAAGATCAAAGTAACTAGAACTATTGTTAACAATTTCCTGTCCAAGGATAGTGACGAGTTTGTCATTGAAGTAACTAACGTTTGCTTTTTATACATCAAAATGTCATACTATGATTTTATTTCTAAGGTAGGTAGATTCTACAACTTGTTTCCCCTTAAAACGTTAAGCCTTTTAGGTTGAAAGAAACTGCTGTGGGATTTGAAGGATGTTTGTGTTTAGAAACAACAGATACAATACCAGCCCACAGTATAAAAAGCCGTTTTGGTACACCGTGTTTTACCCAAAAGCCAAAAGGAATAAGTTTTCCATTGTTGTCATGTAAATCACACACCATATACCCGCATATAGAAAATCTATTAAAAACTGACTGTCCATGAATTACAACATGTTGATTATTCCAGATGAACTCATTCTCATCAGTCTTAAGACTTATTGCAGACCAATCTGAAAATACATCTCTATAAAAACTTGTAAGATTACGCCCCAAGGTATTGACATTAGAGTTACAATGAACCAGGAAATCAAAATTGCCAATGCTGTTCAGATAATAACTTAAGCAAAGTTTCTATCCACTTTGGCCAGGTTGAAAATACCTAATAAACCATTTTAATCTCGAAACCAAAACCATATAAATGAGGTGAATTAAGACCACCTTTACTAATTCTATCAACAAGAGAACTTCGTCTAACCCTCTAATAAATTAACATTCCAAATAAAATTGAAAATAAGTGTTTTAATTTGTTTCCGATAGTTTTCTGGCAAATTGGTGAGAGATGCAACATAAAGGAACTTTGATACAATAATTTTTTTAACTATTCGAATCTTTCCCTTTTGTGAAACTTACAAAGCAATTAAAGCCAGACAAATGATTTGTACCGCGAAATCGCTGCAGTAACTTCCAACAATGTGGAATACTTGATGTCGCACAAAATAGCCCCAAATACTTCAGCACTGTTTTTCATCAATTCTTTATCAGGACTTGTTTATTTGGTCTCTTTCCCAGCGACTTACACTGTAAAATAATGGTGTTGTAAGAAAAGCTGTAACTTTCATTAGTGATTCAGTTAAAGCATGCTGTTTTTATTTTGGAGGGCAAGACAGTCTTCCTGATATATACAGTCACTCAGATAAGGGCTACCAAAAGGTTGGGGCACCGGAAAAGAAGCCAAAATATACAGGCATAGTAAAATCAAACAGTTAAAACATTATGTCTATAGAATGTGTTAGAGAAACAGTAGTGTATTTAAACTTTTTCAGCGCCTTTATTCTGCTTGCATTGTTCTTGTTCTTCTCCAAAGAGCACATTTAGCTGCCAACTTTCAATCTGTAAACACTGCCTGCGTATGTAATAGGCATGTTTATTGTTGAAATTTCATTCCTCAGTATGTACGAGTAGAGCAAAACTCAATCTTTCATCTATCTTCAGCTCTATAGGTCCAACTTTACCGTATACAGCAATCATGCAATGGACTAGGATTCAACATATAGAGTAGAATCCCAAGTTGACCACAAACCAGGTACAGAACAAAGGTACTGAAGAACCTCAAATGCACAGCTACTTATTCCTCTGAATCAACACGTCATCAGAAACAACTGTGTTTTTGTTACATTTAAAAGTGACGAAATTCGCTGGAACAAATGTTTCTTGTTTGTTTTGCATTGGCAATATATATTTCTATAGGCATTCACTGTCATAGAGTTACTAGGATATGAGAAACGTGCTCTCGCCGCCTCTGATGCTTTGCCAGGAAAATCCGGGGAACGATATTTTAGCTAGCTTGGAACAGCAAATGCAGTCAAGATTGTACGCGCCTCAATTAAAATACTTAAAAAATTCTCTCATGCTTTCTGTAAGAAAACTTTTAACCATTCTTTCGAAAACAAGAATATGTTCAGGGTGTAACAATGCAAATTTTTCAACAAAGGAAACATATATAATATTTACCGACACTTGAAATTCAAGAAGGGAGAATAAATTGTTCGTTTTTCACAAAAACAAGCCGGTTAAAAGGTAATTTACTGCACGAGCTTTAAAATGACCAATCCACAAGGGGTTAGACAAAAAAGTGATTCGAAAAATTAGGTTTGAGAGTGTGAATGTTCGTCCCCGGGTGCATTACACCTTACAATACAAAATTGTAAATCGTAAAGAAAGTGATTATCGGTAACACCAGATCTCCAGTAAATATTACTGTTCGGCTTGTCTCAGCAGTACATGTACAATTTAACATTTTCCAATCCTGGCAAGTTCGGGACCCAGGGCTAGCGGAACACAAGATGTGTTTAATATCTCTGTGGAGAAAATTATAAATAGTCCGTTAAGCCAATTCTTGTGTAACATTGATAAGTAGGTTGCAAATTTGACTTATTATCATACTGTCAGGACTTGAGCTAAGTGACTATGTACTGCAAGCATGTGGCTCAAACAATGGATAATAAATACACAGCAAAATCGGTTATTGCTTCTCCTATGTTTATACAACATACGTTTTTACAAACCATCCAATTGTGTGTGCAACTTTCAAATAAAGTGAAAGTGTTTTTTGCGCGAGAATATGAACTTGAAAGCGTCTGCTGACGACCTTTATATCTCCTCTCACGTAATTGAATGCCGATTAAACATCGTAGAATTGCAGTTCGAAGAAATAGTTGTTCATGATTAATAGGCAGATATGAGAATCCTTCAAAGAGAGAAAGAAGGAGAGTTAATTGTACTCACTCAGGGTCATCACGACAATTGTGTCGCAACTTGTATTCGCCCAATTTCTTTTCTAGTTCTAACAACGATCCCTCACCACATTTTTCTCTGCCATATTGAAAAAAAAATTCAACTAAATGTGAAGCTATGATTTATGAAGGCATGAGGAGAAAGCAAACTGCACATTTCGCTGTTTTTAAACTTTCAACTGGACTTCATCATTGTGGAAAATATAGGGTGAGTAATATCAGCCTATGATATTTGTAAACGTATTTATACCGTCTATAGACAACACATTTAGTATGCAAAGTGCAAGCTCTTATCATGTTGCAGACTTTAATCACGAGTATTTCTATTTGTTGAGATACATCAATCTTTTACTAAATGCAAATCGAGGCACAAACCTTATTTTCCTGTGTTGTAACTCGATAACACGACGTCTGACCTGCACTCTCGAAGACTTCTTCACGTATTGAATTTCGCACTGCTTATATTGAAAATGTAATTCGTAAGTCAATTATATACTTACATCACAGGGGCATCAAGTGAATGAATGACCAATACATTGAATACTGTCACCTTTTCCGGATTCAGATAAGGAAGTTCATACCTGGCGAAAAAACTGCGGAGAGAGTGCGTTGTCAAACTCTATCACTCATGAGCTGTCCAAACAGCATTGTATGAGACAGGTAAGCAAACTAAATGGATATTGTAACCCAATGTAGTCAGAAGAATTTCTTTATACAAGGTTTATCTTGGAGTAGTGAAAGATATTTTTCATATACAATAATCCTGTTTATTCATGATTCTTACACATTCTACACACAGCACACCAGGAAGCTAAGGTCATCGTTCTGTGAGTGTCAATTTATATGGCTGTCTGTCTATCTGTCTTCTGACTGTCTGTACGATGTATTTCAATTTATTTTTTAGCGTCTGTGGAATAACTCAATGAGGATTTGTAAAATGAAGTGAAATTTGAGGTAATATTGATTAAAACAATTTTCTTATTATGGCTAAACATCATATTCTCTTATATCACTTTCCTGATGGCTTTAAAATCTGATGTATAGATTCCAAGTGATGATTTGATTTTTGAAAATGCTGATGAAATTTGCATGCATTTTTTCCCCTAATTTTTAGTGAAATATATATTGTATTATATACATATGTATGATTTACTTTTGTTTTTACTTATTCTTTATTAACTTATTGATTGATAGATTGATTGATCGATCGATTGATGTGAGGCCATGTATCAGGGTAAGTTGATAAGTGATTACCTGGTGTTGCGGAAAGCCCCTCTTTCCTTGGAACCATTCAACATTACTGTAACTTTACCTTCAGCTAGACTTGCAAACTACCAGTAAAAAACAAACATAGTACGGTAACTCACATAAAGGGCTTGTACCTGTGAATTTTTTCACTATGTTTTGTTTGTACTATAGTTCTTGTCCTACTCCAAAACGCATGCTGATATATATGGTATTCTGCTAGTCACCTAAGGTTGTATGTGTGTAGAATGGAGTGTTATTGTTGGCAAGTGAATTCTGATCTGGACTAGAATTCAAGTAAACAACGACAGTGCATTTTAAAGAGGCACTCCCACTTGGTAAAATTTTAAAACACATATTTTTAATGCCAACGGTCGATATTTGACGTGGCGACTCCGCGCGGATCGCGAGATATAGATAAAAACATGTCATTCTCGAGCGTATTTTTCACATCCCGAAGTTTTACGACCGTTTCTGGATATGACCGAAATCCCCGAAAGTGTGTTGTTGTGCTGATTGACGATATTCTAAGGAGTCCAAAAACGTTCGAATGACGCAATTAATTTACCTCCTACTGCGATGACTTTATATACATCATTATCAATGCCCTTTCCTCTGGTAATTCTTTTTAAAACTTCTCCTTAGTTTTTGTCGTTTCATTATTCTCAATCAGTTGTATTAAATTTTTAAACAATACCACATAGATATCAGTTTTGACGTGTGAAATATTAGTGTCTCTGATGACTACATTTTGTCGTCTGCCACACAGTTACGCGTGGTTCGATACATAGTGGCCGCCGCGTGGTATGCGCGCATACCACGCGGCGGCCACTATGCATACTATGTATCAACCGCACCTATCTGTACTAGTCACCTATGCGAATTCTGGTGGAATCAGCAAAGTAACTTTGTTTTTCGTTTTTTTGCCGAGTCAGTAGGACTCGGCTTTCTCCCACGGGACATGACCGCTCACCGACGCGAGTGGTACTGCTGTGGCATACAGCAGCGTCAGCGTAGACTCGTACTCCATAGCTTAGTTGACAATGGCCCCAGTGCCGAACGTTCTATGTTCGGAAGCTGAATTCAGGTGGGCCACCGGAATTCAAACTTTAACTTTTTTGAGGACATGTTTTTATCGATATCTCGCGATCCGCGCGCAGTCGCCATGTCAAATATCGACCGTTGGCATTAAAAAATGTGTTTTAAAAATGTTACCAAGTGGGAGTGCCTCTTTAAACATATGGATACTGTGTTGACCAGCTTAATAGTAATTGTCTCAACATACTTTGGGAGTAGATCAAGAAACTGAAGTTGACATGAAAAACACAAATAGTGGAAAAAATCAGAAAAAAATTACAGCCACTGGCCCTTTGAAGATGGGGCTATCATCATCACTATCATCATCGTCGTCGCCGTCGTAGTCATCGCCGTCTGCAGCAGCATTATAATCCCTACAACATTCTCGTCAGTCCTCTAGTCCTCAAGCCAACTCTAGCTACAAAACAAACCGCTTTCAACTAAGAACACTGTCAGACAGATAATAAGAGATCAAACGGAACAATACCTTGGCAGAAGCTGTTCTCCAATATGCTTCTTTCGATTCATCCATGCATTCTCCGTCACATGTATCATAATTTATTCCAGGGTAATCTTCCTGTCCACACCACGTCACCATCTGTGCGATATACCCAGGCAACGTATCCTCCAGTGCCGAGTACTGCCGGTTGTCATACGTGCGCACATGGGCAACATTGAATGTTCCTGACCAAAACAAAGTCTACCAGTACGAAGGGATATAATGAGCATTATATCATACCAGTTGATGGCGCTAATACAGTGATCTGATTGGTTGAGATGTGAATATAACCGTGTTATATTCGCTATGTAGCACGGTTCGCTCTTGCTCTTGGCATCAAATTTTAATCTTTGTTACGTATGTATGTATGTATGTATGTATGTATGTGTGTATGTATGTATGTATGTATGTATGTATGTATGTATGTATGTATGTATGTATGTGTGTGTGTATATGTTTTTCAAGCTATAATGTGCGGCACCTGCGCTACACCATTCTGTTGACATACATGTGGTTCAATTCAGTGCATGGTGTAAAATAACGTAACAACAATTTTGGATAATTTGCATAATTGTCGAGTTGTTGATGAATAAAGATAGATTTTAGAGGCGGTATGCCAGTGGAGGTGGGAGCGTATGCGAGATGCGTGATTTGGCTGAGCATTTCTGCCTGTTGCTTCTCCACTAGGTGACTTGATGCTGTAAGTTGTGGGTTCGAACCCGATTGAAAACACCGTATATTCATAGCCATGTAATTGCCGATTGTAGGTATGATACAGAAGGAGGCTGGGTTGGATTTTCGCACTTCCAAACTTTTGTTTAGGAGGGGGTTGAAGCCAAACGCACTTTACCAGGCACATGCTTCAATTATCCAGGGCCCCTAATGATAAAATAGTTAGACATACAGGCACTCAAGGTAAATATGTTACATCAATTTGATTAGTTTTTTGTCCTTTAAAGACAATCAACCCGCATTTGTGTTGACAAATATGTCATCAGTTACAGGCACACAGCAAAGTTTTCTCTCGTTTTTTTCATGAAAAATAGATAACATTTACTGAAATACGTAGTATGCAACAAATGTACAGAATAACGTTTTATGACACATTTTTTGATGAAGGAGGAAATCTTATAGCACATATTGGGCCACCCTGACCAAAAGGCAAAAATATCTACAAAAATACATGATTGCAGATTTCATCATAATTTTAACATATTAAATTAATATCATCTTTAGGAACGTGTCTACTAAATATCAACGCTATCAGACAAGTAATTTTGAGAAACAATTTATTTGACCAAAAATAACAAAAATTGCCCCAAAAATACAAAATCGCAGATCTCATCAGAATTTGAATACATCACATTTCGATTAAAATTGTGAATCTGTATACAAAATATCAAAGCTATCAGAGAAGTAGTTTCTAATGAAAAAAATATTTGACCAAAAATTGGGAAATATTAAAATTTCACTACAATTTGTACAAACTTGACTGAGGTCATCCTGAGGAACATCGATACCAACTTTCAAAGCAATTGGACAAGCCGTTTCAGAAAAATAGATGATTTGACTAAAAACAGAAAAAATTACCTTCAAAATACAAACATGCAACTTTTATCCCAATTTGTTCACATCTAACTTACTATACCTAAAGAAACCTGCATACCAAGCTTAAACCAAATCTTACCTACGTTTACAGAGTTTTAGCAATTTGCAAGATTTTTCTTTTCTCCTCATTTGCATATTTCTTTGGCACTGAACAAATTAACATCTCCACTCCGGGGTGCACCAGTACACCAAATACTAAGGTGGTAGGTGTTGCGATTTAGGAGTTTTTGATCTTAACGGACATACAGACATACATACATACACACAGACATGCAAATGAGATGCAAATGAACTGATTCACTTTATAAGATAACCTATCTTTGGTATACATACATATACCAAATATGAGAGGTAAGAAACAAGATATAGGGGATCACAAAAGTCTATTATTGCTTGTATTATCATACAAATGTCAACTATGAAACAAATTTAAACTATAAATATCAATAAGCCAGAGCACGAGATATAGAAATTGACCTGTTTCACGGAATCAGTATTGTGCAAAATACCTTGGCAGATGTCAAATCGGAGATAAAATTATCGCTGTTTGTTATGATCGACTCCGTTAAGAAAGCACGAGCTATATATATGTGACCATGCTCAAACGGAAACTAGACTTTCCTCGTCAGATCTATGGTTTCTTGAAAACTGTTTATATATGCTGAATGTTATCGTTCATTGCTCGAAATTAACTTTTTCCCTGGTAGTCCACTTGGGCTACCATTTTCTGAAGTTGGTAGCCCAGTGACAATGGCTGGTAGCCCAAGCATGTTTTAGTTTAGGGATTTTTTTCATTAACAAGAGAAAAAAAAAAACTATTTTTCAAGTTTCTGCCCATGAAGTGAATTTGTTAGTCATTTCATAAGAAAACTTGCACATCTTTATTACCCAAAGGAAACTAGTATAATTTACGGCAGTGACACTAAAATTTTGGTGACCTATCATTGTATTGACAACCCGTTTCATTCTCAGAGTTGCATGCCAATTTTGATAGTCGTCATTGCAATGACCAATACCTTCTCAGCAGGGCTAAAACAGACCATAGGCTTTCTGTAGTTGGGAGGTGTTTGTGATTGATACATTTTGATCAAAATGCAATGAAAATACATTTTCATTGGCCATCATTTTCTGTGCCTGTCATCCAAGTACATCAGTTGAGATATTGAAACTATGTTGAAAACTTCCGTCGCAAGGTCGTCTTTGTAATTTGCAAAGCAAAGTCGTGGTCTGGCCTTACTGTGTCCAGCTGGGTTTGACTGCATTTAGCTCGTCCAGAAGTGAAAGACCGGACATGGCACGCCAAGTACTGACTGAATTTCATGTCCCAGGCTTTGGTAGTCCATGTGGGCTACCATTTCATGGACTTTGGTAGCCCCAGGCAAAAGTTGGTAGTCTGTCGCGAGAGTACCGCTAATTTCGAGCCCTGCCGTTTAGAGTCCAGTCGGCAATATTTCGATCGAATTTGGCAACATTGTTCGCAAAGACTGGCCCGTGTTTACATTCACGGACCAGAGCAGCTATTTCAGATCACGTCTCAGAATTGGCCACATCATCACATACACACTGTGACACAGAGTTCCTGCGCGTATATCATCCATAAATCGTTCTCGCTGCGCTGCATCCCAAATCAGCCATTCCAGCATCGAAAGAAAGATCTAGCCCTTTTTCGCCATATTTGCCGAAGTAAGGCGACACAACACAGATTTTTGGCGTACTCATTGGTTTTGGACTTCCGGGTTTGCAGCGCAGTGCAGGGCGGAGTGTCGTCACAAATGTCATCTACCTCACAATGGATGTCCATCTACAGATCTATGACCTCACTAAAACTGTTCGCTTGATCGGATTTTCACTCAGAATTTAATATTATCAAAATTATAATATTATCAAAATCATTACTTCTATTTTATTGAATGAAATAATTTTAGAAAAATTGTGATAATCCATGTATCTACGTTTCAAAACACGACTTTTTGGGTTAATCCCGCTAGACATTTTGAGTGCGATATGAAATCACTTGGTTCAAGCGGCGACCTTAAACTGCGACCTGCCTGTCAAACCGCGACAGATTTTTTACCTATCAGTTTGCTTCACTTTCAGGCAAAATTTTAATTCGCCACCGTAACAATCAGGTCCAAAAACAAAGTTCGCCAAGTACATATGATTTTAATTTGCAAACGCGAAAGTGGCTATCGCCTATACTTTCCATCTTGCATTACCACTGATTCAGATTCAGAAAATTGCTGTACGTCGAATCAGATTCGTTTCTCGATTTAGAATACATATATAACGAGAAACTGGTAAATCATATCACATCAAAAATCGACAGACATGAAGTTCGTACAGGAATGTTTGAGTTACAGCAATTGACATGCAAAAATTAGATCTGTATTGTATCACAAAAATTAAGTGCATGTTAGAGTCATTGTGTATCGCCCTTGTGCTAAGTTTGAATGAAATTGGTTCATATTAAGGCTGCATAATACCCACAACATGAAACAAAATGGCCGCCAAGCGGCCATATTGGATCGTATCCCCAAACAATTAATGTGCATATGTCCGCTATAGTGTAATACCCCTGTATTAAATTGAAAGAAATCAGTCCACGCATGTCTGAGATATCTCAATGGACGCATGGACGCACAGACGCACGCCACTCAATCTACAAGCCCCCCTATAACTGATAATGTGGTTGATTCACGGGCACTCTGTTGTTCTGAATTGATAGTCTGAATAAACTAAGATGCTTATAATATGCATTACGAACTTTGATGATAACTGTGTAAGAAATTTATAACAGAATGCCGTTCAGATTGAAATGCCTACTTAGCTACAAAACCAGATCAAGGTCGGACGTGTCTACGGGAACGTCACAAGCGACCCCATTGACCGTATTCTTTCGATGAAACGTCGCGGCGGAATGACGCACGCATATATACGCGTACTATAGGTACGCGCGCGACCTGCACTGTGTCGTTTCACATAATGATATATACATGATATATACACAAGGGTATGCAAATCATTTCTGGACGATATTATTTACCGATGAAACGAGTCAAATTCCGTCGCGAAAACGACGTATGGAATTTGAAATGGCATCGTAGCACACATCAAGTTATGAAAATGACAGACATGTAGTAGATATTCGAAATATGACCGAGAATAAATGCATCGCTAATCCTGACTATGTGCGTTACAAATTGCCGTTATCCGGTAGCGACTTTGGATGTTCGAACGTCGCAAAATACGCTAATACAGCAAATGCCGTTCTGTGGTTTCGTCATGCGCAGAAGAAAGGACATATTTTTTATTTCTCTTCGTAGTAAAAACCTTCCAATATAATATTCCAAAGAAGAACATTTAATTTTTTTTCAGTTTTAGTGAAAGCCTTTCGATAGAACCCGGAAGATTGTTTCAGCCACCGCGCTCATGTACACGTCAGTCATAGCAACGTACCATCGTCATTCTACGCGCTTCATGATTGCGGTAAATACGCCCTGGTAAGAACTCTGCCGTGCATGCCGCGGTGCAGAGAGACCGGGCGTGAGAAAGAGTAATCAGTTTAGGTGAACAAGCAGAATGCGACTGTTTCTTTTGTATTAATAATACCTCATTTTTTTGGCTTTTATTTTTTTTTAAAATCACGATGTAAGTTCTCCAGCGGCAAACGGAAACTAAAATACGAAATCATGTTTACACGCTTATACACCATCATTTAAGAACAACAGAATGCCCGTGGTTGATTATCTCGTATTATGGCCACAGATGTTTACTACATCTACAAATTACCTGGCATTGCCAAAACTATATAATAATAGCAGTAATGTACCCCTTTCTGGCCCATACTCGACTAAAGCAATCTTTGCATTTCATAATGTACTCATCTTGCCGTCGTACAATTCTGTTGTGCAGTTTCCTTTCGTTCATTATGGTCCTGGAGGGGGTACATTATTGCGTAATTATTTCCTGTATTTTAACCTTACTACATCTGCAGTTAGTATTCCTAGTATTTGAGGACGTACAACAATTTCGCCCACTTTAGGTTTTCACCACATTTTAGGTCACGTGTTCAAACACGAGAGCGAATATCGAAATGATGTCTGCCTGTCTGTATTTCTGCCTGTCTGTCTGTCTGTCTGTTGGTGCGATAAATCACACCACAGGTATTTTACACCCACTTTTTGGGTATTGCGCGTTTTCCAAAATATACCTTTCTTTATTTATAACACTTCGAACCGAAAAATTTAGATAAATGAAGAATACGCCAGTTTCAATGTCGATTCTCGATTCCGTGAACACAGACCTTACTCTAGGTTACAAGGAGGTGAATCCATGATTCAAAATGTATGCCAAAACGGCTGCCAGCTTTGCAGACGCGATTATCAAAGTTATAGCAGATTATTTATGAGGTTGTATGTATTATTTTTACCACAGTACCGAAAATACCCTCGCTAGCTTGAACAGCGCCTATCAAAGTCGGGGATGCCAAAGTTTATTTGGCCAGTCCGGCACGCGTAGGACTGAAAGAAGTCCCAGTTTACAATAGTTATATTTGCCTGCAACAGAGATTGGTGGGGCATGCGGTCAACGTCTAGCTCTGAGAAACTCTATCTTGGCTAGAATTATCCATAACGCATAGCTGCGACACCTCATTTCAGTCTGTGTGTGGAGATTGGATAAAGATATCTCCCGTAGCAACATATGACTGAACTGACAAGACTTAATGTTGGTTCATGTCAAGTGTGTGGCAATTTACATATTCAACGAACTATAAAAATTGGCCTATGACCGATTCAAACTGGTCCATGACAATAAGTGATATTACAGATTTATACAGTGTTTGCAGAGCAAGTATGTGGCCACAGGGTTCACCTTTGTCACGAAATCTAAGTCTTCCAGGAAAATAAATCTATCCCCTGTGTTGTGAAAAACTCTTTAAAAAAAGCGGAGTTGATTTTTTTACCCCTGTTATAATGTATACCAGGCTATAACAAATTAACTCGACGATCTGAGAGGTGTTAAAATTTAATCACAACACAATGACTTAAAAGAATTGCGATTATGACGTTGGAATGTTATTACTCATTCATATGTTATTAATTTTTTATATGTTCGATGAAAAGAATATGTAAACGTTTGTTAGAGAGAATGTCAATATTTATATTGTTTTCATATCGAAGTAGAGATTAGTGTTCGTTAAGAAAAACACATACCGAATTTTCCGTGGGGTAAATCTATGACAACAAGTGTAGAATGATAATGTGTAATATTCTCGGCTTTCTTTACAAATGCAAGAAAAACATATTTGAAGAGTTTATTTTGTAGATGCTATTTTCAGAACAGTTCTGCCATTTGCAAGAATATTGAGTACTTAGGTTAATTCAAGCCACTGGAATTAGGTTATTCATCATAAAAATGTGAGCCCTACGGAAACGCACTTGCGCTATAAACGCGGTTATAAAAGGGCAGGGGACCTTGAGCCTATCCTAGCGTGGGACACTTCCTTCCAAAGGGAGGTACAGGGAGGTAGGTATATTTTGAGAGGAAAGGTGTTAATTCACCAAAAACTTCGTACACACATGTATATCGAAACATTTGAGCATTTCAGTTCACATCTGGTACTTTGTACGGATTTGAAAGAATACTAATAAAATACTTACGAACCTTATTTATTCCTACGGCTTGCATTGACTCGTCAATGAAAGGCTGATACCCTTCACTGGTCACATTACACGGGCTTTGATATGCAAACGCGTCATGGAACAAGTCCCAGAGTTCTGTGCAGTTTTTCAATTCGCTGAAGAGCATTGGAACAAAATAAAAGTAGCGACAGACATAAACCATATTCAAATGTTAGAGTGTTTACTGTGCAAGTCATCACATATACTAACTACTAGATCCTTTCGGGCCTATAACGTTACAGGAGCAATCTCAGATACATTTTCGGAGAGTCAGGGGTGAAGGAATTAGCAATAGAGATTATTTCGGATTAAAGGACCGGAAAATTGTGTTTGAGAACTTAACCGGCCAGGGTTCATTGGTCAAAGTTGTATTTTTGTTAATCTCTTCACCGATTATGCTTCCCCCGAGCCAACACAATGAACTAATACTTTTGACATAGTAGTTATCTATTCTAAATCAAATATTTCAAACTTTATGTTGGCAATGTACCAGCAATAGCAGCATCATTAATCAAGATATGTACACTTGTTTTAAACTAGATGATTTGTAAAAGTTCTGTAAAGATAAACCATTAACACTGGTTTGACATGTGGATATTTTGCAGTCTAGTACAAAAGTATACAAACGGAAGTGAAACAAGAGGGTGGATTTAATACTTTATCATATACCCATACCTATATCGCTTCATCCTACTGACATTTACCGTAAAATATCAGCAGTGATATTTCACGTTAAACCCCTCGAGATGCATGATAAACGTCATCATTTTTGGAGTGTTCCCGAACTACATCTGCAATTTGATGGTAAACAACGTAAACAAACAAAATGGTCGCTGCTCTCCGCCTGCGAATCGATGTCGTTGACGTAAAAAATTGAAGGGCTTTGAGGAACACGGATATTTCGGGTTGCTAAATGCGCAGATAACATGTTGAGTCCTGTTATGTTTTCCCATGGATTTTCTGTTAAAGTTCTTGTATTTTTTAGACAAGCTCTGGGAAACATTCTGCCTTTCGCACGGCACGGTTTACCTCCGAACAGGTAGTTAGGGCGTGGCGTGACAACAATATCACGTGCGCGACGCCTGTTGACATGGTAACTATATCAGTGTAAACAAACAAAATGGCGGCCCTTCTCCGTGCCGTACGACGATCGAAAGCGATCGAATTCAGGAGAGATTTAAAGCAAAGGATATTTTTTGATCGGTTACAATTGTAATAGCATATCATCCCCCTGTACGACAAAATTTGAATCCCGGTGTCTCTCTTTTTGGGACTCATTGAGATAAAGAAGACTTGCAGGGATGTCTTCGTATAGTTTATAAATGAAGCCTGTTCACACAAATATTTTATGCGCAAGGCGCACTAAAGTAAAGCCTCAAACTTTAAGGGTTTTCATAAGTATTAGTAAAATTCTGGGCATGGGTATATTATAAACCAGTTATTACCCAATATCGCCTGTTCCTTGCGTCGTATAAGCATGGGTGTCATTTGTACTGCGTCAGACACTCGACTTCGTCTCGTGTCTGACGCACCACAAATGACCCTCAAGCGGATACGACACGGGAACAGGCGATATTGGGTAATAACCTCTAATTATGCACACCGTCATATTTCTCAAGTTGAGACAAAAATATTGACGGAAATGAAACTGATCGAGTATTAAGTGTTTTCGTTGTAAATGTCCCAACGCGTGAAATGGTCCACTTTTCCTTTCTACGGTTAATTGAAAGAGATAGAACCAAATGTACGTCTTAAACTCCAAGCGATGGCAGAATATTAGCTTCGGTAGCGGAATACAGGTTTGAGAGAAGGACATACATCATTCGGTATTCTTTGTGTAGATCCGAAAAGAACAAAACCTACCTTGTTCTGCACGACTGCCTGTTGTAAATAAACTGGTGTTCCCAGCAGAGACCAATGAAAACCTCCTTCAGGTACCGTGTGGTTCCTTTCTCCGGACAAAAATCATTCACGCTAAGATCGTTCTTACCGTAAGCCAAAGACAGCGGCATTTTATGAAGTCTGTAATTCTCCATGTGTGCCCATGTCGTTTCAGCTGACAGTAGAGAGAGAGACACGGCAACGAGGATTGCGGTAATGTTCATTTTCAACAAACGCACAGACTATGGTGTGACTTTTGTCCAATACAGCCGTAAGCGATGGGTCGTGTTTCAGCAGAGCCACGCATGAGGTCACATGACGGCGTGATAATACATGGAAGTATGTTGAGTTGGAACACAATGTGGAAACAATCGGCGTTTCAAAAAGCTAGCCTTGGAAAGACAGGTACATATTAGTTAAGGGTTGAGCCTTATGCAATTATATACTAAGTTTCGGTCGATGTCTGAATCTCGCTACTTCCTCTAAGCGCATGTTTACTATATTATAATGGGTTTTGAAAAATTTAAAAGGTGCAACAAAATATACAATATTATTTACACTAGTTTCAATATCCAGCATCGAATGAAATACCGTAAAAAATTTCTGCTCAATAATATTAAAATAGAACTTGTGAAATGATCATATACTGTGGGTCAGCTACTTTATGTAATCATCGAAAATGACCACACATGTACGAGAACACTTTCATCATTTTCTACGCTTGAAATCGGCAAAATAATCGGCGAAGCATTGTATCAAGCTGCAACGAACGCATACAATGTTTGATGTTTAGATTACCATTGATAATATTCTTCTTTCTTCTCTATCTTTTGACCTCCTTTCGCTTCTTGATATAATTTTCAAGAGCTACGAAGACGGATCTTTCTTCAAAATGCATTTTCAATCTATTTAGTATCGTTCCAATATTTCAAAAGAAACTTGCTTCCAATTCAGAATAAACAGAACAAACTTGCTAGCCTGATCACCTTTTCTGACTTTTACATCCCCTCTGCAAATTTATTTAATTAGGTTGGAACCTTTGGATCTATATCAACTCTGTAAACTCCACAGTTACACTTTTATCTTGAATAGTGCGCGCAGAAACCACTCTGCCCGTGATATCGTTACCTCTAAGTACACCTGACACAGGTGAGAGCAGATCTCAATAATCACTAATATGCTACATTTGCATTATTCTTTCTTGGAATTTTTAAGATTATTTCGAAATCGATACTCATAACGCTTGTTTCAAGACAATGATTCGTTTATAAGTACAAATATTTCGAACGGGTCAGAACAAGCTGAAAGTTGGAAACAAGCCAAATTGATAATTTTCAAGGAGCTCAAAATCAGGTTCCTCCTTCTTCCACGCGTGCTAATCTTATCGAAAGATACTACAGTGCCACCAACCTCATCTTTGTCAGAATTCTGTTTCTACAAACAGTCCTAGTGGGAATGTCTCTTTCTCCAATTCTGTTTGAAGATATTTTACATTTAAACATACATCTGATTACAATTTCTCGAAATCAACTGGTTGGCTTTCCCCAAAGTCTACAAATGCAGACCGAATATTATTTTTATGGGCAAAGGTTTATCTTTTTAGTATGATATGCACGTACTGATCAAAATGACCTAACCATCCTACCTAGGGTTATCGAGGTTAAAAACGGTGTTGCATTTTATTATATACATGACAAGTAAACAGCACGATTCTACGAAAACGAAACGAAAGTGTATCAGTAATTGCATCATGTCATTGCAGACCATTTTCCAAACACTGTTCAAAGGCGGCATTGCAAGAGGGAAGCGCGTCTCAGAGTGCAGTCACCTCTTGAAGCATGAAGCAAGGCTGATTCCAATTGTCAAATGCAAGCTCAAGTCCTGCTGAGTTACCAGCAAACATTAATGACGTCACTTCCGGTACCAGAAGGTTGATAGTTTAACCGGAAATACTTCAGTAACTATAGACAACGATAAATTACGTCAGGTACAAAACGACAACTATGCTTGTACAGACAGTTCGAATCTATTGTGAAATGCGTGCGCGCCGCAATGTTTGTGATCTTTTCACGTCTTGTCCATTGTGATCAAAAAGCTCTTTAGCGAACACTCAGCGGGTAAGGAGAAGATGCCTTAATCACATCGATACCACATTGTCTATTTCAACCTAGCTACTCTTTTATTTTACTCAAATATAGTTTGATGTTCAAAATTTTTGGCATTTTACCATCCTTCAGGGAATTTGAATGAATATAACAAACTAATATCTCATCATTTCAAAAGAGTTAGCTGTAGGTTCATGACTGCATGACCCGGCTATGACATTCACAAAATGAATGCCTGTTTCAAACCATTTTAAAACACCCAAACCTTATCTCAATATTTTCAAAAACAACCCCTATTTTGATAAAAATCGAAGAAAGTTGGACTAAATGCCACCCAACAGCTAGAACAGGGAGAGAGAATTTCAAATAATGGCCATGTCCAGGTTTCTTCGCTTCGATAAAGTGTGTATGTGCGATGTATGATAGTGAGCATGTGTGCGTGAGTGCTTCACGAACTCTACAACGTGTTGAGCGGTCTCAGTCAGAAAAATGTAACAACTTAGCCAGCTATTGAACCACTCTTTTTTGGGAGTGGAGATTTAGCCGAGTGGTTCTGTCTGTGGCCTCTCAGCTAGGTGACTGATGCCGTATGTTGTGGGTTCGAATCCGATTGAAAACTATCCGTGTACAGGTTGTATCACCCGATCTTGCAATAATTAATCCAATATGTATTTCTAACCCAATTTGTAATAATACCTAACCCTATATCTAATAACACTAAACTTTGGCTATAATACTTAGCAAAATAAAACAAAATACGCACAGCATCTTCATCACGCCCCTTAGTAAAAGCAACATTTCAAATGTTTTAATGAAACTGAAAATGGTAATGACTATTCAGGTAAACAAACTTGCAACAAGGTGAGTGCTAAGTACACGGATCAGGGCAAAATTGACCAGCTCTGACCATTGACCTTGATTACAGTGTAACATAATGATTTCTTTGACAAATAGTGTACAAGATGACGTCATTCCTCAAATTCTCATTTTCAATTAAGCACTGGTCGTACATCTGAGAACATTATTTATCTAGTTTCAATAGGGTATATCACGGTCAATCATTTCGACAAAAGTACCCATTTCCTCGTATATTTTAAATTTATGTACCTATAAGTATCAGTGACACTAATCATTAATTTGTAACCCTAGGGTCTGTGCGAGTGTCACCGTCCAATCCGACTGTAGCTTTGTCTGTCTGTGTGTCTGTCTGTCTACCTGTTTGGCAATGTCTGTTCGTATACCCAAGTTACATTTGCAAATAATGAACAGTAAGCATTGAAAGGAATGTATCACAAGTATATTTCATCAAATGTAACACAACAAGTAAAAATTCATATCGTTGCTCACGTCTAAAATCTTAATTTCAAATTTGATGTCCAAATTTATCATGTTGACAACGAAACTATACTAAGAAATATTTAACGAACGTTTGTGAATATTAAAAAGTAATTAAATTCAGGAAATACAGTAGTATATTTAAATATTTTTTCAGCGCATTTGTTCTGCATGCATTGCTCTTGTTCGTCACCAAAAGACATAATATTTGTCTGCCAATTTTCTATTTGTAAACACTGCCTGCGTAAGCAATAGGCATGTTTATTGTTGAAATTTCATTCATCTCCAATATTGTTGCTACCGTTCAGGTACAAGGTTTGAGCAAGCTAAGTAGTGTTAATTTCCAAAAACTCAATTTTTCACCTATCTTCAGCTCTCTAGGTCCAACGTTACCATAGAAAGCAATCTTGCGATTCAACATATGGTGGAGAATCCGAAGTTGACCACAATCCATATACAGAACAAAGGTACTGAAGAACTTCAGAAGCGGAGCTACTTATTCCTCTGTATCAAAATGTCATCTGAAACACCTGTGTTTTGTTTCGTGTAAAAGTAAATAAATTCGCTGCTATAAATGTTCATCGTTTGTTTCGCATAAGCAATATATATTTTATCGGCATTCACTGTCGCAGAGTTACTAGGATTTGTAAAAAGTGCGCCCGCTACCTCTGATGCTTTGCCTGAAAATTCCGGGGAACGATATTTTAGATAACTTGGAAAGGTAAAAGCAGTCAGGGTTGTACGCACCTTAATTAAAATACTTAAACGTTCGCTCACACTTTCTGTAAGAAAACCTTTAAACCATTATTTCGAAAGCAAGAAAAACATTCAGGGCGTAACAATGCCAAATTTGCTACAAAAGAAACAAATAATCCTATTTTTACCGGTTCTTTGAATTCTAAAATTGCCGCAATTCCAATGTCAATTGTTAAGAAGGGGGAATAAAAATGCTTCCTAACAATAAGCCGGTTCAAACTTCATTTACTGCATGAGCTTCTAAATGACCCCAGCCCACAAGGGTAGACCAAAGAGCATCCGAAAGATTAGGTTTGAGAGTGTGAATGTCTGTCCCCGGGGCGCATTCTACCTTAAAATATAAAATTGTAAATCGTGTAGAAAGTGATCATCGATAACACCAGAACTCCAGTAAATGTAACTGTTCGGTTTGCCTCGGCAGTACAAGCTAAAATTTTCCACGCCTCGCACGTTCGGGAACCAGGGTTAGCTGAACACAAGATGTGTTGAATATCTCTGTGGATGAAATTATAAATAATTCGTTCAGCGAATTCTCGTGTAACATTGAAGCACCTAATTTTTGTCTGTTATCAAATAATATTAAACTTATCTACACGGAGGTGAGTTCTAAGTATGTTGGTCTGGGCAAAACAGAGAATTACATGTAGCGTGGAAACTTGACTTATTCATTTGAGTTCACGTCTTGGGTAAAGTAACAAAGTGCTGCAAACATGTGGCTAGAAAAATGGATAATAAACGCAAAGTAATCGGTTATGCTTTATCGTGTTTTTATACAACATACGTCTTTACCAACCGACCAAATGTATGCGCAATTTTCGCATAAAGTGGAAGTGTTTTGCGGTTATTTAGCGAGAATATAAATTAGAAATTAAACGTCTACTGAATACCTTGCATGTGACATCGTCAACTTTTTATCTCCTGTCACTTCATTGAATGCCGATTAACATCGAAGAATTGCAGTTTGAAGAAACTAACATTCATAAATAATAGGCAGATTTTAGAATCCTTCAAAAAGAGAAGAGTCGGTCGTACTCACTCAGGGTCATCATGACATGTATGTTTTAACTTGTGTTCCTCCAATTTCTTTTCGAGTTCTTTCAATGATCCAACACCGCATTTTTCTCTGCCATATTGAAATACAAAGTCATTTGTGAAGGCACGAGGAAAAAGCAAACTAAACCTTTTTGCTGTTTCAAAACTTTAAATTGGACTTCATCATTGTGGAAAATTAAGGGTTCGCAATATCAGCCGATGATATTTGTAAACGTATTTATGCCGTTTATGGACAACACATTCAGTATGCAAAGTGCAAGCTCTTATCATGCTTCAGACTTTAATCACTAGTATTTGTATTTGTTGAGACATATCAATCTTTTACTAAAGGCAAATCGAGGCTAAAACCTTGTTTGCTTTTTTGTAACTCGATAACAAGACGTCGGACCCTCATTTGGACTCTCGAAGACTTTTTCAGATATTGAATGCCGCACTGCTTATATTGAATATTGAACTCTTAAGTTACGTATACTTACATCACAGGGACATCAAGTGAATGAGTGACCAATACATTGACTACTGTCACCTTTTCCGGATTTAGATTTGGAAGTTCATATCTGGTGAAAAAGCTGCGGATAAGAGTGCGTTGTCAAACTTGATCACTCATGAGCTGTCTAAACAGCATTGTATGTAACAGGTGAGTAAATTAAATGGGTATTGTATTCGATACAATTTCTCTATACAAGGATTTACCTGGAAAACGTTAAAGATATAAATCATGTAACATAATCCTGTTTATTTACAGATTCTACGAACAGGACATCAGGGAAGAACTGTTATCCATCGGTCGTTCTCTATGTGTCAGCTTATTTGCTTGTCTGTCCGCTGAAGTTAAATTTATTATTTAGGTGCAATGGGATACCTTAATGCGAATTTGTAAAATGATTGTGAAATTTGAGTGTAAACTGATTAGACAATTTTCTTAATATGTCGAAACATTATTTCTCTTATGCCTCTTTTTCCGATTGCTTTAAAATGTGATTTTTAGGTTCTAAGTGATGATTTGATTTGTGAAAATGGTGATGAAATTCGCGTGCATAAATGTTCTGACTTTTAGTGAAAGGATAGTCTACTCTGAAACATATGTTATATTATATACATATTTATGATTTATCAATGATTTTAGTAAGTAGTTATCAACTTATTGGTTGGTTGATTGATTGATTGATTGATTGATTGATTGATTGATTGATTGATTGATTGATGCGAGGCGATAGATCAGGGTGAGTTGATAAGTGATTACCTAGTGTTGCGGAAAGCTCCTCCTGCCCTTGAACCATTCAACAATACTGTCACTTTACCTTCAGCGAGACTTGCAAACTACCAGTGAAAAAAGTATACGTACGGTAACTCACCTAAAGCGCCTGCACCTTTAAATTGTATTTTTTCACACTGTTTTGTTTTAATGTCTATTATAGTTTCTTGTCATACTCCCAAAAGCATGTCGATACACATGGTATTCTGCTCGTCAACTCATGTTGTATGTGTGTAGGCTGGATTGCATTGTTGGCAAGTGAATTCTGGTACGGACTAGAATTCAAATGTAAACAATAACAGTGCATTTAAACTTAGTAGTAGTTGTCTCAACATACTTCAGGGATGAGAACAAGAAACTGTAGTTGACATGAAAAACAAAATTGGGAATAAATCATAAAAAAAAATCAGCTACTGGCCCTTTGCAAGGCTTTGAAGATAGGAACTGAGTCTAAGATTACCATCATTATCATTATCATCATCGCCGTCTGCAGTAGTATTATCATCCCTACAAAAGTTACCGTCGCTTGTCGCCTTTCTATAACATTCTCGTCAGCCTTCCAGCCTGCACCATGTCAACTCTAGCCACAACACATACCGCTTTCAACTAAGAACACTGTCAGAAAGATTATAAGAGATCAAACCGAACGATACCTTGGCAGAAGTTGGTCCCCAATATGCTTCGGTCGCTTTATTCCTGCATTCTCCGTCACATGTCTCATAATTTATTCCAGGGTCACCTTCCTGTCCACACCACGTCATCATCTGTGTAATATATCCGGACAACGTATCCTCCAGTGTCGAGTACTGCCGATTCTCAAACGCGTGCACATGGGCAACGTGGAATGTTCCTGACCAAAATAAAGTCTGCCCACACGAGGGCATAAAGTGAGTATTAATCATACCAGTATATTGATGGCGCAAAATACAGCGATCTGATTGGTCGAGGCGAGACTATAACCGTGCTACATTCCTGATATAGCATGGTTGGCTCCTGTTCTTGGCAAGAGCAAAAATGATTTTTTGACGTTCCACGCCAGAAATAAAAATATGCTGTTGTGATATAATAGCAATAAACCACACCCAGCGGCGGCATACCACTCGTTTTGACCAGTTCATATATGCTGCACATATGTCGTAAACTGGTCAAAATCTCGTGGGATACCGCCGCTGTGAGTGGAAGTGCCTTGTAAGAGTGCAGAAATCCCGGTATTTTGTAAATAACCTTATTATTGTATACAACTTAAAAGAAAAAAAATCGACATTAAAGCGTTTTCAGGATGCCTGTCACTCTACATCGTGCGACCGCGAGCAGACTGGGAACGTGTTTAGGCCAATAAAATAATAAATTGTGCTTTTTAGATAACATGGTTTTCAAAAATAGGGTAGGAAGGCAGGGATTTTTTCCAAAATATTTTTATTTTTAAATATGCACTTTTCTGGGGTTCAGGGCGATCAAACACTGGCCACAAAATTTCCAGAAAAACGTATCATACATATTAACAGAATAAACAAGTCATCGTTGATGACACAGTCCCCACTTGTTAATGGGTACTTTGATTACATGTCCTCAGAGAGGATAGAGTTCTCTTCTTTAATTAGGTCTGTGATAAAAATACTTTGATACAGATGGCGCTCAAATGGCCAAGAATGAGTTCCATGGTGATGAAATCATAAAACCAATGTAGGCCACCATCCATAAGTTCATAAAAAGAGTCAACTAGGAATTAATCAACAGGATGTTGCAAAACATTTTTGCATACAATCCTAACACTTAACAAATTATCACTGGTACCATATTTCATAAAGTTTGATGCAGTATATACAACACTATGAGATCAACATCTGTATCGTTTCATCAAATTGACGTTGTATTAATGTGTGGCTATATCACTCTAATTAGGAAAGTTCATTACATATGCAATTACAAATTAATTAAAATGACACTGATAAATGTCTTTTTCAATGTTAAAGCAATGTGAGCTTAACATCTGTACAAAGTTTCATGAATTTGATGCAGTATTTCTTGACATATCAGCCTACTTACGAAACTTCAATAATTGACATGTTACTGCTACATGACGTGAAACAAATTGACGAGCATATGTATGAAATAGGTCAATGTCCTTGTACCAACTTTGAATGATACTGGTGGAAATATGTCTGAGTTATGACTCTGTACATTAGAAAATTGTAACAAAATCACCACCATGAAGCGATATTTGATCTTACTGTTTAAAAATCAACACGTATATGTATGACATAAGTTAATGTACATGTACCAACTTTGAATAAGATCAGTTGAGACTTGCCAGAGTTATGGCTGTCGACATGAAAAAACCATAGCAAAATTGCTACAATGTGGCATATTGGACCATCTCGTGAAACCAATCGACATACATATGTATAAATAAGTCAATGTCCTTGTACCAACTTTGAATAAAGTCGCTTGATACATGTCTGAGTTATGGTTCCGGACATGAAATAATCGGGAAATGGCCACACGGTTGCCATATTGGATTGTATCACAAAACATATCAATGTACATATGTATGAGATAGGTCAATGTCCTTGTACTAAGTTTGAATAAGATCGGTGAATAAAATCAGTTGAGACGTGCAAAGTGTTGGCGAAGGACATGAAAAACTTGTAACAAAATGGCTGTCATGCAGCCATATTGGATCATATCATGAAACAAATTGACATGCACATGTATGAACAATTGACATGCACATGTATGACGTTAGTCAATCTCCTTGTACCAACTTTGAATAAATTCGCTTGATACATGTCTGAGTATTATCGCTCTGTACATGAAAACATCGTAATAAAATGGCTGCCTAGCGGCCATATTGGATCGTATCACAAATCAAATCGACGTACATGTGTATGACATAGGTAAATGTCCTTGTACCAACTTTGAATAAAATCGGTTGAGATATGCCTGAGTTATGGCTCTGTACATGAAACATCGTAACAAAATGGCCACACGGCAGCCATATTGGATCGTATCACAAAAAAATGACGTACATATCTATGACATTGGTCAATGTCCTTGTACCAATTTTGAATAAAATCGGTTGAGATATGCGTGAGTTATGGCTCTGTACATGAAAAAATTGTAATAAAATGGCCGCCTGGCGGCCATATTTGGATTGTATCACAAAACAAATTGACGTGCATATCTATGACATTGGTCAATGTCCTTGTTCCAACTTTGAATAAAATCGATAGCAACATGTCTGAGTTATGGTTCTGTACGTGAAAAAGATGGTAGCAAAATGGCCGCACGGCAGCCATATTGGATTGTTTCACAAAAAAAATTGACGTGCATATCTATGACATTGGTCAACGTCCTTGTACCAATTTTGAATAAAATCGGTTGAGATATGCCTGAGTTATGGCTCTGTACATAAAAAAAATTGTAATAAAATGGACGCCTGGCGGCCATATTGGATCGTATCACAAAACAAATTGATGTGCACATCTATGACATTGGTCAATGTCCTTGTACCAACTCGGTTGAAACATGTCTGAGTTATGGCTCTGTACATGAAAAAAATGTAATAAAATGGCCGCATGGCGGCCATATTGGATCGTATCACAAAACAAATCGACATGCATATCTATGACATTGGTCAAAGGCCTTGTACCAACTTTGAATAAAATCGGTTGAAACACGTCTGAGTTATGGCTTTGTACATGATAAATCGCAATAAAATGGCCGCCTGGCGGCCATATTGGATTGTATCACAAAACAAATCGACGTGCATCTGTATATGACATATGAAGTAATCCTTGTACCAAGTTTGAATGAAATCGCTCCTTGCATCTCTGAGATATCTGCGTGAACGGACGCACGCACGCACGCACGGACATGACCAAACCTATAAGTCCCCCGGACGGTGTCCGTGGGGAATAAAAACATAAAAGACGTTCTCGTTCAAGCAAAAATCAAATGCCAGGTAATGGACACGTGATTTTAAGGATTTTTCTTTCTTTTTTTGCTCACGTGTGAACACGTGAGCATATGTCGCAGCGATGTCTGTCTGTCTGTCTGTCTGTGTGTCTGTCTGTCTGTTGGTCCATTTTCTCAAAAACGGCTGAACGTATTTCAGTCAAATTTGGTAGACATCTTCAGAATTCAAATGGCTAGAACTGAAAAGGTTTTGGTGGGCGTGGCTTGGATATTAATGAAGTTATGAAAGTTTTAATTTTTCTGTTACGCCGCGCATGACAAGTGAAAACAATCGACTGTTTGAGGCGCTGTGAAATGTGCTTGTCCAGGTTGGCTACAGCTGGATACATTTTACCCACAAACCCTAGCGGCATAAAGCCAGTCTTACTGCACTTACTGTACTTGTACATTTCGTCTCCCCGCCATCATCGCGTAAATCAAGTTATACCGTCGTATCATAACGAGCACATAGTTCTTCGCTTGTCTCCACAGCCTTTCTGTGCTGTGAGTACGCTTATCCGGCTTTTTGCTGTACAAATTCTGAAGCGTGATTTTGATGGACTGTCGGTGTGGTGTCGGTAAGTAATTCAAAGTAATTTGTGTGTCATGTGTTGATTCTATGTCGTGATTTGATGTACGCACCTTTGTTCGATACCACGATTTGATTTGGACGCTTTGAGTTTTACGGTTGAGAAAGTGAATAGTATGGTACATGCATCAAAAGAATTGAGAAGGAGCGCGACTGTGACTCGATCGCGACTGGGAGCTGTAGTTCCGAACTTGACTTTTTCATGGCATAGATTTGTACGGTCGGCTCTTGCCTGCGTACCCTGCTGTGTGTTTCGGGCGTTACACGGCCCCCGCCACTATCATCTACATCATCACATCTTTCATCTAGTCTAATGAGGTCTTCCAAATCCTTTGTATTCATTTAGACCCATATTTTTTGAGCAACGGCTTTTGAGATTTTCTGGCGCACGTTTCTTGGCTCATTATAAAGTGAGTCTTGGGGTCGACTGTTCAGAGATGACAGCTGTAGTTGCTTCATTGTAAGAAGGCAGACAAGGCCCTCTGTCACAAACCTTAAAAAGTCTGTAGCATGATTGAAAGAATCCATTACTTTACGCTTCACTGTTCTGTGATTAAATGTTTTCTTGGCGTGCGCCAATGTCAGCTACGCTGCCCCTCTGTAGAATTCATCCATTAGATGTGGTGGGGCCGTGTAACACCTGAAACACACAGCACGGTACGCAGAGCTAGCTAGGTCGGGTAGATTTCTGTGTACGCTGCACTGTCTCCAAAACCCACGTGGGTCCGGCCCGACAGCGTATCCCTTAGCGTACACGAGAGGTCCTGCACGAAGAATAACAACTTGACTGGTGTCAATGTTATTACTATTTCATAAAAATAGTCCACGTAAAGATTGTTTTGTGACAATCGACGAGAGTCATAGGCTGGTTAGGCTAATTTTGTCGTGGCTCCTAATTTTGTCGTGGCAAAGCCATAGATTAGGGTTAGGGATTTTAGATTGGGCAATAGTTTTCGTTCTCGTAGATGTCGCGGGGACATGGATATTCTAGGTACACTGGTAGCAATGATGAATAGTTACTATTATTGTTTGTGTATAGGGTCTGTTGTGGTGCTCCGAAAGGGTTTCAGGTAATATTTTCATGATATCGTCATAATAATATGTCTGATCATTTACATACTTTTTTAGTTTCCTATAATGTGGGACAAGCTACTGAATTTCGATGGTTGGTACTCAGTGGCAAAGACTTTGCTCGGAAAATGCGTTACCATCAAAAGCGAATAAGAATGTAAAATGCCCCCAAAAATCTTCCAGACCCCCCCAGGATATCAAATGGTCCACCCCATAGGTGGGAAGGCTTGTATAATGAAAAAATGACATTTATTCATCATATTAATAACTTCCAGACAAATATTGCTTGCAAGATCCTGTGAGTAGGCCACCACTGTAATTGTTGATAGATCAATAAAGCCTGTCGGCTGGTAGGAACTGATCAATTAGTGTGTGTGTGTAGTGTGGAGATTTCCTGACTTTCCATCCTGTAAATTTTGACAATTTTCTAAAGTACAGCTTGTAAAAAATTACACAAGTTTAGTAATATGCAGATTAATTTTAGTGCCCTTTCTTATCCAGCTTTGAGTGTTGAATGAATCATTATGAGGACAAAATGGTAATGTGATGAAATGTCACAGGACAAAGTGATGATAAACCATGAATTCATTTATTATTCATGAAAAGTATACTCTATGAGTGAACTAATGAGGTTTAAATGGGTCCTAAAAGATAAACTTAATTTGATGAGATTTACATCCGTGTGTTGCCCTTATATTTCATTAAAACAAAATGACATGTCATACACACATCAAAAACATTAAGATAGCTATTTGAAGAGATTGTTGGACATGGAAGTTGTGTGAGAAATGTTAACAGAGCTTTCGATAATGTTGTATCACTGTTCTAGTAAATTATATTGCACTTCATGGAGTCAACAAAATTTATGACAGTGGTCATTTTAATCCTTGGTGTTATGTTTTTTTTTCATTTGCAGAAGTGGTCTATTGATGATTACATCACCACAGGGCATTCATTAGGACATTCCAATTAAATCCACATATTTTTTTGTGTGAGTTCATTCACTTTTGCCATTCTTGTTAGTCCATGCAGCTTTTCATTGTGTGTGCATTCAGGCATCTAGGTAGATATTTCAGACATGCCAAAACCGATTTCAATTTGTTCTTTGATACTATCAATGCCATCAGGCAGCCATTATGTTATATTTTGTGGCCATTCACAAAGATATGTCTGACATACCTGGACCAATGTCATGCAAACTTGCCTTTGTAGGAATGGTGTCGTGTCATCAATGATGAACTTGTTGGTCAATAATTTCCATGAAAAAAATGGAATAAGTTCTTTACATGTTGTAAAACATCAAATTCATCTTTTTTGCCAATTTTTTTCACTGGTACAAATATGTATATTTAACAGGATGCAATGGATGTCTTACTTTGATTTTATTTTCTTTAACAGATTATACCAGGAGGCCATATACGTGGTGAAATTCACTCGCCCATAGGAGGCACAGCAATAACTTGCCCACAGGAGGCGCAATAATAACTTGCCCATAGGAAGGGCGCAATAATAACTTGCCCATAGGAGGCGCAATAATCATTTGCCCATAGGAGGCGCAAACAATAACTTGCCCAAAGGGGTACAACACAATCACTTGCCTATAAGAGGCACAGACTGCCCAGTTGAGGCACAGTTGCCCATAGACGGTACAGACTGCCTGTAGAGGCGCGTTCAAGATCACAAATTGATAGTCAACAAGCATTGGTTACAACATTGCTGATAGTACTTGTAGCAAACACTGTTGTGGTTAATTTCGCATTTAGATCACAACTGATTTGACATTGATAATATTCAGTATTAACTTGCAGAAGAAAAAAAATAAGGCAGTAAAGTTTTGTCTTTGTCTTCCTCAGTGTACATTGTGAAATTATACCGTGAATATTTAACAGCACACAAGTTAGTGCTCTATCATTTACTTCCTGATAGGAAACAAGAGTATTGTTTACAGGCAGATTATTTGCAATCAAATAGAATTACTTCAGCGTACTGAATATATAAGGAAGACTGACATTTCTCTACAATTTCTGAAAATTGGCATTCATTACTTCATAATAAACAAGAACAGTCATACCACATTCTATCATTGTCTACTTATAACTGACAACCCTTTTAACTGCTTTTTTCTGTCTAGGTCCAGCTTCCCCAATAAAGTTGGACCTAAATTTTGTAGTGAAAGGGTTCAACGTCTAAACTGCACAATATTGACAAGCAATAACACATTCATAGTCTACAATCTCAACAAACACAATCATTCTTTCATCAATACTTCAACTTTTAAGGTTTCACTTTTCATAGCATCAGAAGAAATCAAGGAAGCAATAAGCAACATCAGTCAAATTATTAATTTTTCTTCCTATACAAGTGCTTGAATTGACTGTAAGAACTTATTATAATATTAAGCACACCCATAACACAACGTTACTATAAAAGTACAATGAGAGTAAAAAACTGAGCATAAAAGCAAAAAATGAAAGAAGTAAATTGTACATGCAACGAAAAAGACAGTTGCAGACTCCTCACAGATGTTACACAAAGGTTAATGTCGAAGGTGATGGTAATTGCTTGTTCCGTGCTATAAGTCTAGGACTCTATGGAACACAAGATCATCATCATGCAATAAGAGTACATACTGTTGACTATGTAATTGAACATTGGGACAGATATGAGGATCCAATTAAAGGTGAATATGAAAGATGGCATATTGTCTCTCAAGATGACTATAGGCAGTATATGTCCAGATCTGAACCAGGTAATGCAACTTATGGAGGGGACATTGAAATAAATGCTGCAGCGCTTGCATATAACATTAATATTGCAGTTCATCTTGACACTTTAAGTGAACCATTAGAGACTGTTGGTAATTCTTCTGTAAGTATACATCTTTTGTATCATGCAATCCGTGTTGAAGGAGAAATTGATAGTGGTCAGTATGACTTTCTGCAAAGCACAGAGCAAAATTTGTCACAAGCAATAAATGTAAACAGTTTTGGACCAGTACAAACAGAGAAATCTTCTATGCCGCAAAATGAACATTGTGTAAATTATAGAGAAATAGAGAAACAGAGAGACATGATTGCCAAGAGAGAAAAGAGAGAACAAATAGAGTTTAGGCAAAGCGAAAAGCAAAGAGATTTAACAGCCAAGCAAAATAAACGAGCTGATCCAGCATACAGGCAAACTGAAAGGCAAAGAGATGTCAATGCTAAGAAAACTATGAGAGCTGATGATGTGTATAAACAAACTGAAAACAAGAGAAACAGGACATCAATGAAATTGAGACGGTGTGATGATGAGTACAGACAAACTGAAAGACAAAGGAATGTAATTGCTAAGAAAACAAAGAGAAGTGATGATGTATATAAACAAACTGAAAACAACAGAAATAGGGAGTCAAAGAAATTAAGACGGTGTGATGATGAGTACAGACAAAATGAAAGGGAAAGAAATGCTAATGCTAAAAAGACAAAGAGAACTGACCAGGTCTTCAGGGAAAGCGAAAAGATCAGAGATGCCAATATTAAAAGTATTAAAAGAACTGATAAATCATATAGAGAGAGAGAGCAAATGAGAGATAGATTAAACAACTAAACAACTGAAGATGTAGTGCTGCCAAATCTATTGAAGAGCTGATAAAAATTTTTCACGGTGCAGTTCAGAATGGCCCAAATTTTGTATGTGTGTGCTGCCAACAGCTGTGGTACAGAGAAAGTGTTTTGAACTACAATAATGTTAAAGAAAAGTTAAACACCTTTGCATCATCTCAGGCTACAGATAATGATATGGCACCATTATATAAAACTTGTTATCATATTTAAAAGAGTCAAAGTTGCCTCCTTGTTCTGTGGCCAATAACATGTCATTTCCATTAATTCCCCCCGAGTTACAGTTACATCCACTAGAAGAAAGACTTGTTGCCTTACGCATTCCATTCATGCAAATAAGAGAATTGCCAAGAGGTAGACAAGTTAGTCTCAGAGGTAACATAGTCAATGTTATAGCTGATGTATCAACTACTGTCTCTACATTACCTAGAACTTTAAATGAATCGCAGACAATACCTGTCAAATTTAAAAGAAAGATTAGCTATAGTCATGCCTATCAGGTAGAGAATGTCAGACCAGTGAAAGTCTTACAAGCAGCTAATTGGTTAGTTAAAAATAGCCCCTTATATAAAGCAGAACTGATTACAATATCTACAGATTGGGTTGTTTGCAGAAAGGATGAAAACCACAATTGGCAGGAATTTTGTGAGGAAAATGACGATCATGATTATTCTCACATGTCTGACAAACAAACATGTAAACAAGATGACAGTAATGATCATGATGATGATGATAATTGGACTGAAGAAATAAAATTGGAAGATCATCCTGCTGGCACACTGGATACAATGCTGTCACCTTTATATGATCAACACACAGACTCTGATGGCGCAGTTTGTTATGCCCCAGGCGAGAACAATAAACCACTAGGAATATTTCAAGACAAATATTCTGAGGAGCTCTCATTTCCAACAATATATTGTGGTCAACCAGACAAAAGAAACGCATAGTCCCTGTATTATATAGTACATTGTGTAAATGGGAACTTCGACACAAAGATAGGAGAGTTGCAAAGTCGATGCCTAACATTTTCTTTAAACTAAAAAAATTACAAATCAAGCAGATTAAAGACAAGGCAACATTATGTTTGCGAAAATGTAATCTGAAGGGCCGCAAATTAACAGCTGGTGAGCTTCAATCACCACAAAATGTTGATAAAATTGTTCGACTTGATTAGGGATTCAGAGTGTTGAAGACACTTAGAGGTTCACCACCATACTGGGAGAGTGCAAAGAAAGATATATTTGCCATGATACGTCAACTTGGTATTCCAACATTTTTCATGTCATTTTCATCAGCAGAATCTAAATGGATACATCTATTGAAAATTCTTGGAAGGACAGTTCACAACAAGGAATACACAGATGACGATGTATTGAACATGTCTTGGAATACAAAATCTGATTTGATAAAATCTGACCCTGTTACGTGTGCTCGACACTTTGACTATTCATTTCAACGATTTATGCATGATTTCCTAATGAGCTCACATCATCCAATTGGTGAAATACACGATTACTTTTACAGAGTGGAATTCCAACAAAGAGGATCACCACATATACACATGCTTGTATGGATTAAAGATGCACCACAATATGGTGAAAATAGTGATGATGACATCACACAATTCATAGATCAGTATATTACATGTTCAAATGATACCAGTAATGAATCCTTCGCTGAATTGATAAATTATCAAATGCACAGACATGCAAAAACCTGTAAGAAAAAAGGCCAATGTGTTTGCAGATTTGGATTTCCTGTGCCACCTATGCCAAGAACAATGATATTGCAGCCATTGCCAATGGATACTGATGAAAGCACAGAACAGATCCTTCAAAAGCACTATGAAAATATCAAGACTGTTGTTACTGATTTACAATTTGGAGAAACTCTTTCTTTTTCTGAATTCTTAAATAAACTACAACTTGATGAACAAACCTATATTAATGCAATACAATCATCTCTAACATCAGACAAAATATTCCTCAAGAGGTCACCAAATGAAATAAGAATTAACAGCTACAATGAAACCCTACTCAAAGCTTGGAGAGCAAACATGGACATTCAATTCATTCTTGATCCATATGCATGTGCCATGTACATCGCATCTTACATTAGTAAAGCTCAACGTGGAATGAGTAATTTGCTCAGTAGGGCTGTGGAATAAGCAAGGGAAGGATGTCATGATATCAGAGAAAGTGTCAGGCATATAGGAAACAAATTCCTTAATCATGTTGAAGTTAGTGCTCAAGAAGCTGTTTACCTTGTTATGCAAATGAGACTAAGAAGAGCTTCACGCGGCTTCACATTTATTAACACATCACCCCCTGATGATAGAGTTATCCTATTGAAACCTCTTGATGACATACAAAACATGCGTCCAAATGCTACTGACATAGAAAGTGATAGCATCTTGAAAAAATATGAGAGGCGCCCAAAAGCCCTTGAGAAATTGTGCTTGGCAGACTTGGCAGCATGGTACAGTTTTCAAAAGTTAAAAGATAACCCGCAAGATCATTATCAAGATAATGATGACTTCTACAAAACTGATGAAGAGGATGATGATGATGAAAACAACACAATATATCAGATACGTGGCCTTGTGTATAAAAAACGCACCAAAAGTAAAGTTATCAGATATGTTCGTTTCCATAGGGAAAAAGACAAAGAAAATCATTACAGAGAGTTAATAATGTTGTTTTATCCTTGGCGAAATGAAAATGAACTCCTTGCAGGGTGCAAACATACTATGATCGTTACATGCAAGTGAAATTTGAAGTAGATTCTAAAGAAAAGGAGTACAATAAAATGCTCAGGAATTAGATCAAGCTATTGAAGCATTACAAAACACAGCCATTGATATGTTTGATAATGTTGCTCCAATACACAACATCAGGAACATCAAGACATTTTAGAAGGATCAAGGCCAAGTGACACATTGAGTATGTTGCACCATGTGATGAGAGTCATTCTAAATATGACATTGGACAGGACATTGGCATCAGTACAAATAATCCCATTATTGAAGATCTTCAACAACCACGAATGGCTGATAATGAATTATATCCACTTTACAGAAACTCAACAAGAAACAAAAGAAATATTCTATCACATAGTACATTGGATGAAAACAAGGACAGAGCCGTTAAATATTTTTGTAACAGTTGGCGCTGGTGTAGGGAAATCTCTTGTTCTCAAATCATTGTATCAAGTACTTTTAAAATATCTTTCAAATCTTCCTGGTGAAAATCCTGACAACATACACTTATTACTAGTTGCACCTACTGGAAAAGCTGCTTACAACATTAAGGGTACTACAATTCATTCAGCTTTTCAAATTCCTGCATCCCAAGGTTTTCATTATAGACCACTGACATCAGAAAGACTTAATACTCTACAAGCAAAATACAAGAACTTCAAAGTCATATTCATAGATGAAATCTCCATGGTTGGTAATGGTATGTTAAATTATATCAATCTCAGACTACAACAGATAATGGCCAACAATAAAATCTTTGTTGGTGTCAGCGTTGTTAGCTTTGGCGACTTATATCAATTAAAACCTGTCTTTGATGGTTGGATATTTAACGACCTTCAACATGATTATGGGCCATTGGCTGTCAACATCTGGAAAGACCTGTTCAAAATGTTTGAATTAACAGATATTATGAGGCAAAAGGATGACCAGAATTTTGCTAAATTACTCAACCGTATACGTGAGGGAAAGCATACATCTCATGACATAAAAGTTCTGCAAACTCGAATAGTCAGTGTTGATAAAAAAACTTCATCTATTGATGAGTCGACAGTACATCTTTATTGCGAGAACAGACTTGTTGATGACCACAATGCAATAGCATATGACAGACTTACACGAATAAAAACATGTATACCTGCTACTGATACAGTCATTGGCGATGTCTCTGAGATCATAAAACACAAAACATTAGGTATTGTTGTCATGCTTCCTGCTCAAAAAACAATGGGGTTAGTTTCTAAATTATCAATTGGAACAAATCAGCGTATTGAGCTTTGCATTAATCTGTCTGTAAATGATGGATTGATAAATGGTACTCCAGGAGTAATCAAATACATCGATGGACCTGATTTGCATCATGTTACTATTCTATGGATTTTATTTGATGACAATTGTGTTGGCAAAAACCTGCGACGTGAAAAACGGCATTTAATACATGACAAAGTATCTCACAGATGGACGCCAGTTTTACAGATATCACGGCAATTTAGAGTGGGAAGATACAAAAATGCAGAAGTTGTGAGAAAACAATTTCCACTCAGACCAGCTAGTGCCAAACAATACATCGTTGTCAAGGTGATACACTTAACAATGTGGTTGTGGACTTCAGTACAGCAAACAAGAGAAATCAGTGTCATGTACACTATGTTGCTTTAAGCAGAGTGACTAAACTTACAGGTCTCAACATAACCACATTACAAGAAAATCAAATATCAGTTAGCACTGATGTTACACAAGAGATGCAACGCATGAGAACCCATTCCATGCTACAACTCTGTTTCACATTACCATATATTATATCGAACAGATTCATTATTACTTATCAAAATGTGAGATCTCTTCATTGCCATTTTCAAGATGTTGCTAGTGATTTCAGCTTAACTTCAGCTGATGTACTAATTTGCAGTGAATCAAGACTACAAACCGGCGATCACAATGATGACTTCAAAATAGCAGACTTCAACCTTTTCAGACAGGATGATAAAAACCGTCAAAACAACACCAGACCATATCATGGTATGGTTATGTACAGCAAAGAAAACACTCTTGAAGCTACCCCACAGACACTGCATTGTTTTAATACAGATTTCTTAATTGCAATACACAAAACAACATTTGGTTTAGTTCAAATTGTTGGTGTTTACAATCCACCATCATCACCTACATCAAACTTACAACATGCTCTTCTTCAGCTCATCCATACACTTGAGTACAATCTACCAACCGTGATCATTGGTGATTTCAATGTTGACTTACAAAAGCAAACACAATCTACAAGACAACTATCTGAACTTATGACAAAGCACTTCAACTACACACAAGTTATTGAGGAGTCAACAACAGACTATGGATCATGCCTTGATCACATTTACACTAACATCCATTGCATGCAAAGTGGTGTACTTGAGTCATACTATAGTGACCACAAACCAATTTGGATTGCATTGTAAAATAGAATTTAATCAAAACTGCGGTCATACTAATTACTGCCCGTGACTACCCGTAGCTGCCTGAGAACTGCCCGAGGAAAAAGTGGGACAAACAGGTTCAGTTTATTTCATGCCCAGCCAACCCAAAATATCATTGATTTGACGTTAACCTGATGTTTTCTCCAGCCGTTTTGAAACACTGAAGACACCGGGCTTCGAGGACGTCGCCAGCTTGACATTGAGTTCATACCATTCAGTCCGAGAGATGGTACAATAATCTCGCCAAACGCTCACAGTTTGACAGCTTACCACCCCTTGCACTGAATGGTATGATCTCACAATCAACTGTAAAGAAAAAAAATTGAAAGATTTCTGCAGTGATGTCAATTACACTTAAGGATTACTCAGCAAGGGCACTTTGCAAGACCAGTACTGGTTAGCCACTTTCATACAGAGGAATTTCTCCTTACTACTCTTACACAAAAACACTCCATTATTTCTCCGTACTACTCATACTAACTCTCTATTGCTATTTAAACTATGTCCTTCTCAATGGCTCATTTTAATCTATTTTCTTGAAAGATTTATCAAAAGTAGCCATGTTGTTTATCTTTTACTTGAGTTCTTAAAAATAAAAATGGTTTTCTGAAAGAATGCGTATATGGCTTTTCATTACTTTATGGTGATATCACTTTGGCCTATACAGTGTGAAGCACTGTACCAATCAATTGCACTTGTTATGTAAATGCTGATACAATGCCAGAAGCCAAAGACATTCAGCATTTTTTCCACCGAATTCATATTTGTAAATAAAAAGGCCGTTGTCATTGGTCTGTCATGATAATGTCCATGATCTTGATCATCACAGCTTAAAAAACTTTAAAACTATTGGCAAAAGTTTAAATTTACAGACAATGCAATATCTATGAAAACACGTGAGCATTTTCAGTTCATGTCTGGTTTACTTCCGTGTGTATGTAGCTCTAAATAGTTTAGGATCGGTGGGCAAAAAAAAGGTAGTTCGGGCTATCGGAACAGCACAATCTTTTTTTGCTCACGTGTTTACACACGTGAGCATATGTCGCAGCGATGTCTGTCTGTCTGTGTGTCCGTGTGTCTGTCTGTCTGTCTGTCTGTCTGTCTGTCTGTCTGTTGGTCCGATATCTCAAAAACGGCTCATCAGATCAGAATCAAATCTGGTACATAGATTCAGTTAGCAAATGGCAAGAACTGATTAGTTTTTGGTGGGTGTGGCTTTCATACTTTTTGCTCATTTGCATAATTAATGATTTTAGAAAAAACGGATATACATTAAAAACGACTACACACAATTTGATGAGATTTGTTACAAATGTTGATCACACCAGGATATATCAGCAGTGGGAAGCATTAAGGGCTGACATGAAAGATAAAAGCTAATTTGCATATTTAATGAACTTTCCTAACTAGGGATATATGTCTTATTTGACTTGATCAAAATTAACCAAACTTGGTATGTATATTAAAGATACTATGATTTAACATTATTGAAAGTCATTAAGCGTTTTAACTACAGCTAATTCCTAATTTGCATATTTCATGAACTTTGTTAATTAGGGATATATATTTGAAATGACTGGACCAAAGTTGATGAAACTTGCTACATGTATTGAAGCCACTATGATACAATATTTTTGAAAGTCATTAAGCATTTTTTCTTCAGCCAATTCCGAATTTGCATATTTAATGAACTTTCCTAATTAGGGATATATATCTGAATTAACTTGAATGTAGTTGTTGAAACTTGCTATATACATCAAAGATACTGTGATATCATATTATTGAAAGTCAAAAGACATTTTTACTCCTGCCAAAACCTAATTTGAATATTAAATGAATTTTCATAATTAGGGATATTTATCTGAATTGACTTGATCAAAGTTGATGAAACTTGCTATGTACATTAAAGACACTATAATACAACATTATTGAAAGTCATTAAGCATTTTCTCTTCAGCCAATTCCTAATTTGCATATTTAATGATCTTTCCTAATTAGAGATATATATCCGAATTGACTTGACCAAAGTTGACAAAATTTGCTACACATATTACAGATACCATGATACAACATTATTGACAATCATTAAGCATTTTTACTTAAGGCAACTCCTAATTTACATATTTAATGAACTTTGCTTATTAGGGATATATACACCGGGATTTACTTGATCAAAGTTGGCAAAACGTGGTATGTACATTGATGATTATACCAGGTACTAGGTTAAAACAATATCGAAAGTCATTTCACATTTTCATGTCAGCTAATTTATAATTTGCATATCTAATGAGCTTTCACAGCTCGGCATATATGGCTTGAAGGACTTGGCCAACAGTAATTACACTTGCTACCGGTATATAAAGTGGTGATACAATAAGAGCAGTCAAATAACCTTAATATTTTTATTTCAGCTAATTACATATTTGTATACTTCATGACCTTTTAGAATTAATCGGCGGTGATTATTGTTCATTATGTTGATCATAATAATTTCAATGAAGTTGCAAACATGTGGCAACGGTTTAAATTTACACAAAACTTCAATATATAATGAAACACGTGAGCATTTACAGTTCATATCTGGTTTTTTTTGGCCTCAACGTCTGCCAAGCGCACTGCACGAAACTTCAAACCGCGCTGGCCAGTGCCCGTGCTGGTAGAAATTGTAGGTAAGCAGCGTGATTTCACTAAAATTCACAGGTTTTGGACTGGCCATTCAATACTGAATGTTTAGATGTATTTTTTTTTGTAAAAATGTGTGAAATCTTTTTCCCCGTCTTGACGTAAAGATGTTACGAGAACAAAGGTCAAATGGAGTCATTATAATATGCTTTGCTTGAATCCGCCAATCTGACATGCTGGAGCCGGGGTTTATGTTCTCAACAAGGAGATCGACCTGCGCACTGCCTATTGAGCTCGCGTAAATTTCAAACGCCAGCTTGGAAGCTCAACGCGCCATTTAATATGTTGGAAAGGTGTACGGCTTGAGATTGATTTTGATTGTAAAATTTTAGTCTGTAGCAGCTGGATGAACCGACAAATGAAGAGTTTGTATAAGTAGCGACAGCAATGGTACAACAACCTATTTTTAAGTTCTATTTTTGAGCGTTTTTTTTAAGTGAAGTTCTTCAAGTTCGATGTTTAATCGCGATATCGTAAATAACTTCATTGCCCACTTGTATTTAACTTTAGCATATTATAATGAGGTTATAGCTCTAAGATGACGCGCTTGCGCTGCAAACATGATCAATTGGCCAGAGGTCCAATAGTCCAAACCCGCTTTAAATCGGTAAATAGGCCTTTGACCTTGAACCTACCCTAGCGTGGGACACTTCCCTCCACAGGGAGGTACAGGGGTTGATATATTGTCAGAGAAAAAGTGATAATTCAACGAAAACCTCGTATACACATGTTTATTGAAACATCAGAGAATTTTTAGTTCACATCTGGTACTTTGTACAAATTTGAAAGAATACTAATAAAATACTTACGAACCTTATTTATTCCTACGGCTTGCATTGACTTGTCGATGAAAGGTTGGTACCCTTCACTGGTCACATTACACGGGCTTTGATATGCAAACGCGTCATGGAATAATTCCCACAGTTCTGTGCAGTTTTTCAATTCGCTGAAAAGCATTGAAACAAAATGAAAGCAGCGACCGACATAATCCATATTCAAATGTCAGAGTGTTAACTGTGCAAGTCATCACATATACTAATTACTAGATCTTATCAGGGCTTTAACTTTACAGGAGCAATCTCAGATACATTTTCGGAGAGCCAGGGGTGACGGAAGTAGCAATGGAGATTATTTCGGAGAATGGACCGGAAAATTCTGTTTTAGAACCGGGGGGGGTCAAAGGGCAGAGTTCAATGCGTGGGCTCAAGGGAGGCATGACGGGTGAATAGGTTAACAAAAATACAAATATTATTTACATTGTAGTTATCTATTCAACATGAAATATTTCAAATGTTTTTGTTGGTAATATACCACCAATGGCAGCGTCATTAATCGAGATATGTACACTTGTTTTGAACTGGATGATTTGTGTAAAGATACGCAATACTGGTTTGATATTCGGGTATTTTTGCAATTTAGGCCTAGTACAACGGTACAAACGAAAGTGAAACAAAAGGGTGGATTTAATTCTTCATTGCATGCCTTCATATTTCTCAAGTTGAGACAGAATTATTGACTGAAATGAAGCTGGTGGAGTATTCAGATTTTTCATTTTAAAACTCCTTAATCGTGAAATGGTCCATTTTTCCTCGCTATGGTTAGTAGCAAGAGATAGGACCAAAAGCGCATCTTAAGCTCCAAGCCATGGTAGCGGGAAAATATGTTTTAGATAAGGACATACATTATTTGGTATTAATTCCTTTTGTCGATCCGAAAAGAACAAAAGCCTACCTTGTTCTACAGGACTGCCTGTTGTAAACAAACTGGTAATCCCAGCAGCGACCAATGAAGATCTCCTTTAGGTTCTGCGTGGTTCCTTTCTCCGGACAGAAATCGTTCACGCTAAAATCATTCTTACCGTATGCCAAAGACAGCGGCATTTTCTGAAGTCTGTACTTGTCCATGTGTGCCCATGTCGTTTCAGCTGACAGTAGAGAGACACACACGGCAACGAGGATTGTGTTAATGTTCATTTTCAACCGCTACACAGACTGTGGTGTGACCTTTGTCCTAAATGTCAGTGAGCAAGGGGGTGTTTATTTTAGCTGCAATCTTGAACAAGGTCACACCATCGGCGCGGCGTAAAACAGTCGACGGCGTGTGCTCAGCCTGCCGGACCGACATTTGTGGACATTCGAACTGGAAAAAACATATTTTACATGACAGTTAGTTGAATTTGAAGGGAAGGCGTTTTAATAAGGCAACTTTGGAAATACAGGACATATGGATTTAGGGTAAAGCCTTATACAATAGCCTTAGTCTCGGTGGATGTCGGGATCTCGCTTCTTCCTCTAAGCGTGGGTCTAGCGGGAAGTTCAATACAGAAACCTACCGGGAAGTTCAACACAGAAACCTACTTATCGCTCTTTTCAAAACGGTAACAAATTCTATGGGCCTGAACAAAAGTGGAGCATTTGAAAATAGGGCTGCATAAAAAATACTGATTCTCTCATGATTGCCAGCACCAAAAGTATATTGACCTTTCCTCTTGTCTTTGATAAAAAACAAGTGACTCTCCCTTACATCAAAGAATTGCCATTCTATGAACGCATTGAAGAGCAACGGAACACAACTTAGGGACTGGTCAGTTTCTTCGGCCTGGGGGGGCCGGTGGATTATTTTTTGCCGACGTCAAAAAGTGGCTGACCCCCCCCCCTATTCCAAATTTGAAAACAGGGTAACCCCCCTATTCCAAATTTCGAAAACAGGGTGACCCCCCCCCCCCCGGCGCGCGACATAGGTAAAACAAAAGGTGGACATAATCATATATATATATATATATAATATATATATATATATATATATATATATATATATATATATATATATATATATATATATATATTACATTTTGTTACATATATATTTATATTTTAAATAGTCATTCTATGTTGTTAACATGTCAGTTGTAAGATAGGAATTTCAAAGTGTCAATCTTAAAGTTTGAATACAGTACATTTTGAATGAGCTGTATTTTGAATGAGCTGTGAATGTATTTCACACTTTCTATGCTTAAACCAGATGTCCTGAACTGTTGTACAAAGATGGATGTCAATCATTAATATCAAAGAGGAAAAAGCAGTGAATCAAAACTTTGATTTGTGTTAAGACTTGCCAACCATCCAATTAAATCTCCTGAGGAGCCATAGAGAGCTTTTTTAGCCAAATCTGATGTGTACAGTGTCTGAGAGGACCTTTTCTTGTAACATTGAAACCATAAAAACAAAGCTAATAATGACAAAAACTGCCTTTTTTAACTGTTTTGTTCATAAAAAAAGCATCTTTCTACAGAAAACCTGTGACACAAAGGAAAATAATTGCATCAATGAGAAGGAAAGATATCTTGTCATTTTTCTATCTCTAAAATAAGTCAGTGTATCAAATATATATTGTGAAATATTTATGCATGTTGCTTTCTCATACTGAATTCTCATAGAGAGAACAGAAAAGTATCATGAATTTGTCATCCTTTTCATATGAAATGCAGATTTCATAATGTACACTTTCACTTTGCAAACATCAAGATATCTCTGATTTATTAAAGTATGGCGCCCGAAGGGCGCGCCGAAAAATATGAAACATCCTGATATCTCTGATATATATGCCTTGTATATTAAAATCATGCACCTGAAGGGCATGCTGAAAAATGTCTGATATATTAAAGTAATGAGCTTGAAGAGCACGCTGAAAAATATTGAACATACAGATATCTCTGATGTATGTATGCTTGATATGTTAAAGTTGGGCGTGCTGAAAAATATGACTGATTATTAAAGTTACGCGCCCGAAGGGCGCGCCGAAAAATACAACTGAATGATGAAATTTGTGGCTGACACTAGCATTTTAGGCAATGATGAGCCTGTGTCAAAATTCAAAAACACACTGACCCCCCCCCCCCATTGGGTATTTCAAAAACATGGTGACCCCCCCCCCTATCACCAAAGTCAAAAACAGGGTGACCCCCCCCCCATGAATCCACCGCCCCCCCCCCAGGCTGAAGAAACTGACCAGTCCCTTAAGGCTGCGTTCACTAAAAACGGTGAGAAAAAATTGAGGGGGATTCGAAAATTTTGGGATAGTTGAAGGGGACTTGAAGGTTTTGCACTGCCTATAAGGGGACTTGAAAATTTTTTAGTTCCCTTCCCTTTACATCTTCCAATTCCAAGGTTTGGTAGGTAATTCAATTGCACATCAATGTCATCCGATTGTTCTAATATTAATTGTAATTAAGCAAAATCTAGAACCGTTTTGTCACATTTCATGACTTTTATCCCGAAAAAGTCTAAACATGTAGGATTTTTCAAAAACCAAACAAGGGGGCTTAGTAACGGGGCATAGCTGCAACTGTTGATAATTTTTGCAATATTTCTAAGAAATATATCAAATACACTTTCTTGCTGTCTCGATCCCTACAGTATGCTGAAACACACAATATTCAATTTATCGACAAAGCCTGTATATATTAATTTGTATTGGATGATAATTGAATTAGAATCCAGACTGAAAGTCATTTGTCAATGATACAATGCACAGTACACATACACAGGCTGTGTTGGCAAGCTGAATACAAGACAGCGCAAAATGCTGTAGGGAGTAGAACAAGAACATGGTTGTATAAGCTGAAAAGACTATTGTCAAAATAATCAAAGTTAATACAGCGACTGCCGTGCTACTTACTGCAGTGTCACTGTCACTGCGTATCGGCAGTGGCAGAGATAGCTCTGACTCTGATGTAGTTGAAGAAGAGTTTTGGTCAGTGACGCTCACAAAAGTGAAATACACTTGTACACAAGATCAGACAAGAGAGCAGCACATGATATGGAAGACCAGGGAACTTGAAAGTTATCAAGGATTTTTGAATTCTGGCATATGAGAATAATCAAATATCAAAGAAAAAAGATGGGGTCACCATGCTTGATTTGCTAATTTTTTACATTCTCATCTTAAAATAACACAAAAGTAAAACTTTCAACAGGGGGCCTAAAGACTCTCAACAAAAAATGTGTGACTGAATAGAATTAGTTAATTTCCACCAAATTTACCTTTATTACACCAACAATTTTAGAGATTAAAACGTTTATTTTATGGAATATTTAACCTGCCAGTTTTGTCAATTTTGAGCAGCATCTAAGTCATGTATGTCTCGTACTTTTGAAATAATATCTTCGGTAGGTCACTATGCTCAGTATTTCACAATTTGGCAAAATGTAGCCAGGAATTCACAATTTGCATACTCTCTCATGATTATCATTGTGTGCTCCTCAGCAGCTGCCATTGATCTGGCAAGAGTTGTATTAACTCAAGTCGGCTTACACTGATAAATCCAAAAAATCCACTAATGCGATTAAAATTGAATCAATTTAAGAACTTGCCTTATAGGAAAAGGGCTCCATAAACTGCTAATAACAGATAATGTCGAACACATGCGAGCAGAACTGCCCAATACATGTTTGTTTGTTTTTTCTTTGCGTGCCTAATAAGTATGCGGCTATATGATAATTGAGTGGGGGACTAAAAATTTTGATCATACAGACAGGAGACTTGAAAATTTTTGAGGGCATTGATGGGGAATCTGAAAAAAAAAAGATTTTAATCGCGATTCCTCTAGCGCCCCCCCCCCCTCCCTCCCCGGCCACCACAACTGTTATTTGTGAATGCAGCCTAAGGTAGTATGCGCCTCGAAAGTAAAAGACATAAACTTTCGCTCAAATTTTCCTCAAAGAATCTTTCAACTATTCACTTTCAAAATCCAGAATAAAAATTGGTGGTAACAGTGCAAATTTTGAAACTACACTACAGAAACAAATTACCAAAGATTTACCGAAATTTGAAACTCAAAATGGCCGCCATTCCTGTGTTAACTCTACGAAGAGAAATACAATTTTCGATTGTCAAGAAACTAAGACTGTGAAATTTTTTCTTACCCAAAGGGCTTCAAAATGAAACTCCACATGTGGTAGATCAGAAAAGAATTAAAGGAGTTTGAGAGTCCGAATATCTGTCCCCGAGGCGCGTTGTACCTCAACAGAAGACTACCAATATTAAAATGAATGTTAGAAAACAACGACCAAGACTCCAAACTGCAACAACATCCATGCATGCAACACCGACAACCACCGAATGTTTATCAAAGCTTTGCTTTTAAGCATCTGGCAAAGTTTTACGCATTTGTCTTACTTTCAGTCCCGTAGACGTATCACTGTTTTTACATTTATCAAACCAACAGATGCATGAACAAGTTTAATGAATTCGTTCGTAACAATCATAATATTGATATTTTTGGTTATTCGTTAAAATTGACATTAGATATGCTTTTATGGTTGTTCGTGTTGATCTGTATGCTTTATTTTTATTTTATTTGTGTATCCTTCACCCCATTTTAATTCGTAAATATTTTTCTCAGCTCTGTTGCTTCTTGTTTGGCGTCAGCTTGTCCATCCGTCGATCCATCCATCTATCCATCCATCCATCTATCCCTCCATCCATCCCTCTATCTATCTATCTATCTATCTATCTATCTATCTATCTATCTATCTATCTATCTATCTATCTATCTATCTATCTATCTATCTATCTATCCATCTATCCATCCATCCATCCATCCGTCCATCCATCCATCCATCTATCCATCCATCCATCTATCCATCCATCCATCCGTCTATCTATCTATCTATCTATCTATCTATCTATCTATCTATCTATCTATCTATCTATCTATCTATCTATCTATCTATCTATCTATCTATCTATCTATCTATCTATCTATCTATCGATCGATCGATCTATCGATCGATCGATCGATCTTTTATCTATCTTATATCTATCTATTACAGTCTCTGTCTGCCTGATAGATCTTTGATAGATTTTTATATAATATATATATAATGATTTATATATATATATATATATATATATATATATATATATATATATATATATATATATATATATATATATATATATATATATATATATATATATAATGTTCTTTTTCACTTTAGGTAGGCATACGTATCATTTACAAAACTCGTGTTTAGCCTATGTAAAGTCGACTACGACCCCTATAACTCAAGTTACCTAGACGCTTAAAGCTCACCATTTAACCCGGCAGTAAATGAAAATATTGACAGTAGGTAAACAATAAGTTTGACCCCTTCATCACCTTAGCAGCTAAAGACTGATGTGGAACGACCACCATGGACCATTACTGGTTTTAGACAGGCATTTGCTTTAAGGGGAATTACACTTGACCAGAAGACACCTTACTATTTGGCAGAGTAAACGGGTAATTGTCACCTCTTGACATTTCCTTAAAACCTTTTTAAGTAGATGCATTTCAACTTGGTTGCTCTCACACATCGATTTACATACTTGTATATACGTACACAGTTGACGTCGCCTCGATTTAGACAGACGGCTGTTTATTCAGTCACACTTGGGTGCGCGTTGCAGTATTGCGCACCTCGAAAATGAAAATTTTAATTTTTGCTAACATTTGACCCTGAACTGTAAACTCTTTTCTCCCATAATCAACGTGCAATTATTTTTATATTGAAGCAAATTACAACAGAATTATCGATCTTACAAGTTTCAAAATGGCCGACATTTTCTGTTTTAACACTGTGGGGAAAACATGCATTTTCGATTAAGTTTCAATCGAAAGAAAATACACCAGCAGCCTAATTTCTCGCACTTGCTTTCAAGTGTACACATACGAACACCAGATAGGAGAAGGAGTTGGAATTTGAGAGTAAGTCTTCGAGTTGCTTCATACCTTCGGTGGTTTCTCAGTTTCCGCATTCCAGATTGTGTGACCGTGTGAAGTTTATGACACCTGTAGTACATATACTGCGACATTACCAATGAGGCGAACGGTACTGTAACGCTGTACATGCCCAGTATGCCCATCGCTGGGCATATTTATGGCCATTTGTCTAGCATAGCTGATGAAGAGGATGTGAAAATTTGAATTCTTGAAAGGAATGCAGGATTTTTCATGTTTCCAAGGCCATACTAACGCATAACCTTACCGCACCTTCTTTACTTTCGTTTTGACTTCTATACGCGTGCCTACTTCAGTCCACAGGGCACTGAGTAAACTCCTGTTCGGTGATTTTAGTGCAGTTCGTCATCCTAAAACAATTCTTCATGGATTTTCTAAGTTTATGCACAGTTCACTCGATTGAAGTACAGTTCCTTTTTATGCCTTTCACATGTACCTTAAGAAGTTATTATATACAGTTTATGCAAATAACATCTCGAAAATCATGATCATGTGACATTTGCAACGCAGTACAGAAAATGAAATCTTGCCTTGCACTTGTCATATCCCTACTATAGATATACAAACTCTCAAGGCGAATTCTGAGAATTTGCTCATATGTTTAGCTCTTAAAATTGCAACTTTCATTTAAAACATCTGTGAGAATTTCGCACAATTTCAAAAACTACCTAAGAAAATTGATGTCACCTGTTTATATAGGTAACAAATACCAACGCCGTATTTTCTTCCGGTTTGGTTATCGACATACTATTCTTTGGATTTACTGATAAACATAACGCGACCTCCCAGCTGATGTGCATATATCGTTTCGATTTTCAGTGAAAAATAGATCAATGTTTTGGTGAAATTTTTCATGCAAGAAGACGCAGTACAGGTACTCGGTCCTTCTTCGTTGAGACTAACCACAAACAGTTCTCTCCATTCTACTATTGCAAAGATCAAGCCACAAATAAAGTTTCCTGTAAAATCAGAGCCTAAGCAATATCAGCAGCACTACCTGATGTAGACTTTCATTTGGAGGAAGATACAGTTGGCAGCAGAAACGTTCATATTCTTTATACTTGCTCCATGATTTATAACTGAGCAGAAATCTTGCAAAAAGCTTCAATACTACTTAAGGTAGTATGCGCCTCGAAAGTGAAAGAGGTAAACTTTTGCTCAAACTTTCACAAGGGAATATTTCAACCATTCTCTTTCAAAATCAAGAATAAAAATCGGAATTTTGGTACTAGAGAAACAAAATACCCAAGATTTACCGATATTAGGAATTCAAAATGGCTTCTGTCCCTGTGTTAACTCTATGGAGAAAAATAAAATTTTAGATTTCGAAAAACTGAAAGGATGAAAAGTTTTCTCATACCAAGAGCTTTAAAATGAACCCCTACAAGTGGTAGATCATATTAGAATTGTAAAAGTTTGAGAGTCCAAATACCTGCCCCGGCGGTGCATTCTACCTTAATACTGGCATATATACATATGGTCAGTTGAACACGGTACTTTGAAATGTCAAGGCTGGGAATGTGTACAGTAGACAGGCACACGTTACGTTTCTTGGACGCATAACCGTAGCTAAGACACTACGCTGTATTTACTTTTGTTATTTACTTTCGGTTTTATGAAACATGTGCGTTTAACAAATTGTGACATCCAAATTTGCATGTTCTGTCATTATTTTCAGAAAGTCATAGCTACATATTTTCGTGTGACGAGCTTTTAGAGCCCTTGACGTGATCTGTCCAAATGTTTAAGCATTGTTCTGCAGGAAGTGTAATGTACGCATAATTTTATACCACATGGTCTGCAATCCATGTTTTCCCTTTCATATACCCGTTAAACCTTTTAGTGAAACATTTTACCCAATTTTTACAAATTTTTTCTGTAAATTTTTGATAATTTTGGACCAAGTGGACATCACATTTCATTGGCTACACATTGTTATCAAAACTTTGACAAAAATCTGAAAAAAATGACTGGAGCATATTTTTTAAAGGTGACAAAAGTTGACTCAAAGGTGTGAATTATTAAGACCCAAATACTGACCTTTTGGCAAAATTAACCTAAAAAGGTTGTGTGTGTCAGACTTTATCGAACTTGTCAACAATGGCGCCAAGGAATGTTATCATAAAACGTGCTGTTGCCAAGACCAAGAAGAATGTTGATAATTGATGATAATTTTAGCCCTTGCCATGCAACATAAAAACAAATGCCACAAGTCATAATTAACCATTGAAAGAAAAGACAAAGTAACAGACGGACAACAGAAATAGAGTGGGGAGAAAGAAAAAGGAAGGGAGAAAGCGATGAGAATTGAAGAGAGAGAGTGATAGTTTACTTATTGAAATCCTGTTAGAAGACGTAAAGGACTTTCTCATGGCAGAAACATTGTACAACCTTTGCAGGAACAATGAAAGAGAAATATTTGATTGGATTGAAGACCAAAGATTCGGTAAAAATCGCCTAAAAAGATAATATAGTGGGAAATGATATTTTATACTGGCATTCTTGCATGTCTATCTGTGAAGAAACATTCATCTTTTTCAGGAAAATCGCATCTGAGACATACAAGGCAATACATCTGACTTGATTTCTTTTCTCGAATGTTAGTTTACAAGTTACTATTGCTATTGTAATATAAATCGGGTAGGGGATTTAACTCACAAGGTTGAGCAGCCAAAGGTCATGACCCCAGGAAATTCCTGTGATCCTAACGATCAAAATACTTGAGTTGACCATGAAATAGTTTGGTCGCATGAATATTTGGATTCCGTGTGATAAAGACTGAATTTACACTTACAAATCCGTTTTTATAGTTATTATAGCATATTTTTCAGTTGCTATGATGACTGGACCGCCATTGGTGTACGTTTTGCTGGTTCTGACTCTAATTCTCAACGAACAAGTCCAGAATTCCAAAGCGAATAGACTGAGCTGTGAAGGATTATCCAGCGCAGACAGTGAGGCGCCTGAACTCATGATCCGCGTTAGGTTGGTAAACATTTACATGAAGTTGAGAGCTTTTTAAGATGTCGACAGCTTCTTCTGTTTTCTTTACATCTGTCTGCCTGTATGTGTGTCCGTTCAATGCAAAGAAATTTTAGAACTATTTCATGTAGCAGCATTCAGATTGAAGATGCGCCATTGAATGTAGATGATTGCGTTCAAAGATATCCAGATACAGATATCCCTCAACTTCTAACCTTGCTTTTTTCTCATTTTTGCACAAAAGGTTCTTTTCTGAACCTACATTCCTAAAATGTAGCAGCTCTAATTTTTATGATAATGTTCATGTGATAATAATTACCTGTCTCTTAGATACAGTTTTCTCATTTTTTTTAAAAACAAATGTACTGACTTGTAGCTATTAACACAGTGAAATTTCTCCATACAATGATGACATTGATTGACATGTACAATTAATTGACCATCATATTGGTCAAAATTTATACTTTCTAATAGCGCGTCTCCGATAGCTTTCATATTTGATTTAGGGCCTACAAAGTCCTGGAACACAGTCATCGCGCTACCTGCTAGAGCCTAGGTTTCATAGGTGGACATCTCGACGTTTACGACAAAATATCAACGTAGACAGTATACGGTAAACTTCTCCATGATAGAGCAATATTGTCATGGGTATATGAGAAATCGTGAATTCTTCACTGCCTGACGTACCGCATTGTTTGAAAATGGCAATTGCATACCAATTTCGAGATAAATATAATTATCCTGTCATCTTGCAGTTCCAGACCAAACTGTTATTATAAGCCAAAGATTAAGAAGACTCCAAAGAACTTAACTGATATCTTCATCGCAAAATGTAAAAATCATACGGCCTCTTGTCCACTGAGGTGAGAACATATGACAAACGTTCTTGGATACAAACAAACGTTTTATACATACATACATACATACATACATACATACATACATACATACATACATACATACATACATACATACATACATACATACATACATACATTAGCGTTGTTTAATGGTCTTGATGATCTCATTTGCATTTTGACTAAACTGATAAAATGTCATTTGCACTCTACTTTCAGCAAGGGAGAGAACTGCCGTAAGCTATGGCACAAGTTTAAGTATGCCTTCGCATACGAGGAAGCATGCATTAACAGAAGCCGATATGAACCTTATTGTAAAGAGGCAAGACACTATGTACCTAAAAATAAGGTACGTCCAATATAAGTGAGTCGATTGGAAGCCCATGTTTTTATTAGGATTTTTTAATTTTTACTGTACTGTACAGACCGCTGAGACAGTTTTGTGTAGTGGTCTTTAAACAATAAATTATTATTATTATTATTATTATATCATATCGTGTTATTCATATTCATAGTTGAAATAAGTTTTATACGTTGGAGATCGTTTTGTGTTGTCAACTTTATGTGATTTTGTCGTTTCCAAGGAAAATAGCCCGATACACAATACAATCAGCATAGTGTTTATCCTTTTTGCCGTACAGGCGCTGTTCTATTCGGGCGAGGGACCCTACAAGGCAACTCACGACGATGCCATTCCGTATGTGACTTTGGAGCATACTATGACAGGCAATGTAATGGACGGACTCGACTATGAATGGTGTGGTCAGCTTGAAGGTGATGGTATCAATTATGAGAAGTGCCCAGATAGAAAAGATTGCGTCGATCCATTCACTACATCCCACTGCGCCTTCTGGCAACAAGCATCCATTGAGGTAAGCTGGCCTTTTAATCCAAATTTAACACACAAAGTGTTGTTGAATCTTTCACCGGCAACAAATTAATCGCATAAATTTGGCATCTTGCATTTTTCTTCAAGATGCCTTAAACTATTTACATTGTAAGATCATCCATTTATTTCCTAACCAATGTAAAATCACGCCCTCTCTCAACGTGAAGAAAATAAAGATTCTAATAATTTAACTGTTTACTACAAGGTCATATATATGTCTGTAATCTATATTGACTCGTCTTTATTTCACTTACATTTTTTCTTTCTTTTGATAAGTTTGCCAAGCAAGCAAGAGGTGAAGTGCGAGTCCTTTTGGATGGTGCGAACAAAAATGGTGCCGCGTTTTATAACAGCAGGTATAATTTTTTTGTATACAGAGTATTTTACAGAGAGGTGTGTCTCTCCATTATGGTTCCCTGACTTATAGATTTAACGTACAACGGCATGGAGAAAGTACCAAACGCGGTGTGTTACCATGGACGTAGACTTTCTCACAGTCCCTGCTTCGCTACACAGCTGCTAATCTCTTACGCAGTGCCAGTCCGAAGGCAAATGCTTAGTTATACCAAAATCATGAACGTAGATTCTATCACTGTGTACCTATATGTATGTACCGGGGCTGTCTAAGTGCACCACAATAATGAGCCCACAACGGCCTGGAAACGCCAGCCCTGATGCAAACGAATGCAACATAGCTTTGCAGGGCTGCATCAGGTGCAGCCAACGAACAATGCACTTTTAAAAAGGTCCTTACTATGATAAGATATATTGTCCATGACAAATAATGTGAATTGACTAATTTTAAGTCAAGAGGGTAATTAACTAGCTGTTCATAATTAGCCCTCCCACAGAACATTTTTCGACTTACCCTCCCACACTCAAACTTCATTTTTACCCACTCCCCACTTATTTTTGCCTGTTTCCCCTCCCCATTGTGAATTTTTGAAGCTCCCTCGCCCTGTGGCGAAAAAAACTTGCCAATTTCCCCTGCCCTGGAAACAATTCCCCTCAAAAAGTTTTTCGCCAAGCCCTGTCCCCAATACAATCAACCGATATCTGCCCTGCCCTACAAAAAAAACTAAAATTTGCTCCCCTACTACCTAAAAACATGTCCCCTGCCCTAGCAAAATTAAAATTTCCCCTGCCCTCAAAAATTGCTCCTGGAATAGCTTTTTCGATGAATAGCTCCGTTGGCTGCACCTGCTGCATTGATAATCTCAAAATCAGGACAGGCGCGGGTCACACTGCGTATCCGCCGAGGAGTGTAAGAGCATGTACCACCAGCTTCCACCGTCGTGTTAGCCTTGATTCAAATTAAGAATAATTTTTTTACACTCACAAATACGTCCTCACCCGCACCGATTGCACATGTCTTCTCCGGAAAGAATAGTGTCTGGACATACATTGCTAGCATACATGTTTGTCTACTGTATTTCTAGTTCACAATTCAAAATAGACATTTAAAAAAGAAATGTAACGTCGGACAGTTAAAACGAAACACACGTGATCAGCTTTATAAGTGTTTCGGCTTGGAGGTCATGTAAAATTTTACCAGATACAAACCTGAAGTTTTCTTTTAATTTTGAAAAAAGCATTGAATGCAATGGATTTGAATTACAAGTAGCAGGGTATTCACATACATGCGCAGCTGCAGTATCAGTCTGGTACACGCGTGGTACACTTACTCTTCATAGCTATTGATTCTACAACATTTAAAGATTTACCACTGAGGGCGCTTTCTCAGCTTCATATCAGTGATAATGTACGGTAATTGACTCTTTAAGATAATCGATAACTATTTTTATTGAATGCTCATTCACAATGCTTTCGTAGGATCTCTAAGAGTTCCAACGCCAATGCAGTACAAATTCTTGCAACAATCATTCATACTTCTTGAATTCGACGAGATAAACTGTCTGCAGAAACCCAAATTTCAAGGCAAGCCAAACAGAGCAGGACAACAGCGCAGAACCAAGGTACCAAAACGGCTATTTAATCATATAATTCTGATTTTCATTTCTGTTTTCAGTTACTTTGCAGAGTATGAACTCAAAAATCTAAACAAAAACTTCGTGCGTCGTGTTCACATCCTTGTCATGAACTCGACAGAAAACATGTAAGTTATATGTGTTTTGTTGATATCCACATCTTTCTAAGTATTTGAAATGTAGTGCATCGCAGTGATGGAATAGTTTTAAATATTACTGTGAATGACAAAGCTGTTTATTGTCAGTTCCAGAAAGTGTATATTAAACATTCAACGTCAAACGTAATAGCTCAGTAGTAAGATGAAATCACCGTTGGTAACTTTGATCGAGTGGTTGCACTTGACGATAAAGAGGGGTCAAGGTTAGAGAAATAAAACTACTTTTTCAAGATTTTGAATCCGTCGCCTTGACAATATGCTTGAATAGAACTATATACATTTTGATCAGAAAAACTTCTTGCTTGGTACGATTTTACAAAAATTACTTTAGGTCATCGAAGCCGAAAGTTATTCACATTGATTTGTACCTTTCCTGTACAGAAATGAAACCTGTGGTACAGGCTCGATTCTGGAACTCGAAAAGGAGATTAAACGGTTGTTTAAAGACAGGTCGGTCGTAACGTGTAAGAATTTCACGTGAGTATCAAGACTTGGAGAAACTAAGATTTGGTCACTTTTTCCCATTTTCGCCAATCAATAGCCTTGACATTTGTATCCTACCCTTTCGTAAGATTTTAAGTTATCGGCAGATTACTGTATCGAATTTTTTGCATTTGTTTCGCATTTTGGGTAAAAAGCACTTTATGAATAGCTTTAAAGCTCAGAGATTAAATCTGTCAAATTTGAGCAAAAGACAGCCAGATTGCATTGTGGGTAAGAGTTGCCCCTCTTATGAGCACTGATTTGTTCATATGAATACAAAGCTACTTGGGCTGTGTTCTGAGGCACTTTTTTGCCATATTTATAATGGCACTTCTGCATAGAAGCTGCCCCTTCTCTAGAGTTTCAACTTAGCATGGAGGTACACAAGCGCAACCTAAGTTTCTCTTTTTCAAATTTCGCTGAAAGCCAGCGAGATTGTATGCTTTTGGCAGATTTTTTCTATATCTGATAAAGAATTCTAAACCGAAGAATTTGCTTGTAATAGAACTGAGAAATTTTGTAAGGAGGTCGAGGAACGATATTATTATAACTTAAGCAAATATAAATGGAGAGTTACTTTGGACGATAATTAAGCAAGACTTGCGAAAGAAGTGCATCGCATGATCAATAGAGTGATGGCGACTACTAAAAGACGTTGCATATGAAACAGAACTAAGAAATAAAACCAAAATAGATCTTGAACATCAACAGAACGGACGCTGTACGAGTTTAATGCATGCGGCTTAAGTTACACTGAATGGCAGAGAAAGGCAGAAAATTGTTTATTAACTATGTTGAGGGTTGTTGGGTGTGACAGGTATACGACTTAGTTTCTGTGGAAGCATACTTTTGCCTGTTGCCATACGAACAATTTATTCTTTCGAACCTTCGTTCACTCTCATTTCAGGGGATTCACTGACGAAGACTGGCAGAATGCGATCAACGGGACTCAACGGTGTCATTTTCGGAGCGGTGGTCAGGGCAGTGGTTCTCCCGTGGAATTTGATTTTCTGCTGTTGTTAATTTGTACACTCTATGCTTTCGTTACACACCAACTAAGAGTCGAACTACCGATATAAGTCTATTTGCTGCAATTTTCTGCAGTTGATGACGCCATCCATGGATAAGAATAGGCCGTTGTTTATGGCTTGCCGTGTTTTGTTTTCGAAACTCAAACATCGTGAAGGTTGCCTTTTACTCCCTGAAAAGTAGTCCGGTGTTTAGCCTTTCCCACTCATATTTTGTTACTTCCTGTGTTTACGACTGAGAATGCAGCTATTCTTGTCTACCATTCTTTAGCATATATCAGATAGAGACACATTTACCTATAGCTTTTTAACTTAGGCAATTAAGAAATAGTTGATACGTGACTGGTATCTCATTGGAGTTTCCGAGGGTCGTGACCTATATTTGCATCTCATGTGCATTAATCACTCACATTATGAATTACCCACATACCTTATCTTACAACTTTTGAGAATAACAAAATGCAGACTAACACATTAGCATACCGCCAGTGTCTTCTTGTAATCACTAGAATAAAACTGGTCATAAACATAAGGCAATATGAACCCTTTCAATAATTGTTGTCGACTTTGTGATGGAATCCGGGAAAGTGATATCCTATCAATATATAAGCCGGAATACGAATTAAAGCCTAGCAGTTGATTTCATTTACAACGGATGGATTGGATGTCTATTCAGTTATTGTTTACATTTGCTGTTCATCCAGAGTCAGATATGCTGACTACAATATACAGGTTTTCTATACCAAATCGGGAACAATGAAATGTGGCCACTAACCACATTACAGAGCCCTCTGTTCTGCAGAGGGCCTTTTACATGTAAGATGTCAAGGAACTGCTATAGGGTGACCATTATAAAGAGGTGAACGCTCTATAAGGGCGACCAATGGACAGGTTTGACTCAGTATATCCACTGTTTTTAACCCGTGCAAATAAAGTTATATATGTTGATGGAAGTGATCGGTGTGTTTGTGGTTCTTTGTAGGTTGATGGAAAAAGGCAAATAATCATGATCTCATTGAACGGTTGAATTCTCATCTTCCTCAAGATTGACATGGTCGGGACTTCCTCTGCATGGATTGGTCAGTCAGACAACCCGAACCACCGTGATTAGCTACATCGTTATCGAATCATGGTCCTTCCACAAACCGTGTTCTCATTGCAATACCTAAGCAGTCAAAGAACCTGAAAAGCGTAAAAAAACCGCCGATGTTGATTTTGCTTGCTTTGGTTTGGGCTGAAATGGCTTTGGGTGCATTGATTTGGATCAAGCTTTATCAGGGCCCGAGTGTCGTTATTACGTTGGCAGCGTCAGCAGCACTGTCTGATTGATCGAATGTCACCTTTAACCTGTTTTCCCACTGTCGCCTAGAAACGCTATAAACTGAATCAATAATGATGTGTTTATATTTGTGCTTTTGACGAGCGACTTCCTCAATCTTTTACGTATACGCAGTGAGGTGATCACTCAAAGTCGTACGCTGACCAAACAACAGATAGACGACTAGACTGTGATATTAATGAGGGACACACAGGTAACGTAACGTATATACTTTCACTTCATTGGTATTACATTTGAATTTTCACTTCTCACCGTCGATGGAAAAACAAACCACGGAAATAACATTTTCCAACCGTTTACTCGATGAAGACTTTAAGCCAGTATTTTTTCATAAAAGTTGTACTACCCCGCTAACTTTTCGATTGGAGCAGTTTATTTTCAAAAAATTACCGATGAGAATTCAAAATGGCCTGAAAAGTCATCTCTATTGTGTTAATGCTAATTAATTTTTCGTGAAACAAATCTGTGAAAGCTCAAATTTCAATAACCAGTATATTACAAAAACAATTGATATTACAAAAATCCAATGAGGCCAATTATGCTCTGTGCTTCCGATTACTTGACTCTCCCTATTCAAAACTTTCACCGACCCCAAACGGTTTTTTTCGCATCTTCAAAAATTACGCACAGTTTCGCCAAAATTTGCTGATTTTTGATAGGCCACACTAAAATAAGAAATAAGAAAAGTACCCCGACATCCATCGTATTTCCAAAGGGCTTTTTAACAGAAACGCATTATTGTTTTACGCCTAAGCTGTCCCTTAGTTTGTCTTCGACGTCAGAGACTTTTGAATCAAATAAAGTTGCTTGATATCATCGTCACTGAAAATAGCAGAATGTATTGCTGCATCTAAGTCAGGACGTACAGGTTGTTACCTCGGTAGCTATTGACACCTGCCGTAGTCGTCATTGTGTTTACTTGTTTTATTAACTTAACAACGAACCTTTGAAACCTTTTGATATCTTCCAATACAACCTGTACTTACTCATAATATTACAAAACCTATAGATATGGCTTTGTTGTGCCAACGTTGTATGACATAAGGTCCTGGCTTGAGGGGGACATGTGACCCTCATGATTGAATTGTTTCGATAACGAGATACTGATCACGTGACTGCTTTGTTTTCAGAAAAAAAAAGGTTAATGTTTACAAATCTCTTCCCCTACAATAAACTATATTGATTTTTTTGCAGTTTTTATGATGGCTGGGCCACCATTGGTGCGCGTTTGTCTTTTCGTTATTCTCAGTGTACAAATGCAGATTTTAACTGCGAGAAGATATGATTGTGAAATTTCATCGACTGCCAACAATATGACAGCTGTTCCTGACATATGGTTAGAATTCTTTATATCAATGAATGTAGTTTACTTGTATTAATCAGTTTCAAAGTAATCGCTACTCTTGGAAGTAGGACATGAACTTGAGATTGACATACAAAAGAAATATACTGGGAAATGTCATCAAATGTTACAGCTATACCGGCCCTTTCATTACATCACTTGAATTGACTTTATGACACTATTGTTATGAATGGTATGTTCATAAAGAATATTCTCCTTGATACGGAACCAAGATCAAAGTTTTCTGCCGTTTTGACAACCCTCTTCCACAACTTGAAATATCGAGACAATGGTAATAAAAGTGTAAAAGTATTTTTTACAATATCCTTCAGCGTGAAAAGATCAAAAAGGGTAAAAAAGGATCAACCCACTGGCGAAATGAATGAGAAGTCAAACGCAGTACATCCCTTTCTCTAATTTTAACTATGTTTTCTCGAGAGGGCAAGACTTTTCGGACATATCAAGATACAAATCTGACAGGCAGAATTGTTTTCATGTTTCTATATACTGTCGACGTCTTTCTGACAGGCAGACTTTGCCTATAGTACAATGCTTCTGTTGAATCTGGAATTACACGCTGCACATCAAAATTTTCTTCTGTTGTTGGCAACATGCTTCGCATATCATCTAAAATGACAAAACTACAGACATCTAAAAGTACGGATCATAAAGATGATTAATCAGTTAATCTTCACGATCAAACGTACCGGATTTGGATAAAAAATACCATGCGCGGAGATATACCATTGCCTGCCTTGAACCCATTTCAATAATAGTCCTGTCTGAAGTTCCGTAATTTATGCAGCCTTTGAACAAAGTGGATTACAGTTTACAGGCAACTGACATCTGATTTATGACAATTGACGTCTAGTTTATGACATAATTTGTGATTAATGCGGTATTGTTTGGCGTTGTCTCGTAATTCCAGGCGGTACACTTTGACAAAAACAAACAAGGATAAAACGCCCGAGTACTTGGAAGATATCTACAAAGAGAAATGCCGAGATCACACTAGTTCCTGTCCGCTGAGGTGAGAATACATGACAACGGCCCAGACTTGAAAATAAACAGTGTTTACGTACGCTTCTTTCGTTTTTACAAAAACATAACACACACAAGATCGTGTGTGCAAACACTCGCCCATCTAGACTGACAGACAGAGGGACAGACAGACAGATACATTTAGACAAATTAAAAAATTAAAAATTGCTTACTTTTTTGAGTGCCTGTTACTCGAATTTAGTGCATTTGTTAGTTTATTTCGTATAAATACTTATATTTATAATTCGGTCGCACCTTTTAGGTGCTACATATGCCGGTAGCTTGACCTTGTAGTGTTTGTTCTTGTGTAGACATTTTCGACATCTCAGAACGCTTAATAATTAGTGTCATTTCTCTGTCAGGCAAAAATTGCATATCTTAGGCACATTAATTCTGAATAGAAACAGTCCTTCCCGACTGTCTATGATAGAATCGACTATGAATGCAGACTGGGTTGTATTTAATTTTGGATTTCACATCCCAAAGGTGTTTCGACAATTCTGCCTCACAAGGCATTATGCAGAGACCACTAACAAACCTGAAGATGCAAGGAAGTTTAAGTCATAAGTGGTGACAATTTTGACAAATAATGCATCGGTCTCACCATAGACCTCGGTCGTTTTTTCTATGGTCTTACTGACAATGCGTTCAAAAACAAAATTCAAATCCAAATTCAAAATTCAAATCCTGAAATACCATAAATAACATAAATGACTGTCTTTAACACAGGAAAAGGTTAAGCTATGGTTAATATAAATTAACTATAGGATGACAAGCGTCTTATGACAATACATTTGCCGAGGAGAGTTGAGTTTCTTGCAGCTGGCATTTTGGATGATCGCGGCTGTGTTCTCTCTCTTGTATGATCTCTGCGGAAATCAAATGGCACTTGTACTTCTCTTTCAGCGAGGACAAGAATTGCGATGACCTATGGAAGTCTTTTCACAGTGCCTTTGCCTACAAAGAACCATGCATCGTGAGAGAAGAGTATCAACAATATTGTGAAGAAGCTCAACAGTCTGTACCCGAACATGAGAGAAAATGCCGAGAGAGTTTGACCGGTTGACCTCGCTGTTAATTTTATGCAGGAAATTACAATAACAATGCTTGGTCGAATGACGCAGTGCCTTGAGGGTGGGATCACCAGTGGTATATGGGGAGGAGTACCTTCCCGATGGTGATAAGTGGTGCAGATTACCGTCGCCTAGGTGACTGGCGTATACGCGTGCCAAAAGACACCTATGGTTGATTTCCTGTTGACCAGTCGGATGGCAGAGTTGCAAATACCTGGACTGAACCATTTGGTTTTTTGTGGGTGTCGGTGGTACTTTGACAATATAAGTAAAAATGCACATATATTGAGTTTATTGTCTTGTTTATGAGCGGCCAGTATTTTCCAACAGCATAAATTATGTGCATTTGCCCTTGAAGGAAAAATAATTTTCGAATAAAACATCGCGAATGTAACTACATTCCTTAAGCTCGACGTACACTTAAGTGCCCCAAAGAACCATGAAATCGCCCGACTTTCGATTGAAGAGATGAGTTTTGCCAAACCGCGTATACAGAAAAAGTGGCAGATGACTTTATTTTTAGAATCATAGACAGTATAGCGAGATGTAAAAAATGTGAAACAGGCTCCCCACCTAACTATCCTAAATGTTTTTGTGTCGAGTTTGTGTTTGATTCGTTTCGAAAATGTGTTCCTACATTCTTATCCGATTGTTTGTGTTAATGAAATGTTTGTTTCGCTTTGGATATTTGTAGAGAAGTTTGGATTAGTGTGTACGGTAATGTTTTCTTTGTGTGGGGAAAACTTATGGCGAGACGCAGCCGGACCTATGTTGTTACAAAAGTTGATAGAGTCGCCCTTTGACGCTTGCGTTTCGAAACCCGAGTGTGGTTTCTCATCAGTCGCAGTGTAGATTCTTTCCTTAGTTTGTGTTTGTGAAAATTTATTTTAATGCATTTTAGTGGTCTTGCTTTCCGATTAGCGAGGCAAGTATATTAATTTTGGTCACGTTGTGAGTCCGTTTGGTGGTTCGGTTAGTTTGTTCTATATTTCTTTACTTCGGTAAATTTTGTTTTGACTGGTGTGTCTTTTAGATTTTTGCGGAGGTTTGTGAATTTTTAGGCAATAAGTACCACTGCGGGGTACGGATTTTATGTTTATTGGATCAAGATACTTACAAGTATCCTGGTTGATGTGCTTGTTCTCGTACATTTAATTAATAGTTCATTTACTTTGTTTACTGTTTGTTCTGGCTTGTTGTGTATAATACTGAGTGTTACGTAATTGCCCTTCGCATTCGAGTACGTAATCGTTTGTGTTGACAATAACGAAAAACCGACCCTTGTCGAAGGGTTATTTCCCAAAATTTGTCCAATGTTTGCAAGCTGGTTTATCGCGATTCTTTTGGCACGCGACATGTTTTGTTTCCTTGTTTGAAGGGTATCTCTAGAAGTGCGAGTTTAGCAGCTTCAGATAGCTTTCAAGTTTTTGTTTTTTTGTTGTTCGTGGAGTCCAATTTGACTTTTCTTTGAAATTGAATTGGTGTTGTTGCGATTGTTTGTGTCTCACGATGTAGCGTAGTCACATTATACGACTTTATTTGTTGAAATCCTGAGGTGGTTTTATTCTGTTGGTTTTGTTGGTGTCCGAATGAATTTTAGAGGCTTTTGCCTAGTACTATTTTTCGGAGTTTCATAGTTTGAGCGATGATAGGTTGTTGTTGAATTTCATGTTGTTGTCGGCTTTTCTTTGGAAATAGCTGATTTATTTCCACGGCCAGGTTTTCTGTTACGTTACGGTGATTGTTTATTTTGTATTTAATGTTGTGTTTCAGTTGTTTGTTATGTGTACGATTTTTGTTATTTCTTTTAAGTGTTTGTGTGCTCTATGTCATCTTATCGTATTTTTTGGTAGTTCCCTTTTTGGAGTATTTGGTGGCCCTGAAAGGGCCGCTTGGTATGGGTTTTTGTTAGCGCTTGGCGCGTTTGTTTTGGCGATAAGCCTAGCTTTTATGCTTCTTTTCGCCGATTCGATGTGCTTGGTGAGTAGGTGTTTGCCGCCTTCTTGTCACTGTGTGTGCTTACATGGACAGTCTGCATAGCCCTTGAATGTGGTCTCGATTTTGATCAAACTTACAATTTAGGAGTATATATCAAAACATGATAATGATTTATGTGATTACTGTAGCTATAGATAGGCTACATTCAGGACGGGCAGCGACGGGCAGTAATTAGTAGGCAAAACAGGTGGTTTTCACCGTGGGCAGAACTCGGTGCAATGATACTGAACATTAATAGTAAGCCTGTCACCTTGAAGGTAATGCTGTAGGTGAAACAAGGACACACGATGGTACAAACAACACCACAAGTGAAACGTACACACAGAAATACACGCGTTCCTACGTTGTGCCCACCCGGGCCACGCGATTAAAATATGACTGATACTGCTGGATAGTGTTAATTGGGTCGGTAAACAGTCAATTAATAGTTTAATTGACTACCTGGGTGATTGGCAGGTCGTGTCCAACGACGCATATGCAAAGCAGGCCAAAAGACAAAAGCCCCAAAGTTATTGACAGCTGGCCAGGGGTCACCATGAATACGTAATGAAGCTTCACTACGCAGAAACTGCGTAGTCAAGCCCTTCTTAACCGGTCAAACTCTCTCGGCATTTTCCGGCATGAAGGAAAGGTACGGTATACTATGTCACTGATGACAGATGTAAAGCATATTTTGATGGCCATTTTCTGTCTCATCGCATTCCGTTATAATACACGCAGTTGAGGTAACTCGTTTAATGGAAAAGTTTTGTTTGATTGCGAAGGTTGAATAAAGTTGTCGCTTTAAACGAAAATCACTTAATACACGGCGCAGGTATCATGACACCGTATTTTCACGACTGACTTGCAGTGTGTTTGCAAGGTTATATCTGATTGGTCGATTGTCACAATTCACAGCAACTTAGGGAGTATATTTGTATTATTCAATTATAATGGTAAGATTCTGCCAACCAATTGGATAACAGCTTCAAAATCGCTGCAAGTTGGCCCATTTTTATCCCTTTTGTTCAAGCAGACAATGTTCTACTCGGGCCCGGGACCCTACAATGAAACCCACTCTTGCTTTATTCCGTACGTGACCTTGGAGCATACACTGACTGGCTACATAATGAATACAGTCGATGCATGGTGTGGTCAGCCGGAGCATCCGGGTATCAATCACGGTGAATGCCCCGATAAGGATGATTGCTTCCGTCCGCACTGTACTTCAAAGTGCGCTTTCTGGCAACAGGCGTCTATTGAGGTGAGCTACTGCCATCTGACAAATTTAACCCATGAAGTGCCGTAGAAGTTTCCACCTATAAAAAAGAGAACTGCCTAAAGTTTAGAAAAAACACATTTTTATTGAGTTTTTAAAGTAATTCCGACAATCTTTTGAGCTATATACTTGTCAACTATCAAGCCCATCATGTACTACAAAGATTTTGAAATTATAACAGCTGCGAAAGACGCACCTATGATTTATCACAGGTGCACTTTCTATGTGAATGGGTTAGTAGCTGATATAACTTTTAATGATTTTTTCGCTGTTTTAATGTCAATAGCAGTTTCTTGTTCTACTCTCCGTCAGCATGTTGAAATATACATTATTCAGGTTTTTAACTCGGCCTGCACATGTGTATTAAACTGCACTGATTTGTTATTTTTGACAAGTGAAGTCTGGTCCGGACTAGAATTCAAATGTAACAATGTTAAAGTGCATTGTACAAGTCTGTATTGGAAAGCTAAATAATAGGTGTTTCAACAGGCTTTTGGAAGTAAAACACGAAACTGAAGTTGGCATAGAAAGCAACGATGACCCTTGAAATTCCAACAAATTTGTCTCTGAGAGACTGACAGTACTGCATACATATTTACTAAATTGTTCATGAGCGTTTTTACTCCCCGATATTGCGTCGAGACAAACTATACAGAGACAAAATTTCGACAGAAATACATAACAGTAAGGCATATTGTTTATAGTTCGTCAAACACAGCAAAATACGCCTCAACCCGACAAAGGAGAAACATACAAATCTGGGCTTTTCATCACAAATGTTCTCCGCTACCTCAGCTGATTCTTTATTTCCCCTTCAGAACCACACCCTCAATTGACAGAAAAAGGCGACACTGTTTCATTGAAGTGTCTAATGCAGAAACAAGTATTCTTGTAACTTCATTGACAACATTGGTTTCCCTCTTTTGATAAGTTTGCCAAGGCGGCATCATGTCACGTGCAAGTCCTTCTAGACGGTGCAAAAGGAAACGGAGAGGTGGCAGTAGATGCACAAAGGTGAGAAACCATTTATAGTGCCGACAGACAGATTTTTGCTCTAACAAAGCAACTAAATGTGATAACCTACAGATGCAAAGGGTAGAAAGGTATATTGAAATGACGGCACGTATCGATTTTATTTTCTTGGAAGAAATGATAACCATGGATTCATCATAAAGATTACTGCAACACCACTGAAGACGTTTTGCTACGTACGTACATACATACATACATACGTACATACACTAAAAATACTTAATATATCATAGTATATATAATATATAATTTATTATATGTGTAATATATATATATATATATATATATATATATATATATATATATATATATATATATATATATATATATATATATATTAGGTACGACAAGTATCGCATCCTATTACTGAACATAATATTACTGAAGATAATAGTTGATAACAATAGCACCCCTAGGGAGCTTAATAAAACACCCAGATGAAAACAATAGATATCTTAATGTACACTTTTTAGTCCCCACGGACACCGTCCGGGGGGACTTATAGGTTTGGTCATGTCCGTGCGTCCGTGCGTCCGTCCGTTCACGCAGATATCTCAGAGACGCCTGGAGCGATTTCGTTCAAACTTGGTACAAGGATAGTACCATACCTCATACAGATGCACGTCGATTTGTTTCACAATGCGATCAAATTTGGCCGTGGTAGAGGACTTTTTAGTTTTCACCTCCATAGACTCCCATGTATAAGGCAGACCATAGACTCCCATGTATAAGGCAGACCATAGACTCCCATGTATAAGGCAGTCCATAGACTCCCATGTATAAGGCAGACCATAGACTCCCATGTATAAGCCAGTACATAGGCTCCCATGTATAGGCCAAGATAAATAAAAATTTAGTTTCTCATCGTATTCATATTGCAAAAAGGATGCAGTGACACAGTTTTTAGTCCCCACAGATAAAGTCCAGGGGGCTCATAGATTGGGTCATGTCAGTCCGTGAGTCCATCCGTTCACGCAGATATCTCAGACACTTTGACAAAATGTCATGTGACCTTGGTGACCTTTGACCTCGAATATACATATTTGTCCATAACTCAGTAACCACAAGTGGTAAACCTTTCATATATGGTATGATGGGACACCCTATGACGCCACATATTGTACCTCATTAATTATGTGCATATCTAATTTTGAGCGAGCCAATAGAGCTAGAGGTCTGATTTTTGGTATATATGGAAAACTTAGCAATACAATTTTTTTGACAAAATGTCACGTGACCTCGGTGACCTTTAACCTCAAATATACATATTTGTCCATAACTCAGTAATCACTAATGCTACACCCTTCATATTTGGTATGATGGGACACCTTATGACACCACATATTGTACCTCATTAATTATGTGCATATCTAATTTTGAGCGAGCCAATAGAGCCAGAGGTCTGATTTTTGGTATGTAGGGATAACTTAGCAATACAATTTTTTTGACAAAATGTCAAGTGATCTCAATGACCTTTGATCTCAAATATACATATTTGTGCATAACTCAGTAACCACAAGTGCTACACTCTTCATATTTGGTATGATGGGACACCTTATGACGCCACATATTGTACCTCATTCATTATGCGCATATGTAATTTTGAGCGAGCCGAAAGAGCTAGAGGTGTGATTTTTGGTATATAGGGATAACTTAGCAATACAATTATTTTGAAAAAATGTAATGTGACCTCAATGACCTTTGACCTCAAATATACATATTTGTCCAAAACTCAGAAACCACAAATGCTACACCCTTCATATTTGATATGATGGGACACCTTATGACGCCACATATTGTACCTCATTAATTATGCACATATCTAATTTTGAGTGAGCGAATAGAGCTAGAGGTCTGATTTTTGGTATATAGGGATAACTTAGCAATACAATTTTTTTGACAAAATGTCACGTGACCTTGGTGACCTTTGACCTCAAATATACATATTTGTCCATAACTCAGTAACCACAAGTGCTACACCCTTCATATATGGTATGATGGGACACCTTATGACGCCACATATTGTTCCTCATTAATTATATGCATATCTAATTTTGAGCGAGCCAATAGAGCTAGAGGTCTGATTTTTGGTATGTAGGGATAACTTAGCAATACAATTTTTTTGACAAAATGTCACGTGACTTCGGTGACCTTTGACCTCAAATATACATATTTGTCCATAACTCAGGAACCACAAGTGCTACACCCTTCATATTTGGTATGATGGGACACCTTATGACGCCACATATTGTACCTCATTCATTATGTGCATATCTAATTTTGAACAAGCCAAAAGAGGTAAATGTATGATTTTTAGTATATAGGAATAGACTATAGGATAGAAATTTTTTGACAAAATGTCATGTGACCTCGATAACCTTTTACCTAAAATACACGATTATGTCAATAAATAAGTAACCACAAGTGCTATGTCCTTTATATTTAGTAGGATGGGAGACCTTATGACAACACATGCTTTACCTTGTTAATTATGCCCATATATAATTGTGGGCAAGCCAATAGAGCTAGAGGTCTGAATTTTGGCATATATGGATTAATTAGCAATACAATGTTTTTTTTTCAAAATGTCACGTGACCTTGATGACCTTTGACCTTGAATATGCATATATATGCATAACTCAGTAACCACAAGTTCTTTACGCTTCAATTTTGATAGGATAGTAGACCTTAAGATGTCACATCTTGTACCTCATTTATTATGCACATATGTATTTCTTGGCAGGCCAATACAGCTAGAGGTTTGATCTTTTTTCCCGATTTAGAACCATAACTTAGACATGCCTCTTGTTTCAAATTGGGAACAATGACATAGACCTATGTGTCCATAGATCTGAACATATACACTTTAGTGATACTTCTTAATGACCTCATTTCCCTGCCCCCTCAAGACTAATACTCCTATTACAAGTGGGGACTATGTCATTGTCAATGACTTGTTGTATATACTTTCAGTTACTTTATGCTGTACGAACTGCCAAACCTAGATGAGTCCATCGTGCAGAAAGTCCATATCCACGTCATGTACTCAACGGAAAATATGTAAGTTTTTAGAATATAAAGGGGATGTGATGTTCTTTCCTCAGCATAATCTTCAGCCGGACATGACACATTTTATTCAAAAAATTCTGCACTGTGACTACCCATATACGTTCCTTAACAATTGCTATAGTTAAAGCCCCACTAGCTGTATTTTTAGCACTGTGATAGTAATAAAGGTATAGATTTGAACTTGGTCATACTAAGACACAATACAAAGCTGTCTCCGGCCTATTCTGTCTCTCTCTAACCCGAACCTATCCCCAAGTGTGTACCCAACATTTTACTTTCAAGCTAAAGTAAGTTTGTAAGAATATACTAGTTTAGATGTGTGTATAAACTTATTATAAACTACCCGCTGGGACTGCACATACAATTTTGAACAAGATAGTATTTTAGGTGTGTGTATAAACTTAGTATAAACTACCCGCTGGGACTGCACATACAATTTTGAACAAGATAAAGATTACATTGCGATTCAATGTTTGCCCAAACATTAAATCGTACCCCATGAGGAAAAGCAAAAACCGCTGATACTGTGCATATCTACACTGAAATCTCCACATACACTGCACAGAGTGGTCCAATGTAATGCATAGGGGTGAATGTCTTCAACTGAGGCATTGTTTGTTCTGTTTCCATTGTAAAATTGCCAATGTTTGAAAATGGCGGGAAATCAAAATGAGCGCTAAAATATTAATTTACTTGTCAAATGTTTCACCAAGGAATGGTTTCCTAATGCAGTAAAAGCCTTTATTACATGCCTCGTATATCGAACGTCGCGCGCTCAATAGGATTCAATCGTAACTTGTCCATGACGTCGCGGGCCGCATAGTCATCACTGGACTGAAAGTGAACCTGAACTATTTTCAACCTGAAAACTTTTTGATGTAAAAATGTTGAAATTTCAGGTTTTGCATAGGAAATCCAGTTTTTGAAAAATTTTGCAGAAAAAAATTGATAAACCGCATACCAGTAGTTTAAATATATCAATGCGCCATTCCATGGTAAAAATCGTTCCATTTTTAACGGTTTTTCGTCTAAGATGGAAATAAAAGCATTTGATTATCATTTACCAATGTAAATATTTTTGGTGCAAACTGAGTAAGAAAGGCATGTAACAAAAACATTATAGCCCAAACAAGGGACTATGTACCCTCGGGGCAGGAGACCATTTGCCCTCCTTACGTCGGGCAAACGGTCACCTACCTTCGGGCACATAGTCCCATGTTTGGGCTATAATATACAATATCCCTTCAGAGGGTAGAGTTCAAAGAAAGCCATGAGAGAATTGGAAGATATTTTGAGGTTAACAAATGTTCAAGAGCTGCAGCTAGTGGGGCTTAATGCAAGGAACGGGAGTCAAAATTTAAAGCTAGACATGCAACTCCTTGACATGAAATTCAAATCTGTTTGAGCAACAATAAAAGGGTCAGTAGCTGTAATCGTTTATGTTTTTTCACTATTTTGGCTTTGCATGTCAACCTCAAGTTCTTGTTCTACTGCCGAAAGCATGTTGAAACACAAACTTTTCATCGTGTCAACACAGCATCTCCACGTGTAAAATGTACTGTTATTGTTTACATTTGAATTCTAGACTGGACCAGAATTTACGTACGTGTTAACAATAACAGTGCAGCCTACATATGTACAGGCTAGGTTAAGAAGCTCTACAATGGATATCTCAGCATGCTTTGGGGAGTAGGACAAGAATAACTGCAGTTGAGATTAAAACATAGACAATGAAATAAAATCATCGAATGTTACAGCTACTGGTCCTTTAAGTACAGGGCCAGAGCCCAGTCTAAATTTATATTTCACTCTGACGTCATACGTCATATAACACGGTTTTATGCCACATATTATGATTGTTTTGATAATGTCTTTTTTTATTAAAAAGCAGAACGCGCCTTGGGGGACATGAAGTCGACTCTCAAATTTCTTTAATTCTTTCCGATTCACCACTTGTACATTTGGGTGCTCATTTTAAAGCTTTTGGAGAAATATAAACTTTCACTGTCTTAGTTTTTCGAAAATACCCATAGAGTTAACACAGGAAGGGCGGCCATTTTGAATTTCAAATATTGCAAAATGTTGTGTAATTAGTTCCAAACTTTGCACGGTGACCCCGATTTTTATTGTTGATTTGGTAAGAAAATGACTGAAAGTATCGTTTAGGAAAGTTTGAGCAAAAGTTTGAGTCTTTCATTTTCGAAACGCATATACTACATTAAAAAGTAATTCGTTATTAACATGTGATCGGAGATTGCTTATTTATCTATTAAACCTGACTTTTGCTTTCCCTGCGTAGAATTGAAACCTGTGGTAAAGGTTCAATTAAGGCACTCCAAGACAAACTCAATCTGAAGTTTCCATCCGGGTCAACGTGTAAGAATTTTACGTAAGTGTTCCAATTCGTAACTTTAAGATCTAGCTATGGTGAAAGAGGGTCAGTATCTGTAACTTTTGATTATTTGTTTTTGTTTTCAATGTCAACTGCATTTTCTTGTTCTATTCCCAAAGACATATATCTACATATATATATATATATATATATATATATATATATATATAATATATATATATATATATATATATATATATATATATATATATATATATAAACATATAAACATATATATATAAACATATGTATGGGACGGATTCCTTGAAACGTAAACAAATCCCCTAGTGGGCCGGATGAAATGCAAATAAACAATTGCGATTACAATTAGAACATGCGGGCTACCAAAGAAAAAGAATACAGACGTGCGGTAATATTATATTAGAATTTAAACCGGCTGCACTTAAAAACGTCAATCCACTTTATGTACAAACTACATATCACCCATCACGTGACAAGACAGAGACACGACACGAATTTATGCAAAATGGATCACGCTGTTATCGGCGACGGAGGTTCCCTAAATCCCCAAAGACAGTGATGTTTCGCCATCAAAATGTAGCACCATTAATGAAAACGGAAATATTAGGACTACAAACCTTAAGTGGGTTTCGCATGTATCGGAGACTATAAACAAATCAAAATTACAAATCGTAATTGTCGCCCGTGTATATCCAAATGCTACAAGGCAAACGAAATGTTATAAGTTACGGGAAAGATTTTCTAAGTATAAAGTGTAACGCGTTTCTTCAAAAGTCTATCAATATTTCCTTACTTTTTACCTGAATTTTTCATTTCTTTTGTTTCAGGGGGTTCAATGACGCACAAGGATTACGCCGGCGACGCGAAGCGGAAGAGATATGTTCGTTCTTCCGGTGCAGTGGTTCTTCTGTAGGGTTTAATTTTACGCTCTTGTTACTTTGTACTTTCTATGCATTTCTATAAAGTAGCCAGAATACGCGAATGTTTTGTCGGCTGAAAGTACGCGTCGTTGATATTGCCGTCCACGGAAAGGAATTGTCATTTACTTTGTTTATGACTGAAAATGCACACTCGTCCTTGATTTTGCCGTCAACAAAAAGGAATTTCATTTTTTAATGAATATTTACTGCGCTTATGACTGAAAATACATACTCTTTACTACCAAACATTTGAAATTATCAAACATATATGTATATAGTATTGAGATTATGTGTCTTTAGCTGTATCTCATACACGTCTCAAGCAAATTGAGCGCCTTTCTGTTTTTAAATCTTTTACAATGGAATGTAAGCTTATTTTCACTGTACTGACTGAGCTATATGCTGCAAGTTTCATATTCTCATGTTGATCTGTTTTTTATGGCGTAACTGCCCGGGCCCCGGAAAACGCATTTCCCTGTCATATCTGTTCGTCGTAAATGGCGCTGTCTGACAATCAATTGGTGAAGCGAGTTGGTGAAGCGAGTCGGGCGCTAAGTCCGATAAAATACACCAGAATTTAAAGAATTGACAGCTATATGTACCTCACATAAATTGATGAATTCATGAATTGAGTATTCATTTCGATGATCACTGCCAATGATGTGGCCTTGCGCCGTTCACCGTAAACTCGATAAGTCAAAGTATCCTACAATTATTCAAGTTATGCAAGCTTCATTTGTTATGAGGAATTCGAAGTTAGTTACTTTTCAACTTCAAATTTTCGAACAACGCTAATTCACTTTGCTTTGTGTCCCTCTCTCGGGAATTGCAGATTCCCATGACAAAGCATAAACGCCGCTTAACTTAAATATGTTCTTTGGGAGCCCAATATTGACAAGCACTATTGCCATGCATCGCTTGCCTCCCAAACGACTATAATAGTTAACTTTACTACAGTATCTTCACCGTTCAGATGTGTGGCAAGTTATCGAGGGTACTAAATTATCAGCTACAACAACTACGGTTTCTTGATCTTTTCCTCGATATTAAGTAAGATGTCTTCCTTTCCTTTCATTAAAAAAAAGTTTAGTTACCATATAGCATATGAGATTCGACGTGCAACTTCGAGCAATTTTCAATTGTCAGACATATCTCTAAAAATAAATTACAGCGATCAATTAATACGCTATGGCTTGCCGCCACGTGTAGCCGACTCACACTTTCCCCAAATTCAGTCACACTATAGTTTACTTCATTAGTTGTCATCTCAACCGCGACAGATAATGACAGTATTGTTAACATATTACTCACAATGCATCGGAAATAATATGGAGTGATTGTGTGCATTCTTAAAGTCCGAATAAGACATACACATAAGAGTACTTCGTGCATCATTGGTGGCAACTTCGCTAGCCAGGGGTTTCTTCGGGGAGAAACCTCCCTTTGTTGGTCCATCTAACTAAACCCGTCAGTGAATTTTTCGTATGTTCTAGGTGTTAATTAATAAAATGTCAATTATGCAGTGTGTAAGGGTCTTTGCTGAATGTATATATTGTATATGTATATATATGTATATATTGTATGCAGATATATGCGGAGGTTGAACTTTATCTTCAATGCTGTACAAGAAAATGTAGACCAAAGATGCTGATTTTAAACATTTCAAATAATACTTCATTTTGTAATTTCAAACACTGTACTGTGCGGTAGAGCTTGTTCGGCTTGAAGTTTCGAATTTGGGCAAGGATGTATTAAATTCGGAGGAAATTCAGTTTTATTTCTACGTCTGATCCTTCTGGATTTGGAGTTCGCATCATCCCATTCCACCAAGATACATAAAGTACACTTTGTTTTATTCAGACAAAATGCCACCATTTCATATCATTCCTGATGCAGCGACACTCAAATATGTTTTCATGAAATTATCTGTTGAGATGACAATGAAAGACGTAAACGTGTGTGGATGGAGATTGATTTGTATTCGGCTGATAAGATTTGGAGTTCGCACTTAAAATAATGTTGGTAAATTATCAGAATGCAACTCAGTTACAGACTTTCAACGGCTCATGCTTTGTGAGTATTGAAGATTAATTTTACCCTGTGGCGTTACATTTAACACAAAACGCCAGTCAGAAAATCAAAGCACAATTCTGAAAGTGTGATGTACGGTAGACTGAAAGATCCGTCGCCCGAGGAAGCTCTCTACGCCACCCACGTAGATGGCGCCCTCTAGCGACGGATCTTTCAGCCTGGTTGTACGGTTACCAGGACATCACTATTTGCCTATTCATATTCTCTTTCATACTCTGTTGCACTTCTATACATAACAATGGGGAGTAATGAGGCTTCTGCAGAAAGTCCTATCGCTTGTTCACAAGTGAGTGGCTGATTTGTCACATTGGGAAAGTCTGAGGTTTGATAAATGCAAAACAGACACTGCATTTTTTTTCCACTTTGTATTTTTAATAATTGGTAACCATGTACACCAGAAAATGAGGATAAAGCTTCCATTTGCAAAGTTCAAGTATTTCCACAAAATTGCAAGAACTGTTCCGAAAAAAATGTTACATACACTTGACGAAATATGTGTAATAATAATCCATAAGATTCCATGTCAGCGATGAAAGAGAAAGAACAAGTTATGATTCAATATTACTGTATTTTTTATCAAATCTGAGACAGCTGAAAGGAAGATACTGCTGTCTACACTCTATATTGCAATTTCATTTTTACATAAGTTACAGTAGGCAGTAATCAAAAGACTTCAGGACTCCATTCAAAAGAAACAAATTTGATCTGCTAAAAATTTTCTGACATACTGTTGTGGGTGGGTGAGGTGCAGTGCGCCCTCTATGACAAAAGATGACCAACTGACATCGCGTCTTTACCACATTACACGTACTGGTAAGGTTGGTTGAAATTACATGTTCAGTATTTTAGTTGAAATTGCAAGAAATTCTTCAACATGACAGTGTGAGATCAAGTTAAATGTACTGGAAAAACAAACTACGGAGATTTTTCACCAGAAATACCATTATGTCATCATTAAGTGAACTAAAATACCAGTGAACGCTCCTTTGAAAACCTTATAGAGCTGAACAATAAATTGACATTTAACCTCTGACCTGCCTGACATAGTTTGCAAGACATGGTGTAGTTTAACCCCTGACCTTTACAAGCCCACACATCCTGGGTTCCCTGGCTGAGAATGAAAATGTACCTGTTTACAGTTAACCATTTATCTTTACACAATATGGAATATCACAGAAATGATTGGAATTACTCGACACCATAATTAAATACTTTCCTCACATCTTACAAAATAGAAATTCAAAGGATGACCCAGCCAAAGTTTAAAATAATTCTAAAACATCAAACATGTCCAAGATAAACATTCAAACATTTTTTTTTTCAAAAAAAATTTCAAAATACATAAAAGGTGCAATGTTGTTAAAATTTGTTGATATATGTCCATTGCAAGTAGACAGTGAAAGGTACACTTTGTTCAATAGACAGACACACATTTTATGCCGGGGTACCTTCAATAGTGATATTCATATTTAAGCTGTTCGTTGGGGAAGTTTCCTATGCTGGATTTCACATACATCTGTGATGTAATTGCGCGCGTTAAGTTCATACATAGAATACATCAGACAACATTTACACAAACAGCAGTGCTTGTCAACATTTCGGACAGCTGCAGCTTCAAATGGAGTTATCCCTTCAGCTCTCCTGATCAAATTAATCACAGTAACAACAATGTGATCTTATACATGTCATCAGACATTTGTTTGTTATATGATGGGGAGTTGGAAAAGTTACGATACATTTAAATACCTAATGATGCAATATGCGTATATGTAACTATTTCGTTTTTATAGACAAAATATTACAGATTTGTTCAGCCCATGATTAACAGGCTATATACCCTTTCACAACTATGGTTTGGCCCAAACCAATTGTTATCAGGGTGAGTGTGGACCTGCATATTGGAAATACAGGGTAAACAGGTTGAAGAACAAATCAGATGCATTAGGCATGTAACTGTGAAAAATGAATTAGAAATGAATACATTTCTTACACTTTGTACATAAAGGTTTGACTTGTGTATTCAAAGATAAAAATGGCAAACATAGCCAGGATTTCATAAATTGAGATTTTTGTGTGGTTTACGGAATGTCGCCTGTAACTGCTCATCTGTCTCAACATAAAATATTACACCATTCCTCTTCAAATTTGCAAAATTTAAGTTCATACCACCTTGATGACCTTACTGGGCCCAGCCTACCAGACCCTGATCATCCTAAAACAGAGGTTGCACTATGAATCACGGGCAAGATTTTCATCCAGTTTCTGAGTACACGTTAAACTTCTCACAGACTACAGCAGGCATGATACAAGATAACTTACCCTCATTTTTTCTGGTTATATACTAGTCAATTACATGTAGAAATGGGCAAAATCAAAATGATAAATATCCTTCGTATTTCCCCCAAAACGAAAGAGGAACACAGTCTATCCCCCCTCCCCTTACACGATACAACATGTACAGATTCTAATGTCATGCATTTTTTTACAGCATGTTCTGTTAACCACCCTACTGATAGAAAAAGACTGCTAGCTATATCAGAGCTCTATGCCCTACATCATTGTATGCTACTTGGCATACAATAAGGTACAAAACATCCCAATTTCCCTCCCTTCCTCCCATTCCCTCCTCCCCCTTAGGGATACAGACTTATCAGATCTACATCAAAAAGCATGCTTTGAAAATTTACACCCTGAAAGTATATTTTTCCAGTCGGCAATGAGAGCTCATATCCTTCACTCGACAATAATTTTCCTGACAAAAAAAATACAATAAATAATATGTAACCTTCTTTCACATTTGTATCAGACTTGCCTTAACCCTTTCACCACCATGGTTTGTCCCAAATCCATTGTTTTCTATGGTAAAGTTGGACCTGTATACAGGGAACTGGGGTGAAAGGGTTAAAAGGTGCAATCAAAATTATTGCAGTAATAGCCGAACTGAGAGCACAATTGTCACGTGTGTCTCTAATTCTTCATCGAGACCCACACACATACATGTACTTTACACTTGAAATTCATCAAGTCCATCAAATACGCCAGTCAACAATTGACAGCTTAAAGATCACTGACCCATATCTGCTAATGAACTCCAAGATTGGTTTTTGCACCAATATCACCTTATTTTAGATTAAGACAAGGCAACACACTGAGGAAAAAAAATTAAACAATTAGTTGAGGATAAACATCTTAAAATCATGCTTTTCTGTGTACCCACCCCTCCATTAGATATGCCTGATAACTATGAGCATGCTTGTATCTACACGTGAAATTTGGAACTCTGTATATGCTTTGTAATAGCTATGTACTGTACTCATGATCTAGTGTGGTTAAACTATGGATGTAAGCCTGATAATACAAATGTCAGTGATTTTGTCACTGTTTTTGGAAAACGTTGCACAAAGACAGAATAACAGATGGTAGCCTGATTTCTGTGCAGAGTCAACAGTTGTTCTTAGTCCACCTTGACGACACTGTAGATTTTGATGACAAACCAGAAGCAGGCAAAGAAACCAACAGTTCCTGTGAAAACAAGAATAAAGAAAAAGATGTCAGAAATAAATAAATAGTGTCCACATGGACAGATTTCATTCTACTCACTGATCATGCTGTTGCTCGTGCAAAAAAATGTTGACATCGATGAACGTGACGTGACAATACTATCCACACAAAATGCTATAAAATGTAAAACAAATATGTGTTGTTGGAATGTACATGAAACCAAAGTTGGTGAGGTTCTATGCAAAACATTTCAGTCCTTGATTTGTACATTTCAGAGTGGAAGGGGTTACTAGAATTTACTGCAAAACTTGGCAAGGTGTTGGTGAATCACTACTCATATGATTTTTATATTTGATACGTGTTTGGTTCTGATCAGTGATAAAGGTTGGACCTGCAAGCCACTTGGATGACAGCACAGACACTACACAGAACACCGAGGGCGCTGATCAAATCGATGAAACTTGGCAGAGACTGTGTCAATGACTTATACTTACCACAGAACAGGAAGAAAAGTAAAACCATGATAGAAGTGTAGCCAAAATACAGCACCGTGCTAGCTATGCCCTCTATTGTTAGTTTTGATACAAAATAATGGATGCAGTAGATAAATAGATATATTGCAGTAAAGCCGCTGGTTAAGAAGGATCTCCACCACCAATGGTAATCCTGGAAAAAGACACATTATAATAACGATTACTTGGATATGCAATCAAAATTAATATAAACATGTAGTTCCACAAAAAAATTTATCATATAACCCATATCATGTCCACATTTTTAGTAAGCAAAGATATTTGGACATGTACGATTGCAACTACGCCAAAAATTAAATAAAACATGAAGTTTCGATAACGTAAACCCAAAACAAGCTTTTTCTATGGTATCTCAATCCACAGCCAGTTTACAGTCTACGAATCAATCTTCATTGGAAATGTCAATTTCTATACAGAGCATCTGTTTTGACCTTGAATTAGTAATGGTTTGGAGACGTCTTGGATCACATCACGTCTTTAACTAACTTCTATTGGTCAGAAGATGTTTAAAGGCAATACAATTACAATTTAGTTTATTCAAACCTGCGTACACTAGATAAAATATTACAACAGTGTAAATAACTTCTAAACCCTGACATCAGGATGTTGGCCCACAGGCTCTGTACAATGTATATGTGATTACTAACCTCAGCACAGAGATGGAAATAACACAGCAAGACAGTGGCTTCTGAACATGTGATGATCAAGATAATGCACACCAAGAACAGGAAACCAAACATGTAGTACATCTGATGTGACCTGAAATATTCACAAGATAAAACAATTAAAAAACCTTTTCCGCATGATCATTTCCTGGCATATTTCACTGACGGCAGGGTGATACTGAGCTCATACCCGTACACAGTTTGAGAGCAACTTTACATGAAGGTGTTTCTTCGATTAGGGAGACTGTGCTACAGTGACCTGACCAAGGTGTGGAGACAGGATGATGTGTAGACAGTATCAGTTGCATGCCATATGCCATAGAGCAAAGTATGTCTCTACGCTAGACAATAATGCTATATCTTCACAACTTATGTTTATGAACTCAGGTAACGGATCAGACTCACATTGTTGATGAATCTGAAATGAATCCTCTTTTTTCCTGCAAAGAGGTACATATGGAATCAGAATGCATTGATCAATTATCCGAGTCTTAAAAGGAAACACTGCAGGCACTTGATTAATTTGGAACTTACCAGATGCTGTTTAGGATGAAAAATAACTGAATGAAGATGCATCCAAAGGGTAAAACACCACCCATCACAATTCCTGGTAGAGGTTTGGTGTAGAAAGACTGCTCTGGGATCTGTCGGGGAATCTGATTGGTCCGTACTGGGTACTCAATGGGCTGTTGACGAATAGGAAGCTCAATTAGAATTTAACTTCTGTTTGGATTGCAAGGCAGCAGTAAGCATGTCAGAATTTTAACTGCTCAGTTCGTTCATTTTTGGGGGACAGAATTTTTGCTTTGAGTTGAATTTGTGACATTTTATGTTCATTGGAGTTGTAATTTGATGGATAATGACAGATAATCACATCTTTGATAAACTCCTTGTCACTGACAACAGAGCTAATGAGCTAGATACCTCTGGTTAATTGCAATCTTTAACAAACTTTAAGAATAAGGGCAAATACTGAAAACTTAAACCACAAAAACCTGATGTCAGAATAACCAACTTGGTGCAGTAATACTAACCCTTTCAGCACCATGGTTTGGCCCGAACCCTTTGTTATCAATGGTCCGCGTGGACCTTTTCACATGAAATTTGGGGTCAGCAGGTTATGTTAATGAAGAAACATCGCATGATAGTAAGTGCTGTTTGTGCAAATACAAGACTATATATCTATTATTCAAAATTCATCAAAAATTATATTGGGTGCATGCCAAGCTTTGTGAAAGGTCAGACGTGTTTTCACTGTCTAATCGCTAATCAAGGACATGAATTATAATTTAATAGCAGATGTGCATTCAATGTGATGGACTATGAAGGTCGAATTTCCTTTGTTGAAATATCAACACTGTATTGATTCTCACCCTTTTCTTGAAGCCAAGATAGGCTCCCAGGAAAATGAGTGGTGTGGAGACTCCAAACCAGAGGCCAAGCAGCGCCAGGAGTGTGGTGAACGGTATGGCCGCTGAGCTGCCCTCACCCCACAGTACCAAGTTCAGGGTGAAGAAGTCAATGAATACAATCCCAGGAATGAAGAAGCAAGTCATCAGGACGTTGGTCTTCCAGCGCTCTCCCCCAAACGCTGAAAAAAGTTTGATACGCTTTCATGAGTAAAACACAGCAGACAACATTGAGTATGAATGAAAAAAAAGAAGGGAAGCTGGTAAATCAAACTATTGGGGGCACTGTAGTGAGTAAAAGTTTAAAAGTTCCATGCATGCACCTATGGTATCTCAAAATTTAGAAATCGTTAAATTCTGATATCCCCTGATAGAACTGATCTATTTTGTATATACAGCTGCCACACTTTCTTTTCAACATTAAACATAATATATTGCAAGTGATGCCCACTTTCCTGGGCAGAGCTCTAAGGTTGTTATAACTCATTTATCTGTTTAACACATTACAACTCAATGGATGTGAAAGAGATCAACTTATCTGGAATAGCTGACATGACTACAGAGGGTATCAGTCTCCTCTGGATGACATCACCTGATAACACAGTCAATAACACTTACTTTTATACATCCTGGCAGCGACGTAACCAGCAGGTGTACCCAGACACACAAACAACACCAGAACACATGTCATGAGGGAGCCGCGGTTGGCAGGCGACAAGAATCCCAGGCAGGCAAACACTACAATGAGGAAAAAAGATAGTTCTTGTTAAGCCATGTTTGAAATAACAACAGTGGAGTGATTTTGTGAAAATTTATTACAGATTGCTTTATGTACACTGGACATAAGGTTTTACATGTATCTATGTTCATATATTCTATCTGTACCAGATTCTGAAGACATTATTTACAGTGTGCATAAAGCAATCTGTAATAAGTTTTCAGAATCTGGTACAGATAGAATATATAAACATAGATACATGTAAAACCTTAGGTCTGTTTTGCTGAGCAAACTTACATATAATATTATTAATATTGTTGAGAATCTCTACATACAAACAGTCAATATGCTTGATAACAAAAGACTTTTAATTCATCTCTGGTTCAGATTTTTGACTTCCATTTTTTTAGTATAGGAGAGATGGTTCCACTTACCAAGGGTGATGAAGACAAGGAAGAAGATCTGGGTGCCAGTTCCCAGGAGAACAGAGAGCATCATTCCGCGTCTTGGGGAACGGAAGACGTCGCCATGCACCAACTTCCATCCAAACTCTTCCTGTGCATCTTCCTGTGGGAAGATATGTGACAAAATCAATCAATCAATCAATCAAAAATATTTATAATGCAAATCAATAAGCAATGTTATTCTTAGAATGATCAGCCACTACATGTACATGTATGCCATGAAATAACCCAGTCACCTGATGTGCTGCCATGGTTTGAGTTTGCAAGAACTTTTTCATCGACATAAGATGTGAAACTTTTAAACATCAAAGCCGCAGTTCAAGTGCACAGCAACCTTGGATTTACCAAAAATATCGTATAACTCCCAACATATGGAATCTATGTTCATTTGAATCTTTCAATAAGTACATTTGATGTAACTTCTACACATTCACTGTCAGCAATTCATGACAGTTTTTGGTTTATCAACGTATTTTTTCAAAACATGTACTACTCAGTGAAACACTAGAAAAATGCCTCACACGAGATAGGTCATCACAAGAGGTGCCTGGCTACATGTATGAATGATCATGGGCTGTGCCTGCTCTTGACAAATGCAAAGGAATTCTTTGCAGGACAGCAATGGCAAATGCCAGCAAACTGCTAAAAATTGAATGCAGAGACCTGTCCATTTTCTTGTTACTGAGCAAAGATTTTACATTATGTGCATCACGATGGTGCATAATGGTTTGTGTCTGTATGCCCTTGGATACATTGACATGCGACTGATTAAAAAGGGTTCTCTGTGATGCCAAAACTTTCACCTATAACATTACTGCATAGGGCTAACTCAAAGAAATTTTCAAAACTCCCAACACTGACAAGAGACTTATCAGTAAAGTCATCACATAAAGGGCCAGCTCCTTTGTATATGTTTGTGCATACATGTGTATGTACAAAATACGTGCATCTCAATGACAATGAGAGTCTTCAATTTGGCAGCAGAACAGAAACATAATGAAACTCTGATGTAGAAATATTCAATGACTTACAGCTGAGTCAATCTGGTTGTATCGGGCAATGTCTTTGTGTAGAGTTCTCAGCATAATCATAGCCACCATACCGGACAGGAAGAGTACAATCACCAACGAGTTCATGATACTGTAAAATTAAGAACACCAAATGGTTGTAGTCGACAAGTACAGCAGCAGTAATGTTCACAGCTGTATGATGTCGATGAAGATTTCCATGAAAAACATGAAATGTAACCACAATAATTCTGCTAGTTGATCTTCATGACTAACATGTATCCCTGTTTTCTTAATGAGAATGATTAAATATCTTTTATAGAATTAAAGATAAACACCTCGAAAGTGAAAGACTTAAACTTTTGCTTAAGCTTTACTCAGTGAAACTTTCAACCATTCTCTTACCGAAGCAAGAATAAAAATCAGGGGTCACCGTGCAAACTTTGGTACTAGAGAGACAAATAACTTGCGATTTCTCGATATTTGAAATTCAAAATGGCCGCCATCCCTGTGTTAACTCTATGGGAAAAATAAATTTTCGATTTTCGAAAAACTGAGATGGCGAAAACTTTTCTTTCGCCAAGAGCTTCAAAATGAGTCCCCACATGTGGTAGGTCAGAAGAAATTGATAAAATTTGAAGGCCCGAATTTCTGTCCCCGAGGTGCGTTCTACCTTAAAGATAAACACCTGAATAAATATCTATCAACAATACACAAATAACAAAGCTTGTCCACAGCATACTCTCATTCATGCAGTGATGTCGTCTTGCAGGATATGACTGTTGAAATAGCATGATTCTTTGCTAGCAACTATGAAAGATATTTTAAAATACATATAACAATGGGAGTGTTTGACAATTTGCTAGAAAAATTGTACCCACCTGAACCACTGAATGTTGGTGTGTGGCATTGAATCCAAGATGTAGTCCCATCGAGATGCCCATTTAATGTCGTATTTTGGCTGACAAGTTAAATTTAGAGATAGCTTGTATTTATTGTAACATTTGGAATATCAAAGAACAGGAAGGTCAAATATGTTTTCCAAAAATGATTCTCTGTGAATTTGCCATTGACTGCAACACAGGGAACAGCTACGTGCTTCCTGAAGGCTGAATATACTAGTATAAAAAGATTACAAAGTATGGTACACTGGATGTGCCAATTAATTCAGTTAATACATATGTGATTGACTAATACAGATAAACCTCTGCTGTGTTATTCTGTACAAGGCCAAAGTAAGCTAAGCTCTGTTCTGCAACAGGAAAAGCATTTTGATTGAAGGCTTGTTACAAAGGATGAACGTATTGTGTTTATGTGTTCATCTATTTATGATGATAATAACTAAATGTACTGCTTGTAACATTGTTACAGGAATGTGCTCATTTTACAAGAAAACTTTCAAATGAATGCAAATGGATTTTACTGTGAAATTTTCTGTGCTTTTTGACTGCTTAAATGTCCATCTTTTGGTTTCAAGTCGATGCAAACACTGAGAATTTACTTACTTTGGACTTTGTTTGTATTACAGTACAGTTTGTTTTAAGAATTGAACTCACCTCAAACGAGACAGAGTATGTGTACAGGATTGAAACAGTCTCCAGGGATGACAGGTCACCAGGAATGGCCATTGGTGGCAGGCCCTCTGCACAGTCTCCTTCCTTCTGGTGTTTAATGCTGCAATATACAATAAACTTCTGTGAGAGGCTGTGTGTAGGAGGTGGTTTCTGCTGGTCTTTCTATCTCTAGCTGTCTCTGCTAATGACTGAATAAAACTCGGTATGGTGATTGACATGTAGAGTAAAATTGTTTGGGACACGTGATGATTAGTTGGCACAAACTTTTGCATGCAAAATAAAAGGGTTTTCCTTGGGGGCCTTGTGCTGTATGCTCTAACCCTTACTTTTATCCTAATGAGTGAGTAACCAGTTCTGTAACCCTTATCCCATTGACTCCGTAGGTTACTCATTCCCTAGCCCTTTTTCTTTTGACTCCCTGGGTTACTAGTTTCCCCTTATCCCATTGACTCCCTAGGTTACTCATTCCCTAGCCCTTATTCTATTGATTCCCTGGGTTACTAGTTCCTCCTTATCCTAATGACTCCAAGGTTACCAGTTCCCTTACCCATATCCCAGTGACTACTTAGGTCACTAGTTCTTTTAAATGGTAAAAGGCGCTGTTTTCTGTTGAGGTTACACAATTTCAGGACCAAAGTGACACAGCAATTTAGATGAATATGCAACATATTCTGTAATGAACACACAAGTGGGGAACAGTAAAGTGAGTTGATGTGTGGTGAAAATGGTCATGCGGTAGAAGCACAGCATAAAGATTACGAGACATGATTATCATCCTGGGGCAGCTTACCTCCTTGGTTCCAGCTTGGCAGATAACAGTCTGGCAGCAGTAGGTGGGCCCTCATCCTCGATTGGGTGGTAAGCGATCTTCAGATCCACGTGGTTGAAGACGTAGTAGGTATCTTTCTCACTGTACGCTGGCTGTGGGTGAAATTCAGGTAATATTCAGTTATAACTTGGAACTTCATGACATCACATTTGAAGATGAGGAAAGATTTGGAATGAATTCAGAGCAAAGCAGAGAATTTCAGTTCAGCTTTTTATTACTTGTGTTATATATAAATTCTCTTCTACTGCTTGTGTACAAATCACCACGCCAACTTTTTCAAAATCATATTGAAAAGTCTGTCAAAACCACACATTTATGTCAAACATGGTTACTGTTGTACTCTAAACATCATCTGAAGCATGCTAATTAAAGGGACATAAGCTGTATCTTGTGGCAAGTTTTTCAGTATTCTGCTTCTGTATATCAACTACCCTGTTTGACCCTAATCCATTTGTCATACTGAAAGTTCAAGTATTCTTTTCGTCAACACAGCTTGTATATGTGTAGTGATGATTGTTTATTGTTTACAAATGAATTCTAGTCCGGACTTGAATACAATTTTCAACAATAACAATGAAGATTATACTCATATAGGTTGTGTTGATATGCTAAATACTTAGCATTAAATTACAGTTTAGGGATTCAATGCAGAAAGTTTAGGGAAACCACAAAAAAAGTTCTGAAAATATAGCCAAAAGATACAGCTTATGGAGCTTTAATGTCTACATCATTTCTGTGTGTACACGAGATGATGTGATTCCCACATGTGGTTATCTGGACATTGATGGGTATGCCCTTCATCTGTTATTTTGCTGGGTTATCTTCTCTTCAAATTCAGTACATTTGGTGATGTTTTTGTTACCGTAAAGATAATTATTTCTACTGAAAAGCTTAACCCTGTAAGGCCTAAACCCCTATTATGCATACATTGGTAGCTCTAGTATGCCGGCAGAAAGTCAGGCCTGAAAGGATTAAGTACAATCCTGTATGGTTGTCTGATCATGCATGTGAGAATGTCACTCACTTAGATCAAGTAGAAATATTTTAGATGTTCATGTGTAACAAGTATCAGAGTTTGCTCAGAACTTACATTGATAACACAAGCGTCTTTTGGTGTCTTCTTGGCGGTGACATAACATCCAATGGGAAAGCCTGGCGAGCAGTACTTGTTCTGGGTGGAAGCAGCCGTACCCTCCACGTCATAGCACCAAGTCACTGGCATGTTATCAATGATCCTACACAGTGAAGAAGTCTTCTTGTAAGGCAGTACAATTCTCGAAATTGAAGGACTTACACTAGTGCGCAAACTTACCTTATGTAAACTCTTAAACATTCTCTTTCAAAATTGAGAGTAAATATCTGGAGTCATCTCAAAAATGTTAGTTTAAGAGAAACAAATTACCAAACATTTACAGACACTTGAAAATTCAAAATGGCTGCCAATACTTTGTCGACTACATGGGGAAAGATTTCATTTCTGATTTTCACAAAGTTATTCAACGAGCTTCAATATGAGCTCCAAAAAGTGGCGCCATTTCAAGTATTGAAAACCTTTTGTCTACCAAAGGTCTGGTTCCCAAACAGGAAGTCATCAGAACAATCTAGTTGTTTTGTACTTGTGGATATATTGTGACACAAGATGAAACAAATCACAGTGCAAATAGCAGTGATTGTACGCCGTAGCTTGGGTTTATAATTTTTACTTTGCATATGTATTAGTATCACTCCACAGGTAGGTACTTACCAGTGGTGTTGGTAATTCTGTTTTAGGCCGTCCATCAAAAATCTGAGGTGCTTGATTTGATCTTTGTCCTTCGTTTTGTATTCTTTCTTACACAGTGATTTGCACTGCTCTGGGTTGTTGAATGATATCTGGAGACAAAGCAAAGAAAAAACAGAAGTCAACAACAATTTAATCCTTTTCCTGCTAAGTCCATATTTCACCACCAGCTCAAGATGGTTAAAATTAATGAAACACAACATATTCCATATGGTGTATTTTAACATAATACTGTACATTTGAAAGCTGTTGAAAATATAAATACTGTAAACTTGATTTTTTTGGACATAAGATGCTATAACAGACAAAGCCAAGTGGGTGAAAATACATCATGTTTTGGCTCAATACCGCTTTTTACTGACTTGCCTGATGGGGAAGTGATACTGTCTGGCAGGAAAAGGATTAAGGTACATGTAAATGTAGTATACGCACTGAAAGTGAAACTTTGCTCAAACTTTCGACAGTGAGTCTTTCAACCATTCTCTTGTCAAATCAAGAATAAAAGTACAGGGACATCATGCAAAGTTTGGAACTAGAGAGAAACACATTATCTAAAATTTACTGGTATTTGAAATTAAAAACAATGGCAATCTCTGTATTAATTAAATTAAATATCTGGATTTTCAAAAATCTCAGACTGACAATTTTTCTTACTCCAAGAGCTTCAAAATGAGTTCCTCCAAGCCGTACACCAGAAAGATATTGGATAAGTTTAGTCTCAATATCTATCCCTGAGGCATATTCTACCGTAACACCTATTTCGACAACCTATGAAATAATATGTCAGTAAGTTTTTTGATGAAGTGGCAACTTGTCAACAAAACAAAAGGAAAGATGCTGACACCGTAAAAGTATACAATAGTTTACATTTTTTTTTCCAAGATTAATTAATCATGAAACGGGCTCTCAGGTAAATTTGTGGTAGCCCTCTTCCTAAATAATTGGACTATAAAATGTACAGATTCTCATAATGATAGATTTTAACAAGTCTTCAACAAATATTCACACCATATTATCTCACTCTTTTTGATGTGGTAGCAACGTACACAACATTAAAAGCCAAAAAGAGGTGAGCTTTTTCAAGCTTACCTTTATGTCTATTCTTACATTCAGCGTACAATTGCATCTACTTCCTGTGTCAGAACTCAAAAACTTGGCTGTCCACGTCAACTTTGAACTTGCCAATAACACAAACATGTAAAGTGTACATGGCTGGTTATTTTTCATTTAATTTCAATGGCTGAATTGTCACCACACTTGTCCAAACGCATTTATGGTGTGTACACGTAGTCACACTTTAATTTCCAGCAAAGACATGTCATCAATAGCAACTGTTGGTATAAAATGATTACTGTACATATATTTCTTTTAATCCTGTGTCAAAGGTTAACGTGAGTGAGAAATGATTTCACAGGACTCGTGTTATCATTGTGATGATACGAAACATTTTCATACAAAATCAAAGCCTCCATTGAAGTTCAGGGCCATACTGCCTGTTTCTGGTTGCTAAATATGAAAACAATATTCAAATTTTACCGCATGTGTGCCAGTAATTTCAAATTTTATACTGCCCACGTCGTGCCACATGGCTAATGATTTGAGAAAAAAAACAATTGAGGGACTGTGTGGTGTAACAGCCTGCACTCTAATGGATCAATTTTTTTTTACTGAGGAAAGGTTGGGAACAGCTTGCATGGTTTCTGTGGCTGACCTAACATTCATTCACAGGAAAATAAGCCGAATTACAACATTTTTGCTGGACTCAATTGAGAATGCCTCGCCATTTTGGTCTACCTATTAATTGAACTGGAAGGAAACACATGTACTATACACACTTCGAGGAACAAAGGATTTTGTTAAAAGAGGGCTGAGATAAAATGTGAAAAAAAAATTGTATATGGTCATCATTGGTGATATATTTTATGCTGAACCAAGAAAATTTCCTCAGATCTTGAAAGTTTTCAGCCTTTTCAGAGCATAAAAACATAAACATACATGTTTGAAGACTTTCATTTCTATGCAGCCACTGTGAGTTCATGTGATATTATTGGAAATCTTGGCTGATTAAAAAGTCCTAGACACTATCAAGTAAGATGTGACAAAATTATTTATCGGGGGAGGGCACATATGTATGACAGAACTAATTCTTTTCTAATTTTTTCTAACTTATTTTTTCATTGATTACATTTCTTTTTACAATATCTTTTCTGCATGTGATAGCCAAATACAGTTAATTTTGATTTTTTGTGAATTATCATTTTAATATTCGAAAAATGAACATCTCTACTCGTACAGTACTGATGGACATTGAATATATGACAAACACAAATGAAATGGAGCAGCTGGACTGGACAATAGCTTGATTTGTAATTTCACGGCTAATTGATCATACTTTTATCAAAGAATTGTGTAAAATAAAACTCTTTGATGAAACATGCTTCAGCAGGATTTTCCAAACTAATTGAATCTCCTAATAAGTAAACATAGATGACACAAAAAAATGAGAGAAACCGCTTCATAATTAGGTACATGTAACTCTGTATGTGTAAATTCTTACATCAGTTGCTAGTTTCATAAGTGTCTGGCTTGTAGGGACATTCTCAGACTAATCTTTTTCATAATTGTTACTCATGCAATCTACAGTATGGTATTATATTTGGACATCTGGTACAGTATCAATCCGTACGGAAAATATCATCTTCCGAGTTTTTCATAAATGATCCAAATTAGTATCTCTTTTATCCTCTGTCCCAATGGATTTGGGTACAGGTCACAATTGCCAGGTCACATATGTTCACAGCGAGTCAAATGCGTAAGTGAACTTGCAGTCTCTCTTCAGAATTCTGGGTTTTTTTGGGTTTTTTTAATCATCAACAGGGAATTGGATGCTCAACAGTATTACACATGCAGGCTTTTTGATATATAAATTATTTTGTGAATTTGAATTAAACTCTTTAATTTTGGTGAAAAGAGAACAACATTCTCTAGTTGGCAATGACAAAAACTTGATGCATTCAGTATATATGATAAAACTTAGTAATTCAGCATATGATTATATGGAATAGTAAGAACTGGCTGGTTGCATTTACACAGTGTTTGCAGAGCAAAGACAGTAATCTGCCCACATAGAGATGAAAGATACTTACATTGTATGGTGACAGTCTGATTCTCTCACCAAACACAACCTGCCCAAGGTTTTCTGTCGGGCTGGACCTCTTATTGGTTGTACAGAAATCAAATCTGTTGAAGGAGTGGGAAAAAAAACAGAACATGACCATCCACTTTTATAAACATCTTGCATTTTTCCTTCTCTATTCATGAACTTGTCCTGATTTTGTCCAGTCATAAAGGGATGAGAGTGGAAATCATTATTTATTCTGGCTCATTTACTTCAACTTGAAGATATACATTTAAGGTATACAGATCTACATATGCTTATATATGGTCACAGGGGCGTTCCTTGGTATTCAAAATGCCCATCTGAGGGCGCCGTTTTTAAAAAGCGGCCACCCGCTTAAAATCTGTGATTGGTTAGATTTTCTCTTTCCATGGTAACTGTGGCAAAATTGGAACAGGTGACAGTACACCTTTAATTCCTGGGAAAACTCAACAGGAAACAACTTATTTGAAAAGATTTAAATTTGATGGAAAACAACAGTGAGCAAGCAGTGAATTAGATGGGTATACTCATAAAATAACAAGTGTACCATATCAAGAAATAGGCACCTTTAACAAAAATAGATCATTTGAAGGGCCAATGAAAATGTAGATATGTAAATATGATCTTTACGGACTGAAGCTGCTACAATAGACCAAGCCAATTGGATGAAAATATGTACATGTATGGTGTTGGCTAAATACCACTTTTTACTGACAGACGGGGAAGTTATACTGTCTGGCTAGAAAGGGTGAATACACACAGCTATCTATTTTCCCAAATTTAGTGCAGCTGTACATAGGCATGGATCATGCTGAAACAAAAGATGTCACCTGAGGGCACCCAGGTTTGCAGACTATACATGTACATGTACAAACATCACTGTTCTACATTTGTTTTTTACAATTTTGGGAATGTGCATTCAGGCATATACCAATGCTATGTTCACATTCATCCATATAGTATTCACAGAGAGTCAACAAGACACGACATGCATCTAACAAGAGACAGTCTATTGTCCGGACTACAACAATCCATTCCAATGCTAATTCCCTAAACAGATGGGCAGTATTCATTATGCAAAAGTGTACATGTATAGATAAACACTTGGATAATGAACATTTTCAATCATTAATATTGAATAGTTTCGAATAATACACTGTGTACAGTACAAAGGATTTGAAAAAATTCCCCTTTTGTTACTCAAGGTACATTATATCTTGATTGATTCACCACTACATTGATGGTATCATCGGAACAAGCTAAAATGAAGTGATCAACTTCTACTCTAGTAATGTACGAGAAAAGGTAATCAAATATGGTTCAGAGCTACTTCCTTCATTTACTGTTGTCATGTTTCTTTCCTCTCATTAACATGATAAACACTTGGGTAGGAAAATGCACAGACATTCAATGTTAAGGGGTGCTTTGTTTCTGTAAACTTACTTTTCATATTCATATGGGATGACAGATTCCACCGAGTCCAGCCTGTTCACAAAGACATCGATGCGGGACTGGAAGGAAAATACAAAGGAAAGTGAAGTTTATTATTTTGGTGACGCTACTCAATATGAAACATGGGTAATCTTTCGCCTGTACTGCAAGTCAAAGAACCCTCCATCACAGTACATGTATCATGCACACCTGCATGTGTAGAGTTCATGCTTCTCATGGATTTATCTCATTTGTGTACATCCACAACAAAAGTACAATCACTTGCTAGTACCAAGATGACGAAGTGTTCTTCACCACAGTATATTTGTACATTGGCAAAAACACAGCTACATACATGTACAAATTATTACAGCTTACAGTGCTTGAAAAATTCCAGTGAGATTCAGAACGCAATTGATCAAGAATACTTCAATTCCAGCTTGTTTTCATACGTGTACATTTTGGTTGAACATATTTGCATCAACACATAAATATTATGCAAGTTCTCATGAGAAATAAGATCTCGAGAGTTTACATGTACATAAATGTAGTTTGTCATAGCTTATATTGTGTTACATACACTGTAGCTTATTTATGTTATGTTACATATGTAAATTCCAGTATCGAAATGCTTACTGAAAGCCACCAAACCAGAGCCCTGTAAAAGGCTGTAGATAATTATGGCATGTTCATTATAACAAACAGAATTCACCTAACCAGCTCTGTACACCACCAACAGATATGGTTATAAATGAAGTCTGTACAACTTGTATGTGTGGAATAGGAAATCACTGTTCTGATTTGCTGTTAAACATGTTTGCTGTTCAAACATTTTGCACCTCCAACGATGCTATTTCAGCAATTTATCTCATTTGGCATGGTCAATCATAGTCTCATTGTTGGATTTTTGCAAGGGTGGGATTAGAGGTAAGAGGTCACACGTAATAAGTCTTTGTTTGTGATGCACATTTTTCTGTTACAATGCATCATCTGTACTATAGTTAGTCGACACATGAAAGCTACTGAATGGATTCAGAAGAAATAAAGGTATCCACTCTGAACTTTGCATTCTAGATTTCTAGTCAAAATTCATGCTGTACACACGTGAATGCTTGATGAAGTCACACACGTAGTTTTGTATATGTAAATTTGACTACGGAAGACTGGCACATGTGAATAGGGAATTTTTGTGCGGCTTGAAAACCCAACATTTCATACCTTCACCGCACCCATATTGAACACCATTGCAACAGGTGAATTAGCATAACAATGCCTGTGAATGCGACTTTGAATTCTTTACTGAGAAGTCAAGTCCGGTCAACATCAGTTCAATGATTCAAATCCATTTTTTCAGCATTCTCTGACCCCTACTATATCATAACTCTTGGTTTTGGTCAGACAAAGCATGAATTCTACAAAGAGTCACACATATGTAAGCAACCGCCATTTCCACCACAGACCACCAAGTAAAGGTGATACAATACTGAATCATCATGACAAACTGTTGCCAAACCATTACATATGTACATTATCCTACCCAAAAACCTTACTAATACAACCTGTGGCTATGGCATTTTCATGTTTCAATACATGTACATGTATCTATTTAGCTGGTACAAGTAATTTTGAGATTTGAACCCTACGAGTCAACTGAATTAACATAAATGTAGCATACAAAGAATGGATAATACTACTAGTAGATTTCATATCATATACAATTGTATGTAACTTTGATTTAGAACATATCGTGGCAGACAAACACTTATGTGATGTATATCTATCATAATCATTTTCAATACACTGTGCCTTTCCAGTTTACAACACATACATGCTGACAGATGCTGATTGTATTGAAATGTTTACCACATGTGTTGAACACAACATGTTACATGTACATACATTTCCTTAATGTTACATGTACATACATTTCCTTTGCCCCTATCCTGCCAAGTTCACCTGTCACTACCAGGTCAAGTTTGTTAAAACCCAGTGAAGCATGTCATGTCCCATACATGATTGTATATTGCATTTTAACAAAGACGTGATTGAAAGACTCTGAAAACATCAGAGATAATGTACACATGATTTTTGCTGACTTTAGCTGATGTATACAACACACCGTACTTCAATTAATTGTTCTTTTTATGATTAACTTTTGCTATAGCAGAGCTTATACCAAGTGCAGTGGAAACAGATTAACAACACAATGCAGCATATATTTTGCTGGCGTTTGCTTATAGAGAACAATGCACTTTAAACCTTGACCTCTGTTGCCCCCGACATCAGATGAAGACATGCAAATCAGTAGCCAGCCATTGAAGTGGATGCTGGGATGCAGATTACTAGAATGGTGACATGTGTTACTGGGATTATGACTGGTGGGAATGGAAATATTTAAGTTGGAAACCAGCTGATACACATTCACATTTTTATCACCCATGCTTCTTTCTATAAATGTGTCTACCTTTGCCTTATGTGACGTGATTGAAAGACTCTGAAAACATCAGAGATAATGTACACATGATTTTTGCTGACTTTAGCTGATGTATACAACACACCGTACTTCAATTAATTGTTCTCTTTATGATTAACTTTTGCTACAGCAGAGCTTATACCAAGTGCAGTGGAAACAGATTTACAACACAATGCAGCATATATTTTGCTGGCGTTTGCTTATAGAGAACAATGCACTTTAAACCTTGACCTCTGTTGCCCCCGACATCAGATGAAGACATGCAAATCAGTAGCCAGCCATTGAAGTGGATGCTGGGATGCAGATTACTAGAATGGTGACATGTGTTACTGGGATTATGACTGGTGGGAATGGAAATATTTAAGTTGGAAACCAGCTGATACACATTCACATTTTTATCACCCATGCTTCTTTCTATAAATGTGTCTACCTTTGCCTTAGGCTTGATTTTTAATTCTATGTTTAATATAATATATATTTAATATAATATACATCTTTGCCTTAGGCTAAATTTTTAATTCGATGTTTAATATAATACATAGAGAGTGATAATTACTTTCCCACTCATACAGTGTAAGTGCTAATGACTGGCAATACATGTACTTCAAAGTACATGTATTGTGTGCTATCCATTAGAAGGACATCAAAAAGTTATATGGGTCATGCAAGGTACATGTTAATCTCTTTTTGATAAAATTCTTGTGCCTATGATATCTCCCAAATATGAGAAATTCAAGTTTGAAATAACTAGGAACGGTAAGAGTAATTTTGGTATTTAATTGGTAAACATCCATTTATACAAAAGATTGTCGTTAAACAATAATAGGGTGGTTCTCACTATACCAATCACGCTTTATTCCACAGTCACAAATTGTCATTTATATTTTGTCATCTACTGAGCATCATTACATGTCTGAAATGACATAGGTAACAGCAGATGAGATGTGACCGGAGGATTCTGACCAAAGTCTGAAATAATGCAGGAAAGATGAGAGCAGTTCGTACAAGAGTGTACTCTTTCACAGATTACAAGTTCTTGTTTCACAGTGTTTTCTCAAGGATGTATAATTACATGAATCCCAACCTGTTGTACTTTGGTTTGCCAATTGAAATCGATTCAAGGGGCAAGAATGGTCTGTCTATTGACCACACTGATAGCTGGGCTCTGTAGTTTGGACTTGGGTATTGACTAAGGCAGGCCTCAGGCAACAAACTGGCCAACACAAAACAAAAGTTCCCCAAGTACTGGTTTTAATGTGGAGCATGTTGAATTGAATAATGATGCATTATTATCGAACCTGTATGTTTGTATGTTGGAACAGCCATATCACACCTCTTCTGAGAAAACAGTTGCACAATGACAAATCCAAAAACGTATTTTTTTTTTTTTTTTTTTATTTTTTTTGGGGGGGGGGGGGGGGGGTTGCAGTTCTACACATCAACATAAACGATAAAGGCAATGCAGGCTCATCAGTTCATTTTTTATTGTGAATAGAGTGAAATTTTCGAAAATGTGGCTGGCCACCCCTCATTATCCGCCTTGGGCAAGCATGTCGTCAGACTGTATCGCCATGGATACCACCAATGTTAATACACGTAGCATTCAAGGCATCACTTGTTCCATACAGCACGGTTACTAATAGTGATGGTGAAACAACGGAAAAGTTGAATGGAAAGATGGATAGTGGGCAATTTTTTCTCTGTCAAGAAAAGCCACATGGACAGTTGAGCTGAATGAATATGATTTGTAAGTTCCGTAGAGATGCTGGCCAAATTACCCCACTTTATTTAACTGTTTGATACAGTTTATCCATCAGCAAAAGTCCCATTTACAAGGAGCTACATGTAGTTAGTGACTTCTGCAACAAGACGGCTTCAAACAAAGTTTGACTGAACATCAGAGTCATCTCATCTTATGCTGCGAGTAGGTAATATTAGCCAACTGGTTACTATTATTTCCAAACTTTAATCAGTTAGGAGGTCAAAAAAAATATTCGAATCGCCCACTTGACATTCCCGAGGAGGGCCCACCAATTTTTAAATGTGATTGCAGGTCACATTAAAAATAGCAAAAATCTAGAAGAATCTAGACGAATTTTCGAAGTGGATGGGAGTTGATAAATGCTGCTCAGGACATGGACTACAGTTCATCAATGAACAACTTTGTCAATATGGATCATAACGGACTTCAGGATTAGGATTAAGCCATCGGCCAATAATTGGCATAGTGCAGTTACTGTATTTTCAGTGGAAAGATTTGATTTTTGATTAATGCTACACAGGAGATGGACTACAATTCATCAATCAACAACTTTGTCAATATGGATCATAATAGATTTCAGGATAAGGATTAAGCCATCAGCCAATAATTGGCAGAGTGCAGTTACTGTATTTTCAGTGGAGATATTTGATTTTTGTAAAAAAAGCTAGAGCAGAAGGGGTCATGGGTTGATAAAAAGCATGGAAAATTCCAACTTTCAATGCTGTAAACAGCTGGTATGTGATTAAAATCTCTACATCCTGACCTTCTCAGAAAGCAAGACCTGTGATCCAACAAAAATCATGCATGGACTGATATAAATGCTACATGTATATGTTAATTTACAAGGCAGGCCCAATGTGCCAAACCTTTTGAGTCAATTTACCAGGTATTTTGTTACAGATTGGAAAAACTAGGGTTCTTAACACAATATTTAAACCTGCATTCAGACAAAACGCGTGTTTGTTAAAGCCTAATTTTTTTTAATTAAAAACCGCTGATGCTTTTGTGAGACTGATAAATAAGATGTTTGTATCTATGAAGATTGCATTCATCTGTTGTCAGTCCAGCTGACTCTCTTGTAATAAAACTGCAAAAAAGACAATTTGGGGCAAGGGTGAATATAATGTGCGGAAGTTCCATAATTTTCAAGTTGCAACGTCTATGGCATCCCGTATTAAGTTACATGCAAACTGGCTGTGACCAAGGACACTGTTTTTCATGGTGTGAGGGATATTTCTCTGTTTTGCATAAATTTCTTCATTAGAATACAAGTATTGTTTCTGTCAGACATTTAATTGAGATTTCCACTAAACTTGCTCTTTACTGGTACAAATACATTATCAAATTAGAATTCTTGGTTTATTTGTTTTACAGTACCCAATTACTATCAATATGAGAAGGACAAGTTAACCCTTTTCCTGCCAAGTCGGTGAAAATCCGCTTGAATTCGGTGTAGCCAGAATCTAAGCACTGGTGACCATTATTCTCCCAACCCGGTGGAAATCGGGCCTTTTTGGGTACCCCCTTTCCTGCCAAGTCGACGGCACTACGTTTTGCTATCCCCTGTGCGTTTAGGGGTCATCCGAGGAGAGGTTTTCTGACAAGGAACGCCTTTTTCCCCTCGAAATGGGTTCGCAGGGAGTCGATAGACAGGGAAAGGTGCAGAAACCTGTCCGCCAGTCCCCCACACCCGAGGGAGGCTGGTTTTTTTTTTTACCGCTTTTTAGCAGACTTGGCAGGATAGCATGGTGACGTTTTTCTGGCGGCGTTGGACCTACTTGGCTGCCTGGCACTATAGAGATTGCTGCCCAACTTGACCAACTCGGCAATGCAATCTAGAAGGCTACCTCTTGCAAACGACTTGGCAGATATGCCGATGGTGCGAGACGAAAGTCACTTATTCAGTTGTGCGTGACTGAAAATGAGAACGTATTTTTGACGGGACGGCTCGACTTGTTCCTCCGATGGAACGGATATGAACGACTCGGAAATACCATTACAAACTGGTGTCCGACGTACTAAGCTGGGCTTCAGCTCTGCAAGTTCAAGCCAGGCAACGTCCTTCACCGCCTTGGCCGTGCCATTCAATGGACGTAGCTTTGGATTTTTTATTTATTCCATCGTCCGAAGTATTGGCTCTGTTTGCAGGCAACGTATCCTCTTGCCGACGCATAAGTAACTACGTACGCTGTTTGCGTACAGAGAATTCAAAAGGTGACATAAGGTCAATATGCTACGGGGATACCGCCTGCAGTTAGCAGGGACTGCTTTTGTTATGCAAACCAGCTAGCAGTACAATATGGCTGCCAGCATGTGGACACGTCGATGGCTAGAACAATGGAAGCATATTGTGTTGCACCCGTGCATCGCAAAAGTGAACTGAAGACTTGGGTGTAGTGACTGGTTATCACTGGTTAGCTGCAGCCCAAGCCATGTCGGTACAAACCCGTACCTGACTGAGGACCACTCGATTAGTCAGTAATGAACGGTAACACTCGTAAGCCAACTCCCAACTGAGCTGGCTAAACTACGTTGAGCTGTGCTTCAATGGCTCAGCCATGTCGTTAATACAACGGCAAAAACGTAGTTTTTGTGCTACACTGCCAAGTCGTTTAAGGTACGTATTCAATTGACCCTACCCTGGGGAAACAGGACAGGTTTGACGGTGCTTCTGCACCCCTAGCACGACCCTCAGGGTCTCTGACTAACGGACGAGTGAGGTGATGTTTGTGCCTAGCGGACGTGCGTAATACTGAAGGAGTTTATTTCCGAAAAAATAAACATGAAACATGTAGAAATTATCGAAGTCTAACACGTATAAGTACGGCTAAAACTACCCTGAAAATGGGCGATTTCTGCCAAAATGCCTGGCAGGATAACATGCAGGAGAGCCAATCTTTTGCAGGCACATATTATGGGGCGGTTTTCTACTGACTTGGGAGGATAACGGACAAGGGCGCTCGGCAGGAAAAGGGTTAAGGGACATAAGCAACTGTTTTACTTGTGTTAATTTATATTTTTGACATCTTCAATTCAAATAAAGTATAGAGTTGAGTATGTCAATGTCTGGGGCAGGGAATAGAATATCTAACAGCTCTCTACGGAGCACCAAGGTTTGAAGTGTGCCAGAACAACATTCAAAATGAATTTCTTGTGGTTCCCAGAAATTCTGCTTGTTTTTTATCAGCTCTATAAGTGAGATCGAAGGTATGAATTGTAACCACTCCCTTAGATTGTTTTAAGGTACTGAAGAACAAAACTGTCTTCTAAAATTATTCTGGAGTCAGCAAATCCATATACATGTACATGTAGATACTGATGTTCCAAGGACTGGCACCGTCAAAATAAATCTTTGTCATGTCTGCTGGTCCTGCTTTCATTCTCAGTCAGATTTTTTAACTATTTTCCCCCATCCACTGGTCTACAAGACCTCCAATGGCAAAGGAAATTAGGTCCTGGGCAAAGTACATATGTTCCTGATCCCAGAATTCAGACCTCTATAATTACTCGTTCTGTTGATTCAAAAATCTCAAAATAGACTTTGTTCCTGAAGCAGTGGTTAAAATAGCAAGAGCTGCTGTCCCTACTTGTTGTGAAGAAGAATCTCTTCAGTACTTCTGGTCCAGTTTTAGTAGCTATCACTGCAGCTGTCCTTTACATGCATGTGTACATGTACCATCTACAAACATATCTACATACTGTATATGTTCAAAACAGACATGCTAACGTGAAGTTGTATGTATATTATGAACACAATCCTGGGGAATAAGTTTCTATGAATTGGTCACAGAAGTCACAATATGATGGAAGCTTGTAGGCCTGGAAGATTGTATTTGACTATCTTCATATCAGCACTAGAAATTAATGGTCATCCTGGTCAAAGGACAACCTTGAAAGGACAACAAAACCTTGCCTTTGGACTACTAATTTCAAGAAATGTGTGTATGTCTGATCACAGTCCCTCTACACACTGGTTGGGAAATACCTAGGTCCCTATTGTTACCATGGGCCTTGTTTTGATAAGATGTCTGTGTTTGTAATTGTAGGGCTTCATTTCAGTTTGAATACAATCTATCCCACATCAAAATAAAAAGTTTATTATCATGCACAATTTAGACTTGGATCATGCATAGAACAGATTACATGCTTCTAAATAAGAAGAATGACAATGGCTATCTAGTACAAGAAATGTATTTTCAAAGGGTATAAAATGGTTGACACAGGCTTTACATATTAGAGTAAATATCAGTGGTTCTGGGTAACAAATGTTCGAAAGAAAAACACGACTAAAATTGGTATGAAATACAGATGCTAAACCATAATGCCAAACCATAATGAGTATACAATTCCTAATCTGGTACTTCACATGTTAAAGCAATAGATGTTTCCAAACCGGTCGGTATGTGGAGGGACTATGGTCTGATGGGACTACATGTACTGTACCATAGAATGAAACTGCAGCGTCTGGGTAGCGTATTCAGACTTTTCAAAATAACAGTCAGTGATTGTGATTAAACGGTAGACTAGTGAAATTGTGAGTATTACTAATCAATTGATCAATAGCTGTCATTTATCCAAGATAAATCTTCTTTGGTCATTCCGGATAATAAAAAATGACAGAATGTCAAGGATAATTATTGGTGTGCTTTTTTGTCTCATAATTTTTTGCTTTACACTGTTTGATTTAGTAACATCAGAAAAAGAAAATTGATTATTTTGTTGTTTAATGATAAGTTAGTTTTCTGAAACATTTCTTGAAAGTGCTTACATGCATTGGGAACATACTGCCTAGCTGACTGGATGAAAATTAAATGACAAGCGATGATTTTAGAGTACTAATCTGTTTGCCAGTTTTTCAGACATACATGTAGTAAAGTGTAATTTAAAATAAGCTGTATAGTCTGGAGTAAAAGTGGACTACCAGATATTTTATTGGGAAAACTAATTTTCAAATTCAGAAAGAGTTGTAAACTGGGACTACCACATGAAAAGGTTAATGTCAAGCCCTGTAGATGAACTTTTGAAGGGTTCAATGAGTAAGGCATAGGCTGAATAAAGGTCAGGAATGCGTTTACAGCAATCCTAGCATTGCCTGTAATATGTATGTGTGGTTCCCCCCACCTAACCCCTCCCTATACCAATGACCCGAAACATGGCGAAATTAAACTATGAATATTGTAAGTGTGCATGTGTAGTATAAAATTACATAGACCCATGGAGCTATTAGCTCCATGATAGTAGATTGTACTTCCTACACTGTACACTCATGGAGGTAGAAAGGTTTTTCTACCTCCATGCTACACTATAAAGTACACTTTCATACATTATTCTCTAGTCAAGTTACTCTATGGTTTTACATATAAAGTAGCAATAAGTGGTAGACCCAGAAGGGTTTAACTTGGGATTTGAACAGAACCGGGCTTACACAGTGGACATTCAGGGTCTACAAGCATGTACATGTAGTCTGTACAATAGTACATGTGACATTGTGGTCTGTGTCCTCGTGGGAGAAATATGTAATATTTCGAGGACAGGTTAATCGATAAAGACTTCTCTTTTTGAAAAGTTTTGTTTTTCCTCATTATGCCTTGCGGCGAAATAACATGTAAAGATGCCCTGCGACAAACTGATTCATCGCCCAGCGTTTGGTCAGGTGATCAATATTTGCAGTTTGTACTTGGGAGTTGGAAGCGGACAATGTTCTGCCCTTGTACAGCGGAGAAATATATACACACTCCCTCACCTTCCAAGTACAATTTTGGCTCTTGTGAGCGTGACATTATGATAGAACGAACTGTGAACTAACCTTACAAGTTTCCGTTTCTTTAGCTTTTTCACAGTAACTAACCGGGGCCAGCCCTGGTAAATAGAAACCACAACAAATTTGCGCCGTAACCGCAAGAAATGTAACAAGTACTAGCGCAACTGATCGAAAAGGTGCTGCCGTCATGTTCTCAGCTTTCTTACGGTAACAAGCTGAAATAACAAGCAAGTTTGTCTTCTGGTAACGACGCCGGTCGAAACGCTCGTGCGTGGCAAGTCGGAAAGATCCTCACTTGCTGGCAATATGGCGGATGGGGTGTACGTAATTCGTGACACGTCACCTGCAGTGCATTGTGGGTCGGATTAATGACGGTTGCCGTCACAACGCATCGACGCCCAATGAGATTACAACTTCGGTAAAATTTACGGTAATATTACCAAGATGTCAAAGTTCAGCAACTGATGAATATGTCTCGTAATAGCATTCAAGTTTTATCTAAAATGACCAGAAAATTACAAGCAGTCAAGAAAAATACACAAATTACACCGTGGCCCAGTTAGGATCACAGGGGGCTCGAACTTGTTTATTTTTGTCTGTGTTTGTTTGTTTGTGTGTATGTGTTTGTGTTTGTTTATTTGTTATTTTTAATAAAATAACAGCGAAAAGCTATTTTGTTAATATTTGTCAATAAAGAGCAGTTTATTTATTTGTTTGTTTGTTTGTTGATACGTATTTCCGAGGGTTAGGGTTATTCACTCCCTAAGTTAGGGGTAGGGTTAGGGTAATTAAGACTTATTCACTCCCTTGTGTTCCCTTGAATAAGTCTAACCCTAACCCTAACCCTAACTTAAGCCTAACCCTAACCCTAACTTAAGCCTAACCCTAACCCTAACCGTCGGAAATACGTATCAACAAACAAACAAACAAATAAATAAACTGCTATTTATTGACAAATATTAACAAAATAGCTTTTCGCTGTTTTTTATTAAAAATAACAAATAAACAAACACATACACACAAACAAACAAACACAAACAAAAATAAACAAGTACGATCCCCCTTTGTTAGGATCTTAAAATTGTTCAAGTTGTACACTGGTAAAAAGCTCAAGACGAACTAAATGGCCTGTCGTATTGTTGTTCTGCATTCTTTATGATCAAATTTGTGCAGACAGCGCTCTCTGTAGTTTGGCTTCAAATCGCAGCGCAGTACGAAATTAAGTGAGAATGTGATATGAATGACGCGTAGGGAGCGTCCAGTTATTGTGGCCGGGGATGGGACGGCAAATTCTTCCTGCGCATGAGTCAAAATAAGTGAACCCCCTACCCATTGCCCCAAAAAGTTGATGACCCCCCCCCCCCCCCCATTGCTTGAGTAAGTATTTATTCAATTTTGAATAATAACATTGGGCATTACCGGTGCATAGATAACATCAGTGGAGATTTCTTCCAAGATCCTGCTCTTATTCATTGTATACTGTGTCTAGGGAGGTTCAAAAAGTTCTTCATCACTTGCGCTGCTGCCAATTTCATGCATGGATTCATCATCATCCTCTTCCTCGACCAAAAGCCCAGAGTCTGATATGTCACTATCCGTATTTTGAACAGTTTCCGAAATAATTTATTGTCTTTCTCTGATTTTCCGTGTTTTCCTGTTCTCTCATGAACTGCTTTGATTTTGTCTCTTTGTTCCCTTTGATTGACAGATAGTGATGAATTAATTATTTGTTCAGACTGGGCCCGGTCGCTTGTCTCAGGCTGTTCTCGGCAGCAGTGACTGGCTAATGTGGGCCATCGCGTGCACCCCACGATCTATGCGACAGCCTACTTCTAGCGTGATAGTCTAGTGTTCTGTTTTGATAAATACCATCAGACTTGGATCAAGTTCTTGTACATATAATGTGCATATCGTGTACCTCTCAACAAGCATTGAACCAAAATCAACGAGGCCATTTCTGTGACCCCTTCTTGGACATATCCTGGTATTTCTGTTGATATACGTCTACCAGGTTGATTAAGGGACGGATCATTAGATCCTGGGAAGGGGGTGGTCAAAAACAGAAAAAAAAATTTTCAGAGCAGAAAGTCAGGAAAAAAAATCTTCAAACTAATCTGCAAAATAAAAAAAAAATAAGAAGACAAATGCGTAAAAAAAATCTGCAAAAGTCTTTAAAATCTTGAATTTTTTTTAGATTTTACCGACAGGAAGCAACTTTCTGTATTTTTTAGTACATCCTCCAGGCACATTTTTAATTTTAATTTATACATTTAGAGTGACTGTATCCCTTATACTGGAAGTTGTGATTATCTTATCTTTTCAGGACTTTTGTATTCTGATCACTTGAAAATTATAAAATTATAGAGCCTGTTTTCTACTTGTTTCCTGCGTACAAACCAAGCAGGTACACTGGGTAAAACATTGAAACTATGGCATGGTTGTCAAGACAGAAAGTTGTATTTGCCTTTTAAGATCAAGGTAAACAGATGCAGGCCACATTAGGTTCATTTTTTCCCAGCATTTTATTGCAATGTTGAATGGAAGAATGGGTGAACAAGTAGAAACACGTCAATTATGATAAAACAACATATCAAGTCATTATGTATTATTTTGCTTTTAAAAAGGCATTTTCAATTCTTTTTTCTCAAAAAACAGCCTCAAAAAACAAAACTATGTAGAATGCCATCTATCCAACAAATCCCAACACAAAAACACACAAAAGGGTTGAACTTTGAAAGTTTCTCGATAGCAAATACTGAATAAATCTGCATGAATAATCGTTTGTGTGTAGCAAATGCTGAATGACAATTATCTGAAGAATTTTTCCACTACAAAAAAAGAGCATGATTTAAACAAATCTTAAGGGACTTATGTAGCAAATTTCAAAGAAATTGGACAAGCCCTTTCAGAGAATACAGATTTTTTGACCATGAATGGCATAAATTGCCCTAAAAAGACAAATATTGAAATTTCACCACATCTATACACATCAAATCAATTTGGATATGCTGCTACAGAGAAATAGATGTTTTGATCAAAAAAGGGCAACAATTGCTCTAAAAACACAAATATGCAAATTTCACTATATTTTGCAAACAGCTTCTCAGCTTGTCAAAATCAATTGTAAATCATGAGATATGCATGATGTTTGGTGGGGTGAATGTAGGCATTTCACCACGCAGTAGAAAGGGAAGCCAGGAAACCAAAATAGTCAATTTTCAAAACTATAGGAAGCTACTGAGGAGCAAGAAGACCATGTTTCAGAGGAAAATGTGTAATCTGAAAAAAATGCTCCCCAAGTGCCACCAAATAACACCATTTTAATCTCTATTTTTCAAAAGCTCCAACAGCAGGAGGGGGGACACCCCCCTCCTGACCTCCACTCCCAAATATACTCCCCAAGTGCCACCAAATAACACCATTTTAATCTTTTTTTCAAAAGCTCCAATGGCAGGAGGAGGGACACCCCCTCCTGACCTCCCCCTGCAAAAATACTCCCCAAGTGCCACCAAATAACACCATTTTAATCTCTATTTTTCAAAAGCTCCAACAGCAGGAGGGGGACACCCCCCTCCTGACCTCCCCCCGCAAAAATACTCCCCAAGTGCAACCAAATAACACCATTTTAATCTCTATTTTTCAAAAGCTCCAACACCCCCCCTCCTGACCTCCACTCCCAAATATACTCTCCAAGTGCCACCAAATAACACCATTTTAATCTTTTTTTCAAAAGCTCCAATGGCAGGAGGAGGGACACCCCCTCCTGACCTCCCCCTGCAAAAATACTCCCCAAGTGCCACCAAATAACTCCATTTTAATCTCTATTTTTCAAAAGCTCCAACCACTTGCGCGGCCGCTTGTGGTGCTTCGCACCACATCTTTGCCCTCTTTATCTTCAGACAGCGACGAATTAAAAAAAATTATAAATCTGAAAATTTACTCTGAAAAAAAAAATTGCACAGCTAATCTCAATTGGAAAAAAAAATTTAGAAATTTACAATAGTAAAAAAATTTTTTTCACAATTTCATTGTGACCACCCCCCTCCCAAGGTCTAATGGTCCATCCCTAAAAAGTTCTGTAACGTTCCATCACATTTCCACCGTGCCTCACTCTCAAGGGAAATTGTGCATTTTTTCAGAGGAAAATATTGTATTTGGAATTCCCTCATATCACCAAAAATGCCAGGATATAAGGTCATGAAGGGGTCAAATAGCCAATTTACAGGCTTGGGGTATCAACCGCTCCTGGGTAAGAAGCAAAGTGAGCTACGGTAAAAGTGTTCGATCAAGGACATGCTCGCTTAGCCTAGTGGAATTCTCTGGCCACAACACCATAATGCTACCTGAAGGATACTTTCAACTATATACATGATATAGTACGATATATGCACATATGTAAAGAGAGTGTATTTAGGTATTTCTTCCTTATTACAAATTTACATAATCCAGCCCTTTGTGTTTATTTATCTAGATAAGTTTTATACATCTCTTTCCTGAAAAGTGGTCAATAGTAGTGCTATGCAACAGCACAAAGGGAACCCTTCAATGTATGCCAGGTTCTTGCACCTAATCATTAGAATTCAATTGATTGTCCATCATGCCCTCAGCGAACTCAATTTACAGGAAGAAAAGACTATAAGAGTTGCCATGTGACCGATAATCATATACTTTTATTCAGATTTTCAGTGAAATGAGAGAGTATGCAAATTGTGAATTCCTGGCTACACTTTGCCAAATTGTGAATAACTGAGCACAGTGACTTACCGTACAAAAGTACAAGACATATACAACTTAAATTCTACTTATAAATGTCTAATAAAATTGACAATACTGGAAGGTTTAAATATCCCATGAAATAAATGTTTTAATCTCAGAAATTGTTGGTGTAATAAGGGCAAATTTGGTAAAAAAGTAAATGATTCCATATAGTCACACATTTTTTTCATTTAAATTAGAGTCTTTACCGTTCAAAGGCTTACTTTTGTGTTATTGTACGATAAGATGTGAAAATTTCATTCACTGCATCATAGACTCTGGAGCGAGACTGCGTGAACTTCAAATGGATGGTTTTATATATTGGTTTTTAAGTGATTTGAGAAAAACTGTGACTTCTCATCGTAGATTTGTATAAAATTAAGCATGATGACCCATTTTTTCCTCTAATATTTGATTATTCTCATATGCCAGAATTCAATTGTTAAGTCTCCTAGTCTTCGATGTGTTGCTCTCTGGCCTGATCTTGCGTACAATTACATGTCTGTTTCACGGTAAATTGAGTGTCCCATGATATCAGACATCAGAGCTGTCACTGTCACTGCGGGTATGCAGTGACAGTGACACTGCCAGTAGCCAGTAGCAGGGCAGTAGGTTGTATTAACTTTGTATTTTTACAATATTTTTGTTCAGTTTACACAACTGCGTTCTTGTTCTACTCCCTACAGCATGTTGAATTATCCAAGTATTCAGCTTGCCAAGACAGCCTATGCGTACAGTGCAATTGTATCAATAACAAATAACTTTTAGTCTGAATTCTAATTAGTATCACCAACAATTAGACAAACGGTCTCTCTCTCTCTCTCTCTGTATATATTGCCATATATGTTGCAACTGTTGTTAGAATGACAATAATCGGATCACTGTTCGCAGAGAGAAAGGAACGACAAAGGCGGAAAATATACATCCAAGTGTGATCAAAATTTGCAGCTACATGTTATGTAGTCTAATCAATTTTTGTGCAACTGCTCTAGATTTGTATCCCTTTTTCGAAAACCATTTGTCACGCAAATAAGCATAAACTATGCAAAACACAATCTGTGCATTAGATTTGAATCAAATCTTATCAGCAGTTATTGACATTGTGACCACAAACAAACATTGGTACGACAATGATAGCTCATGTGTAAGAAGATGTTTTTAATCAGCCAAAACTCCAGTCATAGATGGGTTTGTTATTTAGTAATTTACAGTTGCACATTGTTATATTTATGATTTTCTCTATTTGTAGTTTATTTTATTACAATTACCGGTATGATTCATATTACATTTAGAGACATACAAGTGTTGATTTGCCAAGACCACTGGTCATTTGCACAATAGCCAGATAGCTACACTCACTTTTGAACATGTTAGGGTTTGTTTTGGATAACCCACCCATCAAATTGTATATATATATATTGCTTTGCATCCTTGGTACTGATATGGAGAATGAGTTTTGGACTTTACAAAACTGTCAAATACATTATTTACAATGATTTTCATTCAGTTTCCTTTCTTTCAAGCAACGCCACAAAAAATCCATTTGTTTTGTCATCTTTTGGTGATGCCCTAATACAGAACTGACCAACATTTGATTCATTGATCCCTCTGTGATCCCAAGTTGACAATGCCTTCCTTAAAACAAATTTCTTATTAGAATGCAATGCCTTTTGGACAACTGTCTCATTTTCCTCTACATTATATGAACATGTTGAGTACACTACTCTTTTAACCCTAGGGAATGTCAATGCATGATTCAATATTTTCAGTTGGAAATTCATCAATGATTGAAGCCGTTTCTTTGAATATCCATTATCTGATTCTGTGTCTTCAGTGAAGTGATTATTCCGGCTGACAATGCCAGATCCTGAACAGCTTGGATCAACAAGGATAAATTCAACTTTTTGGTAACAAGAATTCTCAGGGTTAATCCTTAGAAAATCTTCATTGTAGAGTTGGGAGTTGACCACACCAGCTTTTCCCATTAAGTTTCTCATTGTACCAAGTCTTTTAGAGTCTAAATCAAAGGCAAATATTTTCCTGCAAGAGATAAAATAGCATCAATGACACTGTGTTCCATGAAGTGACGTTTGTTTTGTGACAAATTTGAAACCTATGATACAACAAAAAAGAACGGAAGTACTAACCACAAGTAGCTGTGACAACACACAGTATGTGGTTTATCCCATGATGCAACACAATTCATACACATGCAGAACACCATTTCACACAGAGGGCACCATTACAAGTATAACCACGGCTGGTCCAAAGTAGCAACAAGCTCAATACTGAGACGTTATGCATATGCATGTTTTTTATCCCTGTTCGCAATTACTTTCATGCAATAGTCCAAAAGACATGTAAAATTTCTTAATTGCACAAAATTTAAATCAATATTCTATTAGACCAGAGCAAATAGAATTTTTGCATGGCCCATGAACTATACGGACTAGGCAGATTAGAATAGGTAGGTACGTAGGTGTGTGTTGCCAAATGTTTAACATAAGGCTTTTTGTTTCCAAGTGTACCTATAAGTAGGGTGGCCAAGCCATTTTTTTCTCTTGTTTATACACACAGTTTAAATGGATTTTTAGCAAGAATGGGGTAAAAGAAGTAAAATTAAAAAAAAATTATGCAAATAGCTGTATCCAATCAAAAGTTATGAATTTTTAAAGCAATAAAAATGCCATTTTTTCGCGGACAATTTTCGGCAAATTTTAAAATTATTTCAATGAATGCCGATTCCTTCAAGTTTGGCAACCCATAGTTTTTTATTTACTTCACATGGAATCATTAAACTATGTGTCTTGTGCACAGATTTACCCAATATTACGGAAAAATCAAGATTTGACTGATGCACAGTCTTGGATTTTGAAACTGTGAGTGTTGAAAATTGAAAATATTTTGTCTGACTTAGTCAAAATGGCGGCGGCACCGTACCATCGAAAAATGGATGGATTTTTATGTTTTTATGAATTTTGAATTCACATAACTTAAAAACTAGAGCTCACAATACAATGAAATTTTGTCACAATGTTATTTAATAACACTCAATTCTAACAAATCAATTTAAACTGCCAATTGTCTTTTAATGCAGTTCATTTTCAGCCATGAAATTGTAAGAAATAGCTGTCCCTAACTTCAGCCTCAGGCAGGCTGTCAATGGTGTGTCAGTGTGACTGCCTTCCGCCGCCATCTTGAGTCACACTGTACTGAGGTCTATGAATGAACACGATTTTGTTTTTATGATTCGTACTTGTGCTCGTGGACAGATTTTCGTCATATTTCACAGAAATGTTGGAATGATGTTTAAAAGAGCATGCTACAAGTTTTATGGCAAAAATATGTATCTAAATGGGAAAATCTACACCGAATTTACCGTACTCACTTTACCTCGTTTTGCTGGCTAAAATTCCCAGAATATAACAAAAACTCACCACTACATGTAAATGGGATGGTCTGCCACTTCCTGGCCAAGTTTCACAGTTCTATGACAGCGTGCACAGGGTCCGAAAGCAGTTCCGTTGCGAAATAGGTATTGACTGGATTCAGAAGTGCGTGCCATGAGCTGCGACCGCTCGAGCGCTGTGGCCGGTCATTACAAAGTGGCATTTTTGGAGAGGAAAAACACTGTTTTTCTATCTTTTTTTCTTCAGTTTTTAATGAAACCTGCCTCATACATCGATTTTAATTGGAAATATCCATTTTTTCAGTAACTGAGCTACTTATTTTCAGAAAAAATGGCGTTTAAAATTTCACGAAAATCAATTTCACTTTCAGTGTGCGTGAGTTGCGTATAATGTCGCAACATTTTAGCTTAACTTTGGCCACCCTACTATAAGGTTGCAGACTGATGTTGGCCAGTCACATACCTACAAATGCTACCTTATAGGCTGTTAGATATGTTCTGCTGCTTATAGGATACTGAAATATTTTCAGAACTTCGCAACTGCTTGTTATAAATTGTGACGAGTTATACTTTCACAGCCAGCAGCAACAGCTTTGCAGGATTTGAAGGGGCCTTAATTCACTGCAACTTGCAGTTCACTGCAATGTGTTTCTGTCTTTGCAATCATGTATCAGAAATCATGTGCGCTAGTTCGCTTTTACATGTATTGCAACCAATGTGGCACAAAACAATCGTTGTACATGTCCCTAGCCAGTGATAAATACATAAACGCATGCACAAGGCAAATTTTCCACTTATAAATTTTTCCAAGTATCACAATTGCATGACTGACTATGAATTCATCTGCGCTCACTGATTGGATTGCTTTGGGTTCGCATGGGATGCATAAGTGCAGTGGCAATATTAAGCGCAATTCAATCTCCATGTACATGAATCGTATTGCATCATGGGTACTTTCACAAACCATGCACACTCTGCTACCATTCGATTAGAATTGATATAATTGACAAAAACTTATTTGTGTGCATCAGGGTTTTCTCTCTATTGCGCGATTGCGCAAATTGCGCATTTCGAGGCATTTTCTGCCCTTTAAAAGTTACTGACTGTGCGAAAATCATGCACAAAACACAGCATGCAAATACGTCGGTATGATGGTGACCCAAGCGCACAGTGCAGTGACCTGTAAATTTGCTGTTATTTCTATTCAGAATATTCCCCCGGAAAAGACAAAATATCGCCTGTCATTCAATTTTGGTAACGTGCATAGCGTGGAGTGTACGCATTGAAAAGAAAAAACAGTACAGGACATACATGTAGTTGTGCGTCAGTCTCCATAGATACTAGTGCCATTTTATGTTCATGTTTTGATAGGATATGTTGTTTAATGTCATTAGTAAGTGTTAAAAAATACTGCCCCCTCAAATGTCAAGTTTGTCCCCTAATTTTGATGAATGGGGCAGAAATTGCCTCCTTCAGTGAATATGCAGAGAAAACACTGGTGCATACTTCAATTGTAGTTGTAAAGAGGTATCAACCTGGTAGGATTGAATTAATGTAGTTACAAGTATGACAGCAGAAAAGTTATATGGAATGTACAGAACCCCACATTGGTTTGCACATTTCACAAGCCTGTATTTTTAAAAGACTATTTGATAAGAAATATTTACCCGGTATTATTCATTAGACTTGAAAGATGACTTGTCTTGTTGCCAGGTGCAGCACATGCATCAATCACATGACTGCCTGGTGTTGGAGATAAAACATGGGCAGGTATACAGCTAGCCTACAGATTAACGCAAGACAAACATTATCATGAGATGAAATCCCTACTGTGACATATAGCAATCAAATCAAATGTTAAAATATAATGGACTTTACCAGATGATGAACCATCTTTACCTTCATGTATGGTTTACACGTCTTTGAAGGAAATGTGCTCAATGTAAATGCTGAACCTTATAAAAATAGAGTAGTTAGCATAGATTAGCATCAAGATCCATGATATCTTTTGCACTGTGTGGGTTTTAAAATATCACTGTCACTAACACCAACACACATGAGTATCATACAGAGGGTTTTGCAAGCTATCTTCATTTTTACCACATACCTTGTCTTGTAAAATGATGTGTCCATTGCTGTACAGTACATGATCATGAAGGTCAGTTTTTGGTGGAAATATTAACACATCAAATAGATGTATATCTACCATAAACTGCTTTGGTTTCAGGGATTCAATGAGACTGACAGCTAGGTCACTGAAAGATATTCAAAATGGCAACAGTCAGTTGAGAAAGCTAAACAAAGACACTTATCAATGAAAAACAAGAGACAAAGAGTGTGGAACCATGGTCAACATGACAGAGGGGCCTTGATGGAATGCTGTACATGTATCTGTCTCAGGTGGTGTGTTTACATTATGTGATGTTGTGCTCGTATTATGTTACGTAGTCTTTCCATTATGTGTTATTAATTTTACAGTGGATCAGCATATACATTGTCTACGTAATGGCTCTTGACGTAAAAAAAATTGTAATAAACCTCATGGCACATTGTCCTTGTAGCAAGTTTGAATAAAATTTTCATGTATAGCACACGGTAGACTGAAAGATTCAGTCGCATGCAGGTGCTCCGGTGCACTGCGACCTACGACCCTTTTTATTGGTAAAGGGTCGTAGGTCGCAATGCGCTGGAGTGCCCGCACATGACTGAATCTTTCAGTCTAAGCAAACAGGAGATAAAAACACATCAAGTTGTCAGGATGTCCTTACTTGAGCTTTATGCAGTCACATGATCATCAGACAATTTATATTAGCTTTTTGAGGTACTTGTATTTCAGTTTGTAGTGTATAGGTTGGAAGTTTGACAAGAAAAATTTGTTGTTGTGCAGACATTTGGAGACTGAGTCAGACTGCTTATTCAATGGTCGTGACGTGCCAGTGAGAGATACATACTCAATGGTTGTGATCCACAGAGGGAAGAGATACACTGTTCTAGCATGCCTCTTATATCGAACAGAGCATGCCCCATAGGATTCGATGATAAGTTGTTGATGACATCGCACCACTTGAAGGCATACGAGTGATTTAAATATGTTAATGTGCCATTTGATGATGAACCTCATTCTATGTTTTCAACAAATTATCATCTAACATAGAAATAAAGCATATGATTGTCATTTATATGCAAACCGAAATATTTGATGTGAAAACTATGTAACAGAGGTACATAATAAAAACTTTATAGACCAAACAACTTTATTCCAATGTTGACTGGCCATGAGCCGATTTCTGCCACTCTAGGCGTATTAAGATACAGATTCTAAAGACGACAGAGTAGAAAAGAAAGAAAAAAAAAAATTGTGCAGGTGTGATAAGAAGTCTGCGTCGTTATCATTAGTTCTGACGTATCTGGTGGTAATCTGAAAGTTGGAGATTGCTGACAGCCAGAAGAGTTCGCGAAGCCACTCCTTGGCTGTTGCACTACGTGATGTGCCAGAGTTTATAATATACATGGTGGTGGTATTGTCTGTGTATACCACTATGTGGTGTTTGTCCAAGAAATGATGTCACTGCCTTCACGCAAGCAGGACAGTGTAAAGTTCTTTGAGGTTGATATGCGCATCTGCAGTAGTTGGATGGTCCGCTGACCATCACGAGTAGAACCAGTCGTTCGTGTAAATGCCCACTCCCGTTCCTGAGCATCCGTAGATGGTGAAAATCTGCTGGGGCAACGGTATTTCCTCTATGAAGAATGCCGTACATTAAAAGTTTTGCTGAGATTCGCCCACCAGCTGATGTCCGCTCTCACTTGCCTGTTAAGGCGTATGTGATGAGACTATCATGAGACCGAGTTTGTCACATCAATGAGTCGTCGCAAAAAAGTGCGCCTACCGCAAATAATTCTTGCCGCCCAGTTGAGTTTGCAGAGTAATTGCTGAAGCTCACGTTTTGTCGCTTGCCGCTTTGGAAGCCAATATTCCAGGAGGTCGCTTAGTTCTTGTAGCTTAATACCATATAGGGACAAAGTCCATGTGTGCGCATTTATCTCGATCCCTAGGAATGTTAAGCATTGCGTAGGCTCTACCATCTTCTCCCAGTTTATGGAAAAGCCAAGTTGCTGAAGTAGTTGTAGCAAAGCCTTAAAGGCTTGTTCGCATGCTAATTTAGAGTCTGCAACAATTAGACAATCGTCGAGATACACGATTACAACATCATACCCTTTTCTGCGCATCATTCTGGTAATACTTCGCATGATGCGAGTGAAAATTTCCGGGCTTTTTACTGCACAGAATGGAAGGCGTGTGTTGACCATGTAGGTCCAAGTTTTATGCTGCGTAACATACGTAACGTAGGCCCGTAGCATGCTGTGAGTCAATGCTTATGGGTACAGAGCGATAAGCAGATTTCAGGACGACTTTGGCAAGGTACGATCCCAGCTTGTACGTAGCAACAGCGTGATCGATAGTTTCATATTTGAACAAGTTTGTAGAATCATATGAGTTCACGCTTTTGCCAGCGGGTTGACTGCAATCGTGAATGAGTCTAACCTTGTTTGATTGTTTCTTGGGTATAGCACCGGGGCTGCTAAATATGTGCGGTTTACTGTTCCTGATCTTGTAATTTCCTGCTGATATTTTGTGCAACATTTGTTGTTCGACTGCCTCGCAGTAAGCTGGATCGGTGCATGATACATATTTCGTTTGTTCCACTTTTTGAAAAGGGGTGCAAGGGTCAATGATGTCGAAACCGTATTTTATGCCTTTTAATATGTAGTCGCAATCCGTGTCGTATTTGAGTTTGTTTTCCAATTTTTCCAGGCAATCAGTCAGAGGGCTGGCTATTTTATGCTAGGCTTAACCACCCCGTTCTTGGCTGAGTAGTGAATTGTGGCGGTGTTGTGGGTGGTCTTGGCAGCAGCCGTCCTCTATGCAGACTTGTGCGAAACCGCAGGAAGTGTGGTTGCAGCTGGCTGGCTTTTGGAAATCAAAGCAGATTTGGGTTTCTCACGTGACAAAGCTGTCCTTTGTAGTGTTTTTCTTGGGAGTATTTCCGTTTGCCTGGTGAATAGTTTGTAGTTTATCAAGGTGATACAGTGATAAATGGAGGTCCATGGAACCCCAGTCCGTCGCCTGTTTCTTGCGATACTAGTGATCATACGATAAAACTGATGAAGTCGTAAAAGATTGTACACAATCTCCACTATTAATTGTGTGATCAAGGTATGCTAACGTGTCCTTTATGGACAGGCCCCAGTTAATAAGTGTCTTTAAGATTCAGGCGTTGGCTGATATCCACTGAGGAAGGGAAACTTGGTCAGGTTTCTGTCTACGCTTGGTGGTCCAAATAATTAGCTTCATGTCCCCTTCAGCTGCTAGCTCCATCTCGTTGGTAGAGTCCAGTGAAGCAGTCTTTGTGGTTATATAGTCCGTAATTAGTAATGGTTCACATTCATCCTTTGCTGGATTCTGGGACATGGTGCGCTGGTCCAATACAATGTCTTTTAGCGCGTCGTTGCTAAAAGCTTCAAGGAGTTTGTTCAGCTCTGCATCTTTGGCATGGGACTTTGTAGTCACCCCTGATGTTTCTGTCCTGTGTCGAGGTTGGTCTTGAGGCGCCCGTTGTTTTGCTAAGTTGTTCCATGCCCAGCGGAGCAGTACGTGTTCGCCAATAGGCAGGTTAAGTCAGATGATGTCTTGATTGTTTAGGCATTTTAGAATATCTGTTAATGGGATGCCTTGTGTAGTACCCTATCCTCCGTTAGGCCTGCTGCCTCACACCATCCACAACAAGTCATCGTTGATGACACAGTCCCCACTTGTTAATGGGTACTTTGATTACAGGTCCTCAGAGAGGATAGTCCTCTTCATTAGCTCTGTGAAAAAAATACTTTTGAATAAAATCGCTTGATACATGTCTGAGTTGTAGTTCAGGACATGAAAAAGTCGTAATAAAATGGCCACATGGCGGCCATATTGGATCGTATCACAAAACAAATCAATGTGCATATGTATGACATAGGTCAATGTCCTTGTACCAACTTTGAATCAAATCGGTTGAGATATGCCTGAGTTATGGCTCTGTACATGAAAAAATTGTAACAAAATGGCCGCACAGCAGCCATATAAATTGTATCACAAAACAAATTACAGTGCATATGTATGACATTGGTCAATCTCCTTGTACCAACTTTGAATAAATTCGCTTGATAGATGTCTGAGTTATGGTTCTTGACATGAAAAAACGTAATAAAATGGCCAAACAGCAGCCATATTGGATCATATCACAAAACAAATCAATGTGCATATGTATGACGTAGGTCAATGTCCTTGTATCAAGTTTGAATAAAATCGGTTGAGATATGCCTGAGTTATGGCTCTGGTACATGAAAAAATCGTAATAAAATGGCCGCACGGCAGCCATATTGGATCGTATCACAAAAAAATTGACGTGCATAGCTATGACATTGGTCAATGTCCTTGTACCAACTTTGAATCAAATCGGTTGAGATATGCCTGAGTTATGGCTTTGTAGAAGAAAAAAATCATAACAAATGGCCGCACAGCAGCCATATAAATTGTATCACAAAACAAATTACAGTGCAAATCTATGTCATTGGTCAATGTCCTTGTACCAACTTTGAATAAAATCGGTTGAAACATGCCTGAGTAATGGCTCTGTACATGAAAAAATCGTAATAAAATAGCCGCCTGGCAGCCATATTGGATCATATCACAAAACAAATTGAAGTGCATATGTATGACGTAGGTCAATGTCCTTGTACCAAGTTTGAATAAAATCGGTTGAGATATGCCTGAATTATGGTTCTGTACATGAAAAATCATAACAAAATGGCCGCCTGGCAGCCATATTGGATCATATCACAAAACAAGTTAAAGTGCATATCTATGACATAGGTCAATGTCCTTGTACCAAGTTTGAATCAAATCGGTTGAGATATGCCTGAGTTATGGCTGTGTACATGAAAAAAATCGAAACAAAATGGCCGTACGGCAGCCATATTGGATTGTATCACAAAACAAATCAATATGCATATCTATGTCATTGGTCAATGTCCTTGTACCAATTTTGAATAAAGTCGGTTGAAACATGCCTGAGTAATGGCTCTGTACATGAAAAAATCGTAATAAAATGGCCGCCTGGCAGCCATATTGGATCGTATCACAAAACAAATCGACGTGCATCTGTATGACATATGAAGTAATTCTTGTACCAAGTTTGAATGAAATCGCTCCAGGCATCTCTGAGATATCTGCGTGAACGGACGGACACACGGACGCACTGACACACGGACGCACGCACGCACAGACGCACGGACATGACCAAACCTATAAGTAGGGAGGCCAGCAGGTCGCCCAGGACGTGCTGAATTGACACTCAATCACCAGTGACTTAGTCATGTTCAAAATTGAAAAACATCGATAACGGGAAAGAAAATTGTGGAAAAAAATACACGAGGCTAAAAATTAAAAATGCAGCTATTCTCTCATATGTTTTTTATTTCTTTATATGAACTACTTACTTTTTGAATAAACTGCAAAATTGAGCTAGAAACGGTACCGGGAACGGCGATCTGAAACATGGCAGCACCTAATATTTACATCGCCGATTTTGAAACGCATGTTTGAAGGTGAGCCAATCAAAACATCCCTTACATCGAATACTCATTTGAAAGCCCAGATCTCGCTCTTTCTCGCGATATAAGGTTCTTCACCAACATAGGGCAGTGTATATGACCAAATCCGAGACAAAAAATTGAGAGCAATTTTTCTGAGACCTAACCCGACCAACTCTCAGTGAAACGTCCTCTAGTACGCAGTTTATCATTATTTCTTTTGAATTTTTGCTAGAAAAATGAGAAATTTTGAACAGCTCACGTATTTATTGACGGAGATATTAACCACGCTTCACAGTAAGTGAGGCTACCCACAATTCTCCATGATCCGTAAACACGGAGATCACTCATTGAACTGGAGCAAATTTCTTCTGTACACAGAACAGCTCGGTCCATATATCAAAATTCTGGGACCATAGTTTTGATAATCATAATTCTCTAATTTCTCACGGTGAATAATGAGAAGATCAATCCCTTTTGCGCAGAGGAGATAGTAATTTTGTGATTTTGTCGACATAGATTTTTGACAGCCATACACAATATTTTCAAGGAAACTAAGGGAATAAGTTGCATCTGTGTTGGCAAAAGAAAGGGTATTGATTTTTTTAAATGTTTGTAACAAAGGAAATTTGCATGTCTGACAGGTGGTATGATGAGACCATCTTAGTTGCTGATAACTTTACCATGACAAGTGTGCAATTTTTAGCACCTCCAAACATCGACTTCTCATTCAATTTACTCCTGAATTTTAAAGATGATCAATAATTTAGAACATAGTTTTAACCAATAATCCTTAAATTAAATTCTAAGTTTCAAATTGTTCAGAAACTGATAAAATTGAAGAAGCCTTTATTTGGATAAAATACTTTTTGTAGGTAGTTTTAATGCAGTAGAGCTATTCAAAAGTGTCATCAGCTCAAAAAGACCTTCAATTTGATATATCACTTATGCCATTTGAGCTTAATATTTTCATTTTGTCATTTATCGTTAAGTGTCGGTCATCCGTTGCCATGGATAAATCCAATATGGCCACCATCCTTATCGCGTGATTTTAGGATACATTTGTGTGTGCCATTGAAATCTATCTCCATGCCAAATTTGGTACAAAAAGATGTTTTATTAACAAAGTTACAGCAAATTTACTGTAAATTTCAGCTAAAACTCCTTCATTTTTGTCCCATTGTTCCCATTGTTATTATATGTATTGTCTTTCTACAGAAAGAGTAAAAGTAAATGTTTTAAAAAGCTGTAAAATTGTAACCGTTCATCCCATTTCGAAAATTAAAAAAATGTTTAGCTTCTCTCATTGAAATCTAAAAAACTACATTAATTAAAATGCAGATTGAGCATTTCAAAATTTCAGTTGGCCTCCCTACTATAAGTCCCCCCGGACAGTGTCCGTGGGGACTAAAAACTTTGTGCTTTGTCTGACATTGTTGCTATTCATTGGCGGGAACAATAGCTTTGTGGACGAAGGCTATCCACATAAGAACGCTCTGAGGTCGAAGCCAATTGTGATTAATTATTAGGTGGCCTCGTCCCGAGACCGTCCCACTCACAGCCTTGAACCCGGCCCATTGTTTACTATAGACCAAACAAGGGACTATGTACCCTCAAGGCAGGAGACCATTTGCCCTCCTTATGTTGGGCAAATGGTCACCTACCCTCTGGTACACAGTCCCATTTTGGGCTATCATATATAATATTCATGTGTGCCATTCTGAGCGATTTTTGGTTATAAATATTTCACTAAAAACAAGCGGAAGCGGTTCATTATTATCATTTCTGATATAGTGAGAAGTTAGGAAAGGAATTGCTTCTAACCAACATTTGCAGTTTATCTCTCCTTGTGAGGAAACATTTCATTTGAATGATTCATGATAAAACAAATAGAAAAGTAGCATACCTTATCATCTTACTGTTACTCAATCTTTTCACTTTTTCATCAGCTTCTTCTCTAGACAATGTTAGAGTGAAACCTTGTGCCTTGAATTGTTGAATGACATCATCAACACTACTCTTCAGTAAGTTTACTCTGACATATCTGGGTAATAGAACTGAAAGTGTTGAAAACAAAATCATGGTCAATTCCTGAGTTAATTAAGAGTTGTTAGGAGATAGAATTTAGTCTGAAAGTCTAGAATTCTACCATTGGATGACAGAATTCTACCATTGGATGACAGTGTGGAAGAGATTGTTAAAGACTACACAAATCATCGACAAATCTTTAATGTGTGGTGTGAGATCACAACTAAAATACAATTATTTTAGTAATACTGCATTTTTGTTCTTTATTATTCATTTTAAATTACTAATTTGTTCATGATTACATTTTAGATTATTGTCCATGCCATATAAGTATTTCAATTATCTTATATTCTATCATATCAGCTTTTTCACACATTTTTCTTCCCATATATCATCATAAGATTCTCTTAATGATAATTTATTTAATGAATGTATTATTTTGTTATTTTAAAGAGGCACTCCCACTTTGTAACATTTTTAAAACACATTTTTTTAATGCCAACAGTCGATATTTGACTTGGCGACTGCGCGCGGATCGCGAGATATCGATAAAAACATGTCATTTTCCGAGCGTATTTTTCACATCCCGAAGTTTTACGATTGTTCTAATTTTGACTCGAAATCCCCCGAAGGTTTGTTGTTGTGCTGATTGACGATATTCTAGGGAGTCTACAATAAGTTCGAACGACGCAATTAATTTACTTCCCACTGCAAAGACTTTATATACAGCATTATGCCTTTACCTCGGGTAAGTTTTTAAAAACTTCTCCTTAGTTTTTGTCGTTTTCATTATTCTAAATCGGTTGTATTATATTTTTAACCAGTACCACATAAACATCAGTTTTTACATGTCAAATATTAGCCGCCTCCGATGACTACATTTTGTCGTCTGCCACACAGTACGCCGCGCGCGTGGTATGCGCGCGTGGCATGCGTCTATGCATATCACGCGGCGCCAGCTATGTATCAACGGCACGTAACTGTGCTATTCACCTTTGCCAATTCTGGTGGAATCAGCAAAAATTGTTTTTCGTTTATACGCCTAGTCAGTAAGACTCAGCTTTCTCCCACAGGCCATGACCGATCACCGACGCCAGTGGTACTGTGGCGTACAGCAGCGTCAACGGGTAGACTCGTACTCCATAGCTTAGTTGACAATGGCCCAAGTGCCAAATGTTCGATGTTTGGAAGCTGAATTTAGGTGGGCCACCGGAATTCAAACTTTTTAAAATTTTTGAAGACATGTTTTTATCGATATCTCGCGATCCGCGCGCAGTCGCCTCGTCAAATATCGACTGTTGGCATTAAAAAAATATGCTTTAAAAATGTTACCAAGTGTGAGTGCCACTTTAATTATTTTGTTTATTTATTATTTAAGATTTTAGCTTAAATAATATTATTTAAATTATTTACTACATTATTCTTACATTTGATCATTCTCGCTTTTTTCCAAACATTTTAGTGTGATTTATGGCCGGATATGTTACAAAAGTACAATCATATTGACAGCTTCCTCTATTGGCTAAAAGTATTCAAAATAACTGCAAGCTTAGGGCAGTGGAGAAGGCTGCCAGTCAGTCAGTGTCTATTGTCTGGGCCAAGTGGTCAAGTTGCTTATAAAATAATTATATAATGGTAATAAAAGTCAACATTTATTTACGAATCATTATATCAACTTTATTTGAACAATTCCCCATGTTCATCTTTTGAGCTAAAATATTCAATGTTTAATGATCAGCAGTTTTGAACTTGAAGCGATTTACAAACACATTTTGGTGTTCTCTCTCAGATACAAAGCTTATGTACAGCACCATTGACTTTTTCAGTCAAGCTAAAAGAAGTCATGATTGTGTATCAATCCAAGTCAGTTGCACAATGACTATAAATGGGGGAGATTTTGAAAAATGAATTCAGTATAGTGTTTTCTACAACTTGGAATAAATGAGGGGTGGCTAACTAAAGTCTATTTATATATTCTTATTTCATGCAAATTAATTCTTTTTTATGGTTATTAACACATGAATAGATTTGTCCAAAAACAAGGGTGACCAAACCCTAAAAATCTTCTCATGGAGTACTCACAGGTGTTAAAAATTCATGCATTTTCACTATTTTTCAGTTCATTCATGTATTAAAGAGTATATTATATCTTTAACTGTTCAAACATAGGCCACCTAGAAGAGTAACTTTGTTTTCTCATTTTTGACACAAAACATATTCATTTGAATATGCACTCATCTTAAACCCCTTGTGCATCCACACACTGATTAAAACTAAAACTGTTAATGATGTGAGTTTTTGTAACCCCTTGCAAACACTTTCTCAGACTTATCACGTTATATATAATGAAAATGGATTATCTGTTCTAATATATGTACCTTGTTGTTTGACCTGTTGCGGCAGTAAATCTTCAGCATCTTTAACCTTGGCCTTAACTTTAAGTCTTGAAAGAGCAGCTTGCAAAGCATTTTTATGTGAGTAAATAGCAGATTTCAATTTAACGCCACATTTCAAACCTTTGCCAAACAGATGTTCATATACAAGGATCTCTGCCAGAATTGGCTTCTTTTTCAGGTACTTCTCATGTTGCAAGAGTTTAGTGTCTTTGATGATTTGAGCTGTGATAGAGGCATATTTCAATGTTCCACAAACCAATGCATTGAGCTGCTTCTTATTCTGAAAATAAAGAAAGGTTTCTATTGGTTCTAAAGAAGTACTTTAATGGTGAAATCCTAATCTCTAGATTTCTAATTGAAGAAATACATTTGCCATCTCTTGATATCTGGTATATCCATGCTCACATTACTCCATCTTGGTGACATTCAGTCTTCAAGCAACCAAGCTGATGATTTACTTTAGCTCTAAGCTGCGCTGTACTCTATCACAAAAAAGAATTAATTCAGTAATTTACTAAATGTAGTATTATTAATCATTTGAAGTTAAAAGTAAATAATTTATAATGATAAGAATAAGGAAAAAATACAGATAGCATTATTAAAATGACAATGTAAAAATTACGGTGACAAGAGGTGTTTTGCTATGGTTTGGAACACTCTGGTAGGTATATGGTTTGGCCACTCCTCTACCACATCTAGTGGCCTAATGTAATTGTATTGATAGAAAATGGGAACCTTAGTAACAAACTTGTACAAAAACACCGACAAGGATATTACATAGACAGTCAAACAATGTCTTATTGGTCAGCCTTACAGAGCGGTCACCTCTTTATAGTGATCATCTTGCAGTGATCCCAAGGCATTTGAACAACCACCTCTTTTGTGTGGTCACTGGTCACATGGAATTTCTCAAATTTGGAACAAAATCTGTAAATAATGGTCAGCATATCTGACTTTAAATGACCTCTGCCAAAAATGCTTTGAATTGAAAGCAAAAAATGGATCTATTTAAACTGATTTTACAGCTGCAAAATGATTTGTGCTGCTATCTGTTGATAAATTCACCACTCAGCACACCACCCACCCTCTCTATAGAAATTAGGCCACCTCCACATAGTGGTCACTTTTCCTTGGTCCCTTGGGTGACCACTATACACAGGCTTTACTGTATATCATATATGATACCGTGTAGTATACACATAATGAGTAAATGGCTCATATACTGACTAAAAATACAAAATTCATTGTGTGATATCGATGACCATCGTTCGTCCTATGGACATTGCCAGTCTCACATAACTGAAATCAAACTTTAACTTGGGAAAAAAAATAGTTCAGTTCTGGGATCTGTGACTGTTGATGGGGCGCGGATGCCGGCCGTAATCTCTCAGTTTGTGTTCATAAGTTGAGAGGTCACCGCTACGTCACTGTAGAGACCTTCTGTAGAGAGCCTCGAACAACAGTTTTACGCCAGCAAAATGGCGGTCTCCGGGTAGTCATGTCGGTTAAAGCTAGTAAAAAGGCGATCTTTCAGTGAATTTTAAGCGGATTTCTGGTCATGGTGAGTCCCTAATAACCAAGTTGTCGATGAGTGTTGGCAATTTGTAATTTGGATGGAAACTTTTCGAACTATTGCCAAACAAAGTTGCGACAAAGGTGCTGTCGGGCGTAACGTGGACGCTATTCTATGCATTTTCCTATAGCTGTGGTGGCTGGGTTAAAATCAATAAAATCAAAACCAGCCCGTAAAAGGCGGGAATCCCGTCTGAAAACACCACTGTGACAGCTATGGACCCACAGCTAGTGAAAGACAAGCAAGAGTGCGAGTTGCTGCAGTTCCGTAGCCTACAACAAACCTTTGCGATTGTTGGTGTTGGGGAAAGGTGAAACCAGGTGTATGCACATCTAGTATGATTGGTGCAGCAAGCACAGGCGCCAGTGGGTTGGGTAGTCTGCTAGCCCTGCGTACAGGTCTGTGTGTTCCCGGCGTTATACGGCCTGTGGTGGAGGCCCACAGGCGTTGTTTTGTAGGTAGTTTGTAAAAGTGTAGTTTATGCTACGTTCCGACGTTGTGTTCTGTTTTGTGGGTAGTTTGTATAGTTTTATGCTATGTTTCGACGTTCTCTTCCGTAGCTTTATGTGATAAGGCTACGGAAGAGAACGAACGTAGCATAAACTACACTTTTACAAACTACCCACAAAACAAAACGCCTGTGTGGAGGCCGTATACGCCGGGAACACAGACCTGTAAGCAGGGGGTAGGTAGTCTGCTATGATCGATCGATTTTCTGCTCGATCTATAGATCCCATGCTCAACCTGCCAGCCACTGAGACCTAAATTTAGGTTGCAGTGGCGGGCAGATCGAGCACGGAATTGATAGATCGAGAAGAAAATCGATCGATCTTCAGCAGACTACCAAACCCACGGGCGCCAGCTGTGGCAGCACGATAAGCGGATAACGACTGGCAGAACAGTACGTACCTTTAATTTGCTGCTATTGACCAGCGACTTAACCGAGCCTTTCTTATGCCTTGCTATCGATATTATCCTAGACGCTTCCACGTACAACATCTTGCCATAAACAGTAGACGCGAGACTTCTACTGTCAATGACTTTGCGAACGTGTTCAATAGCATTGCAGGGTTAGTGTCACGCTGTTGACTGTTTGACTGTTTACCTGATTTTGCGCATGTGCGCAACCTTTTAGGGCATACTTCCGGGAAGCCCGCCCTCTGCCCTCTGCCTCATCGTCTGTAACACGATGCTGAAGTTGGACTCAGTTTCGGATTCGGTTTCGGATTCAGTTTCGGATTCGGTTTCGGATTCGAATAACTGAGAATAGTTTTATATTTCCAGCTTATGTTATTATTTTTTCGAAAATATGATAACTACTGATATACACAAGGAGATATTTAAACTAGATCACCTTACTGCACATGTTTTATATATTTCATGACATAAATGTTTCGCACATAATCATAATTTATACAGTTTAAAATACAAAAAAAAATTAGGCAGGAGAGCAAGAAACTATAGTGCATGAATACACCATGGAGGTAGTAGAGAAGGAGTCACAACTAGGCGGAGATCAAAGGGACCATGTGTTTTGCCGCTGTTTGCCTTACTAACTACTCCATTAGCACCAACGGGACTTGCGAACGCGTTTTCTCGGATTTAGGAAACAAGATTAAGTTCGTTCGGGGTCGTTCGGGTGTTTCGGCCGTCCCTCGGCAGTTGACAGATCTTCAAACATGGCGTCACGTGTCCAAGCGTCGCGTCGGGAAGTTCGAGTCGTTCCACTGATTTTGATGTACACGATGTTAAAGAGGTCGAGGAACAGATAATTGAGGAAGGGAGCTTTTGTATCTGCAAAGGCGCGAAGACTGAGTTGATGATAGCTTGCGATTACAAAAAAATGCCATACATCGTAGAGCAGCATTGTTAACACGCCAACTTTTTCCCAAATCCAGTTCTTGGTTCTTGCCGTGTTTTATCATGTTGTACTGGCATTAATGATAAGGTTAAATATTAAAGAAAGCATAGCTTTTAACTGCTACGTCCATGACTTTAATGAATGGTCGCGATATAAAAACAACACGTACGATGCATTGAAACAAAGCGTCGCAGCGTCGCCTATGGCGTCGCTGGCGTCGCGTCATTAAACACCCGGGAAACGCTACAAGTTTAACCCACGCTCACGGCAGTGCTGCAGTCCGCTGCACCATACTCAGTACATGATTGAAAAGTTCGTGATCAGAACTTCCATTCTTACATGGAAAGGTTCCTGCGATCGAATGTAAAGTATATAAAAAACGACCTTAAAATTACCCAGATTTTGAGAATGAAAAACTTAAATTCCTTGTAACTTCACTTTTCGTGGATCGAACGTGTCGTTTCTTACGCTATCATGACGCACTTGACCCAAGCTGCGCAAATACAGTCTTTGCGCATGCGTTATGACACTGTGGAGAAACTGAGTCGCATTAGCAAACCCAGGTTAATTTCACTCGGTTCGGTTGCGAAGGTACCGTCGGCAACGCACATGGCGGGAAAGGGGTGTTAAACAATGGACATAAATGGATTAAACCAATGGTGAACAATAGTAATAAACGTAATTATCTCAGTTGTGACTCCTTCTCTACTACCTCCATGAATACACCAAACAAAACTGCAGGAAAATTAGTCAAAAGTTACAACTCATGAGCAATTATGGGTATTATGCAGTTTAGACTATTCAAGCTAACAGTACTTCGCACAATACATGAAATGCATTCAATGTAATCTTTATTATACAACATATTAACTGATAGTTTTGTCCAGGTTTGGTATGGTACATTCAAAATGAAATCTATGCAGAACAACATCAACCAAAACAGCAAAGTAAAACATCATATTAGCATTATACCATGTGACACACATTGTGACATATAAACAAATTAAAGTATAGATGTTGTCCTTGCTCGACACTTCCTTTCAATTTCGAATTAAAGTGCTTCGAAGTTTTCTGTAATTTCAGTTTTTTAACTATTTTGATTGTGAACATATGCACACAATTTATGCTTTAAAATATATACTACATATGCTGGTAGGTAATCGAGTAAAAACTTGTTCTTGATGACAAGTATTTATCTTTTCATACGAAAGTACTGAAGATTATTTTATTTTCACTGGAATTTATTTTAGCTTGAAACAGATTTTCATTGTTTCACTGTCTTATTTTCACTTTGTCTAGTCTGATTGGATTTTATTGTAGCAGAAAAACAGGTCCGGCGAAAGTAATGAAAATAAATTTCAAGTGAAAATAAAGTATTCCACAGTATAACTAAACTGTCTGAAAATATAAAATTTCTTTCAGTCACTCGAATCCGAAACCGAATCCGAAACTGAATCCGAAACCGAATCCGAAACCGAGTCTAACTTCAGCATCGTGTCTGTAACCAAGAGATGTGCTAGTCGGGCGATATGGCTTTTCGTCTACTGTTCGGCTATTAAAAGTTTGCTCATACTAAATGTGCATACACCTGGTTTCCGGGGGAAATATACTCAACTGTAAAAGTAAGACGCGTTTGTATACTTTATCCACGATTCACTTACACAAGGATATTTTCGAGAACACGTTTAATTTGTTTCTTTGAAAGTCAAAATACAGATTCTCACTTTAGGGAGCCGTTATTATTTTCGGCCTTGGGGGGGGGGAGGAGGTTCGGAGGAATTGCTTTAGAAACTCCAAAATTTCGAGTACCCCCCTGCCAACCATGACGTGTTTGAGTAACCCCCTCTCTGCTGCAGAAATTTTGAGTGACCCCCCCAAAAAAACAAAAATTGGGAAAGTTAAATATCTATACAGTAAAATGGATTGCTGCTGCGATAGGCCCTGTACAGACCCTGATTAAACCCTGTGGTACAGGTCTGTGTCGGAAAGAGGTTCCATTGCTGTGACAGGGGCTGATGTACAGGTCTGTATCCAGTGCTCTGATGACATGCAGTGTTCTCTGTAGTATTTTTTTACCTGAGGGCCACTATAAGCGACCCGCAATGGGGAGGAGGTCAGGAGGAGGGGTTTCCCCCTCCTGCCGTCGGAGCTTTGAAAAATAGAGATTAAAATTGTGTTATTAGGTGGCACTTGAGAGTATTTTTTTCAGATATTTTTTGTTTAAAAAACTCAAAGGAACAGAAATCTGAGACAGTATTCCAAAACTTATATTCCAGTTCACTGATTTCAATGAAGATTACATTTTTTGAAAACGAAAATATAGTGACAGACATACATTTATTCACATTTATTATTTCTTATTATTTTCCTGTAATAAAAGATGGGTTTGTTGTCAAGGTATTCCACTGGTTTTAAACTTTATAGAATCAGAACTAGCTTGCTTTACACGTTTTACCTATATAATATGGAATATGGAAAGCAGACGTTTCTCATGAATGATAAAGTAACTATATCAATCTTTAATCAGAAAATACTGAAAAATGTAGTCAGTACTAGCCTCTAACATACGGCTTGCCACGTCGAATAGCTGATCATTCTCATCTGAAGATCACAATAACGTGAAACACATAGTGTAATGAGATTTTAGTTTCTACTTGAAACCACCTGCATGATTTATATATATATATATATATATATATATATATATAATATATATATATATATATATATATATATATTATATATATACTTATATATATATATTTATATTTATATATATATGTGTGTGTGTGTGTGTGTAGATATAGTCTAGTGCCGAGACCCTGATTTTTGGTCGAACCCAAAAATTTCGGCCCCACAATGGTTCTCGGTGGTTTCTGTATCTTTAAAGCCTGCTGAATCAGGATCTGCATGATGCAACCCTGGCATTTTAGGGCATTTTAATAGGCGAGTCGCAAAACCCGGACCGAGACGAGACGAAACGAGACCAAAATGACCCCTCAGGCCAGGCGATGTAAATACATCATATATACAACACTACAATGTTGCTCACGCCTATGTTTTAGCGATGTGTCCGTCGAATTCGGCTGAAAATCACACGAAACAAGCGTTTTTGAATCAAATTATGTACCAGGTATGAATTTTGAGAATGATAGGGAACGATCGACGGTTACATGATAGATGAACTTGCTACTTTTCACGGTTAAATCGAACGTCGAAGATGACATGATGGCATAATAGTACCTACACTAGCCATTTGATTTCCTGACTTGGTTTTTTCTCAGGCATATGTACACACGTCTATGGGGGCATAGACGCCCAGCAGAATAGACTGATCACCAGTGACTGTGGTCAAAGAAGGGATATCACACTCCTACCATCGACTTACGCTTGTTCATTTTCGTACATTCTCTTTACATGTAGTTACAAGTCAGTGGTTACATAGCTCTCCGAATCTGAATCTTAATCTGAGGCTGCCTCAGATTCCACACACATAACATGAATGTACTATCGGCAATGTAGAAAAATGGTGCAGAGCCACTGTAATAAAAGTAAACATATGAGCTCTCAGTTTACTTTCCTATAATGTGTTTATAAATGGTGAATCTAATTTCTAAAAAATGATTACTTAAATCTCCTGTATGTATGTTTCTAATACAAGGTTACCTATTTTGAATTCACAGTAGATATCAGAGTAGAATCTGAATCTGGCGCTTATCGCTTAGGCCAAAATGCCGACGTCGTAGTTCGCATGTTTCGAGCTCGCCTTGAACTCAAGTTGAAAAACCTCAACAAATCTTTTTTCAGTTGTTCCAATCGTTGATTGTGCTATCTCTTGCTTTGTGCATCGATCTTTGACACTCTCAACAAACTGCAAGCTTTCTGTAGTGTTGTATATATGATGTATTTACAACGCCTGGCCTGAGGGGTCATTTTGGTCTCGTCTCGTCTCGTCTCGGTCCGGGTTTTGCGACTCGCCATTTTAATATATTCAAGATGGCCGCAAAGATGGCCGCAAAACATGTAAATGGTAATATCTCAGCTCTATGAAATGTTATCAAAGTGATTTTGGTGTCATTTGCCAGGTAAACAGGGCCAAGGAATACATTTCTTTCATTGCCCAACATATGCAACTCTTAATTTGCATAAAAATCCAAGATGGCTGCCAAAATCACCTCCAAAACTGGTAAAATGCCATACCTCAGCTCCATGAGAAGCTGTTGGAGTCATTGTGGCCTCTTTTGCCAGGTAAATGGGGTTAAGGAACTCATATCTTTCATTGCCTTATATGTACAACCCTTAATTTGTATAAAAAGCCAAAATGGCTGCCAAAACGACATCCAAAAAAAGGTAAAATATCATATCTCAGCTCAATGAGAAGCTGTTGGAGTCATTTTGATCTCCTTTGCCAGGTATATTGGGTCAAGCAATTCATATCTTTCATTGGCTGACATGTACAACCCTCAATGTGCATAAAAATTTGTATAAAATCCAAATACCTGTTTCAGTGTGTAAGGGGTCATATCTTAATACACTATGCCACTGATTTTGGTGTCTTTCGGCATGTTTTACGGGTCTGTTGTTATATTTGCTATAAATTCAACCATGAAAATCTGAAATTGATGCTTACAATGCAAGATAGTTGCTAAGCTTGTTTCCTCAACATATATCAAGGTATATCTTGCTGAAATTACGTCCTAGAGACTAATACATAAAGGGTTCAAGGCTGAAGGGTAAGTTTCTTTTGTTATATTAAATGTAAAATATTTCATTGAAAGCCAAAATGACCACCTAATATCAACTATGGCCACAAAAATGGATGCAACAAAAATATTGAGTCGTATCTTAACCCACCAGGCATTCTTGAGACCTACTTTGTTGTGTTTGGTCAGGTTTTTTTGGCCGCAGGGTTTTCATTGCTTGTTTTCTGCACTGGAAAAATCTTACTTCCAATGGAGGGAGTTTATCCCGCATTTTAGCTATAATGGTTTCCTAAAAGATCACACTGTATCTTAGTTTATCCAGCATCTTTGACACAAGGTTGTATGTGTTTCGGTCCATCTGAGAGGTCATGGATTTCATATTTCCACTGATATAAATTGTCAAACCATCCATTTACATGGATTATATTATTCTTTTTTGACAGTATAGATACTTTCATGTTATCCCTCTGAAGTTCTACCCTTAGCTTCGCAACCGTCATGCTGCAAACAATTTTATAGTTTCTGCAATACGGTCATCCGTAGGGGCATCAAGAATACCAATGTTTGCACTTGACACCTATCCAAAGCACTTTGAACAGTTTAATTGCAGTACAATTATTTAACATATATACCCCTTGCTCCTCCAAGAGCAATCTCTTTCACAAGTTCTAATCCACTACCTGACATAAAAGTTCTATACTGATGAGCATGTGCATTTTTCCTTGTGTCTCGGAATGAAACCAAAAGTACATTGCAGACTAACCTGTACTGTTTTGATGACTTGTACAAGCTTTTATTGGACTATGAAAAGAAACATACCAACAACCAAAAATGTATGCAGACAAAGAGCTACAACTGCTAGGTGCCCATGTTTTGTCTTGTTATGGTGCAGTGGGCTACATGCTAGCCATTTGAGCCGCAACACACTAAAACAGCTTCTAAAAATAACGAGCATAACAACTGGCACACACACATATATAACTTAGACAAGAAAAATTGAAAAAAGTAAAATATTGATGAACATGTAATATACGCATATAGATATTCAGATTTATACATATATATCTCTTTTTTAATACTCGTTTGTTGTTGATTTTGCAAAACCTTTATTGTACTTTATGATCAAGATCCCAATTGGGATACGACTTCAATAAAGGCTTACTTTACTTCACTTAACTTTATATATATAAATAAGGAATGGTATAGTGAACAAAGATCCAAGGTGTCAAACGGATTTCGTGACTTTGGTTGGCTGAAAAATGAATCAGTCAAATCGCTTTTCACTTTAACTTTTAGTCAAGGCTAACCAGCTCCCTTAGATGTGCATGAATTCATTCCTAATAGATGTACAGGTGACCCTTCATATTCCACAGGAAGTTACAGGCGCTTTTTAACTCAACTGGCTGTGACATTTGTATTTTCTGGCAGTATAGTATAGCAAGCAACTGCCAATATAAATGACCCTGTTAATAACAAAAGCGATGAAGATGATTTTGTGCCAGAATCTTACCGAATCTTACAGTTCTGGTCGAAAACTTGTGAGTATTTTGGTACATTGTTACAAATAAGTATTATAAAACGTGCCACCAAAAGATAAATGGTACGTAAACAGTTCATGTAGTGGTAAAAGTGTGTTCCTCGATACCTAAAATGCGGCCAAAGATTAAGAATCAATCTCAAAGATGATCAAAGATAATATAAGTTGAGACTACATGCCTGTTTTGTGACTCTATTTAGGGCATCGATGATGTTTTTACTTCACTTTTGATCTATGTTGGATTGTACAGTTTATATGCAATTGACCCTTCAAATGTATCAAAAGACACAAAAACTGGTCTTGTGAGCTACTCAGTAAATAGAGACATGATGTAATATTTTGACACCATTATTAGCATTATTAGATAAACTCCCTCTTTTTGTAATGTTCTTGGAAGTTTTTTTCAGGTCAGATAACTGGAGATTCAAATTCTGCAACTGGATAAACCATGACCACACTCATCAAAATAGGTCTTAAGAATGCTTGATCGGTAAAGATGCAACTCACACCTTACCAATATTGGTGTTTGTAATGCAATTAAACTGCTCAAAGTGCTCTGAATTGTGTCAAAGGCAAGAAGTTGGTATTTCTGCTGCCTATGAATGACACTATAGCAGAAACTAGAGACTTGTTTGCAGCATGACGGTTGTAAAGCTTAAGGTACAACGTCTGACGGATGACATTAAAACTGGTTGTCAAAAGTGGCAAAAGACAAGTATCTTCATTGTCAAATCAGAAAACCATGCCTGCAATGATAAAGGTATTCATAGAAGGCCTCTGCTACACCCACTTGCGGTCATCTGAGTGACTAAGTTGGTGCAAAGATAAACAAGACAGATGACTCAGGTTGGTTCAATGATGACCAAACAAGTCACTTTTATGCAAGTGCGAATGCATTCTCAGCAAATTCGCCTCGAATAATTGAAACTCATTTATTGTGGTAGATTGGCAAATGATAACATGACCATTGATATTGTATGGAAAGATACAGTTCATTATCATTTAATTTAAATGGATGGTATGACAATTTATGTGGATGGAAATGTGAATTCTATGACCTTTCAAACAGACCAAATCACACAAAACTTTGTGTCAAAGATGCTGGATAAATTAAGATAAGGTGTAATGTTTTATGAAACAATTATAGCGGCAATGTGGGATAAGATGTTGGTTTGGTTTATTACCATGAAAAGTAGTAGTACACTTCACAAGTCATAACAAGCAAATACAAAATTTACATTTCAGTGGTAATGTGGAGCCAGAAAATATAGCTGTTCGCTAGTCGAGCCTGGCCCATTTACAAAATTTAAATTAGTTAGGTTAACACGTACGCTGTTATACAAAGAGTTCTACAAACATTATTTTATATTTATATGATACAAGTTCGATATCAGAGCGAGGTATTCCTGAAAATTCTTACACAATGATGTGACGACTATTATAATTTAACTAGTTCACTGTAGGTATTCCTGTAACAGATACTCTCTCAGTGCTTTTGTAAAGCTATGCCAGGAAGTATGAACTTTAATTACATTAGGCAACGAGTTCCATAATTGAGCACCCGTATACGAAATTGCCGATTGACCTTTACATGTGTACATTTTCGGCAATGTTAAATTCATCCCTACTTTTTGACGGGTGTCATAACAATGATCCACAACTTGGAAATAGTCTATCATGGGATGTGGTACATTTTGATGATATAAATCAAATACAAAATTACCAACAAGCAGCTTGTAAAGCTTATAAACATCTAAGATGCGTAATTTAAAAAATAAAGGTAATGACGGCGTTCTTAATCCAGAAAAAGTTATTGTTCGCATACACATTTTCTGCGTGATAAGAATGGAATTTAAATAGGATGAATACGTATTTCCCCATACTTCTAAACCATATGTAATGTATGGTTGTATAAATGATTTATAAAGTAATACTAATACATTTTGTGGTACAAAATTTCTTATTCTAAAAAGAATTCCTGCCTTCATTCTAATTAGTGCGTTGACTCTAGTAATATGTTGTTTCAAAGTTAGGTTCTCATCAGCACACCAACAAATGACGCTTGATCAGACTGAATTAAAGGCACACTTTTAACACAAATATTACCATGTAAATACACCGATTTACGTTTCTGGTGAAAAAATACATAGGTGGTTTTCTTAATATTTATAGTGAGCTTGTTTGCATCACACCAACAGGTTACATCTCTCAACTGGTTTTCTACTAGTGAAAGGTCTATACATTTCGTATCACTCGAGTATTTGTGGAAAAGATTCGAATCATCTGCAAACAGTCGGAAATCAAAGTAGTCAGATGAATCAGGTAGGTCATTTATGTAAATCAAAAACAGGGTCGGTCCAAGTATTGATCCCTAAGGCACTCCACACGTAACTGGCAATTTCATAGAACTAATACCATCTGCTGAAACATATTGGAATCTCTGATTTAAATAATCAGTAAACCAACGAACGGGGTTTCCTCTGACACCATAATTATGGAGCTTTGATAAAAGAATAGAGTGGTCAATGGTGTCAAACGCTTTGGCGAAGTCTAGAAAAATTCCTATTGTAGTATTTCCCTTGTCAATTTGTTGCGTCAAATTGTTCAGTAAATTAATTAATGACAGTTTTGCACTGTGTTTCTCTCGAAATCCATACTGATGTTTGTAGAGGAGATTATACTTATTTAAAAACGTAACTAATCGATTATTTACAATCCTCTCCAAGATTTTGCTAAGAAGTGGTAGCACAGAGATAGGTCGATAATTTCCAGGAATGTCTCTTGACCCTTTCTTAAAAATTGGAACTACTCGGGCTACTTTTAGGGCATTTGGGAATCGACAACTTGTAAAAGATAGATTGAAAATATAACAAAGAGGTCCAGAAATGTGTTCTGCAGCATTGACTAACAGTTTTGCAGACACATTGTCATAACCAACAGCTTTTTTCATGTCAAGCCTGTTCAGTTGACTAACAATTTCAGCTTCACATGTAGGAAAGAGAAAAAAAGACTGATTTGAGGGGTGTGAGAGAAACTCGTCATATGAAGAACTAGAGCTACAAATTTTACTCGCCAAGCTTGGACCAATACCCGTAAAAAACTTGTTAAAACCATCTACAATATCTTGAGGGTTATTGTAAGTTAACGGAGTACCCTCATCTGCATTTACAATGAGCTGGTCAGGCAAACAAGTACATGGCTTTCTGTTACGAGAGCCAAGCACTTCATTGATGGTATTTCAAGTTGCTTTTGAATTTCCATGATTTTCCCTGAAAAGAGTAGCGTATGTAGTAATCTCGTTTTTTAAACCTTAAAACTGTTGTCAGTGCATTTCTATAACGTTTATACTTTGAGACTTTGCTCATTTCATGACCTGATTTAATAACCTCAGCATATAAAGAGTGTTTTTTGTTAATCGACTTTCTTATTGATTTAGTAATCCATGGTTTACGTTTTAAGACCGATTAAAGTGACCGTGATAATATTGGAGCATGTCTATTACAGCATTCAGAGAAAAAGAAAATTATTATAAGCTTCATTTACATCATTATGCATGTAAACCTTGTTCCAAGTTTGTCTTGACAGCTCTTGTCTGAAATTATCTGGAGAACAATTCTTATAACTTCTATAAAATACTGTATCGGTCTGAGATACACCACTATTGTTGTAGATATTCTCAAAGATTGTGAACACTGGTAGATGGTCGGAGATATCTCCATCTAAAGTACGAGAGTAGACTGGACAATGGTTTATATTTGTATAAATATGGTCAATAATAGTTTTTGAGGTATTTGTAATTCGTGTTGGCGTTAAAATGAGCTGTTTAAGATCTAAACATGTCAATTTCGTATAAAACTGTTCTACACTATTATCTTGTTTTGAGAAGTCCATATTTAGATCATCAATTAGAATGCAATGTGTTTTGTCAAGTTTGATACTATCCAGTACTTCTAAAATACTATTTTCAAATTCTCTTATGCTTGTATTTGGTTTTCTATATATGATACCTATAATGAAAGAGTAATTTTTATCACAAACTTCTAGCCACAGTGACTCCGAGTGCAACACTCGAAAAGATAATACTTTATATTTTAGAGAAATATGGATGTAAGAAGCAACACCACCTCCCCTTCCCATTTCTCGACAGTTGTATTCCAATGCATAAGAGTTCAGATTGAACATGTCACTGTTAGTCATATTCCAGGTTTCAGAGACTCCTATAATTTTAAACTTCTCATTCAATAAGTCCTTCCATTATAAGTAAGATTTTTTTCCAGTTCAGAAAACAAGCGATGAAAACCCTGCAGCCAATAAAACCTGACCAAACACAACAAAATAGATCTCAAGAATGCTTGGTGGATTAAGACACGACTCAATGCTTTTGTGGCATCCATTTGTGTGGCCATAGTTGATATTGGATGGTCATTTTGGCTTTCAATGAAATATTTCACATTTAATATAACGAAAGAAACTTACCCTTCAGCCTTGAACCCTTACTGTATTAGTCTCTAGTATGCAATGTCAGCTAAGATATACATTGATATATGTTGTGGAAACAAGCTTAGCAACTATCTTGGGTTGTAAGCATCAATTTCAGATTTTCATGGTTGAATTTATAGCAAATACAACAAAAGACGCGTAAAACATGCCGAAAGACACCAAAATCAGTGGCACAGTGTATTAAGATATGACTCCTTACACACTGAAAGAGGTGTTTGGATTCTTTTGCAAATTTTTATGCAAATTGAGGGTTGTACATGTCAGCCAATGAAAGATATGAATTGCATGACCCGATATACCTGGCAAAGGAGACCAAAATGACTCCAACAGCTTCTCATTGAGCTCAGATATGATATTTTACCTTTTTTTTGGATGTTATTTTGGCAGCCATCTTGGCTTTTTATGCAAATTAAGGGTTGTACATATAAGGCAATGAAAGATATGAGTTCCTTAACCCCATTTACCTGGCAAAGGAGACCACAATGACTCCAACAGCTTCTCATGGAGCTGAGGTATGGCATTTTACCAGTTTTGGAGGTGATTTTGGCAGCCATCTTGGATTTTTATGCAAATTAGGAGTTGCATATGTTGGTCAATGAAAGAAATTAATTCCTTGGCCCTGTTTACCTGACAAATGACACCAAAATCACTTTGATAACATTTCATAGAGCTGAGATATTACCATTTACATGTTTTGGCGGCCATCTTTGCGGCCATCTTGAATATATTAAAATGCCCAAGGATGCCAGGGTGGCATCATGCAGATCCTGATTCAGCAGGCTTTGAAGATACAGAAACCACCGAGAACCATTGTGGGGCCGAAATTTTTGGGTTTTGTGTTTCGGCACCAGACTAATACATACTGCTGCATGTGTGTATAGATAGCAAAAAACAGTCATCTCTAGGTTATTGTACGTTTTAGGCAGAGAACATAGAACTGATGTGTCACAACATATGAAGTACAATTAAAGAACATTCCCCCTGCTGGAGATGCACAGGATCTCTGGTCTGTTCAAACCACTGTTCATGAAATGTTCTTCATACCATTACTTTATTTAGCATTAGTGGCAAGCTGACAGACACACAAATTAACAGATACGTAACAGAGATTACTTTGTACTGTAAGTAATTATATATATTATATAAATATAAATATATATATATATATATATATATATATATATATTATAATATATATATATATATATATATATATATATATATATATATATACCAGCTTTTGAGTATTTAAAGGGACACCCCTGGACTTCAGCCCGCCAATTTCCAGCTCTCGGCGTAGGTCCAGACAGTTTTGACCGTACTCACAACCTCGAGGTTAGTCTCTCTCCTTTCATTTATGTACATTTACAGATTTTCAGATACTTGTAACTCCACATTGCTCGTTTTTCTATACAATTCAACCATTGTAATTTTTTAGTCTCTCCTGTCATTCATGTACATTTCTAGATTTTCACAGACTTATAACTCTACATTGCTCGTTTTCCTACACAATTCAACCATTGTAATTTTCATGTTCGTACTTTTTATTGTAGAAAACACCTGAAGAAGCTCAACATTTAGAGCGAAACGTTGTGTTTGAGGTATAATAAATACGTTTGGAACCTAACAACCAGGTGTGGTAGTGTGTTTCAACCCAAGTTTCTTCTATCTTCACCCCATTCCACATATTTTTGAGTTTCGTTTTTTGTTTACTTTAATTTGTTTTTCTTTTCACTAAATGATAAAAAGTAAGACAAAGAGACTTCACTGCCTTTCTGATTATTTTGAAAATGTTAATTTTCTTTGTTTCATTTGTTTAATAGCGCCTTTCCTCTTGTAATATGTCACAAGTGTATGATGTAACTTATGCACATAAATCCCAAAAGGTTTTAAATGGTCAGGTAATGTCAGGCGGAGAACGCATTCATCGCCTTCGCAAAATGTATAATAGTTTTGACATATGAGTGTTATTAATAAAATAATATTTGGTCAGGGTTGAGCTACCTTTCTGTTCTGCATTACTTGAAAATTCATTAAAACGGGTTCAACAGGTTTAAGTCGCTTTCACTTTATACAGCCAGTATTGGTCACGACGCTGTGTCAAGTGTTATCCGTACGCGTCACTTGTCAATTCATTGGATTCGACGTCCATAAATATACTTTCGTCAAATATATTCATACAAATGCTCATCTGTGGGTCCATAGCTGCGGTTTTTTCAGTCGGGATTCCTGCCTTTTACGGGCCGATTTTGACTTTTACGCACCTAAGGACCCCAGCTAATATCGCTCTGACGAAATAACTCGTTAGCAGCTCATAAGGCAGTACCTTACGATAAGCCCCCGCGTTGGTGATCGGCAGAACAAATTAATGAAGGTGATTAGGGAGGCAATTAACAATATAGACTGCTTTCTTTGAAATACTGTACAGAGATAGCAAGAATAAAGTAATAGGCACACAAGGCTTGTATAATGAAAAACAAAGTTTAATACATGACATTTATTGATCATATTCATAACTTCTGGGCGAATAATGCTTGCAATACCCAGTGATAAATGTTAAGCTGAGCGTACGCGTGTAGTACTGTACAAACGTTTGCATATTAATTTAAATTTATCACTGTGATCAAATTTTCTTGAACTCTTAACAATTGTAAATTCCAAATACCTCTCAAATGCATCACTGATTGTAATTTTATTGATATAAGGTCCTGTGATTTTACGGGGAATCAACACACTCTGTCAATTTTCAATAACCGTCACAGACAAGTACAAGTGGAAGTGCGGCAGAAACAATGTTGAATATTGCTGCTAATCTAGATTCACTGCCTAGTTGTCATCTCCTGAGGTATGGCAATACACATGGGCGGTATTGCATGAGCGAAGATTTGTGGGGAAAATGTGAAATGGACCAAATCAAGGTCGGTCGAGCCCATTGATCAGATTTCTCTCTCTCTCTCTCTCTCTCTCTCTCTCTCTCTCTCTCTCTCTCTCTCTCTCTCTCTCTTGTCTTACCTAAAAAGGGATGACTTTATGTGTAACAATTAAAAAATATTTGTTCATGATCCCACCCAAGCCTAACTGTAAGGTAGCCGTCATTATTTAGGGCCTGGGGTCGGAAGAATGTGAGGGGGCGGCCTAAAATAATTGAAAGCTACAAGTGGAGAGAAAGAAGGGAGTAACTCAGTTTTTGGTGCAAAATAAATTGAAAAACCTTTTAGATTGCACCATTTCAAATATCAATTCCTGAAAATTTTCGATACGAGAGGGGGGACACCTCCCCCTTTACTTAGTAAAAATACGAATTGAAAACACCTCTCAAATTGCACCAGACTGCACCATTGCACCATCACTTTCTCAATTTATTTCCACGCAAGAGAGGGTACAACCTCCCCTGACCTTTTCCCTATCAGCCTCCTGCATGTTCTCCCCCTGTACTTTCAAATTCTACCCTGTCACATATCTTAGTGAAAACCTTGTCACGATACCATCCAAAGTAAACAATACTATACGGTTGGATACTGTTATATAGGCTGAGCGTTTATACTGTATTTTATTGTTACTTTGAATTTCATTTGTTCATTTGTTGGTTTCACCTTTTTCAACCGTCATGAGATAATCGATGATAATCTAGCAGGGTACACCAGGATATGAAAAGTCTTTACTATTGTTGTGTTTTGATAAGTTTTACAAATACATGTCTTGATATTTAACTTTTCTTAGTTTGGGGGTGTCAGTCAAAATTTCTGTGTTAGAGAGGGGCTTAATTAAATTCATCAGGGTCGGCAGGGGGTTAATCGAAATTTTGGAGTTTCCGATGAAATTCCTCCGACCCCCCCCCCCCCCCAAGGCTGTAAATCATGACTGCTCACTAAGACACAACTCAGTCTATCGATTGATCATTATAGGGACTTTCAATTCATTTCGAGGTTGTTTGGGGCACATAAGGGACACAAATGTGCTCGAATTTGTGAGATTTGCCTTAGAGAACATGCATAATCAGATTAGCGTGTAACGACAATTAATGAAGGAGAGGGTAATTAATGATGGAACTCTTTGAAGAAGCGCTATCGCTCAGATTCTAGCACTGCAATATGACACCGTGGCACTGAGTCATGGCTTTGAGGTAAGGGAGCCGTCATTATCTACGGCCTGGGGGTCGGAGGAATGAGAGGGAGGGGGCTCACTCAGAATATTGAAAACTTCAAGGGGGTTACTCAAAATGTAGAGAGGAAGAAGGGGGTTACTCTAATTTTTGTTCGAAATAAATTGAAACACCTCTCAGATTGCACCATTGCACACATCAATTTCTCAAAATTTTCGATGCGAGAGGGGGATACACCTCCTCTCGTGCTTTCAATCCTTTGGGTGTTCTAACAGTTGTACTAGTGAAAGAAAACACCTCTCATATTGCAACAGACTCCACCATTGCACACATAGATTTCTCAATTTTTAACAGGATCTAGGACAAAACTGAACTGTTGTGAATTCATCCTTTATTATCACAGAAACATATATATTTTAATTGACTTCAGTTCAATAACCATTTTGACAACTAACCATACGGTATTCAGGCTTTCAGAAGCTGGCAGCTGAAGAAATAACACAAGGTCACAGATTTCCTGCATATTCTTTGGTCTCTCAATTCCGGCAAACTGCGAACTGTTTTTCACAAAATGTATTGTCACTGTTTGGTTTTTGAATATTTTGACTCAAACACTGCAGCTGATCATGCAAAAATGCAATAAAAATATTAGTGTTCAATGTCATTGTCAAACAATTTTACCTAGTGCAAAATAATGACACTTCTCAGATTGCACCCTCACACGTATCAATTTCTCAAGATTGTCAATGCAAGAGGGGGACTCCCCCCTCTCGTGCTCTCCCCCTTGGCGTGTTTTAACAGTTTCAATGAGAGAAAAAACAACAATTAAAAACACCTCTCAGATTGCACCAGACTGCACCGGCACACAGTAATTTCTCAAAACTTCCCATGCAATATAGGGAACAGCCCCCTCTGACACTTCCCCCTCATCCTGTCGCATGTTCTCCCCCTGTACTTTCAAATTCTGCCCCCTAGACAGATATCATTTTATTCATTGTTAACAACTGATGAAGTACATTCCAATCATTATTTCAAAGACAAGGGAAAGCCCTGGTGATGTTTTTTTTCAAATATCATGGAAGGAAGGTAGCATTGGGTCATCCCTATCCTTTAGAAGCTACTGTTACTAGGTTTTAACCTTTGTCTGCCAAATCTGTCTTATGACTGCAAGAGGTGTACACTAATTAGGTCTTTCACAAAAACTGGGATTTGTGTGCGTAACCGTACGCTTCGGTATTGCATTTTAGATAATGTATCCGGAGTATGAATTTACTCAAAGCGCGTGATTTCGTAGAAAACAGAAAATGGTTTCTATTTTGTGAGTCATCCATACCTATGAAAATAATACATGTTTATTTTTATGTTCAGACACAATCCCTACAAACTTTTTATGGATATCCATATCCAATAGAGAATACACAAATGACAAGTGATGAGACAAAAGTCAATGTGACTGGACTGGCATCAATAGTGGATAGCAATTTGTTTAACGTTACTATACTCAACAATTATACCACCGGCAATGCCTTTTATATGGGAACAACAATAGTCAGATACACAGCCATAGCAGTCAGTATTTAACCAATAATATTACAGTATGATAAAAAATTGTCTTTTCAGATATTTAGTTATGCCGAGAGTAATACGCATATAAGCAGAAAGTAAAATTATAGCTCACTTGTAAACGAAAATCCACTGCTTTTTAAAACAACGCAAGACTGTTGATCCACCATGAGTTCATATGGTATATCATGCATTAATATAGTTTAAACTATGATTTTGTAAATAATTACATAATTTTTTCGGTATTATTGTAAGCAGGGTAGCCATTCAAAGATTCTGTTATTGAAACATGTATAGTGTATTTTGCATATATTGCAAATTTATAATTAATCATTAAATACCATAAATTGACAATTAGAATGATTTGTACAGACGACACACAGAAGACACGGGTGTAAAGTTGGCTGGTTTCAAGGAAGGGAAAAAATTAAAAGTTAAAGGGTAAGCTGAGCAGTCCACACCGAAGATTAAGAAGTCACAGCAACCTGCCTGCTATGTCATAAGATATGAACATGATCACCCGAGGACTCTGTAATATGTTAAATCATTACTGTCTTAATACCTTAAAGAGGCACTCCCACTTGGTAACATTTTTAAAACACATTATTTTAATGCCAACGGTCGATATTTGACATGGCGACTGCGCGCGGATCGCGAGATATCGATAAAAACATATCCTCAAAAAAATTAAAGTTTGAATTCCGGTGGCCCACCTGAATTCAGCTTCCGAACATAAAACGTTCGGCACTGGGGCCATTGTCAACTAAGCTATGGAGTACGAGTCTACGCTGACGCTGCTGTATGCCACAGCACTACCACTCGCGTCGATGAGCGGTCATGTCCGGTTGGAGAAAGCCGAGTCCTACTGACTCGGCAAAAAAACCCGAAAAACAAAGTTACTTTGCTGATTCCACCAGAATTCGCATAGGTGACTAGCACAGATAGGTGAGGTTGATACATAGTATGCATAGTGGCCGCCGCGTGGTATGCGCGCATACCACACGCGGCGGCCACTATGTATCGAACCACGCGTAACTGTGTGGCAGACGACAAAATGTAGTCATCAGAGGCAACTAATATTTTACACGTAAAAACTGATATCTATGTGGTATTGTTTAAAAATTTAATACAACTGATTGAGAATAATGAAAACGGCAAAAACTAAGGGGAAGTTTTAAAAAGGAATTACCAGATGTAAGGGCATTGATAATGATGTATATAAAGTCATCGCGATAGGAGGTAAATTAATTGCGGCATTCGAACGTTTTTGGACTCCTTAGAATATCGTCAATCAGCACAACCACACACTTTCGGGGGATTTCGGGTCATAACAAGAAACGATCGTAAAACTTCGGAAACTCTCGGGAAATGACATGTTTTTATCGATATCTCGCGATCCGCGCGGAGTCGCCTCGTCAAATATCAACCATTGGCATTAAAAATATGTGTTTTAAAAATGTAACCAAGTGGGAGTGCCTCTTTAACGTCCACTTTTCGTTTTCAATTGATTTTGATTAAATGTTATATGTATTCTGTGTGACAGCGGACTATGCCGATTCTGAAAGTACCTTCAATGTGGACTGCCCAGCTTACCTACAACGTAACAACAACAACAACAACAACAACAACACCAACAACAACAACAACAACACAACAACAACAAACAAACAACAACAAAAAACAAACAAACAAACAACAACACAAAAGTCACAACTTATAAGAGCAATCGTTAATTTTTCACGTATTACTGTAAGATGTTTTATCAAGATTGTTTACACTTCAGTAAGGGCTGTCTCAATAATTGTTAACATTTCTTGCTTATTCATAAATTTTATTAACTACTCCTTCTTTGAGTTCTGTCACTTTGCAATAGTTATTTTATACAACGCTTCCTGTGTAGAAAAGATTCTGTACTGTTCTAAAACTTTTCTGTGTGTGAACATCCTCTTCAAATCTAATAACCCACTTCTTGCCTGAAACCTTTTTTTATTTGCTTATCGGTACGGTTGTTTTGATTTTTCATGTCGAATTACAAGGTCCGTGTCGAGTTCACATGTAGATCATGTTGACCGTAGCACTTCTCCAGCAACTCTGAGAAAAGTTACCGTGGACGCTATGACATTACAGCGAGCCATAGCTAAATGAATTAACCAAATGGGGATGCACTTTGAGATCCTTGTGAGAGAATCACGATCAGAAATTAAAAAAATACTTTCCTCATGAACGGCCGATTTTTAAAATAATTTGTATCAAATACCTTTGTGAAAACCTCAAGACTGTAGAGCAAAACAAAACAAGATGAATTCGTTTGTTGTGTTGATAGATTATTTACTTAATCAGGTGCTCCCGGTTGACTTGACAGCTCCTTTTGTGTTGCAAAATGTTACATCTCGACATACATGTGGATGAAGTGCATTTCAAATCTGAAAGTGTCTTTAAGTTGTATTGAAAAGTATCGCGTCTATTACTCCAGCTCATATTCTGTACATAGGGGACGTTTTGAAGTCCTTGTCACGGAAATTTAAGACAAATTAAATTGCTTAAATTTAAGTTTGATAAGTTTAATGACACGGAAAACTTGCCAGGGTGCACCTCAAAATGAAGTCATCATACTTCCAAGTTGATATACTTGAATAGTTAGTCGTTTGATTGCTGCAAAGTTCACAGCATCGTAAACCCATCACTTTCTTAGTTTCTGACTCACAGAGACATTTTTCATGGTACAAACAGATCATAAAAGTAATCATTAAGCTGAGAGAACCATTTTGATATTTTAAAATAAACACATAGTTTGCAAAGATTTATTAAGTTAACTTCGTGCGACGAGCCATTGATTCTTTTCATCATAAACTGGACTAAAGGCGATCACATTTTTGTACTTCTGTCGCATGTATAGGTGACAATGACGTACCGCTGTGCATTTGTCAGGTATTTAGCTTCCGATGTTGCAAATTGTCGCCGATGATAATAACACAAGTTTACAAACTGCGTTCATTTACAATAAATAAATTGGACATGTGCCCAATGGTTTATCTGGCACAAGGGAACATGACGTATCGAAACAAACCAATGCAAATAAGAAAGTGTTTTATAACAAAACAACGGTAAGGCTATTTTAATGGTTTACCACTCCAACAGGTAGTAAAAAGGTGCACATGCGCAATTGTGCGAAGATCGACATCCTTAGGGCTAACGTCTGCGCCACAATGCTTACTGGTATACATGTCGAAGTTCTGTTGGTCTTCTCGTCCAACATAGGTGAGTTGGTGAGAATATTCGCTGTTTTGCAGTATATTTTCGTACCAGTTGAATGTTCAAGTTTTTGTGCAGCACCTCTGTTATTTTCAAGGTTTGTTGTTTAGGCCATGTAAGCTTACAACTTCAGGCAAAAGAGGGAGTAAATTTTATCGACAGGAATGAGGGAATTCGGAGTTAGCGTCGACAAAAACCTATTGGTCTTCATAGATCCAAATCTCTCCCCACTGAAAACATCTATATGAACTACAACACCATTTTAAACATTTTTATAACCTGGTGTTGGAGATTCTCAGACACCAGAGGCCACGAAAGAGATGTGCATTTCCTGTTATAAAACTTATGTCATTTAATGCCATTAAAGTAACCTCTGCCAATGTTGCTGTACTATCTACAAATACATAATTTATTCAGTTTCTTATGGTCAGATAGATCTACTACAAAACACCTATCGCGTTGAAAATTCAGTTTCGACCAAACTACTACCCATAACACGAAAGCGGAGCGTTTCTACTGTTTGCAACAGTCGTTTGTTTTGTAAGCAGTGAAAAGTATCAACGTTTGGTTGTTTTGAGGTTAGTGGAAAGCCATTGACACACATATTGTAACATTTTACTCCGTGCTTTGCTGTCAATCAAGTCGTTTCCCGTAAAGAAAAAATTGTCACTATCGCCTTTACCACACGCGAGAAAACACTTCCGACCCACTGTCCAATGAAAATTCCTGAGTCATTCGATTTGGCCACTCTACATATCGTCATAGTCGAGGCCACTGTTGGTGAAAACCTCTGCAGCTGCTGTTTATGGCTTTGTAAATGATTGAAGGGTCATCCGTTTTTAGATTCTCCAGAAAAGCGATTTCATTTTCCAGAAGTTTCCAATGTAGTCTGACTTGTTTCTTCATGGCTGTGCAAGTTCCATTTTTATACATAGCGATCCCAGATCCTTTTTACACTGTACCCGGAAAACGAGAATTTTTGGCGGTATCCTGAATCACCCCTCTTGGCACGTTACCAGTAAATTTGTCGCCACCATTTTGTCTGATGTGGTTCACAAGGAAGTTACCTACCAGCTAGATCTTCACTGACAGGTTTCCCTGAGCGGTATTCCCTACGCAGCAATTTTACCTGCAACATTCTGTCGGAGTATGTGCAAACGTGTTTGTTGAACTCGTGTGAGGGGCCTGGGTATTGTGAACAGCGTTTTGATAGAAACTGTCATTGTAGCAACTTTTGTCGCCACTCACTGCGCTAACCGTCCAAACAACTAAAACGTTGATACTTTTACACTCACTGCGACTACAATTTATGATTGTTGCAAACAGTCTAAAAGCTCCGCTTTCGTGTTACGGGTATGCAATGTTACGTCTTGCACAGCAACACACATCTATTTTGACCTTGGCCCAAGGCCAGAGCTCAAAAGGAGATCACAAACAACTTTAACGGGAAAAGGAGTGTTTGTTTTTGAGTCTCCTTTCTTATTTACGGTGCCGTAAATTAACGTTTCAATTACTGTAAAGAACCAGCAATAAGCTATACGCCCGGAACTAGCTCGTAGTTCGACAGTGTCTCCGTTATTAGGGCTGTTTATAATGTCCATGGAGTTTAAGCTCAATTATATGTGAATCTGTCCTTTGCTTGGCGTATAGGAATTGTTATTTCAGTTGTACTGTATGATTAAATATTTTAAGGCTTTTATGTCAAATCGCTTTAGTAAATCTTAGTGAATGTGTTACATATATTCCAGTTTATGACATAGCATGTGAGAGGACTGTAAACCACGCCCACTCTGACGTTGGTGGTCAAATGGATTTGCCTTGTTCATATGAAGTCATTGTTCGTGAGGTAGGTGTAAGTGAACGTTTGTAAACGGGTTATTAGAATTAAAAAAATGGTGATTTTTTTTACGATTTACCATCCGATATTGAGCCTTAAATGCAGTGGATTATTTGCAAACTTTCATGTGAACTATAGTATCCCTTTATCCACTGGGATGAACATCATTAAAATGACACGGAAAAAGGTAAAATGGAAAATATATGGGGCAACATTTATTCTTTATATTTTGAAGCTTCCTTGCTTTTAGATATCAACCCAGCAGTGTCTTGAAACGGAAAGCGGAGATGGAAAATTGCCAAATAAAAGTCACGCATAGCATAGATACATACATATATACATAGATGCATAGATAGATACATGGATATATACATACATGCATACATACATACATACATACATACATACATACATACATACATACATACATACATACATACATACATACATACATACATAAGACACTGACGCACAGACAGACAGACAGACACACAGGTACACATTCACTCAAACAACCACTTATCCATCCGACCATTTATTTGTTCCTCTATTTATCCGGCGTACTTCATGTTCTAAACATAGTTATCACATGCACAAGCCAAGTTTGTCGTTTCCGAACAAAAAATACGGGATTTATTCTCTGGTCGTTCTACGTCAGACAACCTGCGTCTTTGTCATCAATTTTGGTGCGTCGGACCTTTTTTTGTCGATCTTCGCATCTTCGGTGTGCTCGTAAATATGTAAACAAACAACATGGCGGCCGATGTTTCTCCCACGATCAAAGATCATGTAATAAAATCGATATTTTCACAGACTACGACATTACTAATCCAAGCAATGTAAACACAAGAGTGTACCGCCTGTATATTCCGAAGGAATTACGTGAATTATTTGCGGAAACAACGAACTCGAAGCTGGTCGCGTATACCGCGGGTTCCATACGCATTGCAAACAGGGTCAGGCGCGACGTTTACAGTGTTCGTGCCGTCGAGATTCAGTCGATATTTGTTCCCGAAAAATAGCGTACCTTCGTCTGTGATAAAATTTCTAGGACTATGCTATCTTTGAAATAGAGTATAACTTTGCGGAAGGTAGCCTACGTGTAGACCGAGAGCTGTCATTTGCTCCACACACGAACGAACGTGAGCGAGCGCTAACTAACACTACGGTCGACTGGAAATGATCGACAACTTGTGCACGGCGTACTGATATTTATTCCTAAAGTAGTTCAAAAGTTTAAACGCGGAATCGTCATGGAAAACTTATTTTATTTTGCAAAAAATAACGAATTCTTGGCTTGTGCATGTGATAAGTACATTATTCCCCAATATTTTTCTTCGTTCAGCTCAGAAAGTACTCGTGACGTAATGACCGTGTCACCACTCGTCTCCGACTCGTGGTGACACGGTCATTACGTCACTCGTATTTTCCTTCGCTGAACGAAGAAAAATATTAGGGAATAATATCTAATTATCTATTTCAGGACACTCCTGTCGGTGAAGTTATTTTCACACTTCCCCGTAAACAGGTAAGGCCTTTGAGAGATGGTTTATCATATAATAGAAAGCTTACATCCTGCTAAAAGCACATTATTACAGTAATCACGAGTCATTCATAGGCAGCATTTAATGAACGACAAATGCTTAAATTGTGGATTAATTTCATTGGAGTATATAAAGTATTGCAAATAAAGGAATACGCTATGTGAACTGCACAATAAGCATGTCATTGATTGTGGCTTTACTGAGAAAGAATCTCTAATTAAATCTTATTTGGTCAATACTTCGGAAACAAAAGGGAAGTACTCGTGTTCCTGGCGCGTTTTTATGCATGGTATAAACTATCAACAAGCAATGATTAAAAGTACCTTCTAAAATATATCCCTAAAGTTCAAAAGACGGACGTCGTTCGTAATGATGGCCCATGGTGGTGGATAGGGTGGGATGGGGTTTCAAGTTCAAATGCATGATAGTATCTCATATTCAAGTTTACATTGGTTTTGACCATTTTGTATGCAATATCTGCAGATTACGTAAAGATCAGGTCACATTTGCTTTGTCCAGGTGTTCTACGGATTATTTGCTACTGATAAACATGAATCTCGTATATTCAATCCATTTGAAATTATCATGATTGGTTTGATTGCTTGCGTGCTTTCTTTCACTGTTATGTCATTTTAGTCGACATACATGTTTCAGGACTACATATACACGAACAACTAGGATAGATGTAGCGTCGCAAAAGTGAAGTTAGAGCGTTCGATAAGGAGATCAAGGTAGTACGCACCTCGAAAGTGAAAGACTTAAACTTTTGCTCAAACCTTCCTCAATGACACTTCCAGTCATCCTCTCATTAAATCAAGAATGAAAATGTGAGTAAAAAACGTGCAAATTTTGGTACGAGAGAAATAAATTACCCAAGATTTACCGATATTTAAAATTCAAAATGGCCGCCATCCGTGTGTAGATTCAATGGAGAACAAATAGAATTTTCGATTTTCGAAAAACTAATCCGGTGAAAAGTTTCTTACATCAAGAGCTTTAAAAGATGAACCCCCACAAGTGGTAGATCAGAAAAGAATATCTGTGCGCATTTGTGCGGATTCTACCTTAAAGGCTCGTTGATAAGAAAGTGATGAAAATAAAAGCTCACAAACCAAACACATGGCTATAAGTAGAGAGGTGTAAGCAATGAAAATTTTTTAACAATATTACCAATGCACAAGGTAAAGATAGAGCATTACGCATAGTTAAAGGACACAACATTTCTTCAGCTAGAATGCCCCTCGAAGACAGATATTCGTAGTACCAAACTTTTATGGTCCTTTTTCCATATACCACTACTTGTGTGGGCTCATTTTAAAGTTTTTGGAGTAAGAAAACGTTTCATCGTCATAGGTGAAACAAAGCATGCAGCTGATCTTTGTGTGTATTAGTGTGTGCATATATATATATATATATATATATATATATATATATATATATATATATATATAGAGAGAGAGAGAGAGAGAGAGAGAGAGAGAGAGAGAGAGAGAGAGAGAGAGAGAGAGAGAGAGCATTTTCTGACCTTGGTGAAACAAAGCATGCAATCCGAAAACACACTTTCATTCAATATCCGTGCTCTTAGATATCACAGGGTACATGACGTATATTACTTAGCTCACATCAACTCATTCAGCATTGTGACATCTTCGTATGGTAGTACGGCGAGGTTTCATTCAATCATATGAAATAACTAAAGTACGTATTCATCGCTGATTGTATAAAGGTGTCTTATTAATTCCATAGAAATCTTTGAAGATGCAGAGACTTTAACTTTCGCGACGAGTGTTACGTAGAGTCGGTCTGGTTCTGATTTATTGTCAAGTTTCGAGGACAAATAAAAAGTTTAGATTTGATTTTCATGTAGAGTGACGCCATTGGTAGTACAACGTCAGAGACGTCCATTTACAGAAACAGCTCTTCAAATGTGCACCCAGTCTTTGAAAGTATACGGCTTGCAGACGGCAACAAGGTGAGCTGAATAAATCTACCTTGAAATACTTACAGTGTAGTTTTTATCTGGATGTCTGCATACATACATGAACATACTTTGCTGGTCACTCACACAAAATGTCACTATGGTTGTGTTTCGATTGATGAGTGAATGAATCAATGAAGAGAATGATAGAAAGAAACAAAGTAAGACCGACAGAGAGATAGACTGATAAATAGCCAGCCAGCAAGCCACCTAGATACACAGCTGTATAGGTAGATAGATATAGCCATTAGGGACATAGATAAATACACTTTGGGATTGACAGATAGTTAGGAAAATATATATCAATATATTATAAACTTATCCTCTGCATTTTTATGGTGTAGATAAATACGGATTCCCATACAGCGAAACAATGTCTGATGTAAAGGCTGTTGTTCTTTGTTCTGTCACAACAGAATGAGCGATTTCGAGTAGAGTCAGAAACAGGCGATATTTCTGTGCAGGGATACCTCGACCACGATATAGATTCCGAATACGTACTACAAATCCTACTTCAGACTTCTCAGGTATGATAATTTGATCAAAGCAATGTTCGTTTTTCTTAATTTAATATTGACTTTACAATGAGTAATAGGTCAAGTTTATATGACATGCTCTTTACCCCATACCGTGTATATGTCTGAATTTTGAGAGGTTTGGAATTTTCAAATTGTTTTAAGTGAATATGCATAATCGGGGTCATTATTGTGCAACACTGTATACACGTAAATCCCACATTTTTCTTGTGTTTTAAAAAAGGGAATTACATGTACACTACCCGTATTTACCATTCTGGTACATAACATTTTTATGATAGGAGTTCATCGTTAATATAATTAAGCTGTTCCCCATAAGTTTTTGAACATCTAAGTTATTTGTGTTATCAAATAACACTAAGTTATACTTTTTGCTACATGATTATCTTATCAATCTGACAATCAATTCCAAGCTATACAGTATAATAAGGAAAAAAGTTAGTGAATTGCGTAATGTTGATACATTTATATCGATTTACTCCTTTTATATTGTCGGAACTTATTGCAATGAGGCAGTTTTTATGGACCGATAAAGCGGTATGTAGCCGAGTGATCAAAGGTTGCAAAATTGAATAATTAAAATGTTGAAAGTAAAGGGAGAGAAGGCCATTGGCAGCAGATACAGGTTTTTTTTGAAATATCTGAAATTGAAAATGAAGAATAGCGCACATGAATTTCCTTCGTAGAATAATGATTTGGACTACTTCGCTCAAATTTGCAAAGGGCTTTCGCCCTCTTTTCCAATTTTTGTCTCTTTACAAATTATCATGCAAGAAATATTCCACGAAGGAAATGTGATTCTTCGAAGGTTTCCATTTTCCAAATTTAATATACCAAGATCTGAATACAAGTTAATGAATTTTATTTTCATACATCTCTGGTCTTAGCAAGCCAAGAAAGGCTTGTTTTACCATATGTTTCATAAGCGGAGCGGACAAAAGAAATTTACATGCTAACTTTTCTTACAGAACGACTCCCTTTAATTTGTGGTAACGCGCTCGTAGCGCCTAGAATGTGCAACTACTATGTATATTGAACGGTTATTCTGACTTTGTTCTGAAATATAAACGTAGCTTTACGAGATATAGCTGAAAAATTGTTTTCAATTACTGAGATGCTTAACATTTTTGCTTATGAGCACAACTGAAAAAGTTAATAACAAACGTATCCTCTTTGAAATTATTGTAAATATAGGAGAATTGTGAACTGTGAGTTTCCATGGTGGACAAAGTACTACTGGCAATATTTCAAATTCCCGTAGCAAGGAGGCTCTAAAACTTTTGTGAATGTATGGAACAAAAATGACCAGAAAGATGCCTAAATATACAGTTAAGTTGTTGACGCGAACATATACTAATAGTGGAATATCGATATGTCCTAGAATGACGTGCAGGGGTTTTATCGACTTTTACAACCGATTTCGTAGGTGGAAGGAGAGGGAGGGTCATCAGAATTACACATGATAGGTTTAACTTACTTTTGACTGAGACACAGGAATATTTTTGATGCCCATCCCGGCTGTAAAAAGCTGAACAGTCCCTAACATGAAAAGCTAGACTTAAAAGTATCTATGCCATTGACACTGTCCTAATCAACGTCTGTCATCACATCTATGTTATATGCAGAACAAGAGTCACTCCACTTGCACCGTCAAAACAATCATTGAAGACGTACAGGGATGGCCGCTATTCTACAACGAAACATGTGCAATGCCGACGAGGAAGCAAGAAAAAGGAGTGGTACGTCCTAGGTTTTTTTATTCGTAGTGATGACAATTTTTAGATCACGAAGGAAATTACTTTAGTCTAGTATGATTTGGGACTACTTTGCTCATAGGCCTGAAGAAATTTTTGAGTAACGGCAGTACTATTGCCTAAATATGAGTCTAACTAAAGACTCTGACACCCAAGATCATTTGTTTGAATTGCAATCATCACTCATGTCTGTACACTACATAGTTACAGTAAAATGCGTTGCTGCAAATCTGCTGCATGTTAACTCGTCTTGAAGTATGTAACATATGGGTTCACCCATTGAATTTTTAGCACGTTTTGTCGTTGCTTTTCCTCCCTTTTGAGAAGATGAATATCTATTTGCGTAGATTTTACTAGTTCCTACACTTCATCCTACAATTTTTGTTCTCCGTATCGCCAGCACATAGACTTTGCTGAAAGGTACATTTTGAAACGTTAATGCTTAATTTGGTAAATAATGATAAATTGCTCTGCAAAATGTTAACTTATACTGTGTGTTACATTGTCTGCCGGCTGAAGATGTTCTAGAAAAGTTAGATTTGGCGAAACATATATAACTTCGTGTACTCGATACAAAAAGGAAATCGTCAGCATTTTGACGTGAAAAATTGCGAAGCTCACATACCTCATAAACAACCTACAAGCGCGTTCATTTTTCACATATCAGTGTTTTTTCTGTCAATATCTTCTAATGAGCAGTAACATATTATTCATGAAGAAAATTAGCAAAATTTGCGTCTTTTAAAGTTTGCATATGTATTTTCCAACGATAATATCTGCTATGCTATAGTTATGGTTGTTTTATCTCAACCTCTTAACTCTAGAACATACCGTTTTCATTGTCGCTTGGGAAGTCGAAATCGAAAAACCTCTTGTTTGCACAACCAATTCAGCCTTCACACTTCAGGGTGGAGTCCAATAATAGTGATTGTAAGTCAGAACAAAAAGCTCTGTTTGTTACATGATTCATCAGTGTAGATAATATAGTTATATAGTAACTACATGTCCAAACGAATATTTTATATATATATATATATATATATATATATATATATATATATATATATATATATATATATATATATATATATATATATATATATATATATATATATATATATATTACATATACCGTAAACATTTATATAAGTAGAAAACAGGACTCCGGCGTTACTCAGAGTTCCACACTACATGTGACTTCTGTAGCAATCATCAGACGAGCTAATGATCGCTACATAGAACACATGTAGTGTTAACGTTAAACTCTGAGTAACGCCTAACTCCTGTTTTCAACTTGTTATAATTCTTACGGTCAATTGCTCTGCCTTACAGGTATTGATCACTGTTTTACATTGTGAAGATTTCCGAACTTTATAGGCTATATACAAAGATATATAATTATATTTATATATATAATATATAATAGATATATATATATATATACAGAGAGAGAGAGAGAGAGAGAGAGAGAGAGAGAGAGAGAGAGAGAGAGAGAGAGAGAGAGAGAGAGAGTTAAGTCTATATATACATAGACATATATTGGCAAACTCTATTGGGAATATCAATCAGCATTATTGTAAATATAACGTATACGTGACAGAGCATACTTTTAGAGAGTCATATTAAAGCTTGCATGTAGTTAAACCAAGGGTATAAATAATAAATCAATAAACATTTCTTGATCGTATGTACTGCAATGAAATTATTATTAAACATTTTCAGTGACTGAAGTATATTCGGGTCAGTCACAATCAGGGTGCTCTAGACTTGCTCTAGATTTCGACATGTTACGCTCTAATATAAAAAAATGTTGAGCAAAATTTAATGCAACATAGTTCTTAATATGAAACAACCTGTAGAACTAAACAGGTCCCATCGAAACAGTGGAGTATTTTTAATGATTTTGAGCTGAGTAGTGAAAAAGTACCCTAAAAAAAGGTGAAAATGCGCGTTACGCTGTTTCATCTGAAAAAGTACATTTTTTAAACTCACTTTTTGAAACTGTTAGATTAATTTTTTTGATTACTCAGAATATTTAAAGTAAGTATCACATAGCATTCCTTCTTTATTTTGCAATTTATTTCATCTTAATACATGGATTTGAATGGAAATGGCGTTATAACGAGTGAAATTGGTGTGTCGTTACGCTTTTTATATTTTGACAATAGCATTGATTTATCTCTCTATTATCACTTGAAAAACATTACCCTAGAATATTTCCTAAAACATCTATTTGATTGGAAGACCAACTATGTTTAGTTGGTACTAAATGTCGATAGGGTAAATGTATTGATTATGAATGACAAATCATGAAAGTTGCCTACATTTTTTGTACCAAAATTTTGTAGTGTCCGTGACACCCTCATAATTTTCAGCCATATTCAGATAGTAGAGATCTGATGTCATTAGCCAAGGTGGCCCTGTTTGCCTTCTTATGTGTTATAAAAATATAAACCATTTACCACTTGTATTGTTTCAGTTTATCAAAAAGGGGTAAAATGTAGTGTCCGTGACAGTCGTAGTGTCCGTGACGCCAAATCCACAGATTACTTGTTACAGTGATTTAAGCTGATAAATCTATTGTTTACCAGCTGAAGTTACATTTTTATAAGAGAGTAACTTAGTTTTTAAGTAAGACATCAATTGAAATATATTAAACCAGTGAAACATATTTTGTCTACCTTTTAAGATTGTAATGTTAAAAACTGTCCTACGAAATAACGTTATAGGGGTTTAAAAAAGGAACAGAAATAGTGTTATCAGTTATTTCCCAATATAATTTTAAGATAGAAATGTTATTTATAGTGAAATTAAGGCATAACACTTAACAAACTAATTTACTTTCACATTAAATCACTTTCCATTTGCAACTGGCTTCATGTCACGGACACTACACCCAACAAGAGGTTAACCATTTTTTACTGCATTTACATTTAAATTAACCTGACATCTGAAGTAAACTTCATAGACCATAATAAATCCTTTTAAAAACAAAAGAAAATGTGTTTTTGAATTATAAAAGGGGAGAAAGTGGTTGCAAATCTGACTATTTTTGATGATGCTGCAGTAGTGTTGGCTCCAGTAAAGATCTCTGTCAAGAGTGATGCATACAAGGGGAGGGTTTATGTCTCTTCAAATTATTTTTCTGTTTTAACCCTTTGTTTGCATTATAAGGCTGTATTATTAGGTTTCGATGAAATTTAAATTGTGTGTTGTTTGTTAAGGGAAATAGTCCGTGGGCTAAAGGGGTCTACGTGCACCTCCCCACAGGATAACAAAATTGTATTTTTCAGAAGTCTTGGGGTTCCTAGAATACGAAATGGAATTTTAACAGAAAAAATATAGGGATGCAAAATCACCATTTTCCAACCCAAATGCATTTTCGTTAAATATGTCTTCTTGTAAGTCATGTGCTGAGCTTATTTTTTAACATAACCTCACTTGTAAGGTATCATTAGAAAGGGAATTTATTCGTCTTTAGGATGACATATTGTACTATGCAATATCTTCCACAGTTTTTGTGATACATGACCAAAACATACCCCATACCCCAAAATTTAACATTGTAAATTACAGTAAATTAAGTAAGTGTTTTGAAGGGTAAGTTTTTGTCATATTTCATGAATACTATACATAATATTGCATGTTACAATATTTCATTTTAAAGATTAGTAAATTATCTTTATAATGACACCTAACAAGTAAGGTTATTTAAAAAAATAAGCTCAGCAGATGAATTAAAGGAAGACAGCTTTAACAAAAACGCATGCAAATCTGCAACACTGTGATTTGCGGTTCCCTTCAAAATATGACTGTTACAGCTGTAGAGTCCCAATATTTTTCTGTTAAAAGTCTATTTCATATTTCTGACATGTCCCTGTAACCAAAAAAACCCCAGATTTAATAACAAAAACGGACATATTTTTTATGTCTAGCTAAAAAATTTGTAGAATATGATTTTAGCTATGACGGCAATTTTGAATGTAAACTTTGGGGTATGGGGTAGGTTTTGGTCATATTTCATGAAAAATATACTAGATATTGCATATTGCAATATATCATTTTTAAGATTAGTAAATTATCTTTCTAATAATACCTAACAAATTAGATTATATTCAAAAACAAGCTCAGCAGATGACTTATAAGAAGTCAGGTTTAACAAAAATGCATGCAAATCTTCAACACTGTTATTTTGCGGTACCCTTCAAAATATGACTGTTACAGCTGTTGAGTCCCAATATTTTCCTGTTAAAAGTCTATTTCATATTTATGACATGTTCCTGTACCAAATAAAACAGATTGAATCGCAAAGACGGCCAGATTTTTTTGTGTCTAGCTAAAAAATGGTAAAATTTGATTTTAGCTTTGACTGCAATTTTCAATGTAAACTTTGGGGTATGGGGTAAGTTTTGGTCATATATCATGAATACCATACATAATATTGCATGTTACAATATGTAATTTTAAAGATTAGTAAATTATCTTTCTAATGATGCCAAAAAATGATATATATTCAAAAACAAGCTCAGCAGATGACTTATAAGAAGTCATGTTTAACAAAAATGTATGCAAATCTTCAACACTGTGATTTTGCGGTACCCTTCAAAATATGACTGTTACAGCTGTAGAGTCCAAATATTTTTTCTGTTAAAAGTCTCTTTCATATTTCTGACATGTCCCTGTATCAAATAAAACAGATTTCCTTCAAAGCATTGCATTTTTTATTATGCCAAGCTAAAAAATTGGTAGAATTTGAGATTTACTGTAATTTACAATGTTTAATTTTGGGGCAGGGGGAAAGTTTAGGTCATGTATCACAAAAACTGTAGAAGATATTGCATAGTACAATATGTCATCCTAAAAACGAATAAATTCCCTTTTCTAATGATACCAAACAAGTGAGGTTATGTTAAAAAATAAGCTCAGCACACGACTTACAAGAAGACGTATTTGACGAAAATGCAATTTGGTTGGAAAATGGTGATTTTGCGGTATACTTCAAAACATGACCATAACAGCTATTGCATCCCTATATTTTTTCTGTTAAAATTCACTTTCATATTCTAGGGACCCCAAGACTTGTGAAAAATACAGGTTTGTGGGGGGGCACGTAGACCCCCTCTAGCCCACCGCCTAAAAGCTGTGGTGAGACATAGTCAGATCTATCATGTGGTGTCTATTGAATGCTGTGATCCCGAAATCCGTTTCGAAACCCAAGTGTGTGCTTTCTCCTCAGTCGCAAAGTTCTGTCTTTCCTAAGTTGTTGTGTCAGATATTTTGTTGTTTTCGTTATACTTGTTGATGTTAATGTTTTCACGTGTTATAGGCTTCAAATAATGACATCAATATTATTATATTTTATCTTTTGTTAAGATTATTGTTAACGTTTTGTCTCTTTTTGTGAACTTTGTTTTGAAATATTTGTCTTTTATGTTCTTGTGTCTATTTGTGGGTTATTATTTGGTGGTTTGGGAAAAGGATTTTTAATGTTTCGTCCTTTTCAAGTTCCTGCCAGTATTTTGCAAGACTTTCTTTCAAGTCTTTGGGCTATTCAACAATGAATTCTACCGTCAAATATGTGGCTTTTTAATGGGCTGAAATGCATTGCTGGAGATTGCTATGATTGCATTTCATAAACTGGAAATGGAAATCATCTCTGAATACCAAAATGTGATTCACTTTTGGAAAAAATTCAGAAATGACATTTTCATAATTTTTACTGGAACACAAAACCAACTGGCAGTATTCAGCCATAGAATAAACAAAATGCACCCAACATTTAAATTTACAGTTAAGAATTCACTAGAAAAAATATAATTTCTCGACGTCAAAATTTTGAAGGGCCCAAGGCACAACCAAGAAAATATTTTGGATATTGAAACCCACATAAAACTAATTGGAACATTCCAATACCTGCACAGAGAATCATGTTACAAAAATCAAATTTTAAAGGACTAATTGAAGGTAAAATTCTCAGATACTTCTGTACATGACACAAACGATTTCAAGGAGATATTTGATTTCTTTACGAGGAAATTAATTTACAGAGAATACATGGAAAAAGAAATAACTAGAATTACAACAGAAATCAAACACAGGAATTGAACTCAATAAAAAGTACAAGAAAAATAAAGAAGGAAACAACAAATAATCTAATCTTCACAACAGCATATAGGCCATATATTAAAACAAAAGACTTGAAAGAAAGTCTTGCAAAATATTGGGAGGAACTTGAAAAGGACTACTACAAAAGAAACAAAAACATAAAAGACACACTTGTCAAAAACAAAATTCACAAAAAATCTCAACACAAGATAAAAAATATGGTAATATAGGCTTTATTTTTTGAAGCCAATAACAAATGAAAAAGACACAAGAACAAGCATATAAAAATCAAAATATCTGACACAACAACTTAGGAAAGACAGGACTTTGCGACTGAGGAGAAACCACACACTTGGGTTTTAAAACATTGATTTCAGGATCACAGCATTCAAACGACACCACATGCTAAATGCGACTATGTCTTGCCATAGCTTTCCCTAAACAAACAACACACGACTGAAATTTTATCAAACACAAATAATACAACCTTATACTACAAACAAGGCGATAAAACAGAAAAATAACATTAGAGGACATAAATCCTCCCCTTATATACATCACTATTGACAAAGATCCATAATGGAGCCCACACTACTCCAGTACCATCATAAACAGCCAGATTTGCAACCTATTTCCCCCTTCTACTTAATAGATGCTGACCAAATACTTAAAAAAATCCAGTCAACTACAAATATCACTATGAGTGGCAATAGAGTATAATATTATACTCTTCATGACTTTAATTAGACTTCTGATATAGAGAATTTGTGTTTAATATTGTCTGTTTAAACTGATAAAGAAGTTGCCCCTTTAAGTATTCAAATGTGTAGTGTCTGTGATGCTACTGAAATACAGATCACAATAATAAGTTGGAAACCAAATGTTCACATTATCTATTAATGTTCACTTTATAGTGTTACAGTTTTGCATTTTATAGCATTTTCTAAATACCATTTATCATTGTCTACATACCAGTTATCCTAAGAATTTTCGCATTCAGTGTTGTATTTCTGATAAAATTTTCTGGTTATTGAAAAATACCAGTACTACAAATATTCTCCATGTCAAACTTCCTTAATAATATGTTTTTGATTTGTTTGTAATCAATTCTTGTCATAATTTTAATATTTTTACAGGTTTACTGGTTATAATAAACAATTGTTTGTTTCACACACATATATTCCTGAATGTGTAGTGTCCGTGACGCTTTTACCATACTACAAAAATGACTAGAAAACTAACAAAAAAAGCAAAATTTTGCTGAAAATACTATTTATGTTTTCTAAAGAATTCAACAATTGCAGTAAAAATAACTTAAATGTACTAAAGGGCAAATCTGGAAACTAGAGGAATCATAAGCTCTTGGGGAGAAAGAAATGAAAAATTCTTTTTTTTCGTAACAAATCCTTTTGCAGGAAATCATGCAGAGCTTGGTAAAATTCTGATACATTCACCTTATTTTCTACAACTTTTAAAACGAATATTTGTACAAATGTTGTATAGTCTGTTATGTTATCTCTCCATCAATTCATAATATTTTGTAGTGTCCATGACTGTGTTATAACACAATAAAGAACTGGTTGCCATAGAAATACTGTGAAAGTTTGGTTCACAACTTTTCAAGCAAATTTGTACCAAACCTTAAGCTTTGTACATTTAGTAAATTTAGATATGTGTCTACAAGATGAAATTTTGACAAAAGTGAAACACTCTAGAGCACCCTGATTGTAACTGAGCCGATTGACTTTGAAGTATGTGTAAAAAATGTTCATTAGTTACTTATTACTTCTTAAGATCAATTTTCTTTCCAAGGTTTTAAGTCTTTCCAAACACTCTGTTAGTAAAACATTTAAGTCTTTTGCAATATTGTTTTTCTTTATAATGATCATTTGCTTTAGTAATGAACTCAATATACTTTTCATAAATCCATGAACCGTAGTCAATTTCATAGATAATATTGCACATTGTTATTAAATTGAAATTAATTTAGTATTAAAAGTAATTTAGCTGTTCGTAAGAATAATAGTATAAACGATGTAAGATAACATCCTAATCGTAACATTTTGGTTTCGATAAATACGCAATAGTATGTCAATTTGTATTGTTGTAAATATAACACATACACGACAGAGCATAAATTTAGAGAGTCGCATTAAAGCTTGGATACTCAAAAATATTAAAACTATGACATAGAGGAAAAGTTTTAAAACTTTTAAAATAACCAATTAAAAAAATGGCACCCGTCGAAGGAAAAAGTGAATCGAATGATTCATTTTACACATTACGAGCTCATACTGAAAAAATTAACATAATGGAGAGTAGTTGAGGAAGTGATTGGTAACTACTGGTGATCAGGTCTTATACAAATTTGAGTGTGATTATAAAATTATAAATACTTGCTTATTGATATGTGAATTGATTTGTTCAACTAAACAAGATAAGAAACCACAAAAGGAAACCTTTCAAGGGAAGGGATCTAGATAAGAAACAATATGTTGATAACAAGAATGTTGTAATAAACGTACCAACGACTTATGTGAGAGAGAAGATATTGAATTGATTTGGTAAAAGTAAGTAATCTGTAAAGCGAACTGATATCATTAATGACCTTTTAAGCATTTATAATATCATCTTACATTCGAATGTTCACATTACACTTTTAGAAGGCAGTCAGGGTAGTATGCGACTCGAAAGTGAAATACTTAGGCCCTTAAATCTCTACTCGAAAATCTCTCAGGAATCTGAAATATCAACAATAGAAATTACGTTTTAGGCTAGAGAAACATAATACACACACACACACACATACACACACACACACACACACACACACACACACACACACAACATATATATATATATATATATATATATATTATTATTATATATAAGGGTTGCTGGAGAATTGATTTTACAATTTCATCTCTACCACTGCATAAAAACCCTATAATACGTAAAGGATAAAGCCCGAGTACGATGGCTGTTCTGGTAAATAAAGTCTAACCCAACGATACATTTTATCGTAGGGTGGGACTTTATATACCAGAAGAACCCGAGTACGAGGGTTTTATCCGACTTAAAAACTATCGCCCCTAACTGATATATTTTCGTTTTCAATGCGTTTACGTCAACCGTCCCCTTTGTCAATGTAACATGTTTAGGATATGAATTAAAACTTTTATTTGTGAAATAGCCTTCCAATGGAACATCCGATAAATGCCTTAGGGCACATTAGTTTAAATGCCCTAGGGCACATTAGTTTATGTTTGTACCACAGCAGATTTTGTGTTGCAGCTGGTTTCCGCTGTGTTACCAAATTTGAATATTAAAACGTACCAGATGTCTACAGAATATGACATGTTCACTTTTGATTGGACAGTACTTTACTATGGCGCTGTCATTCGTTTCTGGAATTTGGTGACCAAGGCTTTACGAGTAGATAAAACACCCTGAATTGAGCACTCTGATTGGTCAATCAACAGTAGAGAGTTTTTAATTATTGTATTAACATGGATTATTGCCTGTATTTTAGCTGAAGAGTGCATATACAGATAAATATAGTCATTAATCAATTTTTTGTATTCAAAAAGCCTGTATTCATGTGGATTCATGTGAATTCACATGTATTACACTATAATACAGGCAACTCATTAATGTGAATATATCTGAATTATTGGGTTTTCATGCAGTGAACGTTGTTTCGTGAGTCGCGAGACTCACTCATCAGTCTAGTCTCCTGATGAGTGAGTCTCGCGACTCACGAAACAACGTTGTAGAGATGAAATTGTAAAATCAGTTCTCCAGCAACCCATATATATCTTGCTCTACATTTGTATTGAGCACTTTGTATCGGACGAGTCGAACCGCATACTTCGTGTGTATATATATATATAGATACGTATATATATATATATATATATATATATATATATATATATATATATATATATATATAGTATAAACTAAATTGAAAAACACACATCTATATCTGAGTGTCTCTGCACAGCAAATTTTGGGGGCTTGAAAAGATGACCAATGTAAGACTTGAACCCACGTCCCCCGAATTCAGTTCGGATGCTTTACCAACTGAGCTAACGGATCAGTTTAAGTTGGTTTGACGTGCGCCGTCCTGTTGGTCTTTTTTTCAAGCCCCAAAAATTTGCTGTGCAGAGACACTCAGATGTAGATGTGTGTTTTTCAATTTAGTTTCTACTTTAAATTTCCATGCTACACAACACTGGGGAGCCTGCCATATTTCAATATCACGTTTCTAGTTATATATATATATATATATATATATATATATATTATATATATATATATATATATATATATATATATATATATATATATATATATATATATATATATATATACATACCAGCCCGAGCTCACAGGCTAGTGATTTTGACCGCCGTATAAGTAGTTTTGGCGTGTACTAGCCCGTCGGGCTAGTAACTTAACCTTATAGTAAAATCAATCGCCGCTGGATGAAATTACGATGATCATGACCCTTTTAAGCAAGTTTTACCTGAAATCAGGTGACAACCACCGTGTGACTTCCTATGACATCATTGTTTCAAAGGGGGTCTCAGCATTGCTTGGTTAATTTGACAGCACATGGCGATCTACAGCGACACACTGCAGCGTGTTGGCAATTGGCCCATGGTAGCTCTGGGTCGATGGCTTTTGTGTTTCGAACGGGATTTCTGGTTTTACGGGTTTGTCTTGAGTTTATGTTTTTGGCGGGGTTGAAAACGTAAACTCAAAACCAGCCCGGAAAAGGCAGAAATCCCGTCCGAAAACACCACAGTTATGGACCCAGAGCTAGGCCCGGGGAAGCAGATTTCCCACAAAACGGATGAAATCGAGTGAGTCAATTTCGTTTAAGGAGATGACCAAAGTTATGAAACACAGAAAAGATTGAAACAGTTAACGAAACAGGAGAGAGACATTTGCGTGGAAACAACGCTAAAAACACTGCTGAATCACAGCTAGAGGACATTGTTATGGAAAGAGTTAAAAAATAAAAATTCAGTTGTAACAGTGATAGCATATTGCACATCATTGGTATGTTTACCCAACATTGAACCTCATGAAATTCACAGCATCACTTGCCGGCTATTGAAAACTGAGGATGGCCTTGTAGATTTCTTGGCTACTAGCCCAGGGGCTATTGAGTCAAAAAATGATTTGCTTGCCCCATATATATATTTGGGAGGCATCATGGGCCAGTGGCTAGAGCAGTGGACTCACGATCACAGGATGGTGAGTTCGAGCCCCGGCATGGCCATGGTGTTGTGTCCTTGAGCAAGGCACTTTATTCCTCATTTCTCCTCCCCATCCAGGAGTGATGGGTACCTGGTAGGACAGTGGTTGTAATGTTTGTGTTTAGCTCTGCTGCGCTTATCGGCTGCACATGTGAGCTGTAGTTTGCTCCCCAGGGAGTTGAGTGGTATCATATTAGGTCCAGTGACCAGGGGTAATAATAATTGTAAAGCGCCTTGAGCACATGTACTTGTGGATATGTGCGCTATATAAGAACCCAATAATATATATATATATATATATATATATATATATATATATATATATATGTGTGTGTGTGTGTGTGTGTGTGTGTGTGTGTGTGTGTGAATTTTTGTGACGTCAAGTCCGCAGATTATGACTTATAATGTATCCTAAAATCCAGCATTGTGGCCCATATTCATCGGCATCGTCAAAACTATAAAATAAAAGCAATAATGTACTCCCCTCCCGGCACATAATGGAGCCAAGAAAACTTTGCACTCCATAATGTGCTCCGCTTCGCCTCGTACACATTATACCATGCAAAGTTTGCTTTCGTCCATTATGGGATGGAAGGGGGTACATTGTGGCTTTATATAAGGTTTGATAATTTCATTACTTTAACCAATCTGCAAGATGCTGGTTGGCAAAAATTAAAATTAATGCCAAATTCTTAATATATTATAGGTATGCTTACATTTTGGAAAGCTGTTCTGGCATGGTATGGTATCCGGGGGCAACACTTCCCATTATCTGATTTTAAAGTAACATTTGAAAGCTCCAGTGGCGTTAAAGTAAACTACAGCACATATTTTAAAAAGGTACATTTCTTTGCTTCTACTTTGACATGAATCAACAAACATGTCTGCGCACATGCAAATGCCAAAGGTATTCATACAAATATCAAGCGCCGAATTTATCTTTATAGTGTTACCTTTTCTCAAAACAAAATTAAATAGAAGAAGAAGAATGAAACCAACTGTCAGCTGACAAATTTATGACATGTCCCTAGAGAGCTAATACATTATTTATCGGAATGAAAACACTGTTCACCAAAAGGAAGTATATTTATGCAATTTGTCAACTCATATTATTCATTGGCCGCATCTCGTCGCGTATTGATATACATAATGACGTCATTTTGTACCTGCAGAACTTGTAAAAACAATGTATGTATACTAGCCGAGAATGGGGCATTTATCGAGTTGTAAGGAAAACTGTGTGGTGTAAATTATCGTCATTTACATTGCACTGGCAGCGAGATTCGATCATCAGCAAAAGTTAGATTGAAAGAAATATTGTGCCTTTGAGTTTTAGAATTTCACTATTTATGATAGTTGCGGTGACGGCTTAGCTTATATATAGCATTCTCATATGGCATGGAAAATATCTTTTACAGTTGTGACGTTAACTTTACCGTAAAACTAGGCCTGACATGGGAAGGTAAATGTAATCAGTTTGTGCGCGCCGGAACTACTTCAAAGACGGCAACTTTCAATCAAAACAAACTCCATTTTCTATCCATGCATATTTTTTTAATTGTAGGATACATCAAAAATAAAAAGTTAATTTTGATATACCTGGTTAGAGACGTATTTCGAAAAAGGCTGTTGAAATAATATATGAAACTGAAGAAAAATATATTTCTCGAAACAAAGGACGGGAATCACGAGATTTCTCGGCCGCCCCGCCCGGCCGGCTCGCGTTGCCGCTCAACGATGACGACCGTCCGTAAACAATTTATTTCGTTTTGTGCGGAATTTTAGAATAGTTAAACTCAAAAATAAATAAGCCCATTCTACCTGTCAATAAATTACAACCCCCAGAGCCAAGTATGAAAAATAGCCTGGTGGGACAGAACAAACTAGCTACCGTGCTGAAGACCATGGCAGAGAAAGCGGGAATCACTCGGAAAAAGGTAAATCACAGCATGAGAAAGACTGCCATCACAAAATTACATCACGCCGGAATTCCGCCGACACAAATCAAGCAACTGTCAGGACACAATAATGTCCAAAGTGTCAATCACTAAGCAACAGCATCATTCGAGCAGGAGCAGCAAATGTCGGATATTATCAGTGATCCCACCCCGTTCACATCTGCCCCGCTTACCTTCTCTTCAAGTTCAAGTCAACATCAGGCCTATTCAGCAGTGCGACGATCTATGGTAGCACCTTCCCCGTTAACATGGTCGCACCAACTCAGAAAGTGTCAGCTCCGAGTCCGATGAGAAAGCGGCGGAGAATACTATTTGAGTCTTCAAGCTTAGAAAGTTCACAAGACTGAACTTGTTGATACCAACTCTGACATTTTAACGATTTTTAGTGTTGTCATTTTGTACGAACTAAGTTGTTTCAAGCCAGTTCTCGCGTTCTTGGATTCAATTTTACGGCAGGCTTTTTCCCACGCTCGAAACATACAAATTACAAATACATGAAATCAAAAAAGACACGAATAATTTATAATTTGCAATGATCAAAGTACGGCCTACGGGCAAGCTTGGGCTCTTCCACTGTACAACCTCTGTCCCTAAAACTCGTACTAGGGCATTAAGATTATTTAATTGCCAGGTCTACTTTTTGTGGAAAGTTAGGCGTATTTGTGATTTACACTTACTGTAATATTTACAGAATTGTTTCGCTTGTAAGCATAAATATCCTGCGGCGTTCGTATTCGATACCAGGATTTAGAGGTCGCCAGTCGTCATATGTGCATTTTCCAATTTTTACGCTCAAAAGAGTATAAATTATCGACAGACGATCAGTTGTTTCTTCTTAGAGTAAATATGCAGCAACATTTTGACAACGGCAAAATCTTAGTTACTCCGCTAATCGTTTAGGTAATGTTAGATAGACTCTCGCGACACTAACAGTACGTTTCCATCCTACTATGAAGATAAGAAACACCGTCATATGTATAATTGTTCTTTTCCATCTCAGTCGGTTATTTTAACTCAAACGTAAGCTTAAACAGTAATAACTAACGCTGACATAACTCATTTGCGTTGCGAATCGATAAAATAAGACCTTGATCTTAACATTTTACTTCATCACAAATTTTTGTAATGAAATGTTGCTAGACTACGTACATATTACATTTCACCTACAGTATGAGACACTTTCGATCAATGCCTTATGTTTCTAAGTACCAGTCTCCTTGCTTCGTACTGGTCCTGTTTCATAAGTCAGGTCCATGACATATGTACCAACATCAGTGATTGGTTCATCTTGTAATTTATGGTCCATTTGCGTTACGCTGATTGGTGGGACCTCATGGATTAGGTCTCATTACTATGTATAATTCACTTTACAGCTCCCTGATTGGTTAATGTGTAGGTCCGGTCCTCCAGTGTTCACTGCCTCATTATGCAATGTCCCACGTGCTTCCTGGCTACCGCTGAAGTAATACGTTATTCGTGATGTTCACGGATCGGCCGAAAGTTACAACGAAAAATGCCCGACAAACCTTCATGCGTTAAATTTCCATGTTTTTGCTCATCCCTGTCCTTTTATGCATTACAGGCATGTTGGCTCGTTGTTTTCAAATTGTTGGTTACGTACAAAGTTTACGCTTTTCATTTTCATTTTGATTTGACGGGGGCATTGGCCGTATCGACAACAGTGAGGCCTGTGAATGACAAGAGGAAACAATAGAGCTTCAACGGAATCAGTAAGCCTTTATCATGTTCCAAAGATCGAAAATTGTGACCGTGTGAAAACAGTTGTTTGCAGTCAACTGACTGCAGCTGGTGCCAGCCGTCATAGATTCTTTTGCGTCGATCGTACCGGTCGTAAACCTACATATATCGATCTTTGGACAGCAGACATGTATGAATATCTTTGTCGTAAACTCTTGGAGAAATGCAAACTTGACTTGATCAAGAAATTTATGTGAGCCATTTAGCTACCCTGGGAGCTACATGTTTGTGCTGGTTAGTTTAAAGAAGTAAAATTGAAAACAAATAATACCTGTAAAGCAACTAATGAAGTGACCAAAGCAATGCTATTCTAAGATTTGTTTGTTTTGATCGAATGAATAACACACAGACTCCCTATTCAGCCAGGTGTTACACGAAGTGGTGCGGGAAAGGCATTAGGTAACAAAAATTACGTAACGGTTTCAGGCGTCAGTAGCTCATTTCAACCAACTACCGCAGGAAAAATAACAAAATTTCTCCTGGCAATATTTAATTCATGTATAATTCACAGTATCACATAAAATGCCATGGATGGTGAAGGAACTCTCGAACAAGGTCAAATCTAACTTGATATTTTGACAAATACTCGGCATGAGTACCTTTCTTCATTAGCCGAGCAATTTTGTCTGTGGCTTCTGTGCTTGGTGATTGGGTATTATACCGTCCGTTGTGACTTCGAACCCGATTGAAACCATCGTGTTCATATACTGGGATCGAGCTGCGACCACGTGCTGGCATCATCCAAAAGTACATGGGACATTGCATAATGAGGCAGTGAACACTGGAGGACCGGACCTACACATTAACCAATCAGGAAGCTGTAAATTGAATAATACATAATAATGAGACCTAACACGTGAGGTCCCTCCAATGACTGCTCCGGAAATGGACCTTAGAGAAGTGGATTAACCAATCAGAGCATGCAGTACATGTGTGTGGGACGTGCGATGTAGGTCATTTTGAAACAGGACTAATACGACACAACTGTACCCGATACTAAGTGATATTTTTTTTTCTAAACAGTCAGATTTTCCGCCGCATGCACAGTATGATGAACATTGGTTCAACACAACCAGGGTTGACGGCACACCTGGACGCCCAACCGCACTATTAGAGTTAGACGTCACAAACATAGATACACGAATGTCTCCGGTGCTCGTACACCTGACAGTATATGTTGGAACTAAAATAATAATGTCATATGATGTTTGGATGGAATATATAGGTAACATTGATTATATTTCAATATAAAGTAAATGTCGATTTTAATTAGAAATATTCCAACTTTTCCCCACACAGAAACTGGCCTGGTTGGGATTATAACGCATCCACTAGATACTATTGTTCTCGATGTTTATCTACAAATGTGGATCAGTCTGAACGCGTACGTGTATTGGATAAAATGACTATTCGCGGCATTTTTAATGATCCCTAGACCTATGTTCTGGTCAGGCATCTGTTGGCTATGAGTACGTTCTAAGCTACAAAAAGCCATCGCACTATTACAAATTTTGTTTGAGAGGCCATGGCAGTGCCTTCTCAGTGAGCTTTAATGTAGAGGTAAATTAAGATTAGATGCGACAAGACAGCGGACGATACAGAAAATTGTGTGACATACCGTAGAACTAAATCACTCATGTACTTTGAAACGTTGAATATATTGTACAGTATATAAGTCGACAAATCCGAACTTCATGGTGAAATCGGACGGGTATGGTCCCGCATTATCCACTCACAGCAACACAGTAGTAAACAGTAACACAAAATCTGACAGTGGAAAATTTAGTATATTTGATTCATTGTTTATGCAAGGATACTCAGTATAAACAAAAGTTATGTAAATACGCACAGCCTGGTTTGACCGTGGGTAAGTGGACAATGCCAAACCCATGGGAAGACGGTCCCTTCCATATCACATGATGCAAGCTCCAAGCCTGAAGCTTTTATCCCATGATTCAAATTACATGGGCAACTTCCTGTACTATTTTCATCGGTTTTTGTAAAAAATCGTGCGAGTTATAAATGGCGAAAACAGCTTTTCCGGGTTAACTGACCTCAAAGCTTGCACATATGTAAAAATCATCCTTGGTGAACTTCCCCTTTAAGATTTGGCATGATAAAATCTCGAGACAGGTATATAGAAAAGATGAATGGATGTGTTATACAAATCTGTATTGAATTTTTTATTAACAATTTCCACTGTCGTTGCATCGGATATGCCAGAACGAACAACGTTATCAAGCTATCGCAATGTTTTTGCATTGGATGTGCCAGATATAACAACACTATCGAGCTAAGACAATGTTCCTCTGAAACTTTTGAGGTTTCAGATGTCCTCTTCACGCGCTGGAAAGCATTCTTATGTTTTCTTGTTCAAATAGTCACAATTAATGATATCGTTTGCAACATCAAAGATGACCTGTGGCCTTATAGCACCAGCCATGACGTAGCACTAACAGAATTTGAGATGGGCAGCAGCATTAACAATAAACATTTGCATAGGTACAGTCATAGAATGGATTAATGTCAGTGCCTCTGATTGTCTTGGTCTGAGATGAGTCATTCTCATATTTCTCTTTTGTGTGATATTATGATTGCTATGCAATGTGTACCAATGTATGGGACTTTCAATGACAGAAAATAGGGATTCCTATCCTGATACTTGCACACAATTTCATGTCCATTGACCCTGATAAAATGTTGGCAAGATAAATGATGAGCTTCCTAGAAAAAAAAACAATAACAATAACGCAAAACACTCTCGTAATTTATGTCGATATCTACATGTACGATGTGTTTTATTGTAAACATTGGAAACTATGGCATTGTACCATACAACTCTCCAAGGTACGATTCATTCGCACATGAAACAAAATAAACTATGTAAAATCTGAACTCTTTCTCGTGTCATCTAAGGCTGTCCCGAAGGAAAATATGGTGCTCTATGCGATAAGCCTTGCATGTGCCAGAATGATGCTGAATGTAGTGTTTTCAATGGTGCTTGTAAGTGTAAAGCGGGATGGTATGGACCTGCGTGTGATATCCGTAAGTCTGTTCTATTTTGTCTATGATTAGTGAAGCCGCCTAGTAATTAACAATGAGAACTAACTTTGTTTTGTTCATGTTCTGATTTGTTTCCTAGTCAGAGAACCACTATTATCCGGAGGGCAGCAAGCAACTCAATGATATGTATTTTAAGAGTGAAACTGCTCACACAATTAACAATAACAATCAAATGCCTTCACTGATTATTCCGAATTGGTCTCTAAATGCAAAACACTGGAATAAATTTTACAGTCAAGCTTAAGATCCACTTACTGTCAATAATGTTTTGACTCAACATGTTGTATTTAAAGAAGAAAGTTTATACAAAATCTAGCTGAAGATTGCATGAAGTGTAAAATATGATAAAGTGGACAGTCAACGAACATTCTAAGCACCTTAATTTCGTTATTATATGTAGAATGTTTGCGATACTGTATCTAGTCCGTGGGCTGGAGGGGCCCACCGTGCACCCCCCCCATAAACCTACTGCATGGGTATTTTTTGTTCTTTTGGATCTGCTGAACTAGAAAAAAGATGTTAACATTGGATATTTTGGGATGCACTACCTGTCTGCACTGGTTTTTGATTTGTATGTACCGCAAAAAATGGCGAAAAATGGGTAGGGTACGGGGTACTATATCCTCCTCTAAATTGAGTAAACTAGCATGAAATAGCACAAATCTTATATTTTTGGAAAGCTCAGATATTGTTCTTTCTGAGGAATACAAACTTTAGCAAAATTAATTTGTGTACATAGAATAGGACGACTTTAAAATGAATTTTTTTGACAATTTTGAAATTTTTTACCCAAAATACCATGTAACAATTGTGATTTACTTTTCATTAAGCAAAATTTTAAAAACTTTTTGTGTTTAAATTACTTATTTCGACATATTAAACAAGAAAAAAAGTGCTTACATCAGATATTTAACTATACACTACTTCTCTGGCGTCAATTTTGAATTGCGTGTATCTGTATGGGGTGTGCAAAAGCTAGGGGTAGGGGTACAACATTCTTCCCTTGATGAAGTAAACTGGCTTGAAATGCCATATACCTTATAGTTTTAGAAAGCTTAGATACTGGTCTTTCTAAAATGCATAAGGTTTTAGTAAAACGTATGACCTCCTAGAATTAGATAACTTTAAATCGATTTTTTTCTGGTAATTCAGCAATTTTAACCCGAAGAAAATACGATATTGTTTCCTCCCAATGAAGCAAATCAAACAGATTTATGGATGTTATTTACTAATTGCAATGTGCTGAAGAAGAAAATAAATGTCAAAATTGGGTATTTACAATGCATTATTGTGTCTACTCTCTAAAATTGCAAGTTTTGCTACATTGATATATCGTGAATGGGCATTTTATTGTTATGCAATGAACTAATGCACAGCCTTAAAAAGAAGACTTTAAAACGCACACACATAGTCATATTGCCATTTTCTCCTTAAAGTAAATAGATTGTTGGTGACTGTCTATTTTTAGAATTTACTTTTTAAATATGTTTTTAAAAAGTAATTTTGATAAGACGTATTTGGAAAATTTTCTATGCCTCCTTGTCTTACTTATACAGCAAGCATTACTAAAAAATCTATTAGGCCGTGGGCTAGAGGGGGCGCCTACGTGCACCTCACCCCCACCGGCACAGGATAACAAACCTGTATTTTTCAGAAGCCTTGGGATCTCTAGAATAAGAAATAGGATTTTAAAGACAAAATATAGGGACTCAATAGCTGTTACGGTCATGTTTTGAAGGGTACCACAAAATCACGATTTTGTGACCCACATGGATTTTTGTGAAACCTGTCTTCATGTACGTCATCTGCTGAGCTTACTGTTTAACATGACCTCGCTTATGGGGTATCATTAGAAAGGTGGTTTATTGTTGTCGAAAATGGTATATAGCAATATGCAATATCTTCTATAGTTTTCATGAAATAGGGCCATGATTTACCCCATACCCCTACGTTTATGTCGCAAATTACTGTCAAAACTAATCTAAGTTCTACCAATTATTTACCTAGACATAATACAAAGGGCAATGCTGTGTATTAAGTTTGTGTTATTTGCTACAAGTACATGTTAGAAATCTGAAATAAACTTTTGACAGAAAAATAATGGGATCCTGTAGCTGTAACAGTCATATTTTGTAGGGTTCCGCAAAATCACAGTATTACTGAATAACATTCGCTTTTGTTAAACCTGTCTTCTTGTAAGTCTTCTGCTGAGCTTATTTTAAACATAATGAGGCATATGTGGTATTATTTGAAAGTTAATTTTCTTTTCTTTAAAATGATATATTGCAATATGCAATATTATCTATAGTTTTTATGAAATGAGACCAAAACTTACCCCATACCCCAAAGTTTTATGTCGCAAGTTACAGTCAAAACTAATGTCAAATTCTACCAATTGTTTTCCTAGACACTTTACAAAAGGCAATGTTTTGTATAAAATATATTTTATTTGGTACAGGGACATGTCAAAAGTATGAGTTACACTTTTAACAGACAAAATATTGGGATTGAATGACTGTTACTTGCATGTTTTGAAGAGTACCGTGAAGTTAGAGTATTACAGACTCGCATGTTTTGGTTAAATGTGTCGTCTTGTAAGTCATCTGCTGAGCTTACATTTTACCATAACCTAGCTTATGGGCTGCCATTAGAAAGACAATTTATTTGGCTTTAAAATGACATATTGTAATACACAAAATCTTGTATACTTTTCATAAAAAAGGACCAAATCTTACCCCATACCCCAAAGTTTTATGTCGTAAATTACTGTCAAAACTAATCTTAAATTCTACCAAATATTTACCTAGACATTATACAAAAGGCAATGCTTTGTATCAAATTGTTTTATTTGATACAGGTACATGTTAAAAACTTGAAATAAACTTTTAACACAAAAATATCCGGATGCTGTAGCTGTAACAGTCATATTTTGAATGGTACTGCAAAATCACAGTATTGCCAACTCGCATACATTTTCGTTAAACCTGTCTTCTTGTAAGTCGCCTACTGAGCTTATTTTATAACATAACGTGGCAAGTTGGGCATCATTAGAAAGTTAATTTACTCTTATTTAAAATAATATATTGCAATATGCAATATCTTTTACAGTTTTGATGAAATGGGACCCCAACTTACCCCACACCCCAAAGTTTTATGTTCCAAATTACAGTCAAAACTAATGTCAAATTCTGCCAATTGTTTACCGGGACATAATACAAAGGGCAATGATTTGTATTAAATTTAGTTTATTTGCTACAAGTTCATGTTAGAAACTTTAAACGAACTTTTAACAGAAAAAATATTGTGATGCTGTAGCTGTAACAGTAATATTTTGAAGGGTACCACAAAATCATGGTATTGCCAACTCGTATACGTTTTTGTTTAACCTGTCTTATTGTAAGTCATCTGCTGAGCTTATTTGTTAACATAAGTTGGCAATTGGGGTATCATTAAAAAGTTTTTTTTTCTTTGATATAACATATTGTAATATACAATATCTTCTTTAGTGTTCAGGAAATAAGACCAAAACTTACACCATACCCCTAAGTTTATATTGCAAATTACTGTCACTACTGATTTCAAATTCTACCAAACTTTTACCTAGACATATTACAAAAGACAATGATTTGTATGAAATCTGTTTTATTTGCTAGAGACATGCCACAAATATGAGACAAAATACTGGGATTAAATGGTTGCTGCTGTCATGTTTTGAAGGGTACCGTAAAGTCACAGTCTTGCCCACTCGTATGTGTTTTTGTTAAATGTGACATTTTGTAAGTCATCTGCTGAGCTTACTTTTGACTCTAACCTATCTTATGGGCTATCATTGGAAAGACAATTTTTGCCAGAAAGCGACCAACATATCGTAATTTGCAATATCTTCAATAGTTTTCATGAAATAGGACCAAAACTTACCCAATGTCCCAAATTCGCAAACTGCAAAGTTTTAGAACAGATGTAGTTTGCAAATCAAACTAAGGACTGGGGTGATGAGGTTTTTGCTATTTCATTACAACTTAAAATAATAATGCACTTTATGATATGCTAAAAATAAGAGTGGTAAAATCTTTGTAATGATACCCTACAATCTGGGTTATGGACAAAATAAAGGTTGGCAGATAAATTTCATGGAAACCTGTTTAATAAAATTTCACGGGTTTCGGCAACATATCCTGCTATCCTTCAAACCATGATGCTAACAGCTATTAAATCACAATAATTATCCTTATCCTAATATCTTTCATAGTTGGAAATGTCTCTGTAACAAATAAAATAGTTTTCAAACAAAGTTTGTCTTTTTTATATAATTTTTCAAAATTAAATGCTAGTTTTGACAGTAATTTACGACATAAAACTTTGGGGTATGGGGTAAGATTTGGTCCTTTTTTATGAAAAGTATAGAAGATTTTGTATATTACAATATGTCATTTTAAAGCCAAATAAATTGTCTTTCTAATGGCAGCCCATAAACTAGGTTATGGTAAAATGTAAGCTCAGCAGGTGACTTACAAGACGACACATTTAACAAAAACATATGCGAGTCTGTAATACTCTAACTTCACGGTACTCTTCAAAACATGCAAGTAACAGTCATTCAATCCCAATATTTTGTCTGTTAAAAGTCTAACTCATATTCTTGACATGTCCCTGTACCAAACAAAATATATTTGATACAAAACATTGCCTTTTGTAAAGTGTCTAGGAAAATAATTGGTAGGATTTGACATTAGTTTTGACTGTAACTTGCGACATAAAACTTTGGGGTATAGGGTAACTTTCAAATGATACTGCATATGCCTCTTTATGTTTAAAATAAGCTCAGCAGAAGACTTACAAGAAGACAGGTTTAACAAAAACGAATGTTATTCAGTAATACTGTGATTTTGCGGAACCCTTTAAAATATGACTGTTACAGCTACAGGATCCCAATATTTTTTCTGTCAAAAGTTTATTTCAGATTTCTAACATGTACTTGTAGCAAATAACACAAAGTTAATACACAGCATTGCCCTTTGTATTATGTCTAGGTAAATAATTGTTAGAATTTAGATTAATCTTGACAGTAATTTGCGACATAAACTTAGGGGTATGGGGTAAATTATGGCCCTATTTCATGAAAACTATAGAAGATATTGCATATTGCTATATACCATTTTCAAGAACAATAAATTACCTTTCTAATGATACCCATAAGCTAGGTCATGTTAAACAGTAAGCTCAGCAGATGACGTACATGAAGACAGGTTTGACAACAAATCCATGTGGGTCACAAAATCGTGATTTTGCGATACCCTTCAAAACATGACCGTAACAGCTATTGAGCCCCTATATTTTGTCTGTTAAAATCCTATTTCTTATTCTAGGGATCCCAAGGCTTCTGAAAAATACAGGTTTGTTATCCTGTGCCGGTGGGGGTGAGGTGCACGTAGACGCCCCCTCTAGCCCACGGCCTAATAGATTGTTAGTAATGCTTGCTGTATAAGTAAGACAAGGAGGCATAGACATTTTTTCAAATACGTCTTATCAAAATTATTTTTTGAAAAAATATTTAAAAAGTAAATTATAAAAATAGACAGTCATCAACAATCTATTTACTTTAAGAAGAAAATGGCAATATGACTGTGTGTGTGCGTTTTAAAGTCTTCTTTTTAAGGCTATGCATTAGTTCATTGCATAACAATAAAATGCCCATTCACGATATACCAATGTAGCAAAACTTGCAATTTTAGTGAGTAGAGACAATAATGCATTGTACATACCCGATTTTGACATTTATTTTCATCTTCAGCACATTGCAATTAGTAAATATCATCCATAAATCTGTTTGATTTGCTTCATTGGGAGGAAACAATAGTTATCGTATTTTCTTCGGGTTAAAATTGCTGAATTACCAGAAAAACCGATTTAAAGTTATCTAATTCTAGGACGTCATACTTTTTTACTAAAACCTTATGCATTTTAGAAAGACCAGTATCTAAGCTTTCTAAAACTATAAGGTATATGGCATTTCAAGCCAGTTTACTTCATCAAGGGAAGAATGTTGTACCCCTACCCCTAGCTTTTGCACACCCCATACAGATACACGCAATTCAAAATTGACGCCAGAGAAGTAGTGTATAGTTAAATATCTGATGTTAACACTTTTTTCTTGTTTAATATGTCGAAATAAGTTTTGAAAATTTTGCTTAATAAAAAGTAAATCACAATTGTTACATGGTATTTTGGGTAAAAAAATTCAAAATTGTCAAAAAAATTCATTTTAAAGTCGTCCTATTCTATGAACACAAATTAATTTTGCTAAAGTTTGTATTCCTCAGAAAGAGCAATATCTGAGCTTTCCAAAAATATAAGATTTGTGCTATTTCATGCTAGTTTACTCAATTTAGGGGAGGATATAGTACCCCCTACCCCTACCCATTTTTCGCCATTTTTGCGGTTCATACAAATCAAAAACGAGTGCAGACAGGTAGTGCATCCCAAAATATCCAATGTTAACATCTTTTTTCTAGTTCAGCAGATCCCAAAGAACAAAAAAATACCCATGTAGTAGGTTCATGGGGGGGGGTTGCACGGTAGGCCCCTCCAGCCCACGGACTAATCGAGCATCTCATCTTAACAACCCAGGGACGCTACACAAGTAGTACTATATAATATACTTTACTAGTAACACTTTCAAGCAGACAAGATCTTTGATTCAAAAGTACATCATCGTAGATAGTTAAACTTTTCCTGATATTTGTATCAAATTTAAATAGGTCAACTTTCTTTACTCTCGATCTTGTCCTTATTGCTTTATATAATAAGGTTATCCCACATTGTCACCGTTTGGTTGGGTCATAAGGCAACGAGTAAGGATGGCGACCGCTTTACACGAGTCGACGGCAAATATTATGCAGTCGCATCTTCACGGGTAGCCGTGCAACCCAAACGAATGGTGATAGTGTGGAATTACCTATTTGTCATATGGCTCTGAACTTATTTATGACAAAGCCAAACTGAGAAGCGAACTAAAGTTTGATTTCGCCGAAAACTTGAATGCAATATACTTTTCTACTCAATAAACTTCGCGCATTAAAATCACTGATTAACGTCTTCAAGAATATTATGTTCATTGGTTGATCGAATTTGTATAATGTACCCGGTGATAATAGCCATTGGATCCGAGTCATCACCGTAATTCAGGACTGCCTCAAAATCCATAAGATGGGACATTGAATTGCTCAAGTTTCACGCACTCACAGTCTTTGTATGGATCGTTCTTAAACAAAATAATTAAATACAACTTACACTACAAAGATCTATATCTAGTAGAAAATGTTTGGCAGTATATTGATCAATGGATATAAAGGTCATATGAGCTGGTGTTGTACATTTGCCAGTCCGTTTATCTATCTGTGTCTCTGTCTGTGTTGAGAATGGATCATTCTGTTCGGGAATGGCAGGAACTGGTGTTTTGGTGGGCGTTGCAAAATAATTTAAATGTTAACATTATTTGAATATTGTATATGTGTGTTTGTGTTTGTAAAATAGTTTATATTGAGAATGTTCATCAGCAGCTTTTGTTTTTCTTTTAAAAGCTAAGCCTGTGATTGAGATTTTCACAAAGCACCAAGATGTTGAATACGGTACTATGTCGTTCTTAACATGTCAAACTCGTAATATACCATTGCCCGAGAAGCTTCAAGAATGGCGGAATATGACATCCTGGTCTCTGAACGATGAATATCTTGTCTACCATTCGAAGGCTATAAAGCTAGGATTCTACAACCTTGATAACTTCATTGGGTAGGTGTATACCAGTGGTAAAATAATGTGTAACAATTGAAACATCTGACATTTTAAGACTTTCTTTTTGCACTATTTTTCTCGGAAAGTGATTACTAACAAATAGTATTAACGATTTCATTTGCTTGCTACCTTCCATTCTTGAAAGTGCCGAATCTTAATGTCATGTATCGTTCATATGATTTGCATTATTCATCAATAATAATTCACGTCTTAAGCAGCGAATGGGCACACGTTCTTATGGCATTCGATTCAATTACGATCTATGTATGTATGTATGTATGTATGTATGTATGTATGTATGTATGTATGTATGTATGTATGTATGTATGTATGCACGTACATACTTATTGTAGGTACGTCCTACGTGCGAATTGATAAACATTTTTTTCATTGCGATGATGAAAATCGAATGAGTAAATTTTTATTGCCAATTTTCTAGGTCTCTGTTGTCTTGAAATATTAAAATATATATTTTTCCATGAAAAACATATCTTTAAATACATTGGTTTTCCCTAACACACCAGGCTAATGACGTTCAGATTTAGGTGTCAAATGACAATTGCGTTCAGATTTGATTCATGCTGAAAATTGCACATTTAAATCAATTATGAGCCAAGCATCATCTCTTAAATTGATCTATGTGTCACATGTACTTTAGATCTGACCAACTAATAAGAGTGTGTTTTGTAATTTAACCTGACACTGCATAAAAACCCTATAATACTTACTGTATTAACATGGATTATTGCCTGTATTTTAGCTGAAGAGTGCATATACAGATGAATACAGACAAGAATCCAGTTTTTGTATTCAGCAAGCCTGTATTCATGTGGATTCATGTGAATTCACGTGTATTATACAATAATAAAGGCAACTCATTAATGTGAATTTATCTGAATTATTGGGTTTTCATGCAGTGTGAATGTTCATGTCGCTTGTATTTTTCATAATATTGCACGATCACTGGTATATATGCTTACTTTGCTTGCAGGACATCTCACTTGCAGATTAATGTAGGCATGACTGATGAATGGACTGGTCGCTACCAATGTAAAGTGACTGATAAATATAACCATGTGTACGTCGCATCTGCAACTATTTCGACGGGTACGTATATCCCTTTGAATTTCAATCATATGAAAGTAGTCCACTTAGTACAATAAAGGTAACCCACCAAATTTATTTTAGCGACACACACTTTGTCAGATACCATCCTGTTCTATGGCCAAAGGGGGCAAAGTTGCAATTTTTAATGACCTTACTGCATTCATTTGTGCGCAATAATATCTTTAAATTTTTATTGATGTACACATTTCTAAAACTGTAAAGTAATAGCAGCTGGGTGCTAAATATACTTCTGATTTCGAACAGATAAGCGATGAGGAGGGGTTTACAATCACAATATTTGTCCATGTTGACCCTATCTTTACTATATATCGAATTTTTGCTGACTGTATACGTAAGCCTACTTTAATTTCTGCGAACCTGAAACCTTTCCAACATTTTATCACTATGTTCACCATATTACCATCAAATATCACTGTTATTTCGCCATTAACTCAACCTTGATGGAATTATTATCGTATCTATTTAAGTTCGTCATATTTCATGTCTCAAAGTGTACATTTTCATGAAACATAATACAGACAAGTATGAGGCGAAGGCCCTGTCGACCTGAAGACTTTTGCTTATTCTAATTTACTTTACTCCTCCGATTTACAAAGGAATGACTTCCTTTTAAAGACTACGTTAGAATCTATATGTACAGAAATGATGATTACACACTGATTGCATGTTTTTATCGCCCTTTTCATGGATTATTTATTCTTAACTTCACCTTTTGGTTCAGTTTGTCCCAAGAATTTCTTTGGACGATACTGCAACATGTCGTGTGACTGTGTACTAGGTTCATCAACTTCCTGCGACCGATATCTCGGCTGTGTGTGCAATACTGGCTGGACAGGAAGACACTGTCATATAGGTAGAGTATGGTTTATTTTACGGAACAAAATACGTTTAGTATCAAATGCCATTAGAAGTGACTGAAGCGAGCTGCGAGTAAACCATTCAAGTAATGAAATTCAGCCATGTTATCTAAGAAGGAGTGATTTCGTAGATGAATGTACATTTCATAATGATAAGCTAGAGTCTGTTAGCCGTGTGTATATGACTGATACATTAATTAACATTCGGCGGACAGAAACTTGCCAATTGTTTATTTGCTGAAATCACGGGTAGGGTATACTGGATATTGTGTATGCAAGGCAATTATGGGGAACAGCTCTATTTTGCTTATTGGATCAACTTTAATGCTTCAAGGGCAAGTAATATGACTGCAGATGCGAGTTCACTATTCTCTATTTTGTGCATCAGTTTTAAATTCTTGGTAAAGGATGTTAAAACAGCCGCTATTTAGCAACAAGAATATTGCTGTCTACACAGGCTGAGTTGACAAGCTGAACATAATGTATTTGAACATCATGCTACGGGAAGTAGTCTGAATAGAAAACTGTAGATGATGTTGAAACAGAACTAGTGAAAAATAATCATAAGTTCCGACTACCAGCCCGCAGGACGCCAAAAGTCCGAGCATGCGCTTGTGTAACTCAGTGTACTTACAAGCAATTTTGCGAATACGATATTTTAATAACTTCTAGGCTTGCTTGTTAAAATTGACTGTAAGAGGTGTACACAAATAGGATTTCCCACAAAGACCGGGATTTATGTGCCTGTGACTGTACGCTTCAGTATTGCATATAAAATATTGAATCCGAAGGATGAATTTATACAAATAAAGCACATGATTTCGTCGATTATCACATGAACTGGCCCGTATCACTACCTGTGTGACGTACATTAGCACAGATAAGAAATCCATATTACCCCTGTAGTATGTCATCAACCGGAACTTTTTTCCTGCATGGTACCTTTCATACATGCACGTCGCGACACAGACCGATTTGTCGTGATGATCGATGCCGTGCTCTCATAACATTTTTACAAAAAGGTGACCCGATAAATCCAGACATGGAATCATGGAAAGCGTGTCCATCGAAATTTCGAGTCGCTTAAACTATAGCTATTCTCGAGAATCGAATGGGGATACCATCGATCGTCTTATTAAATGGCCCAGTAACGTCGCGGCTCCAGTCGAGTCGTACGGCTCAATGTGGACGCCGTACCTGGCGCCGATCCCGGTAGGCGATAAACCCGAAATGTACACCTCAACGTACGTTCAACTGAATAAATGAGTACTATATTATCTTCAGGAAAGCGACATTGGAGGAAGAATAAAAAATTCGTTCGACTAACAACGATAAATTTCCTTCATAACACAAAACGTTCTGTAGATTTCGCTCGGAATCAAACCTGTCGCCTGAAGGCTGTAGCGCAGACAAAAGCTGTCTGCAGTGCTGCGCTGCGGAATCCGATGTATATCTGAAGTTGACTCAGACAACACTCACAACAGAACAGTTTCCCTAACAAAATTAGGATGTTTCTACGGGCGAGATATGTGTCACTGCAAACGTCAAAGTCCATTAGACGAAAACATTGACGACCGAGATCGAGATTGAAGAGTTAACACCGGCGGAGACCGGGAACGGCAGCGTTGTCACCACAAACATGCAATGTGGTACTATGTGTGTCATCGAATTGAATCTTTCGCGCTCGTCAAGGTCGTAAACTTGTATGATATTTTTAAAAGCCACGGCATCTCTGAGAATGATAATTACTGTTTCGATCGTGTCGTTGTATTTACTTCATTAATCTACCAGTATTAGTAAATATTCTAAATATCTCGGAGTATCATGGGTATCCGTCGCTAGCGCGGTCAGACCTATGTGCGTCGGTGGCCGATTTGCCTTGGCATTGGTACAGCGCAAGACAATGATTGACACGTTCATGTGACCGAACGCGTATTTTTGAGTGGGGGAGATACCATTCGATGTATCAAGATTGTAACTTGATGGGATTTACGAATGGAAGTATCTCCTGGGTGACGGGCCGCTTTACTCATTAAATGAGAGTAATCCGCGTATATAAAACACACATTGCGATTACATTCATGCAATTTGGAAAAAACATTTTGATCGATCTACGTCAAAAAAAATAATAAGGAGACTGTTCATTTGTTAAATATATAATTCCAAGGAATTTTTCGCTGTTTGACGTCATCATATATAATTGTGGTTTTCGCGGAGCCGCACAACCCTGAGATTAAATATAAAAACAAAAATTGGTCTTTACTTTATAAAAGTCTTTCATACATATTAAAAAAATGTTTATTTTATGTTCAGACACAACCCAGCCAACTATTTATGGATGTCCAAAAGAGATAACAAAAATCATAACAGGTGATGAGACAAAAGTTAATGTGACTTGGCTAGAACCAACAGTAGATGACAACTCGGATAACGTCACTATACTCAACAATTATATACCAGGCGATGTCTTTTACATTGGAACAACGATTGTCAGATACACAGCCTTAGATTCAGCCAACAACACAGCATATTGCCACTTTAAAATCAAAGTCATCAGTAAGTAGCAGTGAGCAAGAAGCAGATGTATGTATGTACATGTTTATGTATGTATGTATGTATGTATGTATGTATGTATGTATGTATGTATGTATGCATGTATGCATGCATGCATGCATGCATGCATGTATGTATGTATGTATGTATGTATGTATGTATGTTTGCATGTATGTATGTATGTATGTATGTATGTATGTATGTATGTATGTATGTCTGTATGTCTGTATGTATGTGTGTCTATTTCCCTATTTATTCATTCACCAATATACCTATCGATCGATCTTTAAATGTGATCATGCTTAAAACTAATCAACTTTAAACATGTCAGTGCTTTTTACTCTTGACGTTTCCCGACAGATCAGGAGAAGTTGCGAGTGAGTCTCATCGTTTTGAGTGTGATAGCTTGTCTGGTTTTCATTATTCCGTTATGCGTCTATCTTGGATACCGCTACAGGCTCCAGCTTTATTTGTTGCTAAAGGTAGAAGTAGATGACTTTGATGATGGCGGTAAGACTGTCTTAGTGTCTTTATAATCGTGTCGTCCATTCACTGTATTTCTGACTGTAAGTGTTAGAATGACTACTAAGAAAGGTGTTATAAAGATGTTGCTGGCTCAAACCAGCAACTAATGTATGCAAGAGATATGTTTCTTTGTTTTTAGTGCGCTGTTGTTGCGTGCCTTTGCCTTTCACTCCGCTGTGCAAATATGTATTTCCTTTTTCCATGTTAACCCCCTTTGTATATGGGCCGGTGGCCTTGAAATACAAATAAACGTGCACTATGAGTGCACCTGAATCTGAATCTGAATCTGTTATAAAGATGTTAGGGGACGGGGATATTTAAAGCATCGTTGGGTGAGGCCTTTTACTGGTTCATTCAACGGAGAATGTTTACAAATTTAAAACCAAGCTGGTAGGGTTAGTGTCTGTGAAGGATTCAGCAGTTTGCGAGGGTAAGCAGATGTGACAGTAAAACCGCGTACGGTTGGCAAAGGGCTGTTGGGAACTTCAGTAGTCGGAAGGGGACAACAGGGTATATAATAGAGATGCGCAAAGGTGCCAAAACGGATACTTCCGAATCGTAGTGTTAAGGAAGTTAAGCATCCACCCTTTCTAAGTCTTTATTTTACATTATTTTAAATAAAATATATATCTTATCTCATATTTGCTGATATTCACTTTTGACAGCAGTGTCTCTATAATGATGAAACACAGGTATGAGCAATGCAGGGGATATTTACTTTATATGCATGCACAGTTCATCAGTTTCCACTTTTCTCACCTGTGTTTTACGTCAAGCCAACGAGTTTTATACTCAATGGCTGTCGGAGAAAGTAAGAATAGACAACATCTCGTGACCTTAACATTTATGCCCAGATTTTATAAGCAAAACAACCATCTACTTCTTAAAGCATTGACATTATCCTCGAGGATATCACTTACCCGAAACTTCTCTCTATTTTGTCATTTCAAATACAATTGTATGAGCCCACATACAACACGGACAAATTGTTCATTCTATATTACGTCAGCAAAACTTAAAAGGCGAATTATTTCCTCCTCAAACTTGTCTCACCCGAAGTGAAATAGTGATGGCACATTTCCAATATTTGTCTTTCAGTCCGAAGCACATAGAATGTAAGATTACGTGTGCAACGTTTCCTAAAACTCTGGCACGTTTTCATTTAAAATAGAAACATTAAAATGTCTTAACTAATACCCCTTTATCGATTCCTTCAGAGATACCTGAATGTACATGTATTCATGAATGAAAATGTTTTGTTACATTCGATTTGGTAATTTTACAGGTGACAAGGACTACGATGCCTTTGTGTTGTACAGTAGCAAAGATGGAGACTTCGCTGAAGATATTATGAAGAGACTCGAAAGAAACGGGAAATACAAACTGTTGCTACATCACCGAGACTTTATAGCAGGGAAGCGTAAGTATTAAATGTCAGTAAGTTAATTTTAAAAAAGCCAACTTTGAATACCAACAGTGGGGAAGCTTTTAAAAGTAAACGAGTTTCTCTGATAATGACACTACCGGACATATAAACCATGACTGTAATGCTGAGTCTTGCACAGAAAATACTTTAGCAATCTTTCAGTTCGATGGGTATTTGTTCAGCAAGAAACATGTCTATTATTGCTTAAGATCAACGATTACAACTTACAAGTATATTTCCCAAAAGCCAATGATGAGAACATACTTTGTGCCACTCTTTGCATATAACTGACTCACCTTTAAAATACTAAGTCTGTCATTCTCCTCGTTTGCCGAGCAGCCATTTTTGATAACATCGAAGACTCATTCGACAACAGCCGTACTGCCATTTTGGTGATCTCTCCGAATTTCCTCGAGAGTAGCACGTGCGAACACGAGGCAAGAATTGCTCTGGACAACTGGATCAACAGAAGACAGAAACTGATTCCGATTGCGAAAGGGAAAATCGAGCAAACAAACCATCCTCAGGTTATCAAACGAATCGTCAGATTCATAACATACATTCAGTGGCCCGAGAATGGTTCACAGAAGGAAGAAGACAGGTTTTGGATAGAGTTGGAAAATGCCATGGAGAAAAGAGCACAAAAGCACTCAGAAATGAATATGTTCAGAAGGGGACTTGCAAGCTTGTCCAGATGCCGTGGAAGAGACTATTCAAGGGTGCCGAACCATGTGATATGAGAGGCGCAATTTTGGAACTCGTGGTACAAATATAGCTACCATGCTGTGACGGCAAAAAAGAAATAATTAAGACTCCTTTCAGAATCGGGGACCTTTGCTTTACTTATTGTATTAAATAACAATGGAAAACCCCTTCACGTTTTGGAAAAATGCCTGAAATTCTACATTTTACTTTGGCAGGACTGCTTAGGAACTGTTACCCTTTGTTTCATTTATTTTGACAATCTTTATGAGGTACATAAGATCAATTTTTGACCGTGAATTGTTTTCACAAATAGTGCAGAGAAAGACTTTTGTTCACATTTACTTAACATTAAAGATGTCATCCTTAAGGTAGTATGTGACTCGGAAGTTAAAGACTTCAACCTTTGCTGAAACTTTTCTCAATGACACGTTCGGCCATAGTCATAAAAAAGATGTAAATGAGAGGTCGCCGTGCAAATTCTGGTACCAGCGAAACAAATTACCCAACATTTACTGATATTAGACATTCAAAACGGTCGTCATCCCTATGTTATCTATATAAAGGGAAATAAAATTCCAGGTTTTCAGAAAAATAAGCCGGTTGAAACCTTTAATACTCCATAAGCTTCAAATGAAGCCGACACATACAAGTGGTGGGTTTAAATAATATTGCAAAAGAGTCCGAATATCTGTCGCCGAGGCGCATTTTACCTAAATCGAAATTTCGAGGCGTGAAATTTCGCATTGGCAAGTAGCCAGAAAACTGATGTGTCACCCTACTATATGATAAACATCCCTATCAGATATTTGATTATATTAAGTTCATATGTTTTCGTAAATAATCAGAAACCAAATTTAAAGCAAACGATTGCAATTCTACTCAGAATCCTGTTAAGGCAATTTTTAAAGAACTGTCTCGGAAACCTTAGATTGTAGACTTACGATAATCTAACAAATAATCACGAGGGAAGACCTGATCATTAATGACTAAAGAGACCACAATTTAACCTCTATATTTTTCATCCAGCATTTTGACAATTAGCTTAATGAAAATGATACTCTTATTGAAACGTGTCTTCCTTGTCCCATATATTAGCCTATATCACTAATAGAACTATTTAATACTGCAAATTAAGAATTTAGGTGATGTACATATTACCCAAGAAGAACACACGAGTAAACGAGAGCTTTACGATTTACAAAGAAAACATAATTTGAACATAGTAATACACGTAACCTTATCGTACAAAAATTAAAAGACGTTAACCCTTTCACCCCCAGTTCCCTGTATACAGGTCCAACTTTACCATAGAAAACAATGGATTTGGGACAAACTATGGTGATGAAAGGGTTAATCCATGAAATAAATGAATGTTTCAAGGCTCTGAGTAAGGTGAAACACTGGCATATTCGTTTGCTTTCTTATAGTTGAACCAAAAACTTGGCATGCATAATCATCAAGCGCTCAAACAACATTAAAGTTTATCTATCATATCAGGCTCCCGATAAAGGAAGAAGACGAATATTGTAAAAATTATAAACACGCAGTACTCAATACAAGAAACGGCACAAATTAAAAGTACACCGAGAAGTGGTAGTCATAATTTCCTAAAAATATCTTTTGATATATTCATATTTAAATAAGCTACAGCTGATGCGGTAAATCTCTTAAAATAGTTTTCCTTGCCATAGGCACAAGTACATGACGGTCTGAAGGGATCCGGAGATACTGAAAATTAGCGTTAATTGGGTGTGACCCGATACCTGGAATAGATAAAACTCGTCTTCTTATATAAATCCCGCTTAGATAATTCTCCTGGTTCTTTAAATTTTACTCCCCACAAGTTTACTTGACGTATTTACAATTTTCATCCGTCTTGTTTTGTCTCTGACAGAAAGATATCAAAACCAGGAATTTCAACTATATAAAGTCACAGAAAATTCTCGATGCACCATCGATATACACAAGGAAGCATGCGTGTAGTTTTGTTCAGGCTTGTAAGTTTCCTGAGTATAATTGGTCTTAGAATAGGCTGTTTCGCATATCATTATCTTATTAAATCAAGTTTCTCGACAATTTGGAGCCGAGATACGTAAATTATTGTATTGTAGATGCCATGTGAATTCTGAGTTTATATTATAATAAGAAATTTGTATACTGTTCTATGATAACTGGGCATAGTAAATACACTTGTGAGGGAATTTCGTTTTCATCTGAAACCGCTCTTCGAATGTGATGCAATATGGTAACAGTAAAGTCATATTAAATAAATCTTTTAGCAACCAAATTTTATGATGTCTCTCATAATGTCGTTGCCTTGAATGGCTTTTGTCTCGTGCTAGGCAGGGGGGAGTAATCTGCAGGTTATTACAAAGCATTGTTGGTGCAAAAGTGATTCTACTTCTCCCTACAGCAAAGTTTTAGGCAGTGACATAATAAATTGTTTGAACTCAAATGTAAATGTTTTCAGCTAAAATCTTCTATCTTTTCAACTTGTTAGACTTTTCTTGCAATAAATTTCTGTATAACGTTAAACTTTTTTTTGTTTCAGTAATCCTATTTATTTTGCCTGCAGAAATCCGCCACTCTGAAACTATGGCCGACAGCCTGAGACTTTTACGACTTACTTAGGTGGCAACATCGTGTTTAAAGTACCGAGAATTGAAGGTATAATTATCGTCATGGCATTTTATTCCTTTTCGTATTCCTTATCTACCCTTAAATTATGACCGTCATACCTTATCAATTTTGATAAAAAAGTAACACGTTGTTTCAAATTCAAACTTTACAAGCTATTAGTGACATCCACGGTCTATTGTAAGGCTAAAGTGTCGTCTAAATCTACGTCCCTGTACCAGATATAAAGTCTTGTAATTAAATCTACAGCTGTTTTGAAAAAAAGTATATTGAAGCACTCTGCCAAGCAAATTAAAATTAAACCGATGGCCTGAACGATGTTACAAACATTTCAGCAAACGAGTGCTGTACACATGGTTCACATCATGATTAGTATTCAGGTCACTCTGAGTTCAAGTTTTTCGGTCAATCGGGCGCGCATTCGCAGTTCCTTGAGGAAATCATTTCCTCATGTTTGATCTTAAATCGGGCGTGATCATGTTGTGGACTGTCGGCGCCTTAGAACTATTGTTCTTGCTTTTAAAAACAGGTAAGTTCGGTCACATTCGCTGAGCATATGATCCTTTATTTGATCTCATGACTTTGTATCTGTCCTTGATTGTTCTGTTATGACCCTTTCCTAATTCTTGCTTCAAAATAGGGGAAAGTTTTCGTTTATTTCAGTCTTCCAACGAAAAGGGAAGTAAAGTCATAGGAAGGGAGTTTTGTTCCCCTTGAATGCCACATGTCTTTGCTTGACCTGTAAATAACATTACAGCAGTATTCGCATTTCGACTAGCAGCTGGTTGTACCTTTCAGGATACCATGTTAGTAAGATTAACCTGATAATTTACTGATTCTAGGTACAGGGGTTATATTTGAAGGGAGCGGAAAGAACATTCATCGTCGTGGTGAGAATGAACGAACTTTGTCATGTTCATTTGAGGTTCGTATTCGCGAGGTAAGTTGTACGCGAATGTTTGAAATGGGGAACGAATAAGAGGAAATGTAAAATTTATAGGCATATTAATTCATTCCGAACGCTCAAATCACGAACGCTGATATGCATCAGTAAACGTGCACTGTGAACAAACAAGAGTGGAATAAAAAACTTTCAAGTACTTCTGCTTTCTTACCGTAGTGGCACCGCTATTGACATTCCCTATAACTAGAGGAAATACCCGAGGAGAGATACATACTTAGATAGATAGATAGATAGATAGATAGATAGATAGATAGATAGATAGAAAGATAGATAGATAGATACATGCACGCACGCACGCATACACTCACTGACACAACATACATACATACATACATACATACATACATACATACATACATACATACATACATACATACATACATGTATTATTTTTTCCTTATATTATTTTAATTAGGACATTTCTCTGTATGTTTCAGGATACTCCAGTTGGGGATGTTATTTTTGCCTTTCCTCATGACCAGGTAAGTTTATTTAACATTAACTTAAGACTGAATCGAAACATATGGCGAAGGATATTTGCCTTGAAGGGAAAAAGTGAACAGTGTCTATTTTGAAAATGATACATACAAATTTTTTGAAGAGTATCTCTCTGAAATATACTTTCTCACTATTTCTCGAATTTTTACACCTTTTTGCACTTCAAAATTAATAATAACAAAAATTGTAACAGCGTAACAACAACATATCAACAACAACAATAAAATAATAATAATAATAATAATAATAATAATAATAATAATAATAATAAAATAATAATAATAATAATAATAATAATAATAATAATAATAATAATTAATATAAGTATTATATAGAAATAATGACGCGAATAATAATAGGTTCAATTTCCATGAAAATTTCACAACAAGGGTATTTTGGGTCGAAAAGACCAAATATGATATCGATTTTACTACCCCATGTTTCCATGGTAACCATTTTAGGGGTTGAAAATTCCAGTTTTTCTTATATCCCATGAAAAGTCACTTTGATTGTTATGAAAATTATCTAGTGGGGGAGCTCGGGTCAGACTACAGAAAAAAACAGACTTATTTTAATGTTTCGAGTTGCCATGGTAACCGGTTTGGGATTGAAAATGTTACTTTTTCCCTAATTCCTATTAAAGAACTATTGATTGATGTAAACAATTGATAATAAGGGTTTCTCTTGTTAGCACACCAAAAAAAAATCACACTCATTTTAATGTGAGATGTTTCCATGGCAACCATTCAGGAGTAAAAATTACAGTTTTTCAAAGATTCCACCTAAAATCCAGGAATCAACAGAATGTGTTATATCAAGGGGATATTTTTGGTTAGAAAGACCAAATATGCAGTGTAAAAATCAATTAATCAAAAGAAATATTATACCAAAGGGTTATTTTAGGTTAGAAAGACAAAATATGATATCCATTTTTACTGCCCTGTGCTTCCATAGTAACCTATTTGCGTTTTAAAATTTCAATTTTTTTCAAAATTCCATTAAAAGTAATCCCAGTAACTATGCAAATGCTCTCCTAAGTGTATTTATCACAGCATGAACTCCGTGTTCATTTTTTATGTTGCCATGGTAACCTATTTGGGACCACAGCTTTTTTATTTTCATCAAGAGACCCTTGAGAGGGTCTATGTTAAAACATAATTCACTGTTTTTTATTTTTTTTATGGATTTCTAAGTAACAACTTTTAACGTTTGTTCTATAATAATAATAATAATTGTAATTTCTTTGCCTTCATTCTTGTAAGAATAATAAAGATAATGTACATTGGGGCCATTCTTGTCAAAATTGTTTTCCGTTTATTTTAGTGTGTTTGAATTAATTTTATATAGACCAGAAATGATTCTTCAAGCATTTTTAATTTTGTTTCATGCAGTCATCCCAAATAAGTGTTATAGGGTATAGTACCAACTTATTAAGCATTAATCGAATTAATTTTATATGCTAAAATTAATTCTACATGTATCTCAAATTAATTTTATGAACCCAATTCCCCTTGTCACCCAATGTACCATTATTTATCAGAAGCAGTAACAGTAGCGCGCAGTATTTTTGTTTTATTTAAAACATAATTCACTGGTACTTATTTATTTTATGGATTTATAATTAACGATGTACAATAATGTTCATTTTATAATAATTTATTTTGATTTCTTTGCCTCATTCCGGGAAGAATAATTAAGACAAATTATTTCTACTTGTTTAACTTTAGTAAAATTATGGCCATGTAGTGGTGCATTATTTTTTGTGTGACCTGGCGTGACCCCATAAACTCTATGATTCTGATGATTAGCTAGATCTCCCCTTTCCATGGTAGCAATGGCTAAATTTGAACATGGTCCCTGTTTACCTTTAAACACTTTTTTTAAACCCAGCAGGCCAAGACAAGGGGAAATATTACAAGTTAAATGTTTCATGTTTCAGTGTTCGCGCTAGGATTTTTTTCAAATTAGCCACGGTCTGCTGGCGTGGCTAATTCATGCAGAAAGAAAAAAGTCACAGCAAAACTTGATTAGCCACGCAAATATTTTACTAAAAACACAAAGATGTGCAACTGATGTGACTCTGTTATTCAAAGTAAACAATGTTGGACGTCACTGGAACATTTCTAAACACACTTCAAGAGCAAATCATTTTTCAGTCATAAAGTCACTTCTCCCCGGGCAAGAAGACAAAAAAATTGCAAGCCCAGCCAGTTTCAACTGGCCTGCCTGTGACTTGTGGTTTCACTGCCTGCTCTCCAGCTGCAAAATGTGAGGGAAAAATTGCGTCTGACATGAAGAATTTTCACCTAAATTTACGAAACTTGTGTACCAAAAACTATAGCAAAACACCACAGACTTTTTTTCTTGTCTTTGAAGATACGAATCAGTCATTTTTTTAGCGCAGAGCATGACCGTTTACACATGATATAACCATGGAGGTAGCCTCCATGATATAACATTGCAGTACCTGATCTGATAACAATACTATGCTTTTGTGCTTTCCTACAACCACGGGAGCTCCATATGAATTTCTCTGTGAATACAATAACCCTGTGCATTGGAAGCATTCTGCTCCTTGATACCCATGTAATGATTGCGGAAATAAATGAAATTACAACAACAGCAACAACAACAAAGCACACACAAAGTAGCATACGGAGTGTCCGATGCGACGATGGTGGTTGACTTCCACATGCATGTGTTTTATTCAAAAGCATGGACAGTCATGATGAGCGCACTATTTGTTGAAAGGGGTTAGGAAATATCACGAACGTTTACAAACCCATTACGTTTGATAAGATTACCTTACTGATGAAAGAAAGCAATAGAGGATAATCAAGCAATGGAGAATGGAAGTTCATGTGACGGAACTGCAAGTAAAACCAAACTTATTTGTGGTATTTTTAATCCTTGGTCCCTCTTCCCTAATAGAAGAGTCCTTTTTTGATGTCATATCCGCCATAGCTGTATGCCAGTCCGCTTGTCTCAACGTCGCGATGCAATGGACGATTATTTTTTTCTTGAAAAGAGAGATTTCATGTGTCACAGCACGATCCAAATGAATGAACCTTTTATTTGAAGAATTTCACTCATGACTACAACAAATTTCATTGCTATAATAATTTAAAACATTGTATGTTCTTCGGGTGTGGGGGTTGCAGTTCCTTCTTGACAAATAAAATATGTAAACATACCGAGAAGGACAATGGTGATTTGTGGAATGGTTTAGAGTGAACCCCGTGTTTTTAATTTCAGGTCTTACCTCAGTGGTAGGATTTCTCATTCACAGAGTCTGAATATCCAAGCTATGCTAATTTGATAGTGAGATGGAAGATTCATTCGTTACCTATTGACCTTGATGACCTTGTCACTGAGCACGTGCACACTGTAACCTGTTATTGAAACCGTGAACTCTCAGGATCATTGGTGTTAAGAAAGATTTTGAAAAGGGTTGCAAAATTTGATTGATCGCTGCCAAGGGAGGGAGATGGATGCAAAGGTCCATCCCTTTTCATGTGTATTACAGAAAAAAATTGACAGAAATATATACAGCCAGTCGATTTGGCTGCTCATTGGCTAAAAACGAACATTCAGTTTCACACCTATATTAGGGTATAAAGAAAGCTGTCAATCTATCAATTTCTTAGATAAATTTTGTATTGTGTAACACACAAGAATTTCAGTGTCCCCATGTTGGTACGTGTGAATTCTGGGACAGGTAGAATATGCACTGATGTTTTACTGGATGCCAAATTTGAATCATCTTGTATGGGACATACAATGGTATGTACAATGTACATTATGATTTTGGTTCAGAGGGACAGGATGTTTTTGACTTCCCAGTGGAATGTACAACAGATAATATCGGCATAGGTAGGGATTTTTCATTTTCTTTTATAGTCAATGTTGCATATATCTTGTTTCCTGCTACACGCAAGTCCTTTTCAAAACCAGTATTCATTGTCACCTTGTCAAAAAAAATGCTCAGCTTCTAATTTTTGTTGTAATTTGGGCAGTTACATGTACATTTAAGTGTGCAGTCTTGGGAGCATACAGCCACTTGCAATTATGCAGTACCTGTAAAAATTGTTAGCCTGTAATAATTTACATCTTGGTCATAGTTTATTGAGTAAATTTTACTGCTGACGGGAACAAAGGAAAATCACTGAAAATGCAGCAGCCCTGATTTTGAGGTCAGGTGTTGTACGGATGATGTGAGCGCGTTTGTAATTAGAAACGGTAAACCAGCAGCAAATCACATACCGGTACATGCAGATTGCTCGATCACAGACTAATGGATGACTTTGTCATGCTCATAGTAGCTGCATGTAGATTGAAATTGCTGATAATTTGTCATATAAGATGCCCGTTTGTCTCATGTTGCCTGTGGGTAAACCATTTTCTGTCATAAACCATTGGTTTTCCTAAACTATAATTTATTCTCCTGGCTTGACAATTACAAGGTACACTAGTACGCAGTGTTTTCTATTCAGGAAGAATGGTGAAATTTTCATTGATGCCCACAAGCAATACATACAAGGGTACATGTACATGTTAGGTTGTTGCTGTTAGGTTGTTGCAGAGTTTCAAATCATGAAATTTGTTTGTGTTGGAGGAAAGGGGTTTAAAGCTTAATTCAATTAGCTCTAACTTGAATTTCACAAAAGATTAGTTGATGCCAGAATTATTTAAGACAAAATACTGCAAATCGCTTCCAGAACAGAGTCAGTTTCATTGTATTGGTGACTCAATGTGGGACCAAATTTTTTTTTGCAAAAATCAAAAATTTAATCTTTCTCCCCAGAGATAGCACAGGAATGGCAGCCATTTTGAATTTCAGTAGTCAGTGAATACTGGGAAATTTGTTTCTGTAATGCACAAATTGTGTGTTGACCCCAATTTTTAGTCTAGATTTTAAAAGGGTGTGATTTAAAGATTTCTCAATATAAAAAGACACCTGCAGGGACTCAGGTTATCACCAAAAGTGACATTATCAATAGAATAACAAGACATTATATTTATATGCCAATAAGTGTCACAGTAAAGTGGATTTTTTCCTTGCCTGAATGGCACAATACTTATGTGATTTATTGAATTTGACGGAACAGCACATGCTGCCAATTTTCAAAACATTTGCTGTGTCGTAATTAATATCAATATTATGGTGAATTTTTTTCCTCATAGTGGTGCCACTCGATATACCCTACCTCTTTTAGAAAAATGAAGTACAGTACAATTAATGTACGATAGTCTAGTAGAGTGGGAGATGCAAGTGGTTTGAAATCACTGGAAAGTAGTGATAAACCAAAGTGAAATATGGAACATCTGTGAGTTACTCCTTGGACCCTCTTTGACTCCATCACGATTCTGTTATCCTGATTAATTTGTGACAAATTACAAATCTATGTGAAGTTTGTCTTTAATGCCATTCATCCAATAAGAGAAATATGCCACTGATATTATATGAAAGCCCCATTTAGCTGTAACGGTCAATATATTTTCAGTGATTTCTATTCAGGCTGGCTGTCTCTATTCCTGCTCCCAAATTGGGTCTATATGGCTATCCTATTCAATCCGTCAAACCAGCCTGTAATTTATTTTGACAACTGAATTCTTGTCTAGATTAGAATTCGTCTGTCAACAGTGTCTGACACATTGAATTTGGTGACACATCGCATGTGGTATCCTCAATGCATTGTGTTTTCAAAGGTACTATTTCTTATTCCAAAGGACATTAGGCAGTAGAATAAGGAAGCCCGCTTGTCCCTTTACTAACTAATCTCTTTCTGCTAGCAAGTGTGGTTAAGACATTTTATATTTTGTATCAGATTTTCAATCAAATTTTGCATACAGTATGTTAATTCTATATGGTACTTCAGCATCCACATGTGTTTTGTTGACAAATATCTGTCAACATATTACCTCTTGCCTCTAATACCAGTGTAAAGGTATAAACTGCATGGATTTCATTCCCATACAGTGCAAACTTGTGTTTATGTGATATACTGGGTAATTTTCAAATGCAAGTTGAAAATAATCATGTCAGCTTTCTTTTAAAGATGCCTGTCTATGGTGGAAATTTATAATTTTCAGACAATGCATGTTCCTTGTGTTAATGCTGCTGGCAGGTTTCACAGATTTTAATATTGACAAGCATCTCTAGTCTCTGATCTGATTTGTTAATATACAAGCAAAAGTTAAACCCAGCATCTTACATCCATCTCCACACATTTTTTGTTCTAATTTGATCTATTTTCGGTACACAGGGTAAAACGTATTACACAATCCTTTATGGATGGTTATTTAATGCTACTGGAAATGATAATTTAAGGTAGTTTAGGCATTGAAAGTTAGAGGCTTAAATTTTTGCACAAACTTGCCTCAAGCAAACTTTCAACCATTCTCTTACTACATCAAGAATAAAAATTGGGGATCGCCGTGCAAATTTTGGTACTGTGGAAACAAATTACCCAAGACATGTATTTACCAATATTTGAAATTCAAAATGGCCGCCATCCTAGTATTATCTGTATGGGGAAAAAAATTCCTTATTTCCACAAAACTTAGCCGGTGAAAACTTTATTTACCCCATAGCCTTCAAAATTAACCCCAACTGATGGTGGGCCAGAAGTTTATTGTAATTTTGAGAGTCTGAATATCTGACCCTGAGGTGGGTTCTACCTTAACTCTTTGAGCGCTGTAATTTTGCCAGCCAAACATTTTGGTGCATCATTTTACCAATTTTATGACTTTTAAGTAATTTTTTCACAATTTGGACCAAATGGTCATCACATTTCATTGGCTCCAGATTTTTATCAAAACTTTAGCAAAAAATAGGAAAATATTGATTTGTGTACCGTGATATGATAAAGGCAACAAAATTTAACTATGGTGCTCAAAGGGTTAAGCAGCTTCACTCCTAAAATTTAATATCTTGATCAATGACAATGACTGTGAATGGTGAAACAAAATTACAAGAAAGTGCAAAGAAAGTGGCACATTTACCAAAACATATTGAAAATCACATAAAATTAAAGCTGATCATGAGTAAATAGTCATTGACTGGTCAATGCTGGAAGTAACAGCCATTAAAATCACATCACAAGTATTTGTTGTGTAGATGTTATTTCAGGGAGACAGATAGGCCCAAAATAACATCAGTTGTACGTATTGTTAAATGCTTTTGACCAGAAAATAAGATTTTACATTTAAATATAACACCTAAATTATTTGTTTCGCTTGTAATTGCATGATCGAATATTGCAACATGCCTCTCTTGCATGCATTTCTGAATTCTTTTGGCCAAAAATAGCTCCTCAGTTAAAAAAGAAATGGGATTAGAATCTTGCTTGTACCAGTAATTGTATGATTTGATATTGAAACCTGTATCATTTACAGGTGTTTCTAAATCTTTTGGGCCAAAAATAAAATCTTTCATGTGTAAACTCAAGGATTGCTGTCTTGTTTATACATGTACTTGCATGATCTGATGTTCCAATGGGTTTTTCTTGCACCCACTTGTATTGACTGGACCAAAAGCAAAATCTCTCATATGGTTAAAACACTTTATTTACAGTTTTCAAATCATGTAAAATTTGTGACCTTTTGCCCATTTTGGCTAAAATTTACCCTTTTCTGAAATTGCTCCCTTTGATAACTTTCAAATTTGTCAATTCACATTAATGTGAGTGTGATGAAATGGGAGCACTGTGTCATTTATACTATTATTTGTAACTTGAGCCTGAGAGAGAGACACTGCATAGAATTATTTAGGGAGGGTATATTGTAATCTTGTGTTGACCAATCTTGCACAGAAGTGTGTGCAATTTATTTTTATTGCACCAATATTAATGTACTTACCTTGTTTTGCTTCGTTTTTGCAAAGTTTAAGACATACACAACACATAAATGACTGTCATTTGATAAATTGCCGGCATTTTGATCAATTGACTGGTGCATGTACATGTACCGGTATGCAGCCCTAGGCTAATGGATGAGTCATCATGTATTTCACTTTACATCACTCCTCTCCGGTGCTCCAATTCGTAGGCTGAGTCACAAGCCAATTCATTCCTCGCGTCTGTCAAGGTGAAGATTAAATACTGTTCAACATCAGAACTTCATAGCTCCATTTTCTCAAATTTGCAAATTTAACCAGCCAAAACAATCAAAAACCGAACAGTATATGTGAGAAATTTCCTGTCATCTTTTCCTTATAAGCATATCCTTACAGTACCCTGAATAAATATCTTTTTGAAAGTGATTTACCATTTAAAATCCTTTCCTGAGAAATGTGACTTCTGACCCCAGGGTTTGCAAATACATGTTGGCAAGTATAGTTGTTTGGGGATTTTCCACTTGTTCTAAATTGTCTTTCTTTACAAAGAAGAAGAAAAAATCTTCCTATTTGAAATAATGTTGAAAAATGAAAATTTTGGATAATACAATGCTTGAAACGTTGCATAAATGTTGAAGGAGAATCTGTTATGAACAACGCTGAATTGGAGTGTTTTTTAATTTCGAATGTGAATAGCATAATAATACTTGTATCAGGAATAGATCACAATAACACATTCTTTCGGAGTAAGTGTCTGGTGAATTTGTAGGGATGATTGGTATTTCTTTACTCCACCCAGTAACAGTAGTAATTCAAAACAGCATGTGGGAAAACATACACTGTACAAGTTTGCTTTGTGCTGCATATTCTGATTGGTTCGCGATGTATCTACATGTATGTATATATAGCAACTAAGCTGTCATGTATTTTTTTGGTAACCAGCATTATGCCAGTAGAAATGGTCACAGAGATACCTGCAAGCTCCTTTTAGACAAAGGTGCCGATCCCAACATCCAGACAAAGTCGGGCGTCACGCCATTGCACCGAGCCGCGTACTGTCAACACGCCAATATAGTAAGGCTCCTTCTTTCTCACCAGGCTGATCCAACACTCACTGATGATGATGGCAAAAGTCCGCTGCACAAGGTATGGGGGCTGTAACCTGTACACAACACAGTAAACGATCCACTATCTGGTTGGCTTCAGATTATATGAACCATGTGTAGCATGTGCGTGTCACATTTCTGGGATTGGATCTAATGTGAATTGTAAAATATCTTAATGACTTTATGTGCTAAAATTTGTTGTTGATTTACTGACTCGCTGGTGTTTAAGAAATAGCGCTGATCGCAAATGACGTCGTTTTTTCTCTCATAAATATGCATAAATAAATATTTGTTCATATTTTCCGCATAAACGACGAAACATAAAACCTGCTGGTGTTACATCAGCTACTAAAAGTCACACTTATTCATATGAATTTATGACTCAGACTACAAGCTGCATGCAATTTGTTTGAATTTTAGGCAGCATTGTCTGATGTCGTGCGCGTGCAGCTATATTTAGTAACAAACCTGAAATCGCAATCAATGCTATTCTCTGCTGCACACATACACACCGTATGAGATTATTGTTCAGTATAGCATCATTGCAGTATGTCGACACGTTTGAAAATTCATGTTAAAAATCTCTTCTGTGTCGTACTGCGGTAGTCTTATGCTTTGCTTGCATGCTGCTGGCCAATAATCATGCTCTGTGAACTCAGTGTCTCTACAGCTGATTGGTTTTACAACACCAGCATGTCAGTATATCAGAGATAATCTTCATTCAATAAAGTAATCTAAAAATCGTATCGTTCACGTCAGGCCATCATCTCAGAAAGGTAACATGCAGCTGTGAATATTAGTGGAGCTGACATGAAATTTCTTACTTCTTCCTATCAATGACTGAAGTCAGCACAGCGGTGGTATTTGCAGTGGGTGAGCCGAACTCAGAGTCATTTACAATCTTTATCGATGACAGAAATAAGTCTTTCCAAAACGGGCAATGAATTACAATATTTGAGTTTGTGAACATGTGAATGCTAAGAAACAAAAATGAGTATGTGAAAACAAACATGTCTGAAATTTATTCCAATTACTGTATTTATCTCCAACTTAAAATCTCAGCAAAGGCTTGGGTATCCAGGAAATTAATAATCCCGGTGAAATGCAAACCATACCTTGAAGAAATTTTCCATTAGTATGGCAGCTTTTGATAGTATACTGGTTAACTCAAGTTCTCATCCTGAACAAGCATTACTTATATATCAGGAAATTAGCCTAATTGATGAAGCAATGCCTATATAACTACTACAAAACTACCTGTACACAGACAGCATCCTACAGTATGAATAGTTGCTGTGCCTGGCAGTATGAGTTAATACTACCCAGGTGTTAATTTACATATTCAACTTTGGCTCACTGCATCACAAGACACAACAAGTGACATTGTACATTTCCATTCAGTCTGAGTTGATATGAATATTCAAGGCTATTGCTGTGGAATGTAACATGTATCAGTTCGGGAACTTACCAATGATAGTAAATTAGAATTTTTAGTAAATTTTTCATCACAATGAGGCTATGACCTTTGCTATGACCTCAACCTATCGTAGGCTGTTGCTAAGTGACAACCAATATGGTGGCCAGTGTGAAACAACCACCCCACTATTAAATACCTGATTTTCTGTTGATTTCTTATTCTATCACAAAATTAATTTACTCATTTTGTACTATACCTGCTGTTTGGATATTCATGCTCTGAACTTTACAGAAGTGAGTGGTTTCTGCATATTTAGTGTATGTAGTCACCAAAACTGAGCCTAGATTAGCATACACTGTTTAGCCTCATTTTCAGCAAAATCACTCTATTTGGTAAATATTTGTCACATGAAGATATTTACTATATTTAGTTAGTTCCCTAATTGTATATTACATTTGCAAAAAAAAACCCAGCAACTTGGATTTAAACAGAATTAATCTGGTATCACCTGTGAGTGTTACACAGAGGACAAGTCAGTATGACTCATGTCTACTGTGTTTTCATACATGTAAACCTTCATATCAAAAGTCTTGTAGCAATACTAAGAGCATCTTTGAAGCTACGGTTATTGTGTCACCTTTAATTTCATTGTGTATGTTATACATGTACACGGCTGTTAAAGCAATGTGGTCGCAAAATATTTTGCATGCGAAAGAGAATTGGGTTGAACATAATCAATCAATTTTCTCACATATGATAATTATTCCATTAGGTGACTCTATCTTGATCAGTTCTCATTTATTATAAGCATTTACGTATCTGGTATATATGTACATGATGAATGTACTATATTTACTGAATGAATACATGTATAATGTACTGGTATGTATAAGGCATGTGTAAGTGTGAATGGATAAGATGGATGTATGTGTCAATATTATGTATCCGTATAGTACATGTATACCGGTATATGAATGTAAAGCATACTGGTATGTGATGCTATTTGTGTGTCTGTATGTGTATAGCAGTACAACTATATGTCATATTTCCATGTACATGTATCGCCACAACCTTCAAAATTTGATAACAGCTAACTAATCATAGAAACGTAGTGTATAGGCATTGACATACATGTAGAGATCCCAGCTGCTATTCACTCTCATCAAGATGTCCTGCCCGTCAATGTTTGCTATCACCTACTAGATAATTGCAATTTAATTCCTTTAAGGTAGTATGCACCTCGAAAGTAAAAGACTTAAACTTTTGCTCTAACTTTCCTGAAGGAATCTTTCAATCATTCTCTTTCAAAATCAAGAATAAAAATAGGGGGTCACCGTGCAAATTTTGGTACTAGAGAAACAAATTACCCAAGATTTACCAATATTAGAAATTCAAAATGGCCGCCATCCCTGTGTAAACTCTATGGAGAAAAATAAAATTTTCGATTTTAAAAAAACTAAGCTGGTGAAAAGTTTCTTTACACCAAGAGCTTTAAAATGAACCCCCATATGTGGTATATCAAAACAGAATTGTAAAAGTTTGAGAGTCCGAATGTCTGTCCCCAAGGTGCGGCGCTGCACCCAACACAGTGTATTTTGCTCAACATCACTTTCTTTGCAAATACTCATTCAATTTTAAATCAATTTGTCAACCGATGATTAAAATACTTTTTGGATTCGCCTTTAAGCTTGTCAGGCAGTCGTAAGTTGCGTGATAAAGAAGTGTTAATTTATGCAAATATATGCAAATCACATTAATTCCTGGTCTCTTTTTCCTCCTAATTTCAAAATTTCCAAAGAATTTAACTCCACTCTGGCTGGGTCAAATCTTATGAAATTTTCACATTTTGTTCCTTAAAATGCTATATAACAAAACGACTATTTTGTTTGGCAATAAAATTCTAACATTTTGAATAGGAGGCATTTTAATTTTACTAATCATGTTTTTAATCACTTTTTTGAGTGTCAGTCTTTTGATCATGCCATTTTAAAATGAAGATAGATGATGCAAAAAAATAGTTTTATTTCTACATATAGTATATACTCATCTTTCAAATATTACATTTCAGAATCAAGTTTTTGACTTAAATTAATTTTATCGTTAATACTGAAATTGAGGTTTTCTAACCCCAAATATATACCCCTTTATTCTTCAAGTAGACTATTGCTACCATACAAAACTTCATATTCTCCACTTTTTAAGAAAAAATAGTTTGAGGGGGTTTCATGAGAAATATTCCATTGAAAAAACTTGTGCTGGCAATTTGCAGAAAAAACAAAATAGCTGAGGTTGCTTTAGAAGTACTGTGCTTAAAGAGAGAGTATTTAAGGTCTCTAATTATCCTGAGTTTGCGAAGTGATTATGGTAAACCTGTGAATTTCAAATCATGTTGAACAGCAGGCAGTGCAAACTTCTGACACTGAAAAACACTTGTCTTGGCAGGCCGCTGAGAAAGGGAATCTAGAAATCTGTCAAATGCTGATATCGGTGAGCCCGACAGTCGGGGAAGCCATGAAGGACATCCAGGATTACAGAGACAAAATGGCACTTGACTACGTACCCGATGACAACACAGGATTGAAAAAATTACTGCGACCTGTTCTCAGAGACAGTGATGTCGAGAGACATAGCTGTGGAGAGGATGATGATGACGAAGATGAGGAAGAAAGACAGAGATTTAGAAAAGAACTTGAAGAAAGCTTCGGCCTCAGAGATGACACCGATGATGACCTTTGAACTTTAATAGTCAATCTTAATGATGTATCTTTAACTTTTGGACATTGTGTTCCACACAAAGTGTTTGTGTAGCAAGTATGTACGGATATTCTCTTGAATCAAATGCAGTACTGGCATTAGCTGAATTTATATGTACATGAACGGTACTGCCCAGTATTATGTTTATTACAGAGTACATTATCCAGCCCTATTTTCATGGTCTCTTTCATGGCCAATCAAAACTCATTACATGTATAATTTCAAAGGTGTGTTTTTTTCGGATATGTATCAAATTGATATTTACTGTAGATTTTCAAGAATATTTTTATAAAGTGGTGTTTTCTTAACTTATTTTCATTTGTCCCATTTTGTTTTTCATTATCATAATCATCTAAGATCTCTTTCGCAGTCAAATTCACAGAGTCTGTTTATCAATGTACAGTGTGTTTCAGTCTTTACATTAGCCATTAACAAACCTTACTCAATTTTGTGGACACTAATCAATGTCTATATCAAAAAAGTAAATGACTTGTCTTTTTTCCCGGAAAAAGAACTAGAATCCAGCGGAGTGACAGTGACAAGCCTTGGTGCTAATTTGTTTCCTCAAAAAAGTGACACTGGGGTACGAAAAGTGCTGTAGAATCTTCAAAAACATTGATGCTAAGTCTTTAAAAAACATTTTCACCTCATCCAAATTATGAAATTACTATTTTACAATCAAGAAAGTTAAATGCATGCCTGCTTCATACATAGCTTAGACTTAATACATGATGATTACAAGATGAAACTCTCTGAGAAGAGGCAACTAATACCAATACCGTTGGTGTTAAGGCGTTATTAGTAGTAAATTTTAATGTATTTTACTGTATGTTTATAATTATATCTACAAAAACCTGAATGTGTGTATGGGCATGTGTGACTTTTGAGGCTTGACTAGATTTCAACGGTTTTTCAGTAACAAAAATTTGCAAGTGTACACAATGTTGCATGGTATAGCTATACTATCCATATAATTTAGCGAGACATGTACTGGTAAAAACATAGTATTTTTCCAGAATTGGACTGATGAAAGAATTATAAAAGTAAAGCTTTTGTCCCTTTACGTGGCATAGGAATGGACCAATAATCTTGGGGAAAGGTTGTTAAAAATGGAAAACATTCTCCGTGGTACTAATTGTACAAAATGTTTTTTCAACCTTTCAGCTTATTCAGTGTAACGAGAAAAAGAAAATGACAGGAGAAAGTGTTGAATTCTAGAGGAAAAAGTATGTATGTACTGCCACCTCAGTAAAATGAATTGAAGGATCTTTACTGTGATAAAAGTTTACTTCTCCCCGTTTCGAACACCCCTACATTGCCAAATGGTCTATTCCCCATTCGTACATTGCCATCGATGTGTATAACACTGACCCCAGTGAAACAAACACTGACCCAAGTGAAACAGCTACTGGACTATGATTTGTATGTTTGCATGTATATGTACTGCATTCCCAACAGTCACTCAAGTAGACAGACAAGGTAGCATAGGTTTCAGTGTTCTCCACAGCTTGGAAAACCGAGGGGCAGCCAATTTACATAACAATTCGTAATTTGCATATTCCTTTGTTGTGAAAATGTATTCTTTTGTGCAGTTATTCACATATGAATAGATTGCTCCAAACACAGAGGGGTGGCTCACCCATAAAAATCCCCTTGTGGAGAACCCTGGGTTTAACAAGATTGTGCAATATATCATGAAATACCATCTTAAAGTTGTTCGAGATCAGTAACAATAACATTGATCATGCAATACCAGTGCTATAGGTGAATGTGCTGTGCCGTATGCTTAGGTTTGCACTTTGTTAGAGTACTGGCTAGCTCAGCATGTTCCTAAAGCATGTTGCTGGTAGACACCAGAAATTATAATTTTCCTTATTTATTCTGCCGTGCTGTGGTGCTGAATGTGATTTTATTGACAACTCTGTCGGCATGAGTTAAAGTTATGACATTAAACTTCAGTGTTGCAAGTAATAGTGTATTGTATGTAATACACGATTGTAGAACAATGCTAAACTCACAGTGTATTAAGTCAATATAAAAAAATAGTCAAGACCATATATATCCATAAAATTTTGCTTCCATTTGCATAAGAATGCTTTATATGTAGAACATCACAAACTGACTATTATCCTAAAAATTTAAACAGGAATGCAATGTTTTTTAAAGAAAATTCACTGAGAGAATGATATATGTCAATCTTAAGTCACAAATGAAATTAAAATGACTCCATGAATCTGTCATTGTCTGTTCACAAAAACCAACTGAAAAGGAAAAATGAATCGCGAACTCTCCCAAAGGCAGTAAATAAGAATGTTTTTGTCACATGAAATTTGACATTCATAAAAGATATTTGGTCATCTCTAACCTATTCTCATTTCAAGGTTGGTCAGAGTCAATATCAGTGTGTCAGAGCGATGCTGTACAGGACAACATTGCAAATTCCTGTAATTTCACAAATGATTTTTCATTGGGAAGAAACCTTCTACAGCACAGTTTTCCAAAACGCCATGATTTTTTTTACATAGACCTGAGAATTTTACGGAAGTGATATTATATTAAATCATATATTTTGTTACATTTTTCCGATACTACATTTAAAAGTTGTCTGCCGTTGGACACTGGTTTGCTGTGATAGTTATTTCTTAAGGTCAAGAGTGACTACTGTTGGTATAACCTATAATCTGTTCGTGTGCTTGTTAACTCGTATTTGTATATTTTCTGTTTGATGTTGAAAGATGCTTTAATGGTGCTTATGTGATTTTAAGAAAAAAGTTGAAATCATTCATGCTTAAAAACATTTTATCAAATAAATTTAAAATCTTGTTGCTGCATATCGTCTGCACTTCTTGATTGTAATATTTATAAGCAGCTGTAAGTTTAATTGCTACATTTGCATCTGAAATTTACATATACCGGTATAGGAAATAAAAGGATATGTTCCCAGAGTATTTTGAAATAGAGATGTCAACTGCGTGTACCATATATAGCTGTGGTAATTGTGTTGCTTTCTCAAAAATACTGAGTGCAGTTTTTAGCTACTATAGGCTAGTCTTTACTATCAATCACGTGACCTGGACATGCGATCCACAACATTGTTGTTACCAAGTGACAGGCAAAACAACATGGTACCAGATGCTGACAGGTTGACAAGCCTTTTGACGTCAAAGTCTACTCAAACTCATGATTTGTCACCCCTGTTTACAACTTCCTTCGGTATCCTAAAAATATCTTTCCAACTTCCCTTTTTAGCTTATATTTAGTATGTAAATAAATACCAAAAAGAGCTTATATGGGGAGTTGATGGTGCCTGTCTGTCTGTCTGTCTGTCTGTCTGTCTGTCTGTCTGTCTGTCTGTATGTATGTATGTATGTATGTATGTATGTATGTATGTATGTATGTATGTATGTATGTATGTATGTATGTATATGCGGATGTATGTCCGTCTGACGCAAAAGCTCCCAAAGCACCACACCTACCATAAGGGGTGACCGTGAAAATTTTTGGGATAGAGCAACAAACAACCCAAGAATTACCAACATTTAAAATTCAAAATGGCCGCCATCCCTGTGTTAACTGTATGGCGAAAACTAAAATTTTCGATTTTCGAAAAACTAAGAGGTGAAAAGTTTTCTTACACCAACAGCTTTAAAATGAACCCCCACAAGTGGTAGATCAGAAAAGAATTGTAAAAGTTGGACAGTCCGAATATCTGTCCCCGAGGCGCGATCTACCCTAAGGTGGTATGCGCCTCTAAAGTGAAAGACTTAGACTTTTGCTCAAACTTTCTTTAAGGAATCCTTACATCACTGTCTTTCAAAATCAAAAATAAAAGTCGGGGTCACCGTACAAATTTTGGTACTAGAGAAACAAATAACCCAAGATTAACCGATTTTGAAATTCAAAATGGCCACCATCCCTGTGTTCACTCAAAGGAGAAAAATACAATTTTCGAATTTCGACAATGTTCGCCATGGTGAATTATGTCTACATATAGGGTTGAAGCATATGACAATGGACTGTCAAAATACATGTAAAAAATAGCGCATGTTTTTACTTTCTTTCACTTTGCAAATACTTTGTAAATCACATTTTGCTGTGTTGTCTATACTTGTTGATTGTAAGGGACACTTTGTGCCCAATTCATCAAATTTAGGGGAGACTTGACAGTTTAGGTGCAGTATTAATGTTGATTTCGCCTTCGTAGGAAGCACTTCCCCAAAATCATTACGATTGTCACCCAGTTCACTTAGTTGCGCTGTCTATGTCGTATGCAGCACCCGATGATGTTCGTCAACTTGTGATGTGCTCAGCCGCTCTCCGTCTTCTGTCTATTTGTCACTCACAGATTTGCCCGACTCAGAATTTAAAGGGAAACAGTCGTCAGAACTGCGCCTGTTTACAAACATTGTATTTCGTGCTCGATATCTAAATGCACCTCATCATCACAGCTGCAACATTGAAAATATATCGATTGTGGTAGTCATGTTTGAACTTTCATCAATCACCATCGTACCTTGGATACAGTGTTTACGTTGGTCGTATGGATCCCATACAACCTAAGAGCGCAGTTCCGACGACTGTATCCCTTTAACTTATCTGTTCCCTTGGTGCGAATTTGGGGAATTAAACCAAGGAAAATATGCGGTGATCAAACGATTGCTTTTCATTGCAATCGAGATCATCCCTGTATGCAGCGTGCCTTCACAACGCGTACGCTAAAGCTGGAAGTTTCCATAATACCGTCATTCATGATTGACACAGTTTCAAGTTCCGCTTTCGAAAACTTTACCGCTGTGTCAAAACATGAACATAAAATTGCAGTAGTGCGACTCTGTACTTGCATACCTATGTATCGATTGTCGTGAATGTCGCTAGGCGTGAGTGAGATTTGACCCACATTTCAGGACCTCTGACACTGTTCAACAAGTGACGCGACTTATACATGTAAATTAAACAGGCTTCATGAATATACGTGCATGCTTTTGCATATTTAATGAATGGTCTGTGTAGGCGAAGGCGTGAATGGGCCCATTTCTTGTTGTCTTGGCGTGCCCCTGCCTTTGCAACACTGCACTGCGCCATCCATTCCCACAACGGCAGATTGTCAAATTCAACATAGAATAACATCAAATCCCTGAGTCTTCCAGCAAGACCATCAACACATAGATGCACTACAGGAAGCATTAACAAGAGCACATGTCAAAATTATACCGTCAATGCCTGTCCCAAACCTACATACCATATTGAACAATGTCAATGTCAGCAATCTAGTCATGATTCAAACCGATATATATTTCAATGATCAATGCATTAAGTCAATTGATGGAAAATCCAAGCTGCCGCTCATAGCCTGGAATGTCAGATGTATCTGTAACAAGACCCCAGAAGTTATCCTTTATGATGAAAAAGTCAACCCCACCTTTGTGTTCTCTACATATATCCTCTCAAAATCAAATTGTCAACTGCTTGTAAGAAATAGTCTCATATGCTGGTCGACAAGAGTATTTTGGAATTACCATCGCGTATTTAATAATAAGCCGATAGTTCCTCGTCGACGGAAACCGTTTCGAACAATTTACAACCGCTGCTTTCATCAAAAATACTAATCCTTGTAAGTATTTAGGATACACTATTTACTCAATCTGGTGCTTCCACGAGATCTTGCAGTTCCTTTTATGTTACAGATTTGCTACACCTTGACATGAAGCGCATTTAAAAATCTGATAAAACAAACAAAAATTGTAAACTCGGTTTGTATTGAAAACTTTCGTTTCTTTAGATGTTTATTACCACAGTGGGCTGCACAAAGTCTTACAGTAACTGAACACGTACTAAATTGCTAATATTAAAATCTGACTCCATTCCAAGGGCCAAGAAGACAAAACTTCCAAGGCCACACTTCAAAATAAAGCAGTTATGCGTCCAATACTTTAGATGGACATTTGAATGACTCTACAGTTCATAGCATCATAGAATAGCATCATAGAGTCATACATGTCTTATTTTCGACCGACACAAGACATTTGGCATGGTACAAACAGATTGATAAAACCTGGATTGTTGAGTATTTCAATTTTGGTTTGTTTGTGGAACGCACACAGTATACCAAGATTTATTAGGTTGGTGCAACGATCCAGTGACTCCAAGAGATCAAATGAGTAGTGTATACACTCTGTTGCACATAAAAGTACTTCCACTGCAATTAGGTTGTAAACGCACACATGTGCTGAAGGCATTCAAGCTGAATTCTGTGTTCTATGCTTACAAGTATGCGTGTCGCAGTTCTGTTGATCTGCCTGGTAAACATAGGTGAGTTGGTGAGAATTTTCGCAGTTTACTGCACTTTTTTATACCGGTGAATACTAACGCTGGTTTTATTTAGCATCTGTTACTGTTGTCAACGTTTGTTTTGGCCATGTAAATTTTCGGGGCTCAAGAGGCGGAAGTAGACTGTGTACAATGTAATTGATGGTGAAGTACTACTTTACAGGCACTGAAGGACTCTGGCAACAAGTCGCGATAAACCTTATGGCTGTGGTCTTCAATATGACGACTCTTCAGCAGTACAAAGCTCTCCTCGCTGCAAACATCTACTTGAACTGCAACGCCATTTTCAACATCTTTATTAAGGTAGAACGCGCCTCGGGGACAGCTAGTTGGACTCATAATCACACATCGCACAGGCGTTACGATCTATCCCACGAACATCGCTAACGTCCTTATTCCCTCCAAAACCTTTTTAAGGTAGATGCGCTTCCGGGACAGATACTTTGACTCTCAAACTTTTACAATTCTTTCTGATCTACGACTCATTTTAGAGCTCTTTGAGAAAGAAAAACTTTCAGAGTCTTCGTTTTTAGAAAATCGAAAACTTTATTTATACCCCATTGAGTTAACAAAGAGATGGAAGCCATTTTGAATTTCAAATGTCGCAAAATGTTGAGTGATTTGTATCGCTAGTTCCAAACTTTGCACGGTGACCCCTGATTTTTATTGTTTATTTGATAAGAGAATGGTTGAAAGGTTCATTTAGGAAAGTTTGAAAAAAATTTAAAGTCTTTCACTGTCCAGGCGCATACTAACTTAAACGAACGATGTGATGCTGGAGATTCTAAAACAGCTGAGGCCTGGGAAGAGATGTGTTTGTGTTTTCTGTTGCACGACTCACCTCATTTGATACCGTGACATTAATCTTTACACATTTTAAAACATTATCCGTGGATTTTATAAACCGTTTCCGTGAATACACTCTATTACTTCCGTTTAGTATGTTGACATCGAACTAGACAAAACACTATTTAAGTTTGGCATTTTATTGCTTCAATAACATAGGCCACCGGCCTTTCGTTACACAAACTATAAAAGAAAATACATAAGTCTTTTGAAGGGGCAAAGGTGAAAACACTATCAGTAACAATTACAAATCTACCGAAAAAGAAAACTACAAAAAGACAGACACACTCGCCGTACTATTTACTAGGTAAGTTAAAAATAAGCAAAAACAGAATTCAGTCCCGACTGAACTAGCCTATATTTGAGCCATGGTAAAGGAAATACGTATTCAACAAGAAATTATAGACATCTTTACTAGAAAAAGGTGTCAAGGCTTACAAGTATCCGTTCTTTCTTCTTGTTGTTGCTTAGAGTACTGTACGGCAACGTTTATATAAAAAATATCCGGCAATGCTGTCGGTAGAAACTAGTTATTCAACTGTGCCTCGGAAATGCGTGCATAGTGCCGACTTTAAGCACTGTTCCTGACCCAATACCCATGGAATTTAGGTCGATTCTAATAGAAATTTGCCTTTGCCTTTGCCAAGCGTAGATTTGCTTTAGTGTTGCTATTTATTTTCAACCTTTCAAGAATTCTGTGTGTTTACTACTAACCAGCGAATCTACCACGAGCTTCAGGAATATATGGTTATAGGAATATGGTGAGAGCACTCCACTCCATTGTTAAACGGCCGAGAAAGCTTGTGGTAGTTTCGGCGGTTATTAGTAAACAGCAACACAAAATCTGATAGTGGACAGTTTATTATCAGTGATTCATCGTTTATGCAAGGATATTCAGTATAAACAAACGTTATGCATAAAACACGCACAGTCTGGTTTGAGTGTGTGTGAGTGGACAATGCCATACCCATCGAAAGATGGTCCCTTCTATGTCACGTGTGCAAGCTCCAAGCTTGGAGCTTTTTTCCCATGATTCAAATTATGGAGATGATAAAGCCCTAAAATGCAACTTCCCGTACTATTTTTATGAGTTTTTTGTAAAAAATCGCGTGAGTTATAAACGGCGAAAATAGCTTTTCCGGGGTAAGTGACCACATGTGAAAAATCATCCTTTGTGAACTTCCCCTTTAATCTACACGAACCTGTTGATAATATTCCAGTTTATGACATATCATGTGAGAGGACAGGAAACCACAGCCACTATGACGTACATGGCCATGTGGATTTGCCCTCTTCATATCAAGTCATAGTTCGTGAGGTAAGGTGTAAGTTATTGTTCGAAACAGGAAACAGTTTTGACGTGATTGGATTTTTTACTAGTTGCCACTCAATATCGAGCACTGAAATTCCGTCAGGTGTTTTACACACTACTATGTAAACAAAACAACCCTCATAACGGTCATTCAATATTTGAGGAGGAAAAGTTAAATGAAAAATTTACATTTTGTCGTGATTTTTGAAGCCTTCTTGTTTTAATAGTTGAACGTGTAAACAGTATCAGGAAACAAAGCGAATACAGGAATTGTCTGATAAGAGTTATCCACTGCAAAATGAATTTATGCTGCTACACCAAATATGTTACAAATATATAATATCAACAACATGGACGTGCAAGTGTGTACATACATACATGCATACATACAGTACATACATACATACATACATACATACATACATACATACATACATACATACATACATACATACATACATACATACATACATACATACATACATACATACATACATACATACATACATACATACATACATACATACATACATACATAGTACGTACACATATGGACTTACGTACATACTCACTTCCTTACCTACTCACATCTGCATCTACGTAGTACGTACAGACGCATGCATGTAGCAATTTAACTATTACCCATTTATCCATTTGTTTATCCATCCACCCGACTTAGTGTCCTGTACTTACACATCTGTTACAGGACACGCCTATCGGCGAAGTTATTTTCACTTTTCCACGAGAACAGGCAAAGCCTTTGCCAGAAGGTGACCTAAAGGTAAAAGACATAAGCACACAATTGCAGTCATAATTAAAGCTGCAAGCATAGACCCTCCAATGTTGCAAGCAGCGTTGCCAGGACTCAAGCAGTTAAGCAGTGATTGAGATATACAAAAGCACACATACTAATGACTATACGAATAACTAAAGGGAAAACTGATTTTTGAAAGGTTATGCAATTTGCCTGTCACGTGATAGTTATATAAATAATGGTGACACAATGGTAACCAAAATCTTCCCCTATATCTAGGCTTTCCGAAAATATATAATTTACGGGGTTTTGAGCTTATTAACGTCTAGAGAATTGTTCGCTTGAAAGGTTAATTACTTGTCTTGGAACCTTAATTAGAGCCACTATATCAAATCACTCAATCAATTGGTTAATATAATCAATGTTTGACTTGGTGCAACGAAGCATGAATCTCGAAAACACGCTTCATTTTAGATTTTTCAAGAAAGGAAAAAAGGAACCATCCCAGGAATCGTAAGATATCCTACTAACACAAAATGCTGACATCTGCATATGGTAGGCGAGGTTCAACTTAACAGTGACTAAAAGAATACTGATAGTAGTTGTTCATCACTGATTTGGACATAGAGATCCTCTGATGACTCAAAGACTAAACCCTTCAAATATTTGTTTAGTAGAGATGTTCATCGCATCACTTGAGCTGGAATAAATTACCACCTCATTTGAAATTTGAGAGCATGAATGAAAAATTGAGTTCGTACTTGGTTTTCATGTAGAGTCTAACCACTGGTAATGCAACGTCAGAGACTTCCATCAACAGAGACAGTTCTACAAGTTTGCTCCCTGCTTTTGAAAGTGTCAGGATTACAGATGGCAACAAGGTAAGCTGAATATCATCTATGCTTATGTCCATTGTAGTCGGACGAGTGGATAAATAAATATACAGAAAGATAGAAAACAAACATATCGTTAAAGAGCTAGATAAATAAAAAGATATGCATTCCAATAAATCGATAGAAACATTTATTACATAATGCGCACCAATGCAAAGTTTCTATAGAGCAAAGTATATTATCTAACATTACTGGGCTCTTATGCTTTGATTTGTCACAATAGAATGAGCGATTTCGAGTGGATTCACAAACAGGTGACATTTCTGTGCAGGGATACCTTGACCACGATATAGATTCCGAATATGTCCTACGAATCCTACTTCAGTCTTCTCAGGTATGATATTGCAATAACTTGATCATAAAAAACATGTTTTCCTAAAATTAATTTTGGCCTCAGACTGAGTATTAGATCATGGATATCGACTTCATGTAATTTTCTTGATAGTGTGTTTGGTGCGCGGTGCAAAAATACCCTATTCCCATATTGCGTTAAATTAATTTGTAGAATTGTGGTCATTGTAACGTATGAGGTAGACCTCTCATTTCTCAATGTGCTATTCTGGTACAAATGAACTTGTGATCTAACTGCATCAGTAACCTAAACTGTCCTTGTGTATTATTTTTGGTATTAAGGCTCCTACATACAAAATAGACACTTTCAGATTTTTATTTTTCTCAGTTAAAGAAGTCCAAAACTCTGATAAATTATATATGTTCTGAAAACCCATACATCGGGAAATCCGACTGTGCACTGTACACAGTTATTTTTTCAAGTTGCATAATAGTCACATGACAAGTTTTGCTGAACCTTCAAGAAATTGTTTGTTTTCCCTTTAGTGAACACCTTGCGAGATTTCCGGTTGAAAGTTGCGCATTAACAAGCCTTAGCAATATTAATCAAATCAATGTTTGGAATTTCCTTTGTTTTTTTGTTTTGCACTATTGAAGATGTTAGACTAAGTTGCTTTCAAGGAATGGACATTGTCGCGCCATATAATTTGAATGGGAGACTCGGAGGAAAAATCGTAGACATTGATTTGAAGAGTATTACCAAGGCTTTTAATGCACAAAATTCAAGCGGAATATCTTTGGACGTGTTCGCTAAAAAGAGGAAAACCCGACTTTTTGAAGGTTCAGCAAAACGCTTGTCATATTATTACTATAAAACAATGCTTTTACAGCAGCACGCGGCACTCTTAAAATGGTAAACCAACATTGTTTAGAAGCCAAGTACATGTGCACTTGCTTATTAACATTTTGTTCATGAACATGCCAATACGTTGTAGGGTTCGAGAACTCCAAGAGTGAATTCATGCCCGAGGTAGTATAACATCGGGAAAAATGTTTATATGACAATATACACACATATACTGCTTCTGTACATTTGTCAAATACATATACATTAAGTTTACATGTATGTATACAAATCAAGTAAATCAATACAGTGTTCACTTGGTCGGCAAAGATCTTTGTTATGTATGCTCTTGTTCTCAAAGATATATTTTGTTATGTATAACAACATATTGAGGTGTTCCAACATACATTACGCTCCATATACATCCATAAAACAGACTAGATCCATGTCAAGCATTTTACTTTGTGCTGATGTAATATGAATACACAAGACTATTCATTACATATGATATTTACCTTGTTCGTTCGACTGAATGTCATCACGTCAATGTCATATGTAGAACACAAGTCGTTCCACATACACCTTAAAAATAATCCTTGAAGACGTGGAGGGATGGCCACCATTCTACAACGAAACATGTGCAATGCCGACGAGGGAGTCAAGAGAAGGAATTGTAAGTACAGCATTTTTTCATTTTTATAAGACTCATGAAGGAGATTTACTGTCTTATTTTAATTATGTGTGATCAGTATTCTCATGTAAAATAAATATAGATCTTTCGACATTTTCAAATATAGGCATAACTCTTCATGACATGTTTACGGTAAATTTCGCATTAAGGACATATTTGCAGAATCAAGTCTTTACAACTCTGGCTGATCTGCTGCGTAATGACTCATTTTGAGCCGAGATGACCAATTAATTTTCTGTAGTTTAAATTTGTTAAAAAAGAAAAAAAATAATTTCTGCTATACCAAAATGGTATTTGTCTAAAAACGATCTATTAAAGTTTCTTTTAAGAAGGTTTGAGAAAACTTTAAAATCTTCAATGTCGAGGTACGTTCTACCAGAGTCATATGAACTGCTTAGTATTCTAAGAGTAGTAAGGGTCAAAAGCGATTATCTATGGATCTGTTTGTTGATGTTATAAATTAGGAGACTTTCCATTAATACACTGACTTCTTTCTCCGGATATTACACCGAAATGTTCTTATATTACTCGACCCTAACGAAATAGTTTGGACTGGTTACACACGGAAAATACCCTAGCAATGGTCAAACGAAATGATTTGTTCGTGTATCTTTTTTTAGCGAAACGCACACCTTAATAATTATTCACTAACAAAATATAAAACTGATAACGTCACACCACCAAGCATTCCCGCGCCATTTTTTCACTGTTTCACATCAGATCGACAAATTTCGTCAGTTAGGTTACAATCACATCGACATTGCGGAAAAGGCGTATTTGTTAGTCTTTTATTACGCGTTCTTGCCGGAGTCGATAAATAATGGTAAATTGCGGGCAAACTGTTCCACTTTTACATGTATAACTTTCTATGGCTATCAAGAATATCTACGTTGAATTAGAAGGACGAAATGAAATATACAAGCAGTACGTGTCCTGAAGGTTTGAATCCATATGCACAGCTAACGTTTGGTAAACTACTATTTATTACATAAGCATCGCCCATTAGTCAACACTTCTCCTGTCAAAATATTTGTTATAAAAAGGAGGCTATTAGTCAACGTTTCTCCTGTCAAAATATTTGTAATAAAAAGGAGACCATTATGAAATGAGTGACACACGGTTATTTGACAATAGATATCCCAATGCTGCTGTAATTAAAATAGTTCATCATTGTCTTTTCACAAGACCTTACCGGTTTCGTTCTCCTTTGGGAAGTCGAAAATGCCTCTTGACAGCCAGCTTATTGCACCATATATTAATCCTACAAGACTCAAGGCCGATTCCAATAACGGCAAATGTAAGTCACAAACGTCTGTCTTTGTCAATACCACGCTACTTGGGCCTGATTATGAGCCTGCCCCCTCTCTCTCTCTCTCATATATATATATATATATATATATATATATATATATATATATATATATATATATAATATATATATATATATATATATATATATATATATATATATATATATATATATATATATATATATATATATATATATATATATATATATATATATATATATATATATATATATATATGAATGACACAAGTGTTCTGTTACAACAATACACTTCCTGTCTCAACTTCACAGAATCTTACAATAAAGATAGCAATGAAATTATATATATTACTCTGTCGTGATCGATTATTTCAAGGGACACGAGCTACTTGATCCTAAACAGGAGATGCAATCTTTGCGTGTTAGAACAAACTGTAGATAATTAATGTTGATATCTTAAATGATAGATATTATCATTTTGTGTTTGACTTTAATATTTGTCCTTTATTGGATCACTAGAAACGAATTTACGCGGTGACGGCGTCAAACGCTAGCGCTCATTTGGAATTTGCATTCAATTCGTGATGTTGTCCGGTGGAGCGATACTTGCAACTAAGTCATTATTGTTTGTATGAGACCTCTGTAGAATCAAGAAGAAGGTTAACCTTTGATTAAGATTAAATTGTTATTGATATATCCGAACTGCATGATGCTGTTTATAAAGTTTATAACGTGATGATCAGTGTCGTAAATACTCGATTTTTTTGTAGGTATGTTAACAGTGTATCAACCGCTTGACACATGGTTTCACATAAACAACCGAAATGTCACAGCGTCTGATATTACACTAAAAGTGGACACGTCAAGCAGCCTTGAAGTCTACTGCAGCATATATTTAAATAAGGTAGATCTGTTTGTCATTAATGTAACATACAGTTCACACTTTGTGCTCACATACTGGTAAGTGGTGTTTATACTAACATCTAACAATGTGTGCGTCTTGCTTCATGTATACAGACAATTGAGAATTCGTTCGCAAATAAACAAAAGCATCCAATTCATGCGGTGTCCTCAGTACAGATTACATTGTCGAAGAAAGGTGAAATCAAAAGTGAAAAGACAAATGCACGGTGTCCAAAGTGATAGAATAATTAATAGGTGCCATTCATATTAATCATTAAACTGTACAATCTTCTACACGTCAAGTCGGGCTCATTATGCAGACAGAGAAGAGTGAATTCGCAGATAAACAAAAACATCCCATAATTGCGGTGTCCGTACAGGATAACACGATTAGCAGTCGCGTAGGCCGTAAGTTGTGAAGTGCCTATTTTAATGTTTAGAAAGAATTATTTGTCAATAGGAAATCGGTGGTTGCCACTCAAAGTCGATGTGGTACCAAATTTTAATCTCACATAAAGCGTAGTAACCCCCATAGTGTACGGTAATGTCAGACAACCAGTTCTTGCAAATATATAATTTAGTTTGAGTCGACTGTGAAGACATCTCGGTCGATCATTTTAACTCAAAGTGAAACTGTTTTGTCAGCCGAACCTAGCGACGAATAACACATTATTGTTTTTGAAAACGCACCCATCTAATGCAATTTACTCCTTATCAGCTTTTGTAAAATGCAATGTTGCTTGTATAAAGCACAGTAAAAAATTATGATTCGAGATTTAAAATTTCGCCTATCCTTAGCTAGTCACCTTCGCCTTGAAACATTTCTGAACACTATTCTCATGTTTTCTAGGTGTCATATTAGCTTTCGCACCTGAAGCCTAACCCTACACTAAATGCCATTGTTTTTCGCTAGTACAGGCAGATTTTCCACCAGATGCCCTCTATAATGAAGAATGGTTCAACAGGACCACTTATGGCAGCAAAGCTCTTCGCCCCACTGCATTACTGAAGGCAGTCGCTAAAAATATAAATACACGATTACCTTCGGAGCCAATTCTCCTGACATTATATGCGAAGACTGAACCATTCTTTACATATGACGTTTGGATGGATTATATAGGTAAAAATACGATACAACTATGACAATATAGGTGAGACTTGGTAATGAGAAAGACAGGTTACGGTATGGATATTCGAATGAATCCAATCCGGGAAGGACACTAACTGAGGGTCCCTGCTGAAGAGTGAACTCGTTGCTGCGCAACCAGTCAAAATACGGACAATTTACTCAAATACTACATACAGCAATTAGAGGTTATTACCCAATATCGCCTGTTCCTGTGTCGTATCAGCATGAGTGTCATTTGTGCTGCGTCAGACACGAGACGAAGTCGAGTGTCTGACGCAGCACAAATGACACGAATGCTGATACGACACAAGGAACAGGCGATATTGGGTAATAACCGATTTATCATATACCCATGCCCATAATTTTAGGGAATTTTTACTAATAGAACGAAAAACCTTTAATTTTGAGGCTTTACTTTATTACGCCTTGCGCATAAATATCAGAATGTTTATGTGAACAGGCTTCATTCATAAAGTATACGACGAAGATGTCAACATCACGCGCGACCCGACATCGCTGCAAGTCGTCCATATCTCAATGAAACCCAAGAAGAAAGACTCCGGGATACAAAAATCATCATACAGAAGGAACATTTTAAGGTGCAATATGCTATTACAACTGTCAAAAACTGCACAGCTTTAAATCTATCCTGATTTCGATCGTCGTACGCCACGGAGCTCGCGCGGAGAGGACGCCATTTTGTTAGTTTACCTTTAAAGTTGCCATGTCAACAGTCGTCGCGCGCGCGACATCGCTGTCACGCCACGCGCTCACTACCTGTTCGGTGGCGACCGTGCACAGTGCCGGCGCCGTGCGAACGGCAGAATGTTTGCTAGAACTGGACCAAAAAAATACCATGGGAAAACATTTCAAGACTCAACGTGATATTTCCGTATTTTGCAACCAGAAATACCCGTGTTCCTCGAAGCCCTTCAAGTTTTTACGTCGGCGATATCGCTTCGCAGGCGGGGAGCGGCAGCCATTTTGTTGTTTACGTTGTTTACCACAACAAACTGCTTATGTAGTTCGGGAAAACTCTAAAACTGATGACGTTCATCGTGCATATCTCGACGTTTACCGTGAAATATCACGGCTGATATTTTACGTTGAACGTCACTAGGATGTAGCAATAGGGGCATGGGTATATGATAATTTGACTTATCTTGAGACCCTAAAATGATATACACGTTTGACATTTTAGAAAGGTTAGGTCCGTACACGTTTAGTTGGTACATTGCATGATAGGTCTGCACGTCTAGCATGATAGAATAAGACTTATGGTGAGACCCTAAAATGATATGCACGTTAGACATTTTAGACAGGTTAGGTCCTTACATGTTAGGTCGGTACATTACACGGTAGGTCTGCACATTACACTGTAAGTCTGCACGATCGGCATGATATTGACTTATCTTGAGACCCTAATATGACATACACGTTAGACATTTTGGATATATTTCACACATCAGGTCCGTACACGTTAGGTCGGTAGTTACAGGATAAGTGGGCACGATTGGCATGATAGAATTTGACTTATCTTGAGACCTTAAAATGATATACACGTTAGACATATTAGATACGATAGGTATCATGCAAATCGTGGAGACCTATCGTGTAATGTGACGACCTAACGTGTATATCATTTTAGGGTCTCAAGATAAGTCAAATTCTATCGTGCCAATCGTGCAAACCTATCGTGTAGTGGTCTGGAGAGAAATAACAGAATGGTTTGCGGAGTGCGGAGTGCCGACTTAATATCCGCGGACCTAACATGTCTAACGTGTATATCATTTTAGGGTCTCAAGATAAGTCAACAAACGTCAAATTCCATTATGGCAGAACTACAGACCTATCTCGTAATATGACGACCAAATGTGTGCGGACTTAACGTGTCTAAATGTCTAACGTTAATATCATTTTAGGGTCTCAACATAGGTCAAATTCTATCATGCCAATCGTACAGACCTATCGTGTAACATGCATACCTAATTGGTGTGGACCTAACGTTTCTAAAATGTCTGACGTGTATGTCATTGTAGGTTGTCAACATCAGTCAAATTCTATCGTTCCAATCGTGCACACCTATCATGTAACGCCAAAACGTGTACGGAGCTAACACGTTAGGTGGGCATGTTACACGGTAGGTCTGCACGATTGGCATGAGAGAATTTGACTTATCTTGAGAACCTAAGATGATACACACGTTAGACAATTTAGACACGTTAAGTCCTTACACGTTAGGTTTGTATATTGCACGATAGCTTTGCACGTTTGACATTTTAGAGTTCGAGCTATTGTCAAACCCTGAAATGACATACACGGTAGTCACTTTAGACAAGTTAGCTCCGACCTAAGGGAGCGTTCAGTTTTTACGGCCGGGGGGGGGGGCGGCAAAATCTTGTCGCCGGTGTTCAAAAAAATATAGACCCCCCTGCATTTTTTGTGAAAAAAAGATGACCCCCCCTTTGTCAGACGAAAAAAATTGATGACCCCCCCCTGAAAAATAACCAAAACCCATATGTCAAATTTACCCGCATGGTTTGGATTTGAACTCCGTTACGCGGCGCACTTTATTCGTGTAGCAGAGATGCCAGTGCACAAACTTCTCAGCCACATCCATTGAAACGTCTGTTAATTAGGACGACTGCAAGGCAATTTTTAACTTCATTTCCATAGACAACTCATGTCCATGGACATTGTATAAAGTAAACTTTATTGGAGTGGTTCGCCAAAGGCAGCCCTCCGGTTAAGAGGGTCATGGGCCATTACGTAAAGTCAACTTTATTCTAGTGGGCCACCAAAGGTGGCACGCCGGTAAAGAGGGTCGATCATGGCTATTGCATAAAGTAGACTTTACTGGACAGGGCCGCTGAAGGCGCGCGGCCATTACCATTATTCAGTGCGTGATCCCAGGGGGTCCCTCAAAAATGTTTCTAATAGAAGCCGCGGCTTCAATTGGGAATTTTACGGTAAGATTGCCATGGGGTATTACATAAAGTCAATTTATTGCAGTGGGCCGCCGCAGGCGGCCCGCCGGTAAAGAGGGTCAATCATGGCCATTGCATGAAGTAAACCTAATTGGAGTGGGCCGCCAAAGGCGTCTGCCCGTTAAGAGGGTATAATACATAATGTATATTTATTGTAGTGGGCCGCCGAAGGCGGCCCGCCGGTAAAGAGGGTCGATCATGGCCATAGCATAAAGTGAACTTTATTGTTGGTATTATGTTTTTGAAAATGTGGTGACCCCCCCTTTCCTACCAGTGAAAAAGCGATGACCCCCCCTTTGCGGATTCCAAAATTACGATGACCCCCCCCTGGATTTTGCCGGCCCCCCCGGCCGTAAAAACTGAACGGTCCCTAACATGTCAAGCATGCACGACTAAAATGTAAAAATGTCTAAAGTGAAAAATCCAGACTTCTGCATGGCCATGGATGCGGTGCTGCCAAGTTCTAGGTACATTTTTTAGGAACAACACCACTTTAAACGTTCTTGTGTTCATCAGTGATATGTGTGAGCAGTACAAATTGTTAATATATTGAAGAGTCAATGGAGGCTGGTAAACACCCTGATTTGCCTAATCATTTATTTGATTCCCATATAAAGTGAATCAAGTGTATTCGACCCATATAAAAACATACAGCGACCCTATTCAGAATATGCACAAAATATCATTGCCCTTCGAAAATGATTGCATCAGTGATAACTGATGAGCCTCGTACTCCTTCTATAAAAACACTCGTCAGACCATTCTGTTATTTCTGTCCAAACCACTATGATTTCGTATGCAATCTAAGCACTGAAAATTATAGTACGATACAGCATTTGATGATACAACCTCCTAGGAGACGGCACAATATATTCGTCTCATACATATAACCTTTCGTTTTCTTGTGTAATCAAAAGGTTGCCCCAAAGGAAAATATGGTATCTTGTGCGACAAACCTTGCATATGCAAGAATGATGTTGAATGCAGTGTTTTCAATGGTGCTTGTAAATGTAGAGTCGGATGGTATGGACCTGCATGTGATATTCGTAAGTTGATGCCCCTTATGTCGTTGAAAAATGTTCCTCACAAGCAAAAGTGATAAATCACTTTTTTACGCCATTTGATTATAATATGTTTCCTAGTATGTCAAAACATAGTCCCTACCAGCTGACTACTCAATTATATGTAAGATGTGTGATTTAGGTTATCAGAGAAGGCATCTTGCGATTAATGACGATAAACCACAAATGCACTATTAGGTTTAAATAAGTCTCACGCAGAACAATAAAATAGCGTTAGCTCTGACATAAGGTATAACATGTGTTCAAATGCAAAATTTGCAAGAAATGGCTGAAGCTTGCACAAGTACGTGCAATACAAGTAAACGAACAATCTAATAATGCTGTTTACCTTACCGTCTTGCTTTGTGAAAGTGAATCGAACATCATTGACCCCGAGACAATCAGCTGTTCAAAAATATCTACAAGATCTAATCTTTGTTAAACAGAGAAATTACTCATAATTAATGATCTCAATGCAAAACTGCTAAAGTAGCTTTCTAAATTGGTCTCCCAATATCAATATGAAAATAAATCTTACCTCTCGACTTGCAAAAACCCGTAACTATCCGATATAGGTGTATCTTGTATTCATCGTCTCTAACTCAAATTTTCACACACGTGAGCTATCGTCGTAATTCTGTCAGTCTGTTTGTCAGTACCTATTTCTGTGTACGGAACTTCCATTCGGATTCGAACCGAATCTGCTGCTTAGATTTTGTTCGGAAACCTTATTTTTTGATGGGCTTGGCATAATTATTGATAATTTGAATAAAAACTTAAATACATGCCTGTGAACCCTCGCTCATGTGTAATAGGTTCGATTGAGTCGATTATTATTTTCTTTTTTACAGCGAAGCCTATGATAGAGATATTTCCAAAGCATCAAGATGTTGAATACGGTACTATAGCGTTCTTAACCTGTCAAACTCGTAATATACCATTGCCCGAGGAGATTGAAGAATGGTGGCATATGACGTCATGGTCTCTCAATGATGAATATCTTGTCTACCTTTCGAAGTATACTAAACAAGGATTCTCCAATGATCGTCACATTATTGGGTAAGACTGTACACGTCGCAAAGATAATGCAATTTCAAGACTTACGTATTTTACCATCTACTACTTGTAAAAGGATATCTGCTAAGATGTAGTGTTTATTAAGTTGCAACTTTCTTTTTACTTTGAGTGTCAGATATACCCATTCGTTAACATCATATAACGCCCATTTGCAATGTATTGTTCGTCAAACGATGCCATCTTAACAACCTTGTGAACTTGTAGTAGTCATATGTATGTGTGGTACGAGGATTGGTGGCTTGAAGCATCCGATGGCATGTATGTCCGCTGTGAAAATGAGAAGGCCGCTGCACGTATCACCAGATTTTTGCCTGAAGATGGATAATACATAGCAGATGAGGTTTTATTCAGGAATATTTTTGGCCAAAATTTGCAAATTAGCTTAGACAATAACAAAAACTGTCAAAACGTGTCCAATGTTTTGACGTGAGGTAAACATATTCCTTGGAATATCTTGAATCTCGTTGTTTAGAGTTTTTAGAATTTCTCCCATTGTTCTAAAATATCATCAAAATTGTTATCTTTTGAAATCTCTGAAGCTACTCATCAGATAGCTTTCTAATTCATTGAACGGGTTCCAAGTGGATGCTTCACCCTTTTTTTTGGAAATGATGATGACATTGACTTGTGTAAATTTTTGGGACAGTATATCTATTTAAGCATAAGCTTCAGATGTAATTTGCCAATGGGAATGTTTCGGGCTACTTTTTGCATTTTTGGTCAAACAACTTTATTTGAACCTTTTATCCAAGGAATGACGTATAGCTGAATTTTTCAAAGAATGAAATTTGTGACGTATGTCATATTTTGACAAATATCGTCAACATTTCGTAGAAAGAGTTTTACTTGAAAAGTCCTGTTAACAGTGCAGGTTCCTGGGGATTAACTTTTACTATTTTACTATTGCAATGGTGATGAAATTTGCACTTATACATTTCAATAACCAATTTGCTCATTTTTTAAAATTTTATATAATTGTCCCAAACAAGTGAATTGTGGAGTTCAAAGTTGCATTTTAGCTGCCAAAGGAAGACTGCATTCAGATATGATTCATGGTGGAATTTGCTTATGAAAATTTGTGCTGCCTAATATATTATTTATGACCAAACAATTTTCTCTGCAAGTACAAAGTTTCCTTATATGGCACGATCACATCTACATACATATACTCTTGAGTTGTTTGCAGGACCTCTGACCTGCAGATAACAGTAGGAATCACTGATGAATGGACTGGCCACTACCAATGTGAGGTAACTGATAAATACAATCGCAAATATGTTGCATCTGCAACTATTTCGACGGGTACGTATTCCAAAATGAATCATCATAATAAACCTACCCACAAATAAGTGTTTCGCTGGTGACTGTTCACTTTGTCAGACACAGCTATTCATCGACATCTAATTCCTTTGCTACAAAACCTTCCTGATCCGATGTCCGTACATAATCATTTAACCGAGAGTGGCGGTCAACTTTTGTCGTATTTGAAGAGGTTGTATGAACTAGCGAAGTTCATCGTTAATCTGTCGAACCACAAAAATTACGATGCACGTGGAACATATTTTCAGCTGTGCTTGAATATTTGCCGAATATACTTGAACGTTCCTTTACTTCTACGGACCTAACAGCTTCCAACATGCGATAACATGGCTCACGATATCACCATAACATATGACACGATGAACTTCACCTTGATGAAAAAATTTATACAAATACTATACCTATTATTGCTAAACTAACTTGGACTTCTAAACAGCATAACTGCTATTTCACTTTTAACTTCACCTTGATGGAATATTTAAATATATCTATTAAGTGCGTCACATGTTATTTCTTGATATTGACATTGCATTTTTGATTAAAGATAATATAAACAAAAATTGACCTGAAGGTGTTCCAACAAGTTTTAGAAAGTTCGTTTACTGTTTTGATTACTAGAAAATTTCTTTCGTTAATATGCTACTTTAGAATCTGTTTGTAAAGACATGATTGCTACATTCTCTTGAAAGTCGTAATTGGATCTGATTCACGTTTAATGTCAATCTTCCCATGTATTCTTTATTCTTAACTTCACGTTGTGGTTCAGTTTGTCCAAAGAATCTTTTCGGACGATACTGCAACATGTCGTGCGACTGCGTCGCTGGTTCGTCGACTTCCTGTGACCGATATCTCGGATGTGTCTGCAATCCTGGCTGGACAGGAAGATACTGTCATATAGGTAGAGTATGGTTTATTATATAATACGTCTTAAATTCTACTAGAAGTGGGCAGAGAAAGAGCTTTGAGTGAGTCGTTGAAGTTACGGAATACAACGATGCTATTTTAAGAGAAGGAGTGATATCGTAGATAAAATGCATGCTCATAATGATAAGTTAGAGACTGTTTGCCGTATATAAATATGATTGACAGTAATTAACATTTACGTGATAGAAATTTGCCGATCTGATTTTGCTGAGACCATTAGTTGGGTATATGAAATAATGAGTATAGAAATGGACATCCATAGTAATGGGGTCATCATGAACCACTAAACTGTAAAGTCAAGCAACTATAACTTTTGACAAGTTTCACTATTTGTTTTTCTTAGTACGTCAATTGCGAGACCTTTCTCCAAAGCATGTTTAGACAACCACTATTAAGCTTGTCAGCAGGGCATAGACACATCTGTGAAAAGCACTGTTATCCTTTACATGGGAATTCTAGTCCGGACGGAAATTCACATGTTAACAAGAACGTAGCATTCTACACATTTACAAACTGAGTTAACGAGTGGAATACCATATACAAGCTCTGATAATGGGGAGTAAAGCAATAGGCCTAAATTGTAGGCGACATTAAGCTTACTATTACCTATCGCGCTGGATGTATGCAAAGTCTGAGCATGCGCTTGCGTAACCCAGTGTACTTATATGCCATTTTGCAAACACACTGTAATGATTATTTCCACACTTGCTCGTAAAGTTCGACATAAAGAGGTGTACACAAATACAATTGTTCTCAGACACGGGAATTTATTTGCTCATAATCATGCCCTTCAGTATTGACGTAGACGCTGTGCATTCATGTATCTCTACCCAAACTATGAATTTGCCTAAAAGTGTGTGATTTCGTAGAAACAGAAAATGGTTTCTGTTTTATCGGTCACTCATACCTGTAGAAATAATATATGTTTATTTTTATGTTCAGATACAATCCCACCAACTTTTTATGGGTGTCCAAAAGAGATTACAAAAGTCACAACAGGTGATGAGACAAAAGCCAACGTAACTTGGCTAGCACCGACTGTGGATGACAATTCGGATAACGTCACTGTACTCAACAATTATACACCAGGCGATGTATTTCACATTGGAACGACAATTGTCAGATACACAGCCATAGATTCGACGAATAACACAGTATATTGTAACTTTAAAATCAAAGTCATGAGTAAGTAGCTCCATATTAATCAATCTATGTATCCATGGATGGATGGCTCAATGGATGGAAAAACGCATTTATGTACATATGAAAGCACTCACGCAGGCACGCCCTCTGTCTGTCTGTCTGTCTGTCTGTCTGTCTGTCTGTCTGCCTGCCTGCCTGCTTGCCTGCCTACCTGCATCTATCTATCTATCTATCTATCTATCTATCTATCTATCTATCTATCTATCTATCTATCTATCTATCTATCTATCTATCTATCTATCTATCTATCTATCAGTCCGTCGATCGATTGATCGATCGATTGATCGGTCAATCTATCTATCTATCTATCTATCTATCTATCTATCTATCTATCTATCTATCTATCTATCTATCTATCTATCTATCTATCTATCTATCTATCTATGGATGGATGGATCGATCGATCAGTGTTTCCGTGTTTAAACAAATAAATCGTAAAATTCTTTTCAGTAGTTTTATTTTAAACGTTTTTCTGCAGATCACGAAGAGTTACGGGTCGGTCTCCTGGTTGGGATTGTTATTGCTTGTCTGGTTTTCATCGTTCCGTTATGCATTTATCTTGGATACCGCTACAGGCTTCAGCTGTATTTGTTGCTAACGGTAGAAGTAGATGACTTTGATGATGGCGGTAAGTGTTTTGAATGGTTTTGCACAAGGGTCTTGGCGAAAGATATATGCTCAGTGGGTTGAATGGACAGGAGGATGTGACGACACATTTTGAAAATTTTTCTCACTCATTCTTATTGTATGACGTTAACATACCCAATGTTTCGGCAAACTCTCAAAGTAAAATAGATAATGGCAGAACGAGTACGTCTTTGTCGACTCTAGAACACAACACAATCAGAGAGATGTTATAACATTCATGCAGCCAACTTGTACGATTATTTTGCAGGTGACAAGGACTACGACGCCTTTGTATTGTACAGCAGCAAAGACGAAGATTTCGCCGAAGATATTATGAAGAGACTCGAAAGAAACGGCAAATACAAACTCTTGTTCCATCATAGAAACTTTATAGCGGGGAAGTGTAAGTATTAAATATCAGCAACTTCATTTTAAAGGCAATCACATTTGTACTGAAACAATGAGGTACCTAGGGTAAGTAAATAAGTTTTTCCCGTCATATCATCAGTGACTCTGTCTTGTAAAAGAAAATTGCCACCGAACGCGAACCTTCAGGTTCTATCATTCTGTGCGAAGGGCTATAATCAATGATTAACATTGTATTTCTAAAGGTCTTAAGTGGTAGTGTTTGCATATGACTTACTTAACTTCAGAATACTATAAGTCTGTCATTCTTCTCGTTTGCTGAACAGCCATTCTTGATAACATCGAAGACTCGTTCGACAACAGCCGTGCTGCCATTTTGGTGATCTCGCCAAACTTCCTCGAGAGTGGCACATGCGAACACGAAGCAAGGATTGCCCTGGACAACTGGATCAACAGAAGACAGAAATTGATTCCCATTGTGAAGGGGAACATCGAACAAGCGAATCATTCCCAGGTTATCAACCGAATTGTCAAATTCATAACATATATGCCATGGCCTGAGAATGGTTCACAGATAGAAGAAGATAGGTTTTGGATAGAGTTAGAAAATGCCTTGGATAAAAATATGCAGAAGCAATCAAGATTTTGTCTTTTCAAAAGGATATTAGCAAGCTTGTTCAGATGCAATGGAAAAGGGTATAGAACCTTACCAAATCACGTAGTATGAGTGACGCGTTTTCTGGCGTTATTGCACCATTGTAGTTGTCGTTTTTTGAAGAATTGGAAGAACAAATGTGACTTCTAACAATGAGAAGAAAGCCTTGTCTTTTATCCAATGTATTAATAATCTGTTAACCTTATAAATCTCAAAAAGAAATGTGTTAAAGGTTTCATTTACTTGGACAGCACGGTTTACATTCTATTACTATTCATTCAATGAATCAATTAAAGTCAACTGTGCAATTCTCACACTTTGTATCATAAGATTAACTTTCGAGCAATACTTTGTTTGAAAAAAAAGTAGTATCAAATTTTTGAGCCAAATCTTAATATTAAATTAAATCAAAATTTTACATGCGACGCTATATAGGAGCTCTCCAGTGGCAAGTTGTCAGTTAACTGACCTATAATATAGCTATATAATAAGAACTTATCTTTTTAGATATTTGATTATGTCGAAAGTGATACGTATACAGAATTTCATTATATAAGCATGAAATAGAATTAAAGGGAACGTTCGCGCAAAGCAACTCGTAAGCTCGCGTGTAAGCGTAAATCCTTTTTTATACAACTCAAGATTGTTGATTCACTATGATCTCACATGTTATTTCATGTAAGAATATAATTCAACCTCTATTTTCTCAATAATTATACAAAGCTTTTTGATATTAGTGTAAGAAGGGTATAGTTATTCAATGATTCTGCTATTGAAACATGTGTAGTGTATTCTGCATATATTGCCAATTACAAATAAAATAAAATAACATAAATTAAGAATTAGCATGATTTGTGCAGAAGACACACAGAAGACACGGATCCAAAGAATATTTGAATATTTCTAACTTTTTATGTAAGGCACATAGTTTGCAAAGATATATAAACTTTATGCAAAAAACCATTGATTCCTTTCATCATAAACTGGACTCAAGGAGATCACATGTTTGTACTTCTGTTGCATGTATAGACGAGAATTACGCTACCAATGTGCATTTATCAGATACTTGACTTCTGATATTACCAATGGATGCCGATGGTAATAACACTAGTTTACGAATTGTGTACATTGACAAAAATAAATTTGACATGTGCCCAACTGTTTAACTATCGCAAGTGGACATCACGTATCGAATCAAACCTGTCCATTTAAGGTAACTATCGACTGTAATTGAGAGAATTTCAGTTTAAAATTTTACACAATATCCTGTATACGAATGTTGACTGAGTTAAAATGAACATACCCACATTTGATAATGCTCTTTGTTCTTTCTGCAAAAACAAAGACGAAACTTTACTCCATATTTTACATGATTGTCAACATGTGCAACTATTTTGGGAAGCATTTTCATGTTATGGGGACAAAATTAAAATTGAGAGTAAGACCAAAATATGGCAGATCATACTAGGTGATCCCAAACTTTCTAGTATTGTGAATTTCCTACTGCTTATTGGTAAAAGGTACATTTATATTTGTCGTTGTAAAAAGACCTTGCCTAACTTTACAGCATACAAAAGATTTGTGAACTCTATACAAAAAACTGAGTATCACATTGCCTTGAGAAAAGATAAAATTTTTGCCCATAATAAAAAGTGGAGAATTTACAGTACTAATATCCACCAAGACCCTAGCACAACAGACATACACAATAATGATGTATGATCACTACTTTATTGACTTCTGTAATGTCTTTTTTTTTCTCAGATTTAACGAGACATGTATTTGAAAATTTTTGATAACTCCAATAAAAACGTTAAAAAAAAAAAAAAAAAAAAAAAAAAAAAACCTGTGCATATAAGAAAGGTTTTTATGACAAACAACGGTCAGACAATTTTAGGTTTAGTTAAAAATTTTAACTGGTTTCAAATCCCTGCACTGTGAAGCTTACTAGGGGGATCACTTTGTCTATTCATTGTTTATTCACAAGCACTTTTGTAACATTTTAGGGAGTCATGTATTATATCACGTCAAATTTGCATCGCGAAGGTCATATTCATGCCTCTTACCAGCTCTTTCACTGTCAGTCTCTTGACGATGCAAGTAAGCTTATTTATTACGAACTCGGTAGCTATCTAGCCAAAGTTGACCTCAAGTCTGCCTATCGTTCCATCAAAATTGACCCTTCCAACTATTAGCCACAGGCCTTGAATGGACTTGTCAAGGTCAATCTCATCCTACTTACCTCTATGACACCCGCCTGCCATTTGGTGCAAAACTTTCTCCAAACATTTTCCATGTACTAACTCAGAGTGTCATACGGAAGATGGCACGGCATGGCTTTGATGCTATGGTTGTTTACCTAGATGATTTTCTCCCGATTACAAATCTTTCTTAGAAGCTCTAACTATCCTTCTCAGTATACTTAGAAAGCTAGGTTTTCGCATTGCCTGGAACAAGGCAGAAGGCCCTACTCAGCGTTTAGTTTTCCTTGGCGTGGAAGTTGATACGTAGCCTACTTTAAGTTTGCTGCCGCAAAATTTTACAATCTCCTTCATTCCTTTCCCGTTAGCAAATGGGCTAGCCGCCTCCAGCCTGAAACTCTTGCTTGTAAATTAGCATTAGCACGCAGAGTTATCAAAGGAGGTAAAAGTTTCCTTCGCCGTATTCTCTGCCAGCTAAGCAAATACCATGCTTCTCTTCGCACAAAATTATCTTATGTAAGGATTTCCACCTTGACATACAATACCTGCCTTTTTTCAATGGTGCAACTAAATTATTGACCCTAGCCCTATCACAGATGTTCATATCGATACGTCTAATTTGGCCTCTGCTATCTTCCACAAAGGGTACTGGTAGTATACTCTTTGGTCTTTGGACTGGTCAAATGATGCTTCTCTGCATATTGATCATAGGGAAGTTTTGTCCATTATTTTAGCTGCTAGGCAAAGCATTTGATGAATTCTACAGTCCATATCTTCACAGATAGCACTGTCGCCATGACCTGTATTGACTATGGTACTTCAAGTAATCCTGTGGTTATGTCTACCCGAAGGTATTTGTTTTGGTTGTCAGTCCGTTACAATTTCAATATTAAAGCGATGCATGCCCCAGGTGAAGATAATGTTCCTGATGCAATATTTCGACAGCATCAACCCGGACAAGCTTAGCGTTTTTATTTCCTTCTTTGCTTTCAGTATAGCCCAGCAGTACCTTTCTCGGATTTCATTTCAACATTTCACAACCATATGTCTGTTTCTGCTGCGGTAATTCTTCATCCTCAGATCTTCAACTCGTGCTGGTTTGGTATATTCACTCCCGGTTATTTGGTCTGAACCTTTGATTTAGTTTTCTTGGCAGTTTGTCTTGTAATGTGAAACATCATGGGTCTTGCAGTGTGGAATTTCTCCTTAACTTATTAGTTGTAATTGGCTGGATAGGTGACTCTTACAGAAATTATTTACAGCCACCCCTCCCCCTCCACATTCAGTCAATTAGTCTGCCCCCAACGTACCTATGTCTTATTACACCCACAGATATTTTAGGTTTTGGGGAGTTTCGTCCATAGATTAGATATCTGTTAGTTATAGTTAGGTTAGCAGTGTTTACCCATAAGCCAGCAAACCTCATCTGTATTGTTTAGCTGCATTTGCATTCCAATTGGGTAAAACACGTGACCTGGAGTTAATTAGTTCGTAATTGATTATTCTTGAATGAATACACCTACTGATCCAAGATACCTGTACGTGTGTGCGTATGCTTGTTGTCTGATCATTGATCCCCCTATTTTGCCATTCTCAGCTTAGCCAGTCTTCCTCTGGTGCAACAAGGATTTGATGCTTAGTGAAAATCTTTAACTAGTTTCAAATCCTTGTGGAGCTTGCTAGGGGATCACTGTGTTTATGCATGGTTTATGCACAAGCACTTTTGTAACATTTTAGGGAGTCATGCTATATCATATAAAGTCACATTTGCATCGTGAAGGTCATCGCCTTTCATGTCACATTTACATTGTGAAGGTCAGGTTTACATTGTGAAGGTTATTTTTCCATAAGAAAATGTATTGCATTTCAAGTCACATTTAAATTGTGAAGGTCATATTTCCATATGCAACAATTTGCCTTTATAGGCGGGTCACTTGACCCATTCCTAAGTCTGTTTAGCAGCAATTTTCGATGCCATCCTGCTAAATGCTGCTTCAAGCCGTCAGCCTTTCCCTTCCTACCCACCCTTGCTTACATACGTTTGTCAGTGACTTCATATTTTTTTTAATAATTGTAATGTTTATAGTTTCTTTACTAATGTACCTATGATTTCCGATTCATTTCAGCTCATTATCACATGAGTTTATACCATTAGCGATATTTACTATATATTTTAATTTTATTTGAAATAAAGTATTTCTGCTATTCAGCACTGCCTTGGCCGCAGTGCAAGCTTTATGTAGGTACTCGATGCTCTTTAAGTGGCTAACTGACTTTCTTTATGAGAATTTATATTGCTTGATTTTTATCTTTATCTGTAGGGGAGTTTTAGGACTTTGGTCCATAGGTTAGTTATCTGTTGTAGTTAGGTTAGCAGTGTTTGGCCCGTAAGCCCTTACCTCATCTGTATGTTTAGCTTCATTTACATTTCAATGGGCGTAAAACACGTGACCTGGAGTTTATTAGTTCGTAGTTGATTGTTCTTGAATGAATACCCCTCCTGATCCAAGATTTACCAGTGTGCATATGCTTGTTGTTTGATCAGAGACCCTTTTTTGTCATTCTCAGCTTGGCCATATAGTCCTCTGGCGCATCTAGGATTTGAACGGTGTTACCACTCCAACAGGTAGTGAAAAAGGTGCACATGCGCAATAGTCCGAAGGTCCTTGGGGCTAACTGCTGCGCCAAAATGGTTACTGGTATACGTGTCGAAATTCCGTTGGTCTTCTTGCTCAACATAGGTGAGTTGGTGAGAATATTCGCTGTTTTTCAGTACATTTCATACAAGTTGAATGTCGACATTAGTTTTTGTGTAGAACCTTTTATTATTTTCACAGATATGTACGGTTTTAGTCAAAGGAGGAAGTAAATGTTATCGACGGAAAAATAGCAGTGTAAAGTCACTGAAGGAATTCAGCGATTAGTCTAAAAAAACCCTATAAATCCAAAATCTCTCCCCATTGCAAATATCTATATGAACTACAGCATCATTTTAAACATCTTTTTAGCCTGGTGTTGGGGATTCTGAGACACATAAGGCCACGAAAGAGATGTGCATTTCCTGTTTTCAAACCTACGCATTTGATACCATCGCAATAACCTCTGCCAATATTTCAGCTCTATCTGTAAAATAATATTTTATTCTGTTTCTTATGGTCTGATAGATCTTCTACAACACGACAATCATGTTGAAAATTCTGTTCCGACCAAACCATCCGATTTTAAGCCCTGCAAAGCAAACCACAATTGTTTACTTTGGCGCGGCCAGGCAAAAAATCAACAGGAGATCAGAAACAACTTTATCGATAAAGGGAGTTTGTTTTTAAGTCTCATTTCCTTGTTTACAGTGCCGTAAATCAACGTTTAAAAACACAGTGGAGAACCGGCGATGCTACCGGAACGAGCTAGTAGTAGTTTGGTGGTGTCTCCGTCATTACGGCTTTATATAGCTGTCCATGGAATTTTAGCTCATTGACAATTACAGTGGTTTGCTTTGAAGCATTGGCATTACACTAAGTAGACATATTGTCTAAATTGAGGTGTTGCCAACACTGTCAGATGTAATTATCAGCTGAGCAGTAATTACAGTCAACCACTGAGAAATCAACTCGGCCAAAGTTGAAACATTGCCTTGCAGCAGGTCAGACGTAGTCAAAACAACCACACCTGAAAGCAAGTGATAAGACTTTGACAGTGATTGGACATATGTGGTGGTGTTGTTTAGACTACGCCTGACCGTCTGCTAGACAATGTTACAACTTTTGCAGAGTTGATTCCTTTATGATCGACTCATGTTACCGCGTAGCTGTTAATTGCATCCGACAGTGTTGGCAACACCTCGATTTAGACAATATTATTGTCTAGTTTGTCTAATGCCAATGCTCCAAAGCAAACCACTGTATATGTGAATATGTCTTTTGCTTGGCGTAGGAATTGCTATAATGTTAGTTTATAGTTAAATATCCAAAGAGTTTTCCGTCAAATAGCTTTATTAAATCTTAGTGAATCTGTCACTATTATTTCAGTTTCTGATATAACATGTGAAAGAGCAGTAAACCACACCCACTCTGACGTTGATGGTCATATGGATTTGCCTTGTTCATATGAAGTCATCGTTCGTGAGGTAGGTGTAAGTCAACATTTGTGAATGGGTCGCAATTCAGAAAATAATGGCTTTTTACGATTTACCATCCGATATAGAGCACTTACAGATATTTCCAACTTTCATCTACACTATATTATCCCTTATCCACTGAGATAAACATCATTAAAATGACACATGAAAGGTAATATTTTGAAACTTCCTTGTTTTTTCAATACAAAACAAACAGTATCTTTGAAGGGAAAGTAGAGAGGAAAAATTATCGTGTAAAAGTCAAACACAGGAAAAAATAGGCTGCTTAGCCATCCAGGATGTTACCAATGTCATAAGCAATGCATGTACAGGTACATACATACATACATACATACATACATACATACATACATACATACATACATACATACATACATACATACATACATACATCCATCCATACATACATCCATCCATCCATCCATCCATCCATCAATCCATCCATCCATCCATCAATCCATCCATCAATGCATACATGCATGCATGCATCCATGCATGCATTCAGGCAGGCATGCATGCACGCACGCACGCACACACACACACACAAATACACACATACATACATACTTACACACATACATACATACATACATACATACATACATACACACACACACATACATACATACATACATACATACATACATACATACATACATACATACATACATACATACATACATACATACATACATACATACATACATACATACATACATACATACATACATACATACATACATACACATATACAACAAACAGACAAACGGACAGACGGACAGACAGACAGACAGACACGCACACATTCACTCATGCAGCAATTGATCCGTTCGGCCATTTATTTGTTTGTCTATCGATCTGATGTTGTAACCATAGTTATCTATTTCAGGACACGCCTGTCGGTGAAGTTATTTTCACGTTTAACCGTAAACAGGTAAAACCCATGCCATCGGTGGTTATCTAAAGCTTAGATTCCGCTAAAAGCACATACTTGCGGTAATCACGAGTTATTCAGAGGCCAGCATATAAATAAACGGCAACTGCTTACTTGTTGATAATTTCATTGGAATATAAAGCATTGAAAATAAAGGAATCAGCTCTTCGAACAGCGCAAGAAGCATGCCATTGATTTTGACTTTATCTAAGAGAGAGAGAGAGAGAGAGAGAGAGAGAGAGAGAGAGAGAGAGAGAGAGAGATTTAAAAAAAGACTCATTTTTGGTTGCCAAATTTTCTGCCACATTGTGAATGTTACAATATCTGACCTTGATGAAACGAAGCATGCAACTAAAAAACAATTTAAATTCAACGTCCGTGCCGGTAGATGTCATAGGACACATGGCGGATAATGACGTATATTACCTATCTCATACTAACCCACTGAAAATTCTGACTCCTGCGCATGTTGGGGCGAGGTTTCATTTAACACTTCAATCACATGAAATAACTAAAGCACATGCTCATCGCTGACTGTATAAAGGTGTCTGATTAATGCAATGGCAATCTTATAAGAGGCTGAGCTTTTACCCTCCCTGCGTGTGTTAGGTAGAGATGTTCATTGTGTCGTTCGGGTTCTCATATACTGTCAAGTCATTTCAAATGTTGACACATGTACACATGAAAAGTTGAATTCGTATTTGATTTTCATGAAGAGTGACGTCATTGGTAGTGCGATGTCCGAGTCGTCCATTTACAGAAACAGCTCTTCGAATGTGCACCAAGTCTTTGAAAGTATAAGGCTTACAGACGGCAACAAGGTGAGCTGAAATAATTTACCGGAAATACTTACAGTGTACTTTATATGGATGTCTGCATACATACATGAACATACTTTGCTGGTCACTCACACAAAATGTCACATATGGTTGTGTTTCGATCGATTAGTGAATGAATGGATGGAGAGAATGATGGAAAAAAGTAAGACTTATAAAGAGATAGACTGATCAAAGGCTAAATAGCCAGCCAGTCAGCCAGCTAGATAGACAACTATACAGGTAGATATAGATATCTACATTAGATAAATAGCTAGATACACTAATAGATTGAAAGTGAGGAAAATATATATCAATATATAATTATAAACGTATCCTGAGTATTTTTATGATATAGATATATACTAATTCCCATACCCCGAAAGAATGTCTGTTGTAATGGCTGTTGTTCTTTGTTCTGTCACAACAGAATGAGCGATTTCGAGTAGAGTCAGAAACAGGTGATATTTCTGTGCTTGGATACCTCGACCACGAGATAGATTCCGAATACGTTCTAGGAATCCTACTCCATACTTCTCAGGTATGATATAGCAATAATTTAATCAAAGCTGAGTTCGTTTTTTGTTTATTGAATTATGACTCACAATGAGTTGTAGGTCATGCTTATTGACATACCTGTAATGTTCTTTATTTCGTTGTGTGTTTATGCCTGCATTTGAGGTGTCTTAAGTGAATCGAGGTCATTATTGCTTAAACACGTACATCCCACCTTTTACTTGTCAAAAAAGGAAAATACATGTACACTACCCGTATGCAGCTTTCTGGTTCTTATTGTTTTTACGATGGAAGTTCATCATTAATATAAATTAAGCTGCACTCGTTCTTGAGGGTTTAAAATATTTGTGCTATCATATAATACTAACTTATACCTTTTTGCTAAATGATCATCTTATCAATCTGATTATCAATTCCAAACTATACTGTAACATCAGGAAAAGAAAGTGCATCATGTGATGTTAATGGATAGATTTAATCCTCTGAACGTGCCACCATGAGGCAGTTTTAATGGACTTATAAAAGCGGTATGTAGCCGGGTGATCAAGGGTTGCAATTAAAATGTTAAAAGAAAGGGTAGAGAAGACCATAGGCAGATAGTTTTTGAAAAATCTCAAATCGAAGATGGAGTATAGCCCCTTCATAGAATAAATCTTGGACTGCTTCGCTCAATTTTGCAAAGGGCTTTCACCCCTATTCTAATTCTTATTCTATTCTAATTCTCTACTCAAATAATCATGCAAGACATACTCCATGAATTTTAAGTAAATTCGATTTTCCGAAAGTTCCCATTTTCCGAATTTATACTAAAAGTCTGAATACAAGTTTCTGCATTTTATGTCTCATACGCCTCTGGTCTTTGCAAGCCAAGAAAGGCTTGTCTTACCATATATTTTATAAGCAAAATGGACAAAAGAAATTTACATGCTAACTTTTCTGACAGAACGACTATAACTTCAATTTGTGGTAACGCGTTTCCCAAAAGTATGATATTTGTAGTGCCTTGAATGTGTGACTTTTAAGTATAGTATTGAACGGTTATTCTGACAGTGTTACTGAAATATAAACGTACATTTTCTAGATATGACTCAACAATTATTTAAGTTATTTAGACACGTAAGATTATTGCTTAGCAGCAGAACTTAAAAAGGTTACAAGAAACGTTACCTTCATTGTATTATTGAAATATAAGGGAATTGTTTATAAATTAGACTGTGAGTTGCAATGGCGGACAATATACTTCATATTTTAATTTGCCGTAGAAATGAGACTAAGAAACTGAAGTTAATGTATGTAACAAAATTACCAAACATGTCGAAAACATACAGTTACCGTTACGATAGTTAACACAAACAAATATAAATACTTGAATATCGATGTATCCGCTAGCAATGACGTGATCGATTTTTAAAATTATTTTCTCAAGTGGAAGAAGTGGGGAGGGTCTGTTACAACCGATAACGTAGTAACTAACCGATAACGTATCAAACCCGATAACGTAGTAAAAATATACCGATAACGTAGTAAATCAACCGATAACGTAGTAACGAACCGATAACGTAGTAATTTTTTCTAACCTATAACGTAGTAAAAATTTACCGATAACGTAGTAATTTTTCCTAACCGATAACGTATCAACAAATTTACCGATAACGTATCACATCAACTGATAATGTATTGGATCAAGAGATTCATGGGAATAGATTCATAGGGATAGATCTATCTTCGATCCATCGATCAATCTATTGATAAATCGATAGATCGACCGATTGATCGATCGATGCACTGATCTATCATTCGATCCATATTTCTATCGATTGAATGATTGAATGAATTGATCGATTGCTCAACTAACAGAACGATATATATTATATATTTTATATATAAATATATATATATATATATATATATATATATATATATATATATATATATCGATAGATAGATCGATGGACGGATAGATAAATAGAGAGATACTGTATCAAATCAACCCATAATGTAGCCAAGTGAACAATAACGTGTCAAATCTACCAATGACGTATTAAATCAGCCTATTATGTATCAAATCAAGCAATAACCTAGCCAAGTCAAAGAGTAAAGATTCCAATCAACTGACAATGCATCAAGTCAACAAATAAATTATTAATCGACCGATAAAGTATTAATAAATGGAAACTAACTGACTATAAATGAGTGTTGTATCTTTCGTATTTTGTCAAAATCAATCAGTCACACCGTCAGGGTTACATATACTTGGAGTATACTGTTTTCGTGATATAACTCAGACATCACGAATTTCATCAATTTTGGAAATGCGAACTAACTAATAAGTATTCCTGCAGGATGCATTCAAGATACGACACACATGTGAGTGTCTTTATCGACACACTTTCTAAGGAGGACTTGGAAAAAAGTTTCCAACATGACCGATTATAGAATTTCGTTACTTGCATCGTCATTATATCAAAATGACAATAAGTCTTTACAATGTAACTCTCATTCTGGGACTGAATTACAGGTATATCAATTGAATTCCTTATAATCAAAATTCATTAATTTTGCAAGTTACTCCTGTAAACAAGCCAAGTCAATAGATTTTGTATACAACATATAACTTTTTCTTTCCTTTTAATCCTTTTTGTCGTGATTCACGTCGTCACATCTTATTTGAAGTAGGAATACGAAGACATCGCAAAATAAAAAAAGTTTGTTTCTCATCCTCGCGCTAGTCAATTGAGACCCGCCGCGTCAACTTTTTTCTGGTCATTGGAAACAATGAAAACAAAAACAAAAACAAAAATACACGACGATATTGCATAATACAGTGCTTATAAAACATAACTGTAAACAAAATAACTCACACTAACATTTCATTCAGAACTATACAGATGTCACTGTTATATTAAGTTGACAAAACTGCATTGCTCAACTAAAAGTCAAACCGCAGAACTGTTGCTGTAAAAAATACTAAAGCAACACTGCTGTGCATTTATTTCTTCGTGCATTCCTTTGTCGTTTTCATGTTTTTGCGTTCTTGAAGGTTAAAGAATTTAAAAAATTGAGAAGAACAAGAAACCGCGTCACCGCATCATTTCTGCAATATGTCCAGGATGAGAAACAAACTTTTTATTTTTCTTGGCCTTACCAGAGTTACTAAAAATATTAGGTTCCTGCATATTAATCACTGATATGCTTACCTTTTTCAAATACACCCGATGGAGATTTTCAATAACATGAAATATCGTCAATTGTACGAATAAATCATTAATATTCTTTGCTTAATCACTTATACGCAGTTACTTCTTTCGCTTACGTATCCAATATGTGTGCAAAATTTGCGATGTTGGCTGTCGGTGATTGCGGTATTGCATTTGATCTGCTAGAGCCAAAAAACAGTCCCGAAGGAAAAAAGGGTCTTCCGTTTTGTAGCTGGTCAGATTACTTTGCTAAAAAATGTTTTGTGATAATCACATGTATATGCGAAGCAGAGTATTCCCACGATTTGCCTGTATAACTTTTGTTGCAGTACAAACGACTAACGTGATCTAAATGTTGCTACACTTCTGGAATGGGGTTGGAAAGTTGTTTCTAATCTTGTTATTACAACCAACAATACTTTCTGTCTGAATACATACACGTCATAGTTTTCTTTCTCGGTAGGGTTCTCTGTGTAAACCAACAGCCGCTCATTCCCCTGCCTTTGTTTCATCAGTACTTGTACGATCTCTTTGAATTTTACCCAACTTCAATTAAACTGTATAGCTACTATAGCAAGACTAGAAACAACTTCCCAAACCAATTTCTGTAGTTTAACAACATTTAGATAAACTTAGTCGTTCGTACTACTATGAAAACAGTCGAAGCACGATTGATTTGCTGCAGAAATTTGTAACAATTTAAGCTAAACGGAAAAAATAAATTGTAGAAAACAAAATTGAGTACGAGACAATGTGATAACAAATCGATCTATAGGTCTATCTATATATCTATTGACCAATTTATCTAATCGATTGATCGATCTATTGATTAATTGATCTATCTATCTTTCTATCGAATTTATAGATTCTTCGTTCTATCGATCGACCTGCCCATCAATTTATGTATCGATCGATTGATCGATCGATCACCCGACCATCTATCCAATATTGATAGATAGATAGATCTATCGATTGAGTGATCGATTTAACTATCGATACATCGATCGACCTATTTATCTTTCTATCTATCTATCTATCTATCTATCTAACTATCTATCTCTCTGTCTATCTATCTATCTATCTATCTATCTATCTATCTATCTATCTATCTATCTATCTATCTATCTATCTATCTATCTATCTAATATCTATCTATCTAAGTATGAATCGATCGTTCTATCGCTCCCCATGACTCGCTTAATCAGATATTATCAGTTACTTGATATGTTACGGTTGTTTTGATACGGTAATGGTTGACTTTTCTACGGAATCGCTTGATTTAATCGTTATGGGTTCATTGATACGTTATCGGTAAATTTGTTGATACGTTATCGGTTAGGAAAAATTACTACGTTATCGGTAAATTTTTACTACATTATCTGTTAGAAAAAATTTACTACGTTATCGGTTCGTTACTATGTTATCGGTTGATTTACTACGTTATCGGTAAATTTTTACTACGTTATCGGGTTTAATACGTTATCGGTTAGTTAATACGTTATCGGTTGTAACAGGGTCATTACATTTATAGAAATAGTGGTTAACTTACTTTTGACGTTGGCATAATGATTTTGGATGCTTATCCCGGCAGTAAAAAGCTGAACAGTCCCTAACATGAAAATCTCGAAAATAGTGATTAACTTACTTTTGACGTTGGCATAAGAAGATTTTGGATGCTTATCCCGGCAGTAAAAAGCTGAACAGTTCCTAACATGAAAATGTCGACTTAAAATTATATATGCCATTGATGTGTTCTAATCAACGTCATGTCAATGTTATATGCAGAACAAGAGTCAGTCCACTTGCACCGTCAAAATAATCCTTGAAGACGTGGAGGGATGGCCGCCATTCTACAACGAAACATGTGCCATGCCGACGAGGAAGCAAGAAAAAGGAGTAGTACGTCTTAGGCTTGGTTTTCAAACCATAGTGATGACAATGTTTAGATCATGAAGGAAATTTGCTTTAGTTTAGCATAATTTGTAACTACTTCGCACACAGGCTGGAAGCAATGTTTCAGTATCGGAGGCACTGTTGCCTAAATGTCATTCTCACTGACGACTCTGGCCGCCAAGATCATTTGTTTGAATACAACATCAATATGTAATAAGACAGATAAATTCACACTAATGTATTGCCTGTATTATAGAACAATACACGTGAATGCACATGAGTTCACATGAATACAGGCTTGCTGATTACAAGCAATGGATTATTGACTGTATTCATCTGTATATGCACTGTTCAGCTAAAATACAGGCAATAATCCATGCGAATACTGTAAGTATTATACTTTTATTATGCAGTATTGTCGGTGCACTACACGGTTACAGTAAAAAACGTTTCGCGAATACATTGTGGACGGACTCTCAAATCAGTTTGCTAATCTGTTGCATGTTAACTCGTTGAAGTATGGAACATATAGGTCGACCATTTGAATTTTTAGCACTTTTTGTTTGAGAAAATACAAATCTATATGAGCCATAGAGTTCACCAGTCACTACACGTAATCCTACAACTTAGTCCTCTGCATCACCATCACACTGACTTTGCTGAAAGGGGATTTTTAAGAAGTTAATGCCAGATTTGATAAATAATGATAAATTGCTCTCAAAAGTTTCACTTTCAATACTTGTATTACATTAACTGTCTGCTAAGAATGTCCTAATAAAATTCGATTAGGCGAAACATATTTACTTGTTATAAATGGAAATCGTTTGCATGTAGACGTCAGAAAGTGAGGAGCTCACGTCCCCCATGAACAAAAGATACACAAGTGCATCCATTTTTTAACATATCCGTGTTTGTTCTGTTAATATATTCTTATGAGCAGTAAAATCTTATTCATGATATTGATGAACATTTACCGACGTTTGCGTCTCTGAAAGTAGGCATATGTATGTTACAAGGATAATATCAACTATATTATATGTATTATTGTTTTATAGAACATACCGTTTTCATTCTCGATTGGGGAGCCGAAATGGAAAGTGGACATGACTACACAAAACATTCAGCCTTCAGAATTCAAGGTGGATTCCAATAATGGCAAATGTAAGTCAACAAAAACACCCTTTATTTCATGATTCATTAGTGTGGCTCTTAGTAGTAAATGATATAGGGAGGGAGGCATCATGGGCCAGTGGCTAGAGCAGTGGACCCACGATCACAGGATAGTGAGTTCGAGCCCCGGCATGGATATGGTGTTTTGTCCTTCAGCAAGGCACCTTATTCCTCACTGCTTCTCCCAACTCAGGAGTGATGGGTACCTGATAGGACAGTAGTTGTAATGTGTGCGTTCAGCTCTGCTGCGCTGATTTGCTGCACATCAGAGCTTTTGAATGCTTCCCAGTAAGTTGAGTGGTAACATATTAGGTCCAGTGACCAGGGGTAATAATAATTGTAAAGCGCCTAGATCACATGTACTTGTGGATATGTGCGCTATATAAGAACCTATTATTATTATTATTATTATTATTGTAAATATAATATATACATGACAGAGCGTAATTTTAGAATGTGATATTAAAGCTTGCATGTGGTTAAACCAATTAATAGTCTTTCCAAATACTCAAGTATTCAAAACATTTAAGTCGTTTGCAAAGTTCTTTTTCTTTATAACGATCATTCTGTTTAAGTAATTAACTCAATATATTTTGAAAAACCCATTAACCTTCGTTAATGCTTTAGACAATATGGTTGAATCTAAAGAAAGTAATTTAGCTGATTGTAAGAATGAGAGGATAAAAGGTTTTAGAAAACATCCTAATTGTAACGTTATTAATTTTGAAAATTATGCAATAGCATATCAATTAGTATTATTGTAAAAATAACATATACATGAAAGAGCATAATTTAAGATAGTCGTATTAAAGCTGGGATGTAGTATACCCGGGAATATTTAAAACTATGACATAAAGTAAAAGAGTAGCCTACTAAAATATTTAACAGAAGGCATTTCAGGAATTGTACGGTTGTACGCAGAAGTTTTAGGAATGTTATTGAAACCTTCAAAAATACACTCAATACATTTTCAAAGTCTTCTAAACAAGCAATGTCATATTCAAAGTTTTCTACACAAGTAATGTATTTTTGAAGGTTTCAATCACAATCATATAACTTCTGTGTACGCTCAATTGAACAAACTTCACTGTTATTCGTTTACAAGACTACTGAGATGTGTCTATTCAATTGCCCTCTTTAGATGTACCTGAAGAAGCTCTAGCTATAGAGCAAAACGTCGTGCGCAAGATATACACACACGCACACACACACTATCTATCTATCTATCTATCTATCTATCTATCTATCTATCTATCTATCTATCTCTCTCTCTCTCTCTCTCTTTATATATATATATATATATATATATATATATATATATATATATATATATATATATATATATATATATATATGTATATAAGAAGTTACATCGTAAGGAATTTTAGCATTATGCAAATGTTATCTCTACTGCGTCATCTGTGGCAGAGGTCACAGGTCTCCCACTGCTCTTGTCCTCTTTTTCACCAGGACGTCCTCCAGGCAATAGAGCCATTTTTCTGCTACCTTTCTATGTATAATATTACGTTTAATTGTCATTATTTGAACTAATCTGCAAGATACTGGTTTGGAAGGTATGTAAAGTAATGCACAAATTCTTGATTTATTATAGGTATGTTTACATTGTATAGAGCAGTTAAAGCACGGTATGTTATTGAAAACCGAATCTTCAAAACATCTGATGTGAAAGTACAATTTGAAAGTCACTATGGCCTTGAAGTAAACTTCAGCGTATATTTTAAAAAGGTACATTTCTTTGTCTCTACTTCGACAGAAGCTCAACAAGTCTGCGCACACGCAAACGCATAAGGTATTCATACCAACATCAAGCGCTGAATTGATCTTTTTATTCAGTGTGGAGAAATGAAAGGCTTACTCAACCAATTTCTTCAATCTTCAAACGATCTTTATTAATAAAACCGACGTTTCGGCAATACACAGATTGCCTTCCTCAGGGTAAAAACTAATAGATAAAAGCGGATAAAATAGAACGTGTCAAAGGAAGGTGGAACGACTACAGGAAAGTAAAATCATGATGACAAATCCTCACAAAGACTCAAAAAGGCGATAGAAATACAGTACTCGGAATAAAAACACTGGAATGATGTAAAATACAGGAATAAAAATGAGAATGTGAAAAACCCCAAAGACCCAAAGCTGTGATCAATCTTTCCACCATTAAACTTAGTGACTCTGACATCAGCGTTCTTTCAAAGGGACTCTCTTTTTGCCCCACACCGAAAACAATTAATATCAACGAACTCAAACTGGGCATTGCAGAATTCAAAAGAAAATGCAGACTTGCATATATATACCGGGATGAAGATGATACCACTCAGGCCAACGAAGTACACAGAATATTCCCTCGAGTGAAATCTTCCTACATCCCCCCTGCCAGCAACAATCAAAATCTAGAGAGATTTCTTAACATGGTAGAAGGTGATATCCTTAACCGCTACAATTGGAACAAATCATGGGACAACCTGTCGGCCAACGAACGGAAATCATTTACACAACTTAAGAACAGAGAAGATATTGTCATCAAACCGGCTGATAAAGGAGGCAGCATCGTTGTCATGGACACCACTTGGTACGCCACTGAATGCCATAAACAACTCCAAGACACACAGTTCTATGAACAACTTCCCTGTGACCCCACTGAACAATACACCGACCAACTCCAGAAGAAAATCAATCGCTGGAAGAGAAAGGGCTGGATTTCTAACAAGACAGCTTCCCAACTCCTACCTCCTGAACCCAAACCCGGTCACTTCTACGGACTCCCCAAAGTTCATAAGAAAGATACCCCACTTCGTCCCATTATCCCCCAATGTCAAGCTCTTACTGCCCAACTCGCAACATTCGTCGACCACCACCTCCAGCCTATCGTCAAATCCTTACCATCATATATACAAGACACCAACCACCATCTTCAAGACATCGATCAAGCCAACGTTCCCGACAATGCTCTTCTCGTCACCATGGATGTCAAATCACTATATACCAACATACCACATGAATTCGGTCTCAACGCTGTTCGTGACTTTGTCACATCATCCAATATAGACAATCCGGAACTTCTCATAGAGATGTTAGATTTCATTCTCAACCACAACTACTTTGTTTTTCATGATACCTTTTACTTACAGAAACATGGTACAGCCATGGGATCAAAGGTCGCACCGTCATACGCAAACCTTGCCATGGGTAAGATCGAAAAATCTATTTTACACGGTCACGATTTCAAACCCCAGAGATGGAAAAGATTCATTGATGATGTTCGTTTCATCTGGATACATGGCCTGACTAAACTACACAATTTCCTCCAATTCTGTAATCAAATTCACCCCACAATTAAATTCACTATGGAATATAGTTCACTCAGCCTGCCCTTTTTAGACACTCTCATGACCATCCAAGACAACCAAATTTCCACCTCCATCTACAGCAAACCCACCGATCGCCACACCTACCTGTGGTTCACCTCTTGTCACCCCAAACATACGTTTAAATCAATCTCATGGAGCCAAACTCTTCGCTATCGCCGAATTTGCTCCAACGAAACCCTCTTTGACAGTGCCACTAAACAGATGAAAGAACATTTTGTCAACCGCGGTTACAATGCTAGGGAGATTGATAAACAAATTAATGTAGTGAAAGAAATTGACAGGAAAGAATTAATAACGCCCAAATCCACAAACGCCGATAAACGTCAAAAGAGAATACCCCTTGTTGTTACTTTCAATCCCAGTCTACCCAAAATCTCCAACATTCTTAACAAACACTGGGGAATAATTGCACACGATAAAGAAATCGCCAAAGCCATTACCGATGTTCCTTTCACTGCCTATAAACAACCACCTATATCAGGAAATCTCTCGTACGGGCTAGACTCAAAAGGCCCTCAAACTCCGTTAATCCTGGTTCAACAAAAAGCTGTGGTGAATGCAACCAATGTAAATTTGTTGCTGAAACCAACACAATTACCAGCACAAATAATGGCAAAGTTCACAATATTGTCGGTAACATCACCTGTAATACACGCAACCTAATATATGTCATCACCTGCCGAAAATGCCTTCAACAATATGTTGGTGAAACGAAAAGAGAGTTTAAGAGACGTATATATGAGCATGTCTACACTATTCGCAATAGAAAATCCACTCCGGTCTCCGAACACTTCAACAAACCCGGTCACAATCTTTCTCATTTTCAAGTAAGTGGCATTTGTAAAATGCATTCTATTAGTACCCAACTCAGAAGAAAAACTGAACTTTCATACATTACTACACTTGAAACGCTGTCACCCATTGGTATCAACCGTAAAGAAGGGTAATTTCTCTTCCACTTTTCTGTAAGCCCCCCCTCTCTGTTCTCCAGTTAGGGGGTCTTTTGCTCCGTCTCTTCAACATGTACATTAGGGTTCCCTTGACAATGACATTTCATTTTCCATCCAGACCTCACACGATCTAGGTTAGTAGAGTCCCTTCTCCATTTTACCTATGTTGATTTTCACATTCTCATTTTTATTCCTGTATTTACATCATTCCAGTGTTTTTATTCCGAGTACTGTATTTTTATCGCCTTTTTTAGTCTTTGTGAGGATTTGTCATCATGATTTTACTTTCCTGTAGTCGTTCCACCTTCCTTTGACACGTTCTATTTTATCCGCTTTATCTATTAGTTTTTACCCTGAGGAAGGCAATCTGTGTATTGCCGAAACGTCGGTTTTATTAATAAAGATCGTTTGAAGATTGAAGAAATGGGTGAGTACGCCTTTCATTTCTCCACACTGTGTCAAGACTTTGCTGTACTCCCGCTCTTCCTGATGACTTCAATAGTTGCAGTTGGACTGACTCTATTTCTTGGAATTCTTTTATTGTTACCTTTTCTAATGACAAATTAAATAGTAGAAAAAATGAAACCAAGTGTCAACATACAGCTTCTTCATAAATCCTATGAAATCGAATTATTAGTCGAAATATAAACAGTTTTTCAACAAAAGGTAAGTACATTCATGCTTTATGTCGGCTCAACAGAATAATTAATTCGACTTATCATATTTTACATCTAATTGCCAGATCTTTTGTGCGGCAAGTAGGGTGCATTTGATATTTGCGCTAACTGCAATACTTAAAGAATCGTTTCGCATTTAAGCATAAATATCCTGCGTGCAGCGTTCGTTTTCTAATTAGAGGTCGCCAGTCGCCAAATGTGCATTTTTCAATTTTTATGCTAAAAAGTATTACTTATCGACAGACGATCAGTAATAACTTCTGAGAGTCAATATGGCGCCACATTTTGACACCGGCAAAATCATAGCCACTCCGCCAACCGTTTATGGTAATGTCAAACAATAAATTCTTGCAACAGTATTACAGTTTCCATACCACTATTAAGATATGAGGTATGTTCATGTGTAATTTGTTTTTTTTTTGCATCTCAGACGGTTATTTTAATTCAAACGCAAACAATACCTCTTGCTGACATAACACATTTGCGTTGCGAATTGCTAAAATGACAACTTCGTCTAAACAATTACTTCATATCAACGTTTTGTAAAATAAAGTGTAGCTAGTAAATACCACAATGCAGAAATGATTGAGTGAAACTAACATTTCGGGTATGCGAAGCTCACGATCTAGGCCTTTAAGATATTTCTAAGCACCAGACATTTTTTTTTATAACAGACAGATTTCCCACCGCATGCAATGTATGATGAACAGTGGTTCAACAGAACCCAAGTTGACGGTATACCTGCTCGCCGAAGCGCACTATTAAAGGTAGACGTCAAAAACATAGATACACGAATGTCTACGGTGCCAGTATTCGTGACAGGATATGTGGGAACTCAAAAATTTATATCATATGGTGTTTGGATCGAACATATAGGTAAAAATTTATGTTTTCTTCAATACAAAGAAAAAATGTCGATTTCAATTTAAAAAAAGAGAAAATTATCGAGAAAGACATGTACTACAGTAACATTGTTGATAAGATTTTGGATGGATTCTTAAGGGACAGATTTTGTATCGTTTCACGATTTTTGATGAACGACAATGAATTGTATTATGAGGTAATAGGTTTGAACGACTTACATTCCAAAGGAATATACCATTAAAAGTCATGAACAAAGTGTGCACTTCTTGCCTGTGCAGACGTGACATTAAAATTTACAGGGTGGCAGGTCGGCGTTTTTTAAAGGGTGGTTGCGCGAAAATCATCCCCATACTTGGATACAAGATATAGATGACCCTCCCTCTTGATGCGAGCGACTCAGTCCATCACGAAAGCGTGAAAACATCCGGGCATGTTACAAATGACCATATATTTCCCTCTCCTACATGACAAGAAAGACATCTGATTGAAATTTTCACGGGGCCATCAGAAAATACTCAGACAGGAATGACGTGTTTTCTGCTTTGTTGTTATGAATGTAGTAAATGAAGCTGTAAAAGCATATGCAAAAAGACACGACTATAAATTACTGTAATGAAGACAGGTCACAAAGACGATATTTGTCGAAAAAGGCCGAATTTCGATATGGAGCAATTAATGTCGCGCAAGCTTAATGAGTTTAAAAGGTGATCAGCAGTATACACGAGGTAGAATTTGGAATTAGTGTATCAACGTTCTTTAAAACCACATGTCTCTAAATCCCTTCCCAGGGCTACCAAGGCATCAGACATCCTAGTGTGAATGTTTAAATGGCCAGATTTGCCAATGCCATAATACGATGGGCATGATATTTTAGCAAAGGATATCAGTATCATGAACCTTGTCTTGACACTTCACTTTCAACATTAGACATAAACTAGCAAAAGCAGGTGACAGTCGACTTTCTGGCTCTGCTCTGGCACAAGCTTGAGCAAAACAATTTTTCTGGGACGAAATTCTTTACCTCGCCATTGTTTCACATAGACGTGCTTTAGAACAAATTAGAAAATCTTATATATAAGTAATGATTCAGGATTTTAACAGTATTATATGGCGTATTCATCCACTTCTGGTCTATAGCCGATTGAGCTGTGTGCTGTATTACCCCTATTTGTAACAATCAATCCTATTTGTAACAAAATCCAATTTTCAAAAAAAATTGGCCGTATTTGTTGAAATCTTAATGAAATATGCATATTTGTATGTTTCGGGGCAATTTTCTTTTTTTCCTTGTCGAAACTCATTTTTTCTTAAACTGCCTTGTTACAAATTGGGTTGATTGTTACAAATAGGGGTACTTGTTCGGTGACATGTTCACCCCTCTTTGTAACAATCAACCCTATTTGTAACAAAACATAATTAAAAAAAAAACTTTGCTGTATTTATTAAAATCTTAAAGAAATATGCATATTTGTATGTTTGGGGGCAATTTTCTTTTTTTTCCTTGTCGAAACTTATCTGTCTGAAATTGCTTTTGTGAAAAATTGGGTTGATTGTTACAAATAGGGGTGACATGTTAACCCCTATTTGTAAAAATCAGCCCTATTTGTAACAAAAACCTAATTTTCAAAAAATCTTGGCGTACTTGCTGAAATCTTGATGAGATATGCATATTTGTATTCTTGGAAACGATTTTCTTCTTTTTCTTGTCAAAACTCATTTTTTTCTGAAACTGCTCGTAAGATTAAATTTCGTTTTACAGTTCCAAGGGATAAGAGGCCTATTCGTAAGATATAATCAAGTCGTGCAGATACATACCAAACGTTTGATTCGGGGCAATTTTCACCAATTTCGGTCAAAAATGTAAAAAAATCTTGTTTTCTGACAGAAATGATATTAACACTATATGGGGTTAACTTTTGTTACAAATAGGGTTGACATGTCAACCCTATTTGTAACAATCAACCCTATTTTTAACAAAAGCTAATTTTCAAAAAAAAATTGGCCGTATTTGTTGAAATCTTGATGAAATATGCATATTTGTATTTTTGGGAACGATCTTCTTTTTTTCCTTGTCCAAACTCATTTTTTCTGAAACTGTTCGTTCGATTAAATTTCGTTGCATAGGTTCCTTGGGATAATAGGTCTTCTCGTGAAAGATAATCAAGCTGTGTAGATACATGCCAAAAGTTTGTTTCAGGGCAATTTTCACCAATTTTGGTCAAAATGTCAAAAAATCTTGTTTTCTGACAGAAATCATACTAACCCTCTATGGGGTGAACTTTTGTTACAAATAGGGTTGACATGTCAACAAATAGGGTTGATTGTAACAAATAGGGTTGACATGTCAACCCTATTTGTAACAAGCAACCCTATTTGTAACAAAACCCAATTTTCAAAAAATCTTGGCCGTATTTGTTGAAATCTTGATGAAGTATGCATACTTGTATTTTTGTGAACGATTTCCTTTTTTTCCTTGTCGAAACTCATTTTTTCTGAAACTGCTCGTCAGATCAAATTTCGTTGTGCAGTTCCCAGGGATAAAAGGCCTATTCGTAAGATATAATCAAGTCTTGCAGATACATACCAAAAGTTTGTTTCGGGGCAATTTTCAGCAATTTCGGTCAAAAATGTCAAAAAATCTTGTTTCCTGGCAGAAATGATACTAACACTACATGGGGTTAACTTTTGTTACAAATAAGGGGTTGATTGTTACAAATAGGGTTGATATGTCAACCCTATTTGTAACGATCAACCCTATTTGTAACAAAACCTAATTTTCAAAAAAACTTGGCCGTATTTGTTGAAATCTTGATGAAATATGCATATTCGTATTTTTGGGAACGATTTTCTTTTTTTTCTTGTCGAAACTCATTTTCTCTGAAACTGCTCGTCAGATTAAATTTCGTTGCATAGGTTCCTTGGGATAATAGGTCTTCTCGTAAAAGATAATCAAGTTGTGTAAATACATGCCAAAATTTTGTTTCGGGGCAATTTTCAAAAATGTCAAAAAATCTAGTTTTTTTGACAGAAATCATACTAACCCTATGTTGGGTTAACTTTTGTTACAAATAGGGTTGATAGTTACAAATAGGGTTGACATGTCAACCCTATTTGTAACAGTCAACCCTATTTGTAACAATAAACCCTTATTGTAACAAAAGTTAACCCCACAAATCACAATCAACCCTATTTGTAACAAAAGTTAACCCCACAAATAGGGTTGATTGTTTCAAATAGGGTTGACATGTGAACCGTATTTGTAACAATCAACCCTATTTGTAACAAACGTTAACCCCACATAGGGTTGGTATGATTTCTTTCAGAAAACAAGAGTTTTTGACATTTTTGAAAATTGCCCCGAAACAAACTTTTGGTATGTATCTACACAACTTGATTATCTTTTACGAGAAGACCTATTATCCCAAGGAACCTATGCAACGAAATTTAATTAAATGGTACAGACCCGTTTATTCTTTCCGCCAGTGGTTTTATTCATCGTGTCTAAAACCGAGATGGAAATTCATTAGATTCTTAATCGGATTCGAACTCACAACGTACGGCACCCAGTCACCTAGCGAAGACATCACGGTCAAACCGCTCGGACAAATCCCCATCTGTAAAAAGTGTGGTTTAACACCAAGTGCTTAAAGTACTTGTGAGGTATAAATTAATGACTTGCAATCACTAAAACACCAGTAGCAGCATTCACTTGACCTTTGCAAATATAGGTTCCCTATGTGATGTACAAGATATTTAGTGGTTAACCAAGTATTCCATGATTGGGACCTCGATTCGAAATAACATGATGAATCTCGACGACAGACAGACAAGCAGAATCTATGTGTGATACATACCAGAGAGTAGAATGCCTGTTAACATCGTCCACTGTCTTTGCATTGGATTAGCCAGAACAAAGAACATTATTGAGCTCTGCAGCTCCTAAGGGTTCAGATGTCCTCTTTACGCGCTGGAATGAATTATTATGCTTTTCTGGTTAAAACAGTCACCATAAGTGATATCTTTGCAGCATCCAAGGTGACATATGGCCTTATAACGCCAGCCATGACGTAGCACTAGCAGATATCGATGATGGGCAGCAGCATGAACAATAAACAATTGGGGTGACAGCGCCTCTGATTATCTTGGTCCAACATGTGTCACTCTCATTATCATATTTCTTTTTTTGTGTGATATTCAGATTGTCATGCAATATGTACCAATGCATTTGACTTTCGATGACAGAAAATAAGGATTCCTATCCTGATGCTTCGCACAATTTTATACCCGTTGACCCTACTTAAACGTTTGAAAGATAAATGATGATACCCCCCTCAAAAAGGAAGCAAAACATCGAACTGCCATCCATTTCTACATGAACAATACATTTTTTGATTGTAAACATTTGAAATTATAGCCATGTACCATACAACTCTCCAAGGTACCACTCGTTTGCAAAAGAAACAAATTACACCATGTAAATACTGAACTCTTTCTCGTGTCATCAAAGGCTGTCCCGAAGGAAAATATGGCTTTCTATGCGATAAGCCTTGCATGTGCAAGAATGATGCTGAATGTAGTGTTTTCAACGGTGCTTGTAAGTGTAAAGCGGGATGGTATGGACCTGCATGTGATATCCGTAAGTCTATCCTATTTTTTCTATGAACAGTAAAGCCTCCTAATGATGAATAGTGATAACACATTTTTTTCCGTTCATCTGCTAAATGTCTTTTGAAGGAACCAAGCTACAATCTTGACTCTTACGGTGGTCGATCATTTTCGCGCGCCGCGCCTAGACTGTGGAATAAACTTCCTCTTGAAATTAGACAGAAGCCATCAGCCACCAGCTTCAGAAAGAACCTGAAAACTTACTTATTCACTAAAGCTTTTGCTTAATTCTGTCCAGCGCCTTTGAACTATTGATTTATAGGATACAGGCGCTTTATAAATAGATTGATTGATTGATAGTGATAACACATTTGTTTAGTTCATGTTCTCAGTTTGCTTCCCCGTTAGATCTAGAAAACCATAAGCTTATAATCTGCTTGGCAGCTAGCAACTCAATAATACATGAAAAATGTAGTCTTAAGAAAGATACTACTTAAAAACTTAACAATGACAAATCAAAACTATTTATTGATCATTCCGAATTGTTCTTTACTTACAAAACGCTGTAACAAATTATACCTGTGAAGCGTCGTATCTTTTTACTGTCAACAATCGTTTGATTCTACATAGGTATGCCGTATTTAAACAAAAAGGTTGACACGAAATCTACCTGAAGATCGCATGACTGAGTAAAATATGATTACATCAACAGTCTGGGAAAATTCTAAGTACTTAAATTCTTTATTATATCCAGAATGTTTGCGATACTGCATCGAGCATATCATCTTAAAAATCTAGGGACACTTCACAAGAAGTATTGTATATCTGACTTTAATAATAATACTTTCAAACAGACAAGGTATTTGATTCAAAAGTAGATCACAGTAGATAGCTTGACTTTTCTTGATATTTATGTCAAATTTAATCAAATTGACTTCTTTATACCCGTTGTTGTTCTTTATACCCGTTGTTGTTCTTGTTGCGTTGTATCCGTTTATCCTACGTTATCACCATTTGGTTGCGTCGTAAGGCAACGGGTAAGAAAGCCGGCCGCTTTACACTAGTCGACGACGGGTGTTATGCGGTCGCATCTTCGATTCAGCGGTAGCCATACGACCCAACCAAATGGTGAGAGTGTGAAATTACTATTTGTTATATGGCTATGAATTTATTTATGATAAAGCCTAATTGAGAAGCGAGCTATAGTTTATAATTTCGCCCGAAACTTAAAGGCACTATGCTTCTCTATTCAATAAACTTCGCGCATTAAAATTACTGTACTTCACAACAGCTGATCATCAACATATTATTTCATTTGCTTCCTTGACTGTTGATTGCAAATGTATAATGTACTCAACTCGCGGTCTTGTCTGTCTGTCTGTCCGTCTGGAGAACAGGTCATTCGTTTCTGCAATGGAAAGAACTTATGTTTTGATGGGCGTTGCAAAATAACTTGAAATGATAATTTGCAAAATGATTTGAATGCATATGTACATGTGTTTGTGTTTGTTTGTTTGTGTGTGTGTGTTTGTAAAATGATTTATATTGAGTGTCTTCATCAGCAGCTTTTTTCTTTTAAAAGCTAAGCCGGTGATTAAGATTTTCCCAAAGCACCAAGACGTTGAATACGGCACTACGTCGTTCTTAATCTGTCAAGCTCGTAATATAGCATTGCCAAAGACGTTTCAAGAATGGTATAACATGACAGCATGGTCTCTCAACGATGAATATATTTTCTACCACTCGAAGGTTCTAAAGCTAGGATTCTCCAACCATATTCGCTTCTTTGGGTAGGTGTTTACTAGTGGCAAAAATAATGAGTAACTTTTAGCTATCTGACATTTTAAGACTTACTTTTTGCCCACTTCGATCGTAAAAGAATTACTAACAGACAGAATTACTTTTTTCCGTATTGGAATTGCCCATTCTTAATATTATGTATTGCTCATTTCATCTGCATTATTCTTCAAATATAGGGTCATCTTCACAGCCTCTTAAGCCTAAGGGATTAGACAGATATTACAGGGTCGGTGTTCAAAATGACGCTAAGCGAAAAAAGGGATCCTTAAACAGTGTTTGTCAGGTAAAAGTGATCGTCCTCCATTTTCATGTCCAAAAACCAGTGATCCTCACCCTGCATGTCAAAGGCGAATAACATAAAATCTCAGTTGACCTTGCAACCTTCAGCTAATAATGTTGAACCTTTACAAATAATCACTTTTATTCAAGGTTTCAAGTAATTTGATGACAAAAGATCACATTTCACAATAAATAATTTTATCAACAATTCGCTGTACCATTGGATACTCAAAATCAAAAGGGATAGTAGATGTGTCATAGTTTTGCTTGTTATTGTAGATTGAGCACTACTGTTTGTCAAGAAACTTATTGCGGCCTATAAGTCACTATTGAATAGTATTTACCAATAAATACACAGATATAGCACGTTTGTTCGGTAAAATGTTTAATAGTTTACCCCTAGACAACCAGGAGAAGTGAATTGATATTTTTAGGTGAAATTCCAATATCAAAATTGCCGTTCACATCTGCACTTTAAACACCCTATTCTGATCAAGTACACTTGCATCACTTGTCAAACACTTATACGAGTACAGATTTAGTTAGTTTAATATAGTATAGTAATTATAATTCAGAGTTTTCTCATAGATTACCATGTATAGCAAATCAACATTTTCAGTGAAATCCCAAAATCAAATATCTTGCACACATATGCACTTGTAACCATCCTATTTTAATCAAATACATTTATGTTAATTATCCAATGTCTATATATGCACAAATATTGCAAGATTTCAATCAGAAAAAATAATATTTTCAGTTTTGTCATATACTCCCTTCAACCCTACTCTAATCAAGTGCATTTATGTCCGAAAAACCCAGATAAATGCACAGATAGTGTTAGTTTTATATTGTTAAAAATTATTCACAGTTTTATCATAGACTCCCATGTATAGTAAATCAACATTTCCGCCGAAATTCCAAAATCAGATTTCTTGTAGGCATTTGCTCTTGTAACCATCCTATTCTAATCAAATACATTTATGTCAATTATCCAACGTCTACATATGCACAAATATTGCTTGTTTTATATTGAAAAAAATTGTTCACAGTTTTATCATAAACTCCTTAGTAACAGTAGATCCACATTTTTGGTGAAATTAAGAAATCAAATTTCTTGTACACATAATCATGTACATTTATGTCAAGTATCCATATGTGCACATATATTGTACGCTATTAATTGGAAGAAAATTATTTTCAGTTTTGTCAGAGACTCCCATGTATAGTGAATCAACATTTTTTGTGAAATTCGACTCTATCAAATTTCTAGTAAACACATTCACTTGTAACTACCTTATTCTAATCAAGTACATTTATGTCAATTATTCAACGTCTGTATATGCACAATCATTATTGGCAGTTTCATATTTGAAAAAAATGTCCCAAATTTTGGCATACCATGTATTACCAATGTCAAATTTCTTGTACAAACATGCACTTTTTGCGCCCTCTTTAAGTAAAGTACATATACATAAATCATCAAAAATATAGAAAGAACAGATGTAGTCTCTCTCGTAGGGAATGATTGTTAATAGTTTGCCCAACAGACTCCCTTTGCTATAATTTGATATTTGTGTATAAAGCACTGTATCGGCCACATCTTGCTTCTTATAGTTTCGCAAAATGGTGACCCTCTCCAAAAGCATATGTAAAATTTTATGACTCTTATAAATGTACCAACCCAACCCCCAAAACACCGGTCCCTCTCTGTAATTTCTGCCAAGTCCCTTAGTAGTGAACACCAACACTTTTGTATGGCTTTGGATTGAGTTAGGATCCGTGTAGGGAGTAGGTAGATAGGTTGGTAAGTAGGTAGGTAGGTGGATGGGTGGGTAGGTGGGTTTGGTGGGTAGATTGGTGGGTGGGTAGCAGGCAGGTAGGTATATAGTGCTTATGCATATTGCGTTGATGAAAATCGCAAATGCAAATTTTCATAGCCAAATCTCTTGTCTATGTGGTCATGAAATTACACAATACCTTTTTCTTTCAAATATATATCTTCACAGATATCGTTTTCCCAAACACACTAGGCTAATGAAGTACAGATTTGGCCTTTAGGTGTCAAATGACGACTACATTCAGATTTGGTTCATGCTACAAGTGGCAAATGTACATTTGGTAATCAATTATGAGTCAAACATCATCTCTAAAATTGATAATGTTATAGCTATCGATTTGTTTGTCGAATATACGTTGGATCTGATCAGAGAACGAGTGAATGTTTTCGTAACTAGCCGGAAAGTGTCATGTCGGATATATTTTTATTCATAATATGGCAAAATCACGTGCATACATACACGCTTTGCTTGCAGGACCTCTCACTTGCAAATTAATATAGGCATCACTGATGAATGGACTGGTCGCTACCAATGTAAAGTAACTGATAAATATAACCATGTGTACGTAGCATCAGCAACTATTTCGACTGGTACGTATTTTTCCGTTGAATTTGAATCGTATGAACCCAACAAAGTTATTTTAGCCGCGTAAAGTTTGTCAGATACACCACTCATTTTTGAAGATCTTATTGCATTCGTTTATGTTCAATAACATTTTTCTTTTATTGACGTACACATTTTTAAAACAATAACGTAAGCTAATTCTAAGTTACTTTACACCTCCGATTTACAAGGGAATGTCTTCCTTTTAATGGCTACGTTGGAATCTATATGTACAGAAATGATGATAAAATACTGGTCGAAATCGTACCTAGACCCGATTTCATGATGTTGTCATCCTTTCCATGGATTCTTTACCCTTTGGTTCAGTTTGTCCCAAGAATCTCTTCGGACAGTACTGCAATGTGTCGTGCGACTGTTTAGATGGTTCGTCAACTTCCTGTGACCGATATCTCGGCTGTGTGTGCAATCCCGGTTGGACAGGAAGATACTGTCATATTGGTAGAGTATGGTCTATTTCAGGGAACTAATTACGTTAACTATCAAATGCAATTAGATGTAGGTAGAGCGAGCTGGGAGTACATGTACATTCATGTAAATAATACTGCTGAAATATAATTTCTTCCCTCGTCTTGAGGCTAACACAGGACACTAAAAGTCAGAGCCTGCATCTATCTATCTATCTATCTATCTATCTATCTATCTATCTATCTATCTATCTATCTATCTATCTATCTATCTATCTATCTATCTATATATATATATATATATATATATATATATATATATATATATATATATATATATATATATATATATATATATATATATATATATATATATATATACACTCACAAAATGTATACAATGTGCCCTCCCGGTTATCACCATAATGGCTTTATGGCAACCTCTGAACTTGGGCACAGAGAGTACGGTTACACATTGTTGAGGATTGAAAATATGAACTCACCAGAGTGCTCTAACGGCAATACGTACCATGAGCGAAGCATAGTGCCAACAGTGAACGCCCCTTATATTACGCAAGAGGCTGTCCAACAATCTCAGAGTGTTCTAATTACTATTAAAGCAGTGAGCAAAATACACAAAATGTATACAATGTATATATATATATATATATATATATATATATATATATATATATATATATATATATATATATATATATAACTTTATGTGACATTATTGACAAAGATTACTTTTCCAGCAATCATGAAGCATTCGTGGCTATAAGCCTTTCTTTGTACTCTTAGTTTATTTTGTCTTTCGATGAAAAATACGAGTCTCACAGCATTTTTTTACCCTGAAGATTTGATACCACCAGTCATACTTAGATGTCCACAAGATATAACACAATATATAGAAAGCGGAAAGGCGTACACCAACGTAACATGGCTGGTACCATCTGTTGAGGAAAATTCTGATGACGTCATACTGTTCAGTAACCATAACCCAGGCAGTGTATTCCGGAAAGGAACAACGTTAGTGCAATACACAGCTGTGGACTTTTCAAACAATACTGACCATTGTCGGTTCAAAATTCATGTTATAAGTAAGTTAATCTAACCGTTTCATGTTTGCATATTTTCTTCGGATTGTGTTATCGCAGAACATCACAAAAGGGGAGAGGGGCTGTTGACTACGACCAAGACTATGTGATGATAGCGACCCTGAATAGAAACAACAATAGTGAAAACTTTCCGTACATTGAAGTACATTTTCCCCTGCTCCCAATTCCTCAGGCGTTTATCACCTTATAGAAGGCTCAGATCTCGTTGTCGAGAAGAGATCGCAACTTTCATCCGTGAGGTTTACGGAAAGATCGTATATTTATCACAAACACGTACTATTTTTTCCTTCGCAATAATGATAGCCTCTCCGGTATGATTATATTCGGTGTAAGTGAAGGAAACACGACAAGTGAGAATGGGTTCACGTTGGAAACCTAAAACTTTAGTTTGGGAGCTTGTGAATATACATCCTGAGCCAGTTGCACTAACAATATGGCCTGTGTGATTAAATAGTATATTAACTGGGGACAATTATAAAGATCGCACAGTGACATGTAATCGTCTCTGATAATAACATAAAATAATGATGATAAATCCACAAAGTTCAGTAAAATCTCTGATTCGTCTCAAAATGTCGCCACCGAAAACTATGTTATCTGGAATTTCAAGCTACCCAGGATAGTAATGGAACGATTCAAACATTTATGCCTCTATGGTAAAGTTACTCTGTCCGACGTCGATGAATGCAAGATGCATGAAACCAAAGCAGCAGATATTACTAATGTAAACATGAAGTAAGCCATGACATGTCTATGTTTGTAAGCGCTCTCGTGACATCGAGCTCTCCATTTGCATGTCAATGTAAAAAAAATCAAAATAAGTATGCAGTCCTTGTAGCAGGAATATGATACGTTCTTGGTACAGTTTTTTCATTCTTCGAAACTTGGAGATACTTTAGGGAGCATTCGTATTTTTACGGGAAGAGGGTCGGTGGAAATCAAGTGGGGTCAACCTTACGAACCTGTTTTTAAGGGGTCAAATTTTACAATCAATGATGTTGGGTGGGTCAAATTTTACGAAGGTCTGTATAGAGTTATTGCAAAAAACTGATTTTGTAATTTCACCTAAATGTTGATTAACTATACATTGTAGTCTATGGGGAAACTATGAATAAGTTTTTTTTTACTTCAAAACTAACTTAATTTGTGTATTTTATAAACTCATTATTTTGATATTAATGTACTTGATTAGACTAGGGTGATAACAAGGCCATGTGTGTGCAAGAAATTTGATTTTGGAGTTGCACCAAAAGTGTTGATTCATAGTGATCTGTGAGGAAACTATGAATATTTTATACAGTACAAAACTAGATAAATCTGTGCTTCTATAAATGTTTGACAATTGATATAAATGTAAGTGATGAGAATATTTGTTTGAAAAAGCAGATGTCAAAAACATAATATGATATTGGAATTTCACCCAAGTGATTATTTGGAAAGTTCAAAAAGGATTTTTCAAGTTCAAAGGTGAAATGAGGAATTATATGTCGATTAGATATTATTGATACGGACTGTGACATCTGGGGGAGGCAGCTGTTTTTTAATTTGTACGTGAAATCAGAAATTGGGAAGAGTCACTTTTTTCTTCCAAACACTTTTGAAGGGCCCAATTTATTTACCCCAGGGACATAGGGTGCAAAAGGTTAATAAATCAAATTTGATGAATTCTTTTTGATGGGAATCACATTTTACATTTGATGCATTGGGATGGGTCGAATTTTAGAAATTTAATTTCGAGGGGGTCGCTTTTTGCGTTTCATTTGACACTTAAGTTCCATCCCTCTCCCCGTTAAAAAACGAGTACTCCCTTACGACTTGAATATTGTATCACAGGATAGCAAAATAAAAGTGAGGCACACTTAGAAGCATACTCAACACATAAATGTGTAAAGAAACACTTTCAATTATCACAAACAATTAATAGCTGTATGTAAACACTTTGTACAAGAGATATTCAGGTTAGTGGTTAGGAACTTCTGTTGATCGGTCACTATCTTTCTGCAACAGGGGTGCCACTCAATTACATGTACTCTGTATTTAGAGTAACTAAACCTTCAAAATTTTTGGTAGAAGTCGTCTGAGCCCCATCCCTCATATGACTCTATTTCCTGGCATACGTAATACAATATCTTTACTTAAAATTACCCTTTAATAAAAATAGTTCTATCGTTTACAGCCAAGTCGAAACTAGGGCTCAGTCTAGGAATATCTTCAGCTTGCCTACTGGTGTTTGTCATCCCAGTCTGTGTGCTTCTTGGTTTTCGGTATCGGCACAAACTGGTCAAGTTCTTTCAAGACGACGATGATTATGACTGGGACGGTTAGTTAAACATATAATACCCTTTTCGTGTGACAAACAGTCTCTATCGCAAGAGCCAAAATTACAACATACATTATCCCTCCTATTTCTTTCATACCGAGATTTCGCACCACTGTTGACGCAAGTACAAGAGTAACTCGATATTGCAGATTTTGTTTTAAACAAAATCAAAATTTCATTTCTGATAATATTGATCCCAAATTAACCACAATCTAGTTGGTTCAAAATGTAGCAAGTACCATCTGGCAACTTGCTGCGGTTTATTATCGAGGTGTTTTGCTTTGTAGATTGTCAATTATCTCATGGCATGCATTTCTCGTATATACATAAAAAGTCATCACTTAACCCATTCTTTTAGTCGCCTGGGGTCAAAATTTAATGCAACCGCTCTATCAGTAATTTGTAAACTACCAAAAATTCGAAGTTACTTCTTAAATTAATAAAATAAGACCATATATAATGTACACGGAAATGTTTCATTTTACCTCCTTTAACACATAGCTGATGCCTTCTTCATTATAGAAACCAAGAAATACGATGCAATGGTGTCATATAGTAGCGAAGATGGAGACTTTGTCGAAACTATAGAGGCCCGTCTCGAGAAAGAGAAAGAACGAAAATTGTTGCTACATGAGCGCGACTTTCCTTTAGGAGAGGGTAATATGACTCTGAATTTTCCGATGGTCTAAAACAACATTGTAGCATTTCCACTTTTTTCCAGTGTTCTCTTCAACAAGCCTCACATTTGTATGTATTTTTCGATTAAGAGTAATTACATTTTTGTATTAGAATACCATATCATATGCGGACCCCTATTTTAATACTTAGTTTTTTTTTCCACTTTTGAAGATATTTTCAAAAACATCAATGAAGCCTTCGAGAACAGCCGTGCATCTATTTTGATCCTATCAAAGGCCTTCCTTGAAAGCGGGTATTGTATGCATGAAGCCGAAATGGCAATGGATAGCTGGATCACCAAGCGACAGAAACTAATCCCAATTTTTAAAGAAAACATCGAAGGGAAAGATATTTCACCAGTCATTCACGACATTATGAGTTCCATAACATACCTCGAATGGCATCGAGTTGAAACTGAGCAGGATGAAGATGAATTCTGGAATAGGCTTGCAAATGCACTAACAAAGCCTAAGAGGAAATCTTCGCTTTTGTCCTCTGTGAGAAAGGCAACTGCTCGGCTTATTGGCCGACATGGAGGTGTAAACTATACGAGGTTACATAACCAAGCCGTTTGACAGACGCATCACTGTGTTCTCTCGCATGGCGTGGTCGCTACTTGTTAATCAATAATGAAAGGGAGCTGCAGCTCCAGTGAAAGTCACGAAATGCCGTTATTTTTGGCCCACGCGGTGGTTGTAGTCCACCAAAGTGGGCCTATGCCATAGGTTGGCGTGTGTTAGTCTGTATGTGTGTCTGTGATACATGCGTCTGTAAAATATGTATCTCTTTATGTCTGTGTATGCGTGTTTTGAATGTATGTCGTCGATATCTCCAAAAGTTCTTCATCAAAAGTCACATAATTAAGTATACAAATCTTTGTGATGTTAACCAGGTCTGATTAGGTTTTGGAGGACGTGGGTTGCATATTAAAGCAAAAATTAAGTTCTGAAGTAATATTTTGACTTATATTAACTCATTGTTGACCATTAATATAGCAAGGGAAGATACATTGAATTATCATGATCAGTGGGGCACAGAGGACTGGGAAAAATAGTGTTACAGTGACTAGGGTGTTTATCTTGTGTGTTCATTCGAATGAGCTATTGTGGTACTGATGTATTTAATTCTCTGTGTATGTCTGTCTTTGTGTTTGTATGTGTATTTGTTTATCTGTCTAAGACTTATGAAAATGATACCATGTTTGTTTGTATATGCAATGAAGTTTCTTCATTACACATAATTAGATATTTTGATATTTTGACAAAATTTGATTGAAAATACTCTGGTATAAAAATATGAAAGTAGTATAGCATTTTACATAACTAATAAAGACTATCGTTATTAGGAATGTATATCTGTGTAGACTTTACCAAAGTTGACAAAATGCCATGTACATTGATGATATCCTTTGATATGGCACTAATAAGTGGCCATTAAGCAGTTTTATATTCTGCACTAGGGTAGTTTGCATATTTACCAGTTCGGAGCAAGAAGGAATGAAGGAAGAATATGACAAAAGTTTATGAATTTTGCTAGTTTGATGATACGGATACGTAAAGTGATGAAAGATATAATGTAACAACTTAGCCGGCTATTGAACCACTCTTTTTTGGGAGTGGAGATTTAGCCGAGCGGTTCTGTCTGTGGCCTCTCAGCTAGGCGACTGATGCCGTATGTTGTGGGTTCGAATCCGATTGAAAACTAGCCGTATATTAAGCAATTTGATGTCACCTATGTATACTGACTTGTACATTTAACTACCTTAATAACTGTAGAAATGAAGGAAAATTTTGCAATTTTACGTTCAATTTGTAATTCGCATATTTTCTGACCTTTCACAATTTAGATATTAAATTGAAGCTATAGACGATGGATATTGCTAGTCGTGTAAATACCATAAATACAATGTGAATATGACAGGCAAAGTTCTCAATGGCCAAAACCTTCACAAACTTTTAGCAATCTTTCTAACACACGTAACTTAAATTGCTCATATCAGAGTGTTCATGTCTATTTTGTGACACCAGACCTTGAATCAAAGTAATTGTCTAAAAGTAAGTAAACAGCCAATAATGGCATAAAAACACTTTCATTTATTATTGACTTAAGGTAGGGAACTACTCAATACCAAGAATATTGCCATTTTCTAGAAATAACATATTTTGTAGCCTGAAGGGTGGGGATTAAAAATATGACCAGAAAAATATGGGTGTTGCTGTTTTTGTGTTTCGAAATAATTTACATACAATCACCCATTACCCCATAATTTTGAGCAACACTCATGCCTTTATTACAAATTTAACCCTTTCAAAGAAAATTGTGGTCTAAAAAAATTAAATTACACTTATGATTCTAAAACGTGTTTACGTGTAGTATTTCCCATATGAACAACAGATATGAAGTTATTGAATCCGTAACAAAGATACCACCTATTCAATACATCAAAACTTTACAGCACTTTTACATCAGCGGCTTTTCAAAGGAAAACCTATAATTATGATGCTCTCTTACAATCAAGTATAGTGACATTGAAATTGTTTTATATTTTTCAACAAAGCATCTTAAACTAGTTATGTAGGTCATTTTTCCCCATTCATGACCTGAGTTTTATTAGTCTGGAACATTCTTAAGGTCACTGTCCTCCATGACCTTGAATTCAATTAGTCAAGTTTAGAACTCTCTGAAAATTCAATTAGTCGTGTTTACTACAATATTTTTAGAACAATATTTATTACAATATTTTTTAGAACAGTAATAAGCATATCAATGGAAGTTCTAAATTTTTCTTGTACTCTCTAGATTGAATCATTGAGTATAAATAGTTGACGGCACAGTTTTCAGTCAGACATTTTGGATTTTGTCACTGACGTGTCACTACAAGACTTTGGAAACTCCAGCAGTAATAATTTGAAGATTTTTAAAGACCTTCACTGCCCGCTGGATTTATACTGTGGACTGTGCACGGACCAACCTCAAACCTGTAAGCCAAGGACTGTTTACTCATCGGTCTGTCTCACCGTCTGACTCACCTCTGGAGCTTTGTGCCGTCCCAACTATGATAAGTAGCCTTTAAACAGTCTGTACTCTATCCCTTGACTTAATGATTTGGTAATAAATTTTATTTTCAAGAAAATTGCTGACTTTACCTTTTTTTCTCACAAAAAAACTAAATAATTTGTTGAAACTTCAGGAAATTGACAATCTTCCTAGTATGTCTTCTGACATCTTTACATGCAATACTATGCCATGGCTAATTTTGCATAGCCTCTGGGTAGTCTAGGGTACTTAGACTACCTTAAGGAAGCATTAACAGACTGGTGAATCTTTTTTGAAACACAAACATCAAAAATAAGGAAATTGTAGGAAAGATCCTTTGGAGACAAAAAGTTATACAGTATTAAAAACTCCAACCTACAGTACAAAACTTTCAAGCCCTAGATCATCTGCAACATCAAGTGCGCTGGCCCATACTGTCAATTGTGTCATGGAGACAGAGATAATGACAGTATTCGGCGAAATTAATTTTTATTTACAAACGACATCCGTATTTCCACGAAATGAGCAACGCTAAGTGTTTTGGCAAAACCGCTCTTCCACAACTGACAATATTTTTGACACGCATCTACGATAATACACGAAAAAGAAGGGGACCATCGAAAAAGCAAACCATTCTCAGAGTATCAACCGAATCGCCAAATTCATAACATACATTCCGTGGCCTGAGAATGGTTCACAGAAAGAAGATGACGGGTTTTTAATGTAAGACTTTGTCTTTTCAAAAGGATATTAGCAAGTTTGTTCAGATGCAATGGGAAAGGGTACAGTGCACAACCTTACCAAATTACGTAGTATGAGAGACGCATGTTCTGACGTTATTGCACCATTGTAGCTGCCATTATTTGATGCAATAGAAAAGCAAATGCGAATTCTGCCAAAGAGAATGAAGCCTGATCTTGTTGTATCCAATGTATTAATAAAATGTTAACCCTACAAATCTAAAAATTAAATTGTGTGAAAAGCTTCAGTACGTGGACAGCACGTTTGAAATTCTATTACTAATCATTCCATAAATCAATTAAAGTCAACTATGCAATCCTCACATTTTGTGTCACAAAATTAACTTTCGAGCAATACTTTGTCTGAAAATAGAGAAGGGCAAAACGTTTGTTCGGCTCTACTTCATGCCAGCTCTTCAAATTATATTACATCAAAATTGTACATGCGATGCGATTGAGAAGCTTTCAAGGTAACAAGATGTCAGTAATTGACCAATAATATTACAGTATGGTAAAAATTATCTTTTCAGATATTTAATTATGCCGAGAGTGATACGTATATAAGCAGAAAGAAAAATTGAAGCAAACGTTTGGGCAAAGCTCACTTGTAAGCGAAAATCCACTGCTTTTTTAAACAACGCAAGACTGTTGATCCTCCATGATTTCATATAGTATTTCATGCATTAATATAAATTAAACTCTGATTTTGTCAATAATTACACAATTTTCTTTCGGTATTCTTGTAAGCAGGGTAGCCATTCAATATTCTGTTATTGAGACGTGTAGTGTATTTTGCATATATTGCCAATTACAAATAAAATTAAATACCATAAATTGAGAACTAGATTGATTTGTACAGACGACACACAGAAGACACGGGTGTAAAGTTGGCTGGTTTCAAGGAAAGGAAAAATTTAAAAGTTAAAGGGTAAGCTGAGCAGTCCACACCGAAGATTAAGAAGTCACAGCAACCGGCCTGCTATGTCATAAGATATGACATTACTGTCTTGATACCTTAACGTCCACTTTTCGTTTTCAATTGATTTTGGTCCAATGGTATGTATTCTGAGTGACAGCGGACTATGCCGATTCTGAAAGTACCTTCAATGTGGACTGCCCAGCTGACCTACAACGTAACAACAACAACAACAACAACAACAACAAACAACAACAAACAACAACAATAAAGTCACTAGTTATAACAGCAATCGTTAATCTTTCACGTATTAGTGTAAAATGTTTTATAAAGATTGTTTACACTCCAGGAAAGACTGTCTCAATAATCGTTAACATTTCTTGCTTATTCATAAATTTTATGAACTTTTTTATGAGTTTATAAGTATAAAGTAAGTTCATTGAGCATGCAATCCTTCTTTGAGTTCTGTCACTTTGCGATTGCTATTTTATACAACGCTTCCTGTGTAGAAAAGATTCTGTACTGTGCAAAAAACGTTTCTGTGTGTGACCATCCTCTCAAAATCTAATAGCCCACTTCTTGCCTGAAACCGTCTTTACTTTGCTAATCGGTACGGGTGTTTGATGTTTCTTGTCGAATTATAAGGTCCCTTTCGAGTTCACATGTAGATCATTTTGACCGTAGCACTTCTCCAGCAACGTGAGAAAAGTGACCGTGAACGTTATGACATTACAGTCAGCTAAATGAATTCATCAAATGGGGACGCACCTCAAGATCCTTGTAAGAGAATCACGATCACGAATTTGAAAGAAATAGACTTTCCATGAACAGCCAGTTTTTTAAAAATAATTCTCACGTGATACCTGTGTGAAAACCTCAGGACTGTAGAGCAAAGCAAAACAAGATGAATTCGTTTGTTGTGCCGATAGATCATTTACTTAATCTGGTACTCCCGGTTGACTTGACAGATCCTTTTGTGTTGCAAAATGCTACCTCTCGATATACATGTGGATGAAGTGCATTTCAAATCGAAAAGTGTCTTTAATTTGCATTGAAAAGTATCGCGTCTATTACCCAAGCTCATATCCTGTACATAGGGGACTGCTGAAAGTCCTTGTTACGGAAATTTAAGGCAAATTAAGTTGCTGAAATTTGATTTGATACATTACAGGTATCATGACACGGAAAGCTTGCCAGGGCGCACCTCAAAAAGAAGCCATCATACAAGTTCACAGCATCGTTAACACATCTATTTCTTATTTTTTGACTCACAAACAGACATTTTCCATTGTACAAACAGATCATAAAAGTAATCATTAAGCTAAGTAAACCATTTGAATATTTAAAAATAAACACACAGTTTGCAAAGATTTATTAAGTTAACTTCGTGCGACGAGTCATTGATTCTTTTCATCATAAACTGGACTACAGGCGATCACATTTTTGTACTTCTGTCGCATGTATAGGTGACAATGACGTACCGCTCTGCATTTGTCAGGTATTTAGCTTCCGATATTGCAAATTGACGCCGATGATAATAACACAAATGTACAAATTGCGTTCATTTATAATAAATAAATTGGACATGTGCCCTATGGTTTAACTGGCAAAGGGGGACATAACGTATCGAAACGAACCAATGCAAATAAGAAAGTGTTTTATGACAAAACAATGGTAAGGCTATTTTAATGGTGTACCACTCAAACAGGTAGTAAAAAAGGTGCACATGCGCAATTGTGCGAAAATCGACATCCTTAGGGCTAACGTCTGCGCCACAATGCTTACTGATATACATGTCGAAGTTCTGTTGGTCTTCTTGTTTAACATAGGTAAGTTGGTGAGAATTTCGCTGATAAGCAGTATATTTTCGTACCAGTTGAATGTTGACTTGAGTTTTTGTTCAGCACCTCTTATTATTTTCAAGGTTTGTTGTTTAGGCCATATAAGCTTACAATTTAAGGCAAACGAGGAAGTAAATTTTATCGACAGGAAGAAAACAGTGTAAAGTCACTGAGGGAATTCGGAGTTAGCGTCGACAAAAACCTATCGGTCTTCATAGATCCAAATCTCTCCCCACTGAAAACATCTATATGAACTACAACACCATTTTAAACATTTTTATAACCTGGTGTTGGAGATTCTCAGACACAAGAGGCCACGAAAGAGATGTTCATTTCCTGTTATGAACTTATTACGGCATTTAATACCATTGAAGTAACCTCTGCCAATGTTGCTATACTATCTACAAATACATAATGGTCAGATAGATCTACAACAAAACACCTATCGCGTTGAAAATTCAGTTTCGACCAAACTACTACCCGTAACACGAAAGCGGAGCGTTTCGACTGTTTGCAACAGTTGTTTGTTTTGCACGCAGTGAGTGTAAAAGTACCAACGTTTGGTTGTTTTGACGTTAGTGGGAGGCCATTGATACGCATATTGTAACATTTTTCTCCGTGCTTTGCTGTCAATCAAGTCGTTTCCCGCAAACAAAAAATTGTCACTATCGCCTTTACCACACGCGAGAAAATACTTCCGACCCACTCTCCAATGAAAATTCCTGAATCATTCGATTTGACCACTCTACATATCGTCATAGTCGAGGCAACTGTTGGTGAAAACCTCTCCAGCTGCTTCAAATGATTGAAGGGTCTTCCGTCTTTAGATTCTCCAGAAAAGCGATTTCATTTTCCAGAAGTTTCCAATGTAGTCTGACTTGTTTCTTCATGGCTGTGCAAGTTCCATTTTCATACATAGCGATCCCAGATCCTTTTTACACAGTACCCGGAAAACGAGAATTTTTTGCGGTATCCTGAATCACCCCTCTTGGCACGTTACCAGTACATTTGTCGCCACCATTTTGTCTGTACTAGCTAGATCTTCACTCTCAGGTTTCCCTGAGCGGTATTCCCTACGCAGCAATTTTACCTGCAACATTCGGTCGGAGTATGTGCAAACGTGTTTGTTGAACTCGTGTGAGGGGCCTTGGTATTGTGAACAGCGTTTTGATAGAAACTGTCATTGTAGCAACTTTTGTCGCCACTCACTGCGCTAACCGTCTAAACAACTAAAACGTTGATACTTTTACACTCACTGCGACTACAATTTATGATTTTTGCAAACAGTCTAAAAGCTCCGCCTTCGTGTTACGGGTATGGAATGTTACGTCTTGCACAGCAACACACACATCTATGTTTACCTTGGCCCAAGGCCAGAGCTAAAAAGGAGATCACAAACAACTTTAACGGGAAAAGGAGTGTTTGTTTTTGAGTCTCCTTTTCTTATTTACGGTGCCGTAAATTAACGTTTCAAATACTGTAAAGAACCAGCAATAAGCTTACGCCCGAAACTAGCTCGTAGTTCGACAGTGCCTCCCTTATTAGGGCTGTGTATAATGACCATGGAGTTTTAGCTCAATTATATGTGAATCTGTGCTTGCTTGGTGTATAGGAATTGTTATTTTAGTTGTACTGTATGATTAAATATTTTAAGGCTTTTATGTCAAATCGCTGTAGTAAATCTTAGTGAATGTGTTACATATATTCCAGTTTATGACGTAGCAAGTGAGAGGACTGTAAACCACGCCCATTCTGACGTTGGTGGTCAAATGGATTTGCCTTGTTCATATGAAGTCATCGTTCGTGAGGTAGGTGTAAGTGAACGTTTGTAAACGGGTTATTAGAATTAAAAAATGGTGATGTTTTACGGTTTACCATCCGATATTGAGCATTTAATGCAGTGGATTATTTGAAAACTTTCATGTGAACTATAGTATCCCTTTATCCACTGCGATGAACATCATTAAAATGACACGGAAAAAGGTAAAATGGAAAATATATGGGGCAACATTTATTCTTTACATTTTGAAGCTTCCTTGCTTTTAAATATCAACCCAGCGGTATCTTGAAACGGAAAGCAGAGATGGAAAATTGCCAAATAAAAGTCACACATAGCATAGATACATACATATATACATAGCTAGATACATGGATACATACATACATACATACATACATACATACATACATACATACATACATACATACATACATACATCCATCCATCCATCCATCCATCCATCCACTCCATCCATACATACATACATACATACATACATACATACATACATACATACATACATACATACATACATACATACATACATACATACATACATACATATTAAAGAACTCCAAAGAATTGTTACATGTTTTACAAAATAACAAAAACATGTACAATTCAATCCACACATTTGATTTTTCAACGTTGTACACAACCATCCCACATAACAAACTTAAAGACAGGCTATCATCTCTCGTCAAGAAAGTCTTCTTTTACAAGAATGGTAGTCGTAGGTATGAATACATTGCCATCAAGCGCAACTTGGGCTATTTCACCAACAACAGCGATGCCAAATTCAAATACAGTGATGTTGAGGTGATTCAAATGCTACATTTCCTAATTGACAACATATTTATCAAGTTTGCTGGCATGACATTCAGGCAAACCATTGGCATTCCCATGGGCACAAACTGCGCCCCACTTCTTGCAGACTTATTTTTGTATTCGTATGAAGCAGAGTTCATACAATCACTTCAGAAATCTGGGTGTAAAAGGATTGCCAAGCGATTTAGCAACACCCACAGATATATCGATGATCTCATCAGTTTAAACAATCCTGGTATATCCAATTATCTACACCACATCTACCCAGATGATTTAGAAATAAAAGAAACAACTGAAAGTGTGGACTCGGCTTCATACCTAGACGTATTGTTTGAAATTAGACAAAATACACTATATACTAAGCTGTATGACAAAAGAGACGATTTCAATTTTGAAATCATAAACTTTCCCTTTTTGTCGAGCAATATACCATCATCTCCAGCTTATGGTGTGTATATTTCACAACTCCTTAGATACAGTAGAGCATGCAATTCATATGAAGACTTTCGAGTTAGACACAGCCTATTAGCTCAAAAGTTAGTGAGGCAAGGATTCTCAGAAAGTAGATTAGTGAAATCATTTAAGAAGTTCTACGGTAGATACGGAGATGTTGTATCAAAATATGACCTGTCTGTTACTCAAATGATGAGTGACAGCATACCAAATTTTGACTCACAAAAGTAATTTGGTGAATTCACCAAATAACAATGGATTTGTCGCTTTGGGTCAATCTTGACGGGTGTGGCTAGCTGGTAGGGTACGCTTACCCATTCCGGACACCTGGTACCACCACTATTTTGTGGTTCAAGATGACCCCATCGCCTTTGTCATTTTCAATATGTTCCTTTGACCTGGTAACTTTCTTAGTTACCTTGAATGATAACGATTATTGAACCTGATTTGATGTCTATACATACATACATACATACATACATACATACATACATACATACATACATACATACATACATACATAAGACAGACTCACAGACAGACACACAGACAGACACACAGGTACACATTCACTCAAGTAGCCACTTATCCATCCGACCATTTATTTGTTCCTCTATTTATCCGGCGTACATCATGTTCTAAACATAGTTATCTATTTCAGGACACTCCTGTCGGTGAAGTTATTTTCACATTTCCCCGTAAACAGGTAAGGCCTTTGACAGATGGTTATATAATAGAAAGCTTACATCCTGCTCAAAGCACATAATTGCAGTAATCATGGGTCATTCATAGGCAGCATTTAATGAACGGCAAATGCTTAAATTGTTGATAATTTCATTGGAGTATATAAAGTATTACAAATAAAGGAAAAAGCTATGTGAACTGCACGATAAGCATGCCATTGATAGTAGCTTTACTGAGAAAGAATCTCTAATTTAATCTTATTTGGCCAATACTTCGGAAACAAAAGGGAAGTACTCGTGTTCCTGGCGCGTTTTAATGCACGGTATAAACTATCAACAAGCAATGATTAAAAGTACCTTCTAAAATATATCCCTAAAGTTCAAAAGACGGACGTCGTTCGTAATGATGGCCCATGGTGGTGGATAGGTTGGAGTGAGGTTTCAAGTTTAATTCCATGATAGTACCTCATATTCAAGTGTACATTGGTTTTGACCATTTTGTAAGTAATATCTGCAGATTACGTCAAGATCAGGTCAAATTTGCTTTGTCCAGGTGTTCTACGGATTATGTGCTACTAATATACATGAATCTCGTACATTCATGATTAGTTTGATTGCTTGCTTGCTTTCTTTCACTGTTATGTCATTTTAGTCGAAATACATGTTTCAGGACTACATATACACGAACAACTAGGATAGATGTAGCGTCGCAAAAGTGAAGTTAGAGCGTGCGATAAGAAGATTAAGGTAGTACGCACCTCGAAAGTGAAAGACTTAAACTTTTGCTCAAACCTTCCTCAATGACACTTCCAGTCATCCTCTCATCAAATCAAGAATGAAAATGGGGGCCATCGTGTAAATTTTGGTACTAGAGAAACAAATTACCCAAGATTTACCAATAATTAAAATTGCATGAAAACCCAATAATACATACTGTATTTGCATGGATTATTGCCTGTATTTTAGCTGAAGAGTGCATATACAGATGAATACAGTCAAGAATCCATTGCTTGTATTCAGCAAGCCTGTATTCATGCGGATTCATGTGAATTCACGTGTATTATTCTATAATACAGGTAGCTAATTAGTGTGAATTTATCTGTATTATTGCGTTTTCATGCAGTGTAAAATTCAAAATGGCCGCAATCCCTGAGTTAACTCTACGGAGAAAAAAATAAAATAAAATGTTCAATTTTCGAAAAAATAATCCGGTGAAAAGTTTTTTACACCAAAAGCTTTAAAAAACCAGATATGAACTGAATATGCTCACGTGTTTTAGAACAGGTTCATCAATAGTACGCTTCACAGAACAATAAGATGTTATAACTATATGTAGCAGGGTTTTTCAACTTCGCACAGTACTCTCAGAGTTTAATCACTAATTACAAAACTTTATTTAATATGCAAATGAGCTGTTAATTAACTTGACACTGCTCAATGCTTTATTGGACAATTAGATATCCATCAGATCAACATTTGTAGCACGTTTTATTTAATTTAATGCTGTAATTTTAGAGTAATGTCACTAATTACAAAGTTCATTAAATATGCAAATAAACCCTAAATTAACTTGACACTGTTCAATGATTCATAGCACAATTAAATATTTATCAAATCAATATCTGTAGCACGTTTCACAAAAATTTGGTGCCGAAATTTCAGAGTTATATACCTAATTACAAAGTTTATTAAATATGCAAATGAACCCTTAATTAACTTTACACAACTAAATGCTCTACACCACAATTAGATATCTGTCGGATCAGTATCTGCAGCAGATTTCATCACATTTGGTGCAGTTATTTTGGAGTTATATCACTAATTACAAAACTTCATAAAATATGCAAATTACCAATTTGTTAACTTGACACTGCCAAATGCTTCTCAGTACAATTAGATATTTATCAAATCAATATCTGTACCTAATTTCACTGACTTGGGTGCTGTAATTTCAAAGTTATATAAATAATTACAAAGTTCATTAAATATGCAAATGAACCTTAATTAATTTCACACTACTAAATGCTTTACACTACAGTTAGATATCAGTCGGAATAGTATCTGCAGCTGATTTCATCACATTTGGTGAAGTTATAACGGAGTTATATGACTAATTACAGACCTTCATAAAATATGCAAATGAGCTTTTTATCAACTTGACACTTCCTCATGCTTCTAAGTATAATTAGATATATATCAGATCAATATTTGTTGCAAGTATCATCAAGTTTAACGCAGGAAATTCAGAGTTATCTCCCAATAACAAAAGTTCATTAAATATGCAAATGAGAAGATAATTGACATGACACTCACAGTATCATCATAATGTTCTTAGATTGTCATCTGTGAAAAGTTTCATGAAATTTTGTGCAGTATTTCTTGATATATGTCTACACTGTAATTACCGTCTCCATAGGGAAACCATTGTATGGAAAAAAACGATATTGCATAACTTCATTAATATGCAAGCCACACTAACCAAAATCTAATCAGTTCTTGCAAGTAGCATATGGTACCTGTGTACCAAATCTGACTTGAATCCGTTCAGGCGTTGTTGAGTTATCGTGTAAACAGACAGACAGACAGACAGACACACACACACACACACACACACACACACACACACACACACACACACACACACACGGACAGACAGACAGACATCGCTACGACAATAGCCCACGTGTTTACACACGTGAGCTAATGAACCCCACCAATGGTATACCAGAAAAGAATTATAAAAGTTTGAGAGTCCGAATATATGTGCACATCTGTGCGCATAAAAGCTCACAAACCAAACACACGGCTGTAAGTAGAGAGGTGTAAGCGATGAAAAATGTTAAACAATAATACCAACTCACAAGGCGAAGGTAAGGCATTACGCATAGACAATGATCGCAACATTTTTTAAGCTGGAATGTGCCTCGGGGACAGATATTCCGACTCCCAAACTCTTATGATTCTTTTCTTATATACCACTACTTGTGTGAGCTATCTTTAAAGCTTTTGGAATAAGAAAACTTTTCACCGTCATAGATTTTCAAAAATCGAAACTTTAAATTTCGCTTTTAGAGTAAACGCAGATATTTCGGCCATTTTTGAATGTAAAATAACGGTATACGTCAGGTATATCTATCTGTAGAACCAAAATTTGTTCGGCGACCCCTGAAAGTTTCATTAAGGAAAGATTGAGCTAATGTTTAATATTTCACGTTCGAGGCGCATACTGCCTAAATGGAAAAATAAAAATAAGTTTGAAACTTTGATATTTTTTCTTTTGAGATATAATGTTTATTGCTAAATGCCGTTTGACTTGAATGTTTTGTACTGCTGATCTTTGTGTGTATTAATGTGTGTTATTGATATTCACTATACAATAACTACAGGATTTGAAGAAATACAGCATTGGTGAAACGAATCATGCAACCCGAAAACATATTTTCATTCAATATCCATGCCTGTAGATGTCACAAGGACACATGATGTATATTACTTAGCTCACACCAACTCACTCAGCATTCTGATATCTGCGTATGATAGTACGGCGAGGTTCCATTTAACACTCCAATCATATGAAATAACTAAAGCACGTATTCATCGCTGATGATATAAGGTGTCTTATTAATTCCATAGAAATCCTTGAAGATACAGAGACTTTAACCCTTACGACGAGTGTTAGGAAGAGTCGGTCTGGTTCTGATTTATGTCAAGTCATAAAAAGTTGAATTCGTATTTGATTTTCATGTAGAGTGACGCCATTGGTAGTACAACGTCGACGTCCGAGACGTCCATTTACAGAAACAGCTCTCTGAATGTGCAGCCAGTCTTTGAAAGTATAAGGCTTACAGACGGCAACAAGGTGAGCTGAAACAATTTACCGGAAATACTTACAGTGTACTTTTCTCTGAATGTCTGCATACATACGTGAACATACTTTGCTAGTCACTCATACAAAATGTCACCTATGGTCGTATTTCGATCGATGAGTGAATGAATGAAGGCAGAGAATGATAGAAAAAAAGACAAAAAAGTAAGGTCGATAAAAAGATAGACTGGCCAGCCTGCCCGCAAGATAGACATATAGATATATCCGTTAGATAAATAGATTTATTAATGATATTTATGATGAGTTTAAAAACGACCCATGGGTAGGTGGTTGCTCACTTGGTATGGTCGAACTTTTCTATATTTTATTTGCTGATGATTAGTACTGTTGGCAGAGAGTGCAATTAAATTGCAAAGACTTCTCACCAACAATGGAAGTTTACTGTAGAAAATACAAACTTACTGTTAATCTTAGTAAAACCAATATCATTGTATTCAGAAATGGTGGCCCCCTAAGAAACTATGAGCGTGGTTTTACCAGGGAAAACGTGTACGAGTCGTTTCATATTTTAAATATTTGGGTGTAGTATTTTCTTGTAGTGGTTTGTGGTGTAAAGCCCAGAAGTTTTGGCATCCCAAGCATCAAAAGCACTTTTCTCATTGAATTCAAAATTGTACTTTATCAGTAATGAAGCTATTCATATTTGCCTGAAAATATTTGACACAAAAATACTGCCCATCTTGAATTATGGGTGTGAAGTGTGGGGCTATGTAGAAGGTTACGACATTGAAAAGGTTCATAATAAATTCTGTAAACAAATATTAAAACAAAGAAACATGTTTCAAATGCAGCAGCAAGAGCAGAACTTGGAAGGTTTACTTTACGAGCAATGAGACTTTATAGAATTGTTAAGTATTGGCTGAAACTTTTAAGACTTGGGCATGAGCGGTACATTTATCATGCTTATCAAATACAACATGGTATGGCAGAAAGTGGTAAAAAATTGCTGGGCACTAAAATTAAAAAACATTCTGTTCTCATACGGTTTTGCTGAAAGCTGGTATAATCAAGGTGTTGTAAATGAAAGAATGTTTTTATCACTGTTCAGACAACGCTGTATTGACATTGACCTACAACGCTGGCATGAACAAGTCCACAACTATAATAGATTAGCCACGTATGTTCTTTTCAAAAGTTCACCTTCATTTGAAAACTATTTGAATGTCAAGATGAAACCCATTTTTAAAGTCACATTCACCTCTTTTCGTATCTCCTCACATCCATTAAATATTGAACATGGCAGACACGTAAAAATACCAAGAGATCAACGTGTTTGTAACTGTGATAATTTTTCTGTAGAAGATGAATTTCACTTTTTGCTGGTTTGCCCGATTTACTCTGATCTGAGAAATGTATACTTACCTTTATATACACTTTCTATTATTACAATTTTCCTAGTTTTGATAAATTTATTCAATTAATGCAGATTGATGACCATTCCATCATTCGAAATCTTTGTAAATTTGTATTTCATGCATTTTAAAGAAGAAACGACCGTTTAATGCAGTTGTAATATTTTTTTTTTTTTTATCTGTAACTCCTGTACATTTGATCTAAATGTATATGCTTTGTTACCATTATGACACAAAGGGCCGGTGGCCTAAGGTGTGAATAAAGATAATTATTATTAATTATTATTTATAAATAGATAGATACACCAATAGATCGATAGATAGTTTGGATAATATACATCAATATATATAATTATAAATGTGTCCTCTGTACATTTATGATGTAGACACTGTCAACTAATTCTCATACACCGAAACAATGTCTGATGTAATGGTTGCGGTTCTTTGTTCTGTCACAACAGAATGAGCGATTTCGAGTAGAGTCAGAAAGAGGTGATATTTCTGTGCTGGGATACCTCGACCACGACATAGATTCCGAATACGTCCTACAAATCCTACTTCAGAGTTCTCAGGTATGATGATTTGATCAAAGCAATGTTCGTTTTTCTTTTGACTGGGTGCATTACGTTGTGAGTTCGAATCCGATCGAAAATCTACCTTATTTTCTACCTTTGGTTGATAGCTCTGCTGGTGGATGTATTCATTGCTTTGGTAAAGTTTGTGTGCGATGTGCGATAGCGAGTATGTGAACTCTACAGCGTAAGGAGGGGTCGCAAAAGACTCTTTTTAAAGATAGGGATTTGACCGAGCAGTTTTGACTATTATGTCTTCGCTAGTTGACTGGATGCCGTACTTTTTTCGAATCGAAAATCTACCGTATTTGACCCATAATGAGTAATAGCTCATGCTTATTGACATCATGTTGTTTACAGTGGTTTGCGGTGAACCTTTGGCAATAGGGAACTAGACATAATGTGTGAAATGAGAAGTTGCCAACCTGTCAGGTGTAACTATCGCCTAGCGGTAATATCAGTCAATCGCAAAGAGATCAACTCTGCGCAGCTATAACACTGCCTTGAAGGAGGTCAGACCTAGTCAAAACAACACCACCTTATTCACACAAACACTCATTTACAAGTGATGCGTTCAGAGTGGGGTGTGGGATGTGTGTTAATATGTGATTTTGTTTTTGACTACAAGAGGGGTTAACTTTTGAGGCACAAGAAAATGTTGGATGCCCATCTAGACTGTAAAAAGCTGAAAAGCCCCTAACATGAACATCTAGACTTAAAGGGACATAAGCTTAACTTGTGGCAAGTTTTTCAGTTTTCTGCTTCTGTATATCAACTACCGTTCCTAACCCTAATCCGTTTTTCATGCTAATATTCCGAGTATTCTTTTTGTCAACAAAGCTTGTATATGTGTAGTGATCATTGTTTATTGTTTACAAATGAATTCTGGTCCGGACTTGAATACAATTTTCAATAATAACAATGGAAATTATACTCCTATAGGTTTTGTTGATATGCTAAATACTTGGCATTAAATTACAGTTTAGGGATAAATGCAGAGTGTAGGGAAACCACAAAACAAAATTTAAAGTTCTGAAAAATACCCAAAAGATAGAACTTATGGAGCTATACATGGACGCTGTTCTAATCAACGTCTTTCATCACGTCAATGTTATATGCAGAACAAGAGTCACTCCACTTGCATCGTAAAAATAATCCTTGAAGACGTGGAGGGATGGCCGCCATTCTACAACGAAACGTGTGCGATGCCGACGAGAGAGCAAAGGAAAGGACTGGTACGTCTTAGGTTATGTTTTTCAAACTGTAGTGATGACAATTTTTAGATTTCATTAAGGAGATTTACTGTGGTTTGGCATGATTTGTGACTAATTTGCACATTGATATTGAATAAACGTTTGTAGAAATGTTTTAGTATTAGCAGCACTGTTGCCTAAATATACTGACCGAAGACTCTAACCTCAAAGATCATTTGTTGGTATTGCAATCATCGAGGATTTTAGCACAGTTGTTTATATATTACAGCGCTTGTCATTTGAATTTGGAGTTTCAGTGTTTGGCACACACCGATTTCTTTACAGTGAAGTACTAGTTGTTTTACTCTTACACCACAACATCAAAAGATGTCGATTGCCGCACGTCTTCTTATCGGACAAAATAAATACACAGTAGCAGAACTTTTATCTGTCGATAAAGTAACTTTTTATCGATTCAGGTGTATCATTGTTGAAACTTCACAGTCTCGTCAGCCCATGTATATTCTGTCTGAATGTCTCCTGGCAAGTCTCAAACGTAATGAAAACATGTCCCTGTGACGTTTGACCAACGGTTTATCGCCATACCTTCTCATATCTATTGCCTTGGAGTAATGCATCGAAAGAATGCAAAATACACAGGAAAGAGCATACACGTCCGTGGAAAGGCAACCTTCACTGATCACCAGCAATTGAAGTTCGTCAAATACAATGTTATGGTGGTGATAGGGCTACTAGTTTAGTATACCATACGTGCAAACAGAGAAGAGAGATAGTTTGATTGTCAATATCGCCGATAAAGAACATTTGATTTTTTGCAAGACCAGTTCAGTGATTCACCCTGAGAAACTACATGTACAAGTGAATTGCAGTGGTCGACAATGAGTATCAACTCGATGTAGACGTTGAGCTCATAGGAAGCCAACAAAATTGATGAGCCGTCGGTCAAAACTAACAATTTATAAGCAAGCTGCGAGCTACACTTCTGGGTTCTATACATATGTAATTTTGGTCATTTCCATGGAGACTAGCTCAAAATGTGTGGTTATTTCGATATCCCCCATAAAAACAGATTTATCCGTACATATAACAACACTTGTTGTTAAAATGGTAGAACTTTTGGGTGTAGTTCACCATTGTGGTAGCGCACTCTGTGAGTAGCCTCCATGGGTTGACAGGACTACGAAGTGTTGAGCCAATTATATATCTGAAAAATTCTGCAATTGTCACTTCTGCAAGGGGTAAAAGCTCTTCTACAGTGTTTAACTTTGAAACATTAGGCATGAAGATATGATAACGTGCGGCAATCTTCATATCCTTTGATGTTGTCAGTCAGAGGAAAAAGAACTTGACGTTTGTTTCTGTAAAGAAATCCGTATGTGCCATACACTGAAAAGCAAAACTCAAATGACGATGGCTGTACTTGCAGTAAAATGCGCTTCGTGAATAGATTTTCGGATTAATCTTTCAAGTTTGCTAATTAGATTCATTTGAACTGGTCTTGAACTCTGGAACATATAGGTGGACCCATTGAACTTTTGGCAATTTGTGTTTTTTCCCGCTTTTTTGTGAAAATGAAAAATTAAATATTTGCGCCGTGGAGTTAACCATATACTATATCCACTTCTTCCTACACCTTATTTCTCTGTAACGCAATCGCATTGACCTTGCTGAAAAGGGCATTTTAAGCAGTGAATGCCAGGTTTGGTAAATAATGATAAATTCTCACATAATGTTCCCTTATACATGTTTTGCATTGACTTTCTGCTAAGAATGTCCTGATAAAATTAAATTTGGCGAAATATATAACTACATGTACTTCTTACATTTGGAAACGTCTGCATCTTGACGTCGGAAACTACGAACTGCAAGCACAAATACCTCATTAACTATACACACACAAGCACGTCCATTATTTCACATAACAGTATTTGTTCTGTCAACATGTTTCTAATGCACAGTGAAATTCATAGTCAAAATTAACCGATGTTTCCGTCTTTGACAGTAGGCATGTGCATACCACAAGGAGAATATCTACAGTGCTATGATTATGACAGTTCTGTTTAACCATCTTAACTTTAGAACATACCGTTTTCATTGTCGCTTGGGAAGTCGAAAGTGACAACGGACTTCGCTGCGCTAACAATTCATCCTTCACACTTCAAGTTGGATTCCAATAATGATAAATGTAAGTCATAACAAAAAGCTCTTTGTTATATGATTCATCAGTGTGTAGCTCAAAGTAATAAATAATATTATTATATAGCAGCAAGGTGTACACACACACACATACACACAAATATATTGTATATATAATATATAAATTATATATATATGTATGTATGTGTATATGTATGTATGTATATATACACATACATACATATATTACATATATAATATATAAGTTATATATGCATATATATATATATATATATATATATATATATATATATATATATATATATATATATATATATATATATATATATATATATATATATAAATCAATCTGCAAGAAATTGATTGGGAAAGGATGTACATTAATTCGAAAATTCTTGATATATTATAGGTATGTTAACTTTGTATAAAGCAGTTCCGACATGGTCTATTATCAAAAACCGAATCTTCAAAGCAACTGATTTTAAAGTAACAATTGAAAGCCCCGTTAACTTGGAAGTAAACCCCAGCTTATATTTTAAAAAGGTACGTTTCTTTGTGTCTACTTTGACATGAACTTAAAATGTTTACAAAAACGCAAAAGCCAATGGTATTAATACAAACATTGAGCGCTCAACTTATCTTTCCATATGTTACCTTTTCATAAGGAATTAAATTGTAGCAGAAAAGTGAATCAAACTGTTACTATACAACGTCATGATGTTTGCTATGAAATGAAATTATTAAGGTAGAACGCACCTCCGGGACAGACATTCGGACTCTCAAACTTTTACAGTTCTCTTCTGATATACCATATGTGGGGGTTCATTTTAAAGCTCTTGGTGAAAGAAAATTTTTCACCGGCTTAGTTTTTTGAAATTCGAAAATTTTTATTTTTCACCATAGGGTTAACACAGGGATGGCGGCCTTTTTGAATTTCTAATATCGGTAAATCTTGGGTTATTTGTTTCTCCAGTACCAAACTTTGCACGGTGACCCCCTATTTTTATTCTTGATTTTGAAAGAGAATGATCGAAAGATTCCTTGAGGAAAGTTAGAGCAAAAGTTTAAGTCTTTCACTTTCGAGGTGCATATTACCTTAATCTGAATGAAATCACTCTTTCACCAAAAGGTAAGTACATTTATCATATACCTAAGATTCACGTCACTGTGTAAAGCTGTGGGAAAAAGCGCCCTCACATCCACGTATTTCTTCCATTGTCCATATTTGGATGAAAGTATTGAATTCCCAACCTATATTTTGTATTTAGAAAGTTTGACTGTAAACAACAATACACACGATTCAAGAGTTGTGTAGTCCGACACACCGCGTCAACATATTGGAAATTGCGTGAATTTCAGAGCTAGCTTTATTCTCACAAATTTGAAGGCACAATTAGGCCTATATTTCTTTCAACCGAACCTTTTGCTGATGATCGCATCTCACTGTTAGGCTAACGTAATTTACGATAATTGACATCACGCCGTTCTTACGCCTTGATTTATGTCTCATTCTTTGTTCGTGTACGTACGTTGCTTTACAAGTTCTAAAAGTAAAACCACATGTAAACTTAATGTACTCACGTGTGTGAATTTATTTCTGATTTATATGAGTAATTACAAAACTTCATAAAATATGCAAACGAGCTGTTTATAAACATGACACTGACAATGCTTCTCAGTACAATTAGGTATGTATTAGATCAACATATGTAGCATGTTACATCAAATTTAATGCTATGATTTTGGAGTAATATCACTAATCACAAAGTTCATTAAATATGCAAATGAACCCTTAAAAACTTTCATAGCACAATTAGATATTTATTAGATCAATATCTGTAGTAAGTTTCACAAAATTTGATGTCATAACTTCAGAGTTATATACCTAAATGCAACGTTCATTAAATATGTAAATGAACCCTTAGTTAACTTCCCATTACTTAATGCTTTACAACACAGTCAGATATCTGTCGGATCAGTATCTGCAGCAGATTTAATCTAATTCGGTGCATTTATTTCGGAGTGATATGACTAATTACAAAACTTCATAAAATATGCAAATGAGGTATTTATTAACATGGCACTGCCAAATGCTTCTCCGTACAATTAGATATTTATCAGATTAATATCTGTAGCAGGTTTCATGGAATTGGGTGGCGTAATTTCAGAGATATATACCTAATTACGAAGTATATAAAATATTTAAATGAACCCTGAACCCTTAATTAACGCTGCAAAATGCTTTACAACACAGTTAAATATTTGTCGGATCAGTATCTGTAGCATATTTAATCAAATTTGGTGCATTTATTTCGGAGTTATATAACTAATTTCAAATCTCCATTAAATATGCAAATTAGCTATATATTAACTTGACACTGCCCAATGCTTCTAAGTATAATTAGATATATTTAATATCAATATTTGTTGCATGCATCATAAAATTCGGTGCTGGAAGTTCAGAGTTATGTCACTAATTACAAAAATTCATTAAATATGCAAATGAGCAGACAATTAACATGACACTCACAGTATCACCATAATGTTGTAAGATTGTCATCTGTGAAAAGTTTTATGAAATTCTGTGCAGCATTTCTGTCATTACTGTCCCCATAGGGAAACCATAATATGAAAAAAATGATATGTCATAACTTCATTAATATGTAAGTCACACTAACAAAAATCTTATCAGTTCTTGCAAGTAGCATATGAAACCTGTCTACCAAATCTGACTTGAATATGTCCCGATATTTTTTAGTTATCATGTAAGCAGACAGACAGACGACAAACAGAGACACACAGACGCGGACAGACAGACAGACATCGCTATGACATTAGCCCACGTGTTTGAACAGGTGAGCTAAAAATGACGTTATTATGTATATCAATACGCGACGGGTTGCGGCCATCACTTTTCCGGAAAATATCCAAAATGACGACAACGCATATATTTCTATCTAATCTTTTCACAATGTTTTAAAATACATATTTATCATTCCATAAGTTATGCGATAAAACCTTTACTGCCCTGATACGGGTTTTGTGAACATCGGTCGTAGCATATCATATATGCCCTCGCATGCCTAGGCTCTTCCCGCCGTACACCTAGGTTAGCAAAACCCGCAGCAGGGCCGTAGAGGTTATTAAATTGCCAGGTCTTCCTTCTGCGGTAAGTAGGGCGGCATTTTACATTTACACTTACTGCAATATTTATAGAATTTTACGAATTTAAGCATAAATATCCTGTGGCGTTCGATAACAAGACTTAGAGGTCACCAATCGTAAAATGTGCATGTACTGATTTTATGCTAAAAAAGAATTATCGACAGAGTGTCAGTTGTTTCTTCGCAGAGTTAATATGCTGTCACATTTCGACAACGACAGAATCCTTGTAACTAATAGTTTATGGTTATGTCAGACAAAGTCTCGCGACAGTAATAGAGTTTCCATACCACTACGAAGAAAAGAAGCATATGCACATGATAATATGACAGAACCCCATGGCCGGTGAGTGCAAGCGCGCACAGTAAGTGAGGATACCCACAATTCCCTTTGATTTGTGTGCTCAGACATTATTTGCTAAAGGCTTCTTCAATTTTATCAGTTTCTGAACAATTTTAAACTTAGAATTTAATTTAAGGATTATTGGTAAAAACTATGTTCAAAAATTATTGATCATCTCTAAAATTCAGGAGTAAATTGAATGAGAAGTCGATGTTTGGAGGTGCTAAAAATTGCACACTTGTCATGGTAAAGTTATCAGCAACTAAGATGGTCTCATCATACCACCTGTCAGACATGCAAATTTCCTTTGTTACAAACATTTAAAAAAATCAATACCCTTTCTTTTGCCAACACAGATGCAACTTATTCCCTTAGTTTCCTTGAAAATATTGTGTATGGCTGTCAAAAATCTATGTCGACAAAATCACAAAATTGCTATCTCCTCTGCGGAAAAGGGGTTGATCTTCTCATTATTCACAGTGAGAAATTAGAGAATTATGATTATCAAAACTATGGTCCCAGAATTTTGATATATGGACCGAGCTGTTCTGTGTACAGAAGAAATTTGCTCCAGTTCAGTGAGTGATCTCCGTGTGTACGGATCATGGAGCATTGTGGGTAGCCTCACTTACTGTGGCGCGCCGTACTAGCGGTATTTGCACGAGTGCTGCGGTGTATTCGGCGGCAGTCGCGAGTGAAAGGACAGCCGAATACACCGCAGCACGAGTGCAAATACCGCTAGTACGGCGCGCGAGCACTCACAGGCCATGGGGTTCTGTTATTATTACATATGTTCTGTCTTTTATTTGCATCATTTATCGAGAGAATCGACGATTAGTCGTGCGTACTACTTGTCTGTCAAAGCTTTAGTGCGACCCTGCGGAGTTATATATAATATTGACATCACTGTAATGAGGCATCAAATCAGCTTTCACTTTTCATTGGTCAACGCCGCCACACCCTCTTTTTTGATTGGCTAAACTATTGTTTACTTGTTTATCAAGGATGACGTAAGAGGAACGTCGAACTCTGCTTGCGATTGCTCACACGTACACATACGTAGCAACATGCCATAGATAGCCAAACGAAGAGAACTTTGAACATGGAACGCTTTTGATTTTTTTAAATGTTGAGCTCGAAATTCGTCTAAATGATCGATACAAATAACAGTTTGAAGATTTTTACGGGAAATTTAAGAGTGAGATACGGCAAATGTAACTTGTCGAACGATCAAATTTCAGTGTTTACCGTGGCACACAAGCGCTCACTGTAGTGTTATCAGTAGCATGTAGGACACACAAGCACAGAATAATCTGCATGCAAAAGTGACATTCTATTGTAAACAGGGAATGTCCGGTGAGAAAACTACTGGCAAAAACGTCTCTGGAAATGTTAACTGTTTAATTGGCTCCGCTGCGCCCGCAGTTACGTGTGTTTCGATATATGATGGCCGCCGTCGTACGGCGGTCACCGTGCATTCATGGAGCTAGAAACGGACGTCGCCCGTTGTCAATGTTTTTGCTTCGCTGACAAACAAACTGCTCTTCCGGATACTAAAAATCATCCTCACACTATAATAAGTACATAGTTTTTAATCGGTAATGTCATGCATTTTACTATGACGAGCATCGAACAAAAGTGAAATGAAATCTTGTGTGTCTCATTTTTTGTGTTTACAGACAGAAATAGTTCCGGGTCAAAATTGGTAAATACTCATTAACATAAAGGAATGGCATAATGTTTTTGGTATTGCACTGCAGTGCAAATACCGGTAGTGCGCGCGCGCTTCGATGCAAGTAATCTGTGGTACATATGTAATAATTGTTCTTCTGTATCTCAGTCGCTTAACTCAAATTTAAACAGTAACACTTCACGCTGACATGATTCTATTGCGCTGTGATTTGATTAAATAGTACCGTGTCATCTAAACAATTTTCACTTCATATCAACGTTTTGTAAAATACAATATTTCTATTAAATACTACAATGCAAAAATAACTGAGTGGGACTAACATTTCGCCTTTAAAATGTTTCTAAGCACCAGTATTCTTGCTTCGTAGTACGGTACAATTGTACCCGATACTAAATGTTGATTAATTCTATAACAGATGGATTTTCCGCCGCATGCACTGTATGATGAACATTGGTTCAACAGAACCAGGCTGGACGGCACACCTGCTCGCCCAGCCGCACTATTAAAGTTCGACGTCACAAACATAGATACACGAATATCCCCGGTGCCGGTACTCGTGACAGCGTATGTGGGAACCCAAAAATTAGTGTCATATGATATTTGGATCGAATATATAGGTAATCAACTATTTTGTGAATTTTGCATATTCTTTTGTGTGTTCTGTACAGCGCACTGTGACTTATGTTTAGTGCGCTTTTTAAAGAAATTTTAATAATAATAATAATAATAATAATAATAATAATAATAATAGTTAATGATATCTTGTACAACATGCAAGGTGACGTATTACTCGCAAAATCGGTGTTAGATTAATGTCAGTACCTTAAATTGTCTTGGTCTAAGATGTGTTACACTCATATCTCTTGCGTATAAAATTTTTAGTTTGTCACGCAATGCGTACCAATGGATTTGACTTTCAATGGTGGATTGTAGGAATTTCCATCCTGATGGGAAACAATAACAAAGCAAAATACAAGACTACCACCCATATAATTTATGTTCTTATCAACATGTGAAATGCATGTTTTTATTCTGAACATTTTAAAATTATTGTAGTGTACCATACAACTCTACTAGGTACAACTCATTTGCACGTGACACAAAATACACTATGTAAATAATATTGAACTCTTTCTCACGTCATCACAGGCTGTCCCAAAGGAAAATATGGCATTCTATGCGATAAGCCTTGCATGTGCAAGAATGATGCAGAATGTAGTGTTTTCAACGGTGCTTGTAAGTGTAAAGCGGGATGGTATGGACCTGCATGTGATATCCGTAAGTCTATCCTATTTCATTTTGTCTATGAACAGTAAAGCCTCTTAATGATTAACAGTGATAACCAACTTTGTTTTGTACATGTTCTGAATTTGTTTCCTGGTAACGAAACCACTATTATCCGTTGGGAAGCTAGCGCCTAAATCACATATATTTTAAGAAAGAAACTGCTAACAATTAATATTGACGAATCAAAGGTCTTCATTGATTATTCGGAATTGATCTCAAAATGATCAAGCTTCGGACCCACTTACTGTTGGCAATGCCTTGACTCTACATAGACATGTTGTATTTAAGGTAGTATGCACCTCGAAAGTGAAAGACTTAAACTTTTGCTCTAACTTTCTTCAAGGAATCTTTCAATGATTATCTTTCAAAATCAAGAATAAAAATAGGGGGTCACCGTGCAAATTTTGGTACTAGAGAAACAAATTACCCAAGATTTACCGATATTAGAAATTCAAAATGGCCGCCATCCCTGTGTAAACTCTATGGAGAAAAATAAAAAATTTCGAATTTCGTAAAACTAAGCCGGTGACAAATTTTCTTTCACCAAGAGCTTTAAAATGAACCCCCACATGTGGTATATCAGAAGAGAATTGTAAAAGTTTGAGAGTCCGAATGTCTGTCCCCGAGGTGCGTACTACCTTAAAGGAAAAGATTGACACGAAATCTAGCTGACGTTCGCATGACTGAGTAAAATAAAATTACATAGACAGTCCGAAAATATTCTAAGCACATTAATCTCTCAAGTTATTTTATGTAGAATGTTTGCGACTGTGCATCGAGAATATTATCGTAACAATCCAGGGATACTACACAAGTAGTATTATTTATAACACGCCACATGCTCATTCCGTGTCGCGATTCGCCAGAATACGTCAGGTGACGATGAAATAGATACATCTAGTCCCCACCGGATTGAAAAAAGTGACGTCAGAGGGTATTTTTTGAAAAGCTATTTCCCTAGGGAAATAGTTCTGACCAAATTTGGAAAAGTGACCGTAACGGGTGGAGTGTCGTCTGCAGCTTTGCAACAATGACGAGTGACTGGAAGGTGATGTGCGTCCGGGATAGGTGACGACACATTCTCTAAAACAGATTTTCCAACATTTTCCAACATTCCAACAGCGTAGGAACTTGAACAGCTCATCGACGGAAAAGATTAAAGTGCAACTAAAGTTAACTAAGGATGTCGCTAGGAATGCTTAGAATATTTTTTTAAAGAAAGTAGTACCACGTACAACTGAAACCGCTGTACATCGCTCAGTAAACTTGTCACAATGGATTGTTGTGGTGCAAAATATCAAAACACACTAAAAGCTATATAACAATACAACATGAGCATGTGGTGTGTTATAAAACACCTATAGCCTGGTCTTTATTCGGGCTATAGCGCTCGTCTATTACCCCTCGTGGCCGTGTGTTACCAGAAACACATCGCTATACCCCTCGGCCTACGGCCTCGGGGAATAGCGATGTGTTTCTGGTAACACACGACCCCTCAGGGTAATAGACGGGCCCTATAGCCCTCATGACCAGGCAATAGGTGTTTAATATTTGACTTTACTAATAACTCTTGAAGCAGACAGGGTCTTTGATTTCAGAAGTAGATCACCGTAGATAGTTAGACTTTTCTTGATATTCATATCAAATTTTGATATGTTGACTTTCTGAACTCTCAATGTTGTTCCCATTGCGTTGCGTTATACTATAAGGGTATCCAACACTATCACCGCTGGTTGGGTTGTAAGAAAACGAGTAGGGATGCCGGCCGCTTTACACGAGTGGACAACGAGTGTCATGCGGTCGCATCTTCACGGGTAGCCATGCAACCCAACCAAGTGCTGACCGAGAATTGATTGTTTAATTTCGCCCTAAACTTGAATGCACTGTGTTTTCCTACTCTAAACTTGGCGCATTGAAATCACTGTACTCTGCAATGTCATCGACAATATTATATTCAATTTGCTTCGTTGACTGGTGATTGTATGTGTACAATCACAGAGTATCATAGACAGTCTATGATATTACTCTGTGGTACAATATACCCGCTGATAGTAGCCATTGGACCTAAGTCATCACAGTAATTCAGAACTGCCTGAAAATCAATACCATGGGAAATTGAATAACTCGGGTTTCACGCACTCGCGGTCTTAGTATGGATTTGTCGTAAACCAAACAAAATCGATAAATGCAACTGACATTACAAATATCTCTTTTGAGTCGAAAATTTTTGGCAGTAGATTGCTTCATCGATTGTAAACTCATGTGTTCTACTACAGAAGCTGGTGATGTACTTTTGCCAGGCTGTATATCTATTTATCTATTTGTCTCTCTGTCTTTGTTGAGTATGGGTCATTCTGTTCGGGAATTGCATGAACTGATGTTATGGCGGGTGTTACGAAATAACTTGAAATGCTAATTTGCGAAATCATTTGAACGCATTTGTTTTTGTATTTGTTTGTTTGTTTGTTTTTATTTGTTTTTGTCTATAAAAAAGTTTATATTGAGTGTATTCATCTGCAGCTCTTTTATTTATATAAGCTAAACCCGTGATTGAGATTTTCCCAAAGCACCAAGATGTTGAGTACGGTATTATGGCGTTTTTAACCTGCCAAACTCGTAATATACCATTGCCCGAGACGATTCAAGAATGGCGGAATATGACATCCTGGTCTTTCAACGATGGATATCTTGTCTACCATTCGAAGGCTATAAAGCTAGGATTCTCCAACTTTGATCGCGTCATTGGGTAGGTGTATACAGTGGCAAAATAATGAGTAACTTATCGAGCTATCTCACATATTAAAACTTACTTTTGCCCTCCTCTAATCGTAAAAGAATGACTAACAGAAAGAGTTAACGTTTTTATTTTCTTGCGAACTTTTAGTGTTGGAATTGCTAATTCTTAATATCATGTAATTTTCATTTGATCTGCATTATTCTTCAAAAATAGGGTCGTCTTCTTAGCCTCTTAAGGGATTGGACATAAATTACAGGGAGAGGTGTGCCAGTATTTTTCAAAATGACGCTGCGCAATCAAAGTGACCCTTCAACAGTGTTTGCAAGAAAGAAGTGACCACACTTTTCATGTGCAAAATCAGCGACTCTCCCCCTGCATGTTATACGCGAATAATATTAAATCTCATTTGACCTTTGAACTTTCAACTTATACTTTTTAACCCTTAAAATAATCATTTTCATGCAAGGTTTCAAGTAATTTGATGACAAAAGACGACACAAGTCACAATAAATAATGCTATCAACATCTTGCATCACAATTGGCTACTCAAAATCAAAAGGGACAGCATATGTGTCAAAGTTTGGCTTTATTGTACAGAGACAATATCTACCCATAAATGCACAGATATAAATGTGTAATAGTTTACCCCTGCACAACCAGGAGACATGAATTGATATTTTGTGGTGAAATTCCAATATCATACTTGCGGTTCACATATGCGCTTTCAAACACCGTGTTCTGATCAAGTACACTTGTATCACTTACAAAACACATATAAAAGCACAGATTTAGCTAGTCTACTATGGTAAAAAACTATTCATAGTTTTCTCATAGATTCCCATGTATAGCGAATCAACCCCAAAACCAAATTTCCTGTACACATTTGCACTTATAATCACCCTACTCGAATCAACAGCATTTACGTAACTTATAAAACGTCTGTATATGCACAAATATTGATACTTTTATATTGGAAAAACTCTTGACAGTTTTGTCATAGATTTCCATATATAGTGGACCCTCTCTTTTTTTGTGAAATTCCAAAATCAAATTTATTGTACACATATGCACTTGTAACCACCCTAGTCTATCAAGTACATTTATATAAATTGAGCAAATATTGCTAGTTTTACATTGGAAAAATTTTGTTCATAGTTTTCTCATAGAGTACCATGCATAGCGAATCAACATTTTCTATGAAATCCAAAAATCAAATGTTCACACATGCACAAAAATATACAAAAGTACACATATAACTTCTCTTGTATGGGATAATTGATAATAGTTTACTCAACAGACTCCCTTTGTTAAGATTTGATATTTATGGAGAAGCACTATATCGGCCACATCTTGGCTTCTAATAGTTGCGCAAAATGGTGACCCTCCCTAGAGGCATGTGTAAAGTTTTATGGCCCTTCAAAAATGCTTGCGTGAAAAAAACAACCTAGCCCTAACACATCGGCCCCTCCCTAAAATTTCTGCCAATTCCCTAGAATGAACGGATTCAAGTCATTCAGATTTGGTAGACAGGTATCATATGCTAATCGCAAGAACTGATTAGATTTTGGTAAGTGTGGCTTGCATATTATTGGCGTTATGAAATATAATTTTTTTTCATATAATTATTTCCTATGGACACCGTAATGACAGTGTCGACATATATCTGCTGCAGATACTGATCCGACAGATATCTGACTGTATTGAGAAGCATTGAGTAAGTTAAATATGGGTTCATTTGCATATTTTATGAACTTTGTAATAAGTGATATATCTGAGATTACGGCACCAAATGTGGTGAAACCTGGTACAGATATTGACCTGATAAATATCTCATTGTCACATGAAGCACTGAGCAGTGTCAAGTTAATAAATAGCTCATTTGCATATTCAATGAATATTTGAAATTAGTCACATAACTCCGAAATGACTGCACCAAATTTGATGAAATCTGCTGCAGATACTGATCTGATAGGTATCTGACTTTGTTGGCAGCATTTAGTAGTTTGATTAAGTGGTTGATTAAAGTTTCATAATGAACTTTGTAATAATATTACTCCGAAAGTAGAGCATTATATTTTATGAAACGTGGTACAGATATTGATCTGATAGGTATCTAATTGTCCAATGTAGGACTGAGCAGTGTCAATTTATTAAACAGCTCATTTGCATATTGAATGAAGTTTTGTTATTAGTGTTTTAACTCCGAAAGTACTGTGCTCAAGTTGATGAATCCTGCTACATATAATGATCTGACAGATATCTGGTTGTTCCTTGAAGCGTACTACTATGTAATGAACCTGTTGTAAACCACGTGAGCACACTCAGTTCACATTTGGTTCATATTGCGGTACGATCACGGGCATATTTGCTTACTTTCCTTGCAGGATCTCTTTCCTGCAGATTGATATAGGCATCACTGATGAATGGACTGGTCGCTACCAATGTAAAGTAACTGATAAATATAACCGTGTGTATGTAGCATCCGCAACTGTTTCGACTGGTACGTATTTTTCCGTTGAATTTGAATCGTATGGAAGTAGTCCAATTGAAACAGTAATAGTTAACCCTGCAAAGTTATTTTAGCGGCGTTCATTTTGTCAGATACCACTCTGTTTTGAGGACGAGAAGGACAAAAAGGGGCAAATTTGTAATTTTGAAGATTTTATTGCATTCGTTTGTGCACAATCATATCTTTAAATTTTTATTGACGTACACATTCCTAAAACTATAACCTAATAACGACTGGATTCTGACTGGACATTAACATTTGAACAGGTAAGCGATAGGGGAGGGGTTTACAAATCACAATATTTGTACAGGTAGACCGTATCTTTGCTATACATTGAATTTTTGCTGACTATACGTAAACTTACTTGGATTTCTAATCTTAACACCTTTCAAACATGCTATCACTGTGTTCACCATATCACTATAAAATATCACTGCTATTTCGCGATGAACTTCATCTTTGATGGAACTATTATTGTATTTATTTCAGTTCGTAATATACCATGTCTTAAAGTTGAAATTATATTTTAATGAAACATAATACAGACAAGTATGAGCCGAAGGCCCGTGTCGACCTGACGACGTTTGCTAATTCTAAGTTCGTTTACTCCTTCGATTTACAAGGGAATGTCTTCTTTCTAAAGGCTACGTTAGAATCTATATGTACAGACATGATGATTACATACTGGTCGAAATCGTACCTAGACCTGATTTCATGTTGCTGTCACCATTGTCATGGATTCGTTTTCTTTTCCTACACTTTTTGGTTCAGTGTGTCCCAAGAATCTCTTCGGACGATACTGCAACATGT